>NW_023276807.1:98196473-98796473 GCF_003668045.3 Cricetulus griseus
CACAGCCACAGTCACAGTCACAGTCACAGCCACAGCCACAGCCACAGCCACAGTCATAGCTACAGCCCAGCCACTTGGCCCTACATTCTATCCCCCTCTCATGCCAATAGTGCCTGGCACAGTTTGACAAAACTAAGGCCTATCTGCACTTCTCCTGGAACCCCTCACCTACACACACACACACACACACACTTTACGTAGACATATATGTATAAAAGACATCCAGGCTGCTAAGCATCAGCCTGACCCCATACACAACTCACAGGATCACTCTCTCTGTCCTTTGCTGACACTGGTCCCACCCCATCCTCCATCATAACTTAAAGACCTAGATGTGACACTGAGTAGCCTGCCTGCCTGCCTCAGCACTCACAGGTCTCTCCCAGCATTCTGGCCACTTCTTCCCCCACTTCACTGCTTCACAAGGGCACTGGTCTCTTACCCAAACCTAAAGGGGTTTGCTGGGGCAGACACCTTATCCCACAGGAATGGGCTTCTAAATCAGCTATGGTGCCTACACCTGCCTACAGGATCCCATGAGGCAATTTCAAATCTGCAGCAAAGCCCTAGAGTAAACCCAGGCCTGAGCTGCCCTGTCCAGGCCCTCACCACTGCCACAGCTGCTTCAACCTGGCAGCACCCTGAGACCTGCCCCAGGGACCTGGGAACTGCTCCTTTAGGCATCTCTGACAAAGGCACTTTTGTTGTTGTTTTGTTCTTTTGAGACAGGGTCTGAGTGTACAGCTCTGGCTGGTCTGGAACTTGCTATGTAGGTCAGGCTGCCCTCAAATCCACAAAGATCTGAATGTCTTTATGCTAGAATTAAAGGTGTGTGCCACCAAGTCCCAGCACTTACCTCTATTTATTCCTCTTCTTCTGTCCCTTCTCAGGGACTCCCATAGGTGGCTCCTCTGAGCACAGGTGGGAACTGTGACCACTCAGCTCCAAGGGAGAAGCCTCACTGTTGCTGAGAGAAACAGGGATGGGAGATTGGGTGATCGTGCCCAAAAGCTACAGGAGAGGCCAGTGAAAGTAGCCCAGCTCACCCCTGCTGGGAAGTAACTCCAGACTCACCCCTGCTGGGAAGTAACTCCAGACTCACCCCTGTCTGGGCACTAACTCCAGGTTCACCCCTGTCTGGGCACTAACTCCAGGCTCACCCCTGTCTGGGAAGTAACTCCTGTCTAGGAAGCTCTCAGTATCCCTGGTCTATGGAACTCAGGAGATGACTGAAGGTGGCTTCCCCAAGGGAGGGGGCAGGGGGTTTCTTCAGCACATTTCAAATACGCCTCAGGGGTGCTCAAACTGGGGGAGCAAGACAGACAGCATTGGAGATGTACCCTCCTCAATCCTCTCAAAACATCATGTGATGTTCCACGTCTAATCTTCTATGTGCCCCTATGTATGGACAAGATGGTCTGTCACTGCAGACATGTAACCACTCCAGGATCCATGAGGTTATCTCATCTAATAGATGGCATCTTATCTCAAAGATGCTACTCTACTGGCAGGAAGTGTGCCAGGAGTCACAAAGCTGGCTTGCATTCACATGGCAACCTTCCACACTCCAGGCGTCTTCAAAAACAAGAAATGGCCAGATCCTGTGCATGGTATATGTTCAGCCAGTCACCCAGACCCGCAATCCCATGGTATCCACCAGGAGGTCTCTAGGGCCAGGACTTGGGTATAGTAGGGAAACATGCTACCAGAGGACAGTGAGGTCAGCAGCCTATACCCAACGATGCAGGTCCTCCAGCTGGAAGACAAGCAAAGCCTGAAGATGGTACAGCACCACCTACTGACCAGCACCTGGCTGGTCATATCTGGCCAGGGCCTCTCCTCCCCAAAACCCACAGCAGGACCTCTGGCAAAACCAGAAAAGGGAAGAGAGGAGAGAGGGTGCTGAAGCAGACCATCCAAGGCCCTCTCCTGTGGCCACCGTCCCCTGTGACTTCAATCAGAACACCTGAGAGACCCACTAACTAACTCTGAATGCCCTGAAATAAAACAAGAAATGGCCAGATGTAAGGAGACTTTAATCACAAAGAAAGACATCATCAGACCAAACACTTGAGCACAGACTCTACCCAGAGCATGACTTCCTCCCAAGCAGCCCCCTCAAGAAGGAGGCCCACACCTCACCTACAGGGCAGGAGACTTTGAAGGGCTGGCCAATCCCCAGCTCCAGGCCACACTGGACATAGAACCATGACAGATCAGACAAGAGACAGACAGATCCATAGGTGACATGTGGCTCCTAATGTCTCCATTCCCCAGTCCCCAGGCTGGCCTTCATGTCCAACAGAAGATGCACTCAATCTCCCAATTAGAAGGGCCCAGGGCTCCATATCTTACAGATGACCTTGCCTGCCCTCTCTACCCAAGTGTAGCAGGGTTCAGGGTCAGGACTAGAAATGGGTCAGGACCTTGGCTGGGGTCAAGGCTGAACAAGATTCTGCCAAGAAATGGCTAGAGACTAGGGATCCTGGCCTGGGGCTGTGGGGCCCAGCAACAGATGACTTCCATATCTGGTACACAAACTTGAGCTTTGTCACTTTCTTCCACTAGCCCACTTGTATGGTCAGCCTGAGCTCTATCAGGCAGCTGTCGAGACAGCAAGATCCACATCAGCCTGGGCAGGGGGATTCTGCCATGACCAGGTAGGGTGTGGCCAAAGCAGACCAAACAGTGTCTACCAGCTCTCAGAGCTCTGGGCAATGCTCTTCCAGTTTGCCAGGTACGGCCTTCCATCTGGCAGACCCTCACAGCAGCTGGTCCGTGCGCTTGCTGCGCCACACCACCAGGCCAGCCATGGCCACGGTCAGCACAACAGGCACTGCGATCAGAGGGATGAGCACTTCATCAGGGGGATCTTCCCAGTGGGCCCTGTCCACGGTGCAGTTGGAAAAGAACTGCCTGTGGATGCCAGTAATGAAGCTCTGAGCCAGCGGGTTGGGCCAGTAGCAGCCCATGATGTTGGTCTCCACTTCCGTGCAGTTAGTGAAGCTCTCGTAGTACCTGCAGAGGCAGAAGGTAAGACTATAACTTTCCCAATACCCCTCACACCTGCCCTGCCCAGGACCCGACAGACAAGTAGGGAATGGTCCCTGCTCAGTCCCACTTGGCCACCTACCAAAACTGTGGCCTTAGAAGTCACTTCCAACTGGGTCATCTGTACCTGTGGCCTTTTCTCCATGTCATTTTCCTACATCTGTGATCATTATCTGATCCCCTGAAGCTGTAAGCTCCCAGGGCCCATGATGTCTGTTCAGCAACCAACCTCCCCAACACTACACAGGTGTCCCCAAAAGATGTGGAGCCCAGGCCCACAGCCACAGGACTTGTAAGGCCCTCACCATCAGAGCATCCTGAAGGTCTAAGGCCAGGGCCAGCTTCCTCCCAACCAAATCAATCCATGCTCACATGCCAGGTAGACCTATGAGGCCCAGCCTCGGCCTGTCTGCTACTGTAAAGTTGCTCCTCTGCCCCTCTTACAGTATGCAAGGGAACTGCTCATATGAGCAAATGTGGGAAAGGCCCCAGAGAACGGGCCTCATCTAACCAGACTTTCACTGGTTCTGTAGGCTTCCCAGGGGCTGCCACTACCAGGAACCAAAGTTCAGCCTGGTGTATGTAAAAGATTGCCAAGTGGACCCTAGTCTAGGATGCAGTAGGCAGCCTCTGGAGGTGGTGACATCCCTGCTATTGGGGTCTTCGAAGCCAAGGTCAGCTAAGGAGTTCTGGAGGAAACTGAGAGGATGGATGTCTGCCCAAAGCCAGCATCTCTCCCCAGGACAGCACTTTCCCAGGCCTGTTCAGATGAAGGACAAACACAGGAGAAAGAGGATCCTGGCCCTGCTTCCCATGAGGTCAGGGCAGGGGCCCACCTCCTCCTTCCTGTTCTGTTCCAGGAAGCAGTGGGGGCTTTCCCATTAACAGGAAGGAGCTTCCAAAAGGCTGCTTCAAAAATGTCATTGCAATCTGAATTGCCAGAAACATCAGAATAAGGATGAAAAGGGGGGTGGACTATAGGGTCCAAATCCTCTGTGTCTACTCCTCCTAGGCAGAGTCCTGGAGCCTACTCATTCAACCAGATTCCTGACTCACACTAGGCTGCTTCTCAAAGCCCAAACCACATACCTGTGGCCTCCAAGGTAACCTTTACAAGGAAGAATCACAAACAAAGAGGCCTGGAATCCTGTCCAGACTCAAAGGCTCCACTAGGCTTCACTCTCAGGGCATTTAGGACAGGGAGTCACAAACACCCCCAGAAAAACCTTTTGCCTCAAAAGGCCCCCTCATCTGTATTTGTGTTGAGAATCACATGCTATGGCCTCCATTTTTCCAAGGCCTTCCCACTAAA
Source organism: Cricetulus griseus (assembly GCF_003668045.3). NCBI lineage: Eukaryota > Metazoa > Chordata > Mammalia > Rodentia > Cricetidae > Cricetulus > Cricetulus griseus. The sequence continues at coordinate 98,200,837 of NW_023276807.1, forward strand.
CTGCCCAGAAATACCACCCACAATTGGCCTCACAGCTCCATGTGACTAAGCCAGGCAAACCCCAGAAGCCCCTGCAGAGTGCCAGCAGCCCAATGACTGGGTCCCACGACCAACAGGGAACTCACACGATGAACTCGGATAGGTTGCACCACTTCCAGACATCCACCTTCTGCATCATGTCGGCGAAGGCTTTCCCACAGCGGGGCAACCTCTCCAGCATTCCTGTCTCATTGCAGCCGCACACTTGGGCACACTCACCTAGAGAGGACAAAAGTGGGGGATGTCTAGGGAACTCTGATAAGCACAGCCCCTCCTGCTGACCCTCAATCCTGACCCTGGGGTAAAACAAGCAAGTCTCCACTTGACCACAGCAGTGTAACAAGGAGGGAGCCATAGAGAAGCCCTAGGCCAGAGTCCTTGGGAGTGAGCAGAGGTCCTAAGCATATCCAAGAGCCTCCAACTCCAGCTCAGTGGCCCAGGGTGCCTGCAACAGTCCTGAGAAAGGCTCTGAGCTGGTATGGACCTACCAGTCCTATCATAACCTGCTCTGGTTCTGCGACTCCTGAGACAGAGGCCCCATGGGGACTCATGCTCCCAGCAATGAGAGAGTCATGAAATTCTCAGGTCTAATACTGCTTGTCACCCCAGGATTTCACCATACCATCCCCTCTACCTCACACCTTCATTCTATATGCACGGTCCCAATAGGAACCAGAAATGTCTTACTTCCCACCAAGCAACGCCATCTTGTTCTCCAGAACTCACTCCATACCATGGCAATCCTATTTCCAGGTGGCATAACTACACTGCTTCTAAACTTCCTTTACCTACCCCCTATTTTGTTCCCATCATATAACCAAGGGAAACACAGCTCTGTGTGGCTTGGTGGGTGGGTGTACAGATCCCTGTATACTGATGTGTACAACCCTGCTGTGTCCTGAACAGAGTGGGGTGTGTCTGGGAGTTTACAGCCCTACTCTGTGTGTGTGTGTGTGTGTGTGTGTGTGTGTGTGTGTGTGTGTGTGTTTATATATTTGTGTGTCTGTGTAGGGTGTGTATGTATCTGTGTGGGGTGTATACTGTGGGGGGTCTGTGTGTGTGGTGTGTATGTATATCTGTGTGTCTGTGTGGGATGTGTCTGTATTTGTGGCTGTGTGATGTGTGTATGTGTGTGTGTCCATGTGTGGGGTGTGTGTGTCTGTGTGGTGTGTGTCTGTGGGTCTGCATGTGGCTTGTCTGTAAGTCTATGTCTGTGTGTGTGTCTATGTGGTATGTGTATGTATGTGTGTGTGTGTGGTGTGTGTCTGTGAGTCTCTCTCTCTCTCTCTCTCTCTCTCTCTCTCTCTCTCTCTGTGATGTTCTGAATAGACAACCCTGACAACCCTGCTGTCTACATCCTGGGGTATGGATGGACCCAGCTCTGTGCCCTAGAAGCCAGTGAAGGGCTGGAGGAGGCAAGAGAGAAGGTTTTGTTTGGAAGGTTTGGCTATACCCATTATCAGCTCAGCCTCAGTTTGTAAACATGTTAAATGTCTACAGGCTCTCGAGCTGTGCCCACAGCAGCCATGTTTAAGTTTTATTGCAGATGGTGGCAAATGCTCAATTATTTCCCTCATTTGGCAAAATCTTGTGGAAGTAATAGATGCATGGTATGCTCTGAGAGGCCAGCCAAGCCTGTCAGGGTCCCACATTCTCCCACATACAGCGCACACTGGGCACTGAGGGCTGCTAATTAAACCACCTAAAGGAAACAGAGGGTCCAGACCTAAGCATTTTCTGGTGGCCCACCAGATTTCAGAAGGGAAGCCACAGTCCTCTGAATCCTCCCAGAGAGAAGCCCCATGAGGCCCCAGGTTTACAGACAAGAGCCCAAGGTTTATCCTGCCCCACCTATGGCAGGAAGCCTGGTGATCTGGCTCAGGGTGGGCTCTACAGCTCACCTTGTGGGTGGCCCTACCACCACACAATATTCTTCTAGGGACAGGTAAGTGACAAGAGTGAATGAGGTTAGAATTTGCAGAGGCCCTCGGGTGGCCTTGGCATTCACCTGGGAAAGGGACCACACACCTACAGAAAGCAAAGCTGCCTTCCTCTGCACCCATGGGGAACACGAGAGACCAATGCCTGGAAGCCAGAGAACAGGACATAGAGGGCTTCCCAACATGTCCAAAACTAGACCTAAGCACCAAGTCTGACAACACTGGGTGTCACCAGGGCTCATCACCAGAGGTGTAGGACAGTCAGGAGCTAGTATTTGCATATGTGTGCCTCTCTTTCTGACTCTGAGCATTCTGAAGCCCCCCAGGAAACTGTGATGATAAAAGGAAAGGGCTCACAAGCCTGGCTCTGCATGTGAGAAACGGTGGGACAGAGGGTGACCACATTCTCCCAGGACAGCCCCTGGACACAGGTGTCAGTGTCTCACCTCTCCCACAGCAGCAAGCCATGGCCTCCTGCCCCCTCCACTGGTTTCTTGCACCTTTGCCCACACACCCACCTGTCCACCTGCCCACTGCAGAACTGGATCATCTGAGAACTCAGAATGTCACAGCCAGGGTCTGGTCCCTGTCTGAGTCCCTGTGTCCTCTTGGACACAGAACAGCCACACACTTGGTGTCCCATATCCAACTGCAGCACAGGACCCTGTCTGGCCCCTGGTGCTAAATCTGCACATAAAGATGAGGGTCTACTGTCACTGCAAAGCACTTCACCCGGAAGTTTAAAAATACATATGATTTATTTTTATTTTTTGTGAGTGGGTGTTTTGCCTGCATGTGTTGTCTCTGTACCCACAAAGACCAGAAAAAAAGTATCAGAACTTCTGGAACTGAAGGTACAGATTGTGAACCACCATGTGGGTGCTGGGAACTGAACCAAGAACCTCTGAAAGAGCAGCCAGTGCTCTTAACTACTGAACCATCTCTCCAGGACTCTCACTCATAAGTTTAGCCAGTGTGGAGAACTGTGCTGGATACTGAGAAAGGAAGAAAGATGATGAAAGAAGGGGCATTGGTACATCATTGCAAGGTACACCCACCTTCTAATACAAAAATGATCATAAGCAAATACTGTGGGCATCCATGTGATAAGAGACAGAATGAAAAGACCCCGAGTAAGACAGTGTTGTGGGTTAAATTGTGACCCCTGGGGGAAGGCACAGGTATGATGAAGTCTTGGCTCTAAGCACCTCAGAATGTGGCTTATTTGGAAAATAGGATCTTTGCGGAAGTGTTCAACTTACAATGAGTCCATTTGGGTGGGCCCTAGTCCATATGAACAGTACTCACACAGAAAGAAAAGCAACCCTGGGACACAGTGACAAACACATGGAAAGCGATGTGAAATCACTCTGAGAGGTGGGTCATACGAAGGCAAAGATCAGCATAATGCCACCACAGAGCAAGGACTGCTTGGGGCCATCAGAAGCCAGACAGGGCAATGAAAGAGCATGTCCCCACTGAGTTACAGAATTAACAGAAACCTCCATTGCTTCCAGTCACTTGGTTTATGATTCCTAGTGACAGCTGTAGGACACTATTAAAGATATGAACTACTGAAATTCACTCCAGAAGAAATGGGAACTCTGAAAAGAACCGCAGTGGATAATGGGGCAGACTGAGTGACTAAAACCTTCTGTAAAAATAACCCAGGCCCAGAAGGCTGAACTGACAAAGTCTACAGTATTTACAGAATTAACAGAAATCATCCACAAACTCTTCAGGTAATAGAACAGAAAATCCTGACTTCTCTACTTCCTTACTCATTCTGAGAGGCCAGTTTTACCTTGACAGCAAAAGCCAAAGTCATTCCTAGGAAGAAAGCAATACCTCTTAGGAATACAGAGCAAAAACCTTAGGTAAACATTAGCTATGCAAGTTCAGCAACACCCAAAAATGAATGCACATCACGGCTAAAGGAAATTTCCTAGAAATGCAAAAATGGCTCAACATACAGAAATCAACACAGTGGGCCACACTGGCAGAAGGGAGCACGAGAGGACCACATGACTCAGAAAAAGCATTTGAAAAAATAAAATGGCCTTTTGCAATTAAAAAAAAAAAAACCTGCAGGAGAGAACACTCATAAGACATTAAAGGCCATACAGGAAAATCTCAGCATTAATACCACACTCAGTGGTAAAAGGCTGAGACATTTTCTCCTGAGACAAGTGCAAGACAAGGATGTCTGTTTTTAGCGCTTCTATTCAACACAGAACTGGAAATCCAACCCAGAGCAGTGGGCAAGAAAGAAAGAAAGAAAGAAAGAAAGAAAGAAAGAAAGAAAGAAAGAAAGAAAGAAAGAAAAGACTCGGATTGGAAAGGAAGATGGGAAAGTATCTGTACTCACAAATGTCATGGTCTTCTACACAGAAAGCTCCAAAGGAAATGAAATGACTCCACCAGCTCTGAAAAGAAACGGGATAAACCAACACAACAGGCTGGGCTGGAGAGACAGCTCAGCAGTTAAGAGCACTGGCTGCTCTTGCAGAGGATCCAGGTTTGGTTCCCAGCACCCGCCTGGTGGCTCACAACCATCTTTAACTCCAGTTCCAGGAGATCCAGCATCCTCTTCTGGCCTCTCTGGGTATCATTACCCACATGTGGTACACACATACACATACAGGCAAAACACTCAGATACATAAAAATAATAACAGACCTCTTAAAGGTATTAATAAAAATCTAAAAATAAAGGAAATAATTTTGATAATAATATAGTCAAAAAGAATTAAATTCTTGGCACTCAACTTACTTACTAATCAAGGCCAAAACCTGTACTCTGAAAATTATAAAACTTAGGATCTATATAAATGGAAAGATAACCCATGTTCATCAATTGGAATATTTAATATTCTCAAGATGTTAATCCTGGGCTAGAAAGATGGTTCAGCTGGTAAAGCCTAGGCTCAAAACCAATCAAGATGTCAACTACTGTCATGGCTACTACTGATTTCAACTTGACAAGATCTAGACCCATCCCTGAGAAAAGCCTCTGGGCATACTTGGGATGGATTTTCTTTCCATGTTAACTGAAATAAGAACACCCACTTTACATGTGGGTGGCACCTTCTGGTGGAGGATCAGACGGGAAAAAATCCTAGGAAAGGAACGGTCTGCTTTTTGCCGCTTGCCTTTGCCTCCCACTGCTCTATTGCCGCCACTGTCACTGACATCATCAGAACTCAGGTTCTTCAGACTTCTAACATGAAAACCAATGGCTCTCCCGGGATCATACAGTGCCAGACTGGGAGCGCTGAGTGTCTAACCTCACAGACTGAGGAGCTGCTCAGTTCTCAGCATCTCCAGCATCAACTGTTGGACTGCCCAGACCTTATCCTATAAGCCAATCTAATAAATCTCCCCTTTAATATATATTCAACCAACTTAATATATATTCATACAATTCGTTCCTCTTGAGAACCCTGACTAATTCAGTTATCTAAAATTCTCTATGGACCCAATGCAATTACAACAGAGATCACACAAGTCCCTTGTGGTAACTGATAAACTGACCTTCAAGTTCAACAAAGTGGCAATTGGGTGTGGTGGAAGACAGCTGTAATCTCAGCACTTGGAAAGCAGAGACAGGAAGACTGGGGCTCAAAGTCATCATCTTCAGCTGCATAGAGCGTATAAGGCCAGCCAAAACCAGCTTGGAAAGATGGCTCAATGATGTGCTTATGGAATCTGCACCAAGACCCATTCAGATCCTCAGACCCTCAGCACCAACTTAAATAAAAAAAAAAAAAAGAGCTGGTGGCTGGAGAGATGGCTCAACAGTTAGAAGCACATGCTGCTCTTGCAGAGGGCCTGAGTTCAGTTCTCAGCACCTACATCAGGCAGCTCACAACTGCCTGCAACTCCAGCTCCTTCCATTGCAATGCCTTCTTCATACACCTGCACATACATACACATACATACAAGATAAATCTTTTAAAAAAATAAAATAAAAAGCAAAACATCACAGTGGTGTGTGCCTCTGCCCCCAGAGTTCAGGAAGTGAACACAATAAGATCCCTCAGCCTAGCCAGCTAGTCAGTCTCACTAATTGGTTCAAAGAGATATCCTTTCTCAAAAGTAAGGCAGAGAAGCAATCAAGGAAGACAGCCCATATTAACCTCTGGCTCCCATATATGTTCCTGTGCACATGAAGGGGCGTACACACACACACACACACACACACACACACACACACACACACACACACACTGAAAAGGAAGAGAAAAAAAACAAAGAAATGTAAGATGGTTCAGCTGGTAGAGTATCTGGCATGCAAACATGAGGACCTGAGTTTGGGTCCTCAGCATCCACATAAAAGTCTGGCATGGGAAGCCAGGTGGAGTGGCACATGCCTGTAATCCCAGGACTTGGGAGACAAAGACAGTTGTATCTCTGAGTTCAAGGCCAGTCTGGTCTACATGGTGAGTTCTAGGACTGCCAGAGTTATGTAGAGACATCCTATCTTAAAAAATAAAATAAAATAAAAAAGCTTGGCATGGTATTGTGCACCTGTAACCCTAGCACTACAGCTGGGGAATTTCTGGACATAGCTGGCCAACCAGTCTAGCAAATGGTTATTTCTGGTTTCAATAAGAGACCATGACTCAGAAAGACAAAGCAGAAGGCTGGAGAGATGGCTTAGTTCTCTGCTCTTCCAGAGGTCCCAGGGCCTACACAGTCGCTCACAACCCTCTAATTCCAGGTCCAGAGTCCTATTGGATAAGGTATACATTGTAACAAAATGTATTTCCAGAGATAAAGAGGACCTTTAACAAGTATCCTGGTTGTTTTTTGTTGTTGTTTTGTTTTTTGTTACTTGACACAAGCCAAGGTCATCTGGGAAGAGGAAAACACAACTGAGAAAATACCTCCATTAGAGTGGTGTGCAGGCAAATCTGCCAGGAGGGCTCAGCCGGCTGTGGGTGACATCACCATAACCTCTGGGCAGGAAGCGGTCCTGGGTTATACAAGATAGCAAACTGAGCAAGACAGCAAGCCAGTAAGCAGCATCCCTCTATGGTCTCTGCCTCAGTTCCTGCCTCCAGGTTCCTGTCCTGACTTCCCTTCATGATGGGCTGTGACAGACACAAGGAAGCCATACAAACCTTTCCCTCCCAAGAGCTTTTTGTCACAGTGTTTTATTGCAGCCATAGAAACCTAGCTAAGACAACAATAAAGGGCTCAAGCCAACAAGTGGATCCAATAATCTGAAGCATTTTCAGCTTACTAACAGACACATTAAAGCTGGAAAGAGGGACAAGGCAAAAATAACGAATCCACAATTATGGTTAAGAAAATCTGGTGCTTTTCCTCTTAATAATTTAAACAAGAAATAGATTTTCATAAAGATTTTATTTTATTCGTGTGTGTGTGTGTGTGTGTGTGTGTGTGTGTGTGTGTGTGTGTGTGTATGTGCTTGTACCCTCAGAGGCCAAAAGCATGTCTCAGATCCTCTGAGGCTGGAACTCCAGGGGTTGTGAGCTGTCTCAATATGGGTGCTGGAAATGAAATTTGGGTCTTGTAGAGAAGCAGGAAGTGCTCCTAACTTTTAACTGCTGAGCCATCACTCTGGTCTCAGAAATAGATTTGAGAGGAAAAAAATCAAGGAGATTTTGGAAAATTCTGATGTTTTCACAGATGTCAGCTTACAAAATCTCCTTTAAGACTTGATGTCACTCGGTTGTGGTGGCTCACGCCTTTAATCCCAGCACTCTGGAGGCAGAGGCAGGAGGATCTCTTGTGAGTTCAAGGCAAGCCTAGTCTACAAAGCTACACAGAAAACCCCTGTCTTAAAGGAAAAAAAAAAAAAAAAAAAAAAAAAAAAAAGACTTGATGTCTCTGGGGCTGGGAGAGATGGCTCAGAGGTTAAGAGCACTGACTGCTATTCCAGAGGCCCTAAGTTCAATTCCCAGCAACCACATAGTGGCTCACAACCATCTATAATGAGCTATAATGAGACGTGGCCTGAAAATATACATGCAGGCAGGCACTGTGTACATAATAAATAAATCTTACAAAAAAAGCAGTCTATGAGGCCTCTGGTAGTAGAACAGTATTTATCCCTAGTGTACGAATGGACTTTGGGAGCCCATTCTCCATAGAGGGATATGCTCTCAGCCTAGATACATGGGGGAGGGCCTAGGCCCTGCCCCAAATGATGTGATAGACTTTGATCATCCCCCGTGGAAGGCCTCACCCTTTCTATGAAGCAGAAGAGGGATGGGATGGGGGTTGGTGGGGGACAGGGGAGGATGGGAAGGAGAGGGAACTGGGATTGACAAATAAAATAAGATTGTTTCTAATTTAAATTTTAAAAAGACTTGATAGCACTGGGACCCAGCTTCCTATTTGTCTCTGCTCTTACTGCCTCCAACTGCTCCCAACCACAAGTCACCCCTCTGGGGCCCTGAGGCTGCAGAATGATTCCCCTTCACTTGTGTGTGTTCTGTGTGTCTAAGGGTGCTGGTGCCAAGTTCTCCTTTAGCACTTTGGGTGCTGAAATGCTTAAAAGAAACAATTACCACAACGTGTCCATGTTTGCTTATCTTTTGCTGTGATAGACACTGTGCAAAACCAACATAGAGGAGGGGATGGTTTGCATTGGCTCACAGGTTCGTCATCAAGGGAAGCCTGGACAGGAAGGAACCTGGGGGCAGAAACCATGGAGGAAAGCTGCCAATGGAATGGCTAGCTTCCTCGGCCTGCTAAACTACCTCTTTAGTACAACCCAGGCCTACCTGCCTAAGCGTGGCACTGCTCCTACATCAATTAGAAATCAAGAAAATGCCCCACAGATGTGCCCACAAGCCCATCTGATGGAAGCAGTTCCTCAGTTGAGTTCCTTCTTTCCAGGTCTGTCAAGTTGACAACCAAGATTCGCCATCCCATAAAACCTTGTGAAGGCACAGCAAAGATATTCCTCCCTGATTTAAGTGAGGACCACTATAATGAGCTCCTCATGAAAACAAAGGCTAAGGGCTCTAAGCCCAACCCTTCTAGATAATTCTATCTCTCAGGGTAAACGCATGATATAGAACAAAACAGCTGAGCGCACTAAACCCACCCAGGCCAACTGCATGCATGAGGTGAGGACTCCGGAATCTCCATACACCCCAAAATCTCCATGTGCCCCAGATTTCTGAAAATCCCTGTGTTTCCAAATACCCCCCCAAAAAAAAATTACTGTGAACTCTAGAATCTTTGCCTGTTCCCAAATCCTTGTTTGTTCCTGAACTCCTTTGAACATGGCACAGCAAGAGCCTGTCCCATGTAGTTGTGAAATGTCATAGAGGAGAACATGTCACCCTCAGACAGACCTGAAGACATAACTCCCCACCTCAGGAATACTGTGAAAATGCTCTGGACTCACCCTAGACAGGCACCTGTGGGTCACCATCTCTGATGCATATAAAGCTTAAAGAGCTTCCAGCACCCTAAGCATTGGTGGCACACGCCTTTAATCCCAGCACTCGGGAGGCATAAGCAGGCAGATCTCTGTGAGTTCGAGACCAGCCTGGTCTACAAGAGCTAGTTCCAGGACAGCCAGGGCTGCACAGAGAAACCCTGTCTCAAAAAAAAAAAAAAAAAAAAAAAAAAAAAAAAAAAAAAAAAAAAAAAAAAAAAGAAAAGAAAAGAAACATAAGTAAATAAATAAATAAGCAAGCCTTTTGTGGCGAAACAAGGATGGACCGCCATGCAAGCTTCGGTAGCACAGGGTGGGGCGCTGCTTGCCCACCCGGAAGTGCCACACACCACCACTATACCCAATGTGCATCTTCGCACCCAACCATGTGGTGGCCAAGTTCCGCTTCTGGTATTTCGTATCACAGATGAAGAAGTCATCCGGGGAGATAGTGTACTGTGGACAGCAGTAGCCAGCCTCCGTCTCGGACCCTGTAGCCGCCGCGATGTTGATGCCGAAGAAGAACCGGATTGCCATCTATGAACTCCTTTTTAAGGAAGGAGTGATGGTCGCCAAGAAGGATGTCCACATGCCCAAACACCCGGAGCTGACAGACAAGAACGTGCCCAACCTTCATGTAATGAAGGCCATGCAGTCTCTGAAGTCATGAGGCTACGTGAAGGAGCAGTTTGCCTGGAGACACTTCTATTGGTACCTTACGAACGAGGGCATCCAGTATCTCTGAGATTACCTCCACCTACCTCTGGAGATGGTGCCTGCCACCCTGAACCGGAGCAGTCTTGAAACTGGCAGGCAGAGGGGAGGCAGACAGAGACACCTACAGGAGGAGTGCTGTGACCCCTGCTGCCAGCAAAACAGCTGAGGCTGGAGCTGGCTCAGCCTCGGAATTCCAGTTTAGGGGAGGCTTTTGTTGTGGTCAGCAGCCTCAGTGAGCTTGAAAACTGTTTTGAATAAACTTTAGAGAAAAAAAAAAATCTAGCAGTAGACAGGGAACTTCACCCCCTCTGGAGACTGCTGCATCAACTTGCTAGATGGGGTCCCTCCCGAGGAAGGATAGACAATTTAATAAACCTTGTGTATTTGAAGAAAAAAAAAAAAAAAAAGCTTCCAGCACTACCCGACAACCCACCCAAGGACACCGGCCCCTGGAATGCCCTGAAAGTGGGTCACTGCCACTCAAACCACTGGCTGATATGTAAAGTTCTCGGGAACTGAATCAAAGTAGAAATCCATTCTGGATGGCTCCATTCAGAACCAAAGAACACTTAGGCTTGTGCGTCTTTTGTCTCGGTGCCTTCCAGATGCTGAGAGATGACAAACAGCCAAGCAGACGCATTTCCTAGAGAAAGGCCTTTTGTTGCCAGTCATCTGGAAAGGAAACCAAGTACTCTATCCTCCATGGAATGAGCACAGCCAGACGGGGGCCCAAAGGCCACGGTCAGTGGGGTAGGGGGCCCTGCATTTTCTGGGCAGTTCTGTCCCCTGTGCCTATGCTCAGGGCAGTTCTCTCTCTATCCCTCCACCTCAGTTTCCTTATCTCTGATGGGAGTGGGCCAAATGACCTCCAAGGCAGCTCCAATACTAAAAATTCTATGGCTGTGTTGAACAAACCACCTCCTTCAAGACCTTAGTCCCCAGCACTGCTGGCCGCCTACTCGGCTCAAGATCAGTGTGACAGGTGGCACACTAGCAGGGCATCATTACTGTAACTCATGTAAAATTTGTGGCACTGAGGGCTGGAGAGATGGCTGCTCTTCCAGAGGACCTGGGTCCAATTCCCAGCACCTACATAGTAGTTCATAACTGTCTGTAATTCCAGCTCCAAGGGATCTGACACCTTCACACCAACACACATAAAATAAAGTTTAAAAAGAAAGGGCCAACAGAGGCATTGTAAAGAAAAAACTGTGGTATCCCATTCACATTCATGGACACACACATGCGCACACACAGATCCCGGGGTGCCGTGAGAGCACTCGTACCAGGCACATCCTCTGCTTTACCATGAGCATTTTGGCTCCACAGCACAGAGTGACTGGCCTGAACTGAACTGAGTCAAATCAGCCAACACAGCACTACTCCACAGCAGTTCCCATGCTGTAGTTAGGGAGACTGTGAGCCAAGAGCCAATAAGTGGACACCTGCTGAATGCCTCGTCCCAGAACCCTGGTCAAAGGTTTCCTGTAAAGTGCTTTCGAATTTCAAGGAAGCCCCATAGGCCCAGGCCTTTCTTGTTTGGAAACGGTGGCTCTCCTGATACTGCTCTCTGTGGTGACCAGGCCCCGACTCTGTGCAGCCCAATGGCAGTGCCAGACATCACAGTGTCAGCAGAGCACAGATGGCCAGTGTTCCTAGGAACCAGAAAGCTCAGCTCCTCCCTTCCAGAAGGTAGGCAGCACCCAGACACCACCTTGGCCCCACTGCATGTGACACTACACACTTTACCTCGGACTCTTGGTCTGGCCAGACTCACACTAGTTAGGTGTGTGAGAAGGCTAAACCTGTCCTGCCTGGCCCCTGGGTGAAGAGGACAGTGGGGACAAAGTATGATAGGAAGGAAGCCCTTTGGGGCAGTGACCCTGGGAGACCAAAACTACTAATGAGGATTTCATGCAGCTTCTGGCTATGGTACTTCCCAGTTCCACACTGGAAGTGATCAGACAAGACACAGTTTCCTTCGAAATAAACTCAGGACCTTCTTTCCCTTAGACACCAAATCCCCATCAGAGAAGCCTTGCATCGGAGGCTTGCCGAAATCCCAAAACAGCACAGACTTGTGGAAGTGGCCATAGTCCCAGCCCTTCAACATAAAACCCCACCGTAGCCTAGGCACCCATTCTAGAACAGGAAACAGCCCCACTCTGTGCCCAAAGGCCTCTTCAAAGGAAGAGAACTAATTGTTGAGTCTGCCCCATCGTTGTCCCAGCTCCCAGACCACATCCCAAGTCATCAACGCTGAGGGAGATACTGCAAACAAGTCCAGCTTCATCTTACAGCCAAGGAAGGTGAGCCAGAGGGGAAGGAAAACATCCTAAAGGACCCACGGGCCACAGCCCTGGGGGACAGACCCCACACACCCTCCTGCCGACAGCTTTCCTCCCAGCTCTGGCCAGGCACTGGGCTTGCTTGGCAGCTCCAGAACTTGGCAAACTCTCCCACCAAAGCCCTTACAGAGGCACAATGCACACACATGCCCAAAGACACACAGACATAATCATGCACACTCAGGGGCACAGACTCATTCATGCACACAAGCATACACACATACATGTACCCTTTTTTTGTTTGTTTGGTTGTTGTTGTTGTTGTTTTGAAATGGGATTTCCCTGTTAGCCCTGGCTGTCCTGTCCTGGCACTCGCTCTGTAGACCAGGCTGGCCTTGAACTCACAGAGATCTACCTGCCTCTGCCTCCCAAGTTCTGGGATTAAAGATGTATACCACCACCATCTGGCAAAATGCACCCTCTTATTTATCCTTGGGTAATTTCTTCAGTACAATACTTCATTTTTTTTTAGTATTTTTAATATTTTCATTCTTTTAATTTATATATATATATATATATATATATGTATGTATGTATGTATACAATGTATTTTGATCATATCCACCCTCCTTCCCCCATCAAGCTCCCTACCAACTTTACGCCCTTCCCACCCCTTTCAAAACAAGCTTGAGATTTATCCCATTTCTATTTTATAAGAGCAATGTTTCTCCCTGAGCCCTGTTTTCTCTCTGGAAAAGAATTAGGAATTCTAGCCACCCGCACCTGTGTGTCGTGTGCGCAGAGCAGGATGGGAGGCTCACTACCTCACCTGAGCCCCTTCCCTAGGCACCAGCCCCGCAGGGGACCTTGTGCGTCCCTTGCAGCCCAAGTCCTTTTCCCTCGGTTTCTCTAATAGTGGAGGAGTCACGAGGACCCTCAGCAAAACCTGCGGGCTGCGCTGGAGTCAATGTGCGTCCTTTCCAAACTCTGGTTTAAAAAAAAAAAAAAAGAAGAAGAAGAAGAAGGCGCAGCCTAGGCTCGACGCGGGAAGATGAGAGTCCTTTTGAGGGAATGAAGTACCCCCAAGCCAGATGCCTCCTTACCACAAAGCAGCAGTAACAAGGGGAGAAGGTGCAGCCGTGCAGGGGTCTCCATGGCCAACTGGGATGTTCCGGGCTTGCAGCAACACACAGAGGTAGGAGGCTTGGGCCGGGGCGGGGCGGGGTGGGGCGGGGCCTGAGAGCCCTATCCTAGGCCACGCCTCCATCCCGCCCCTGACTCCCTCGAAATCGAGGCGCAGCCTAGACTCCTCAGCCTTACTGTGAAGGGGCAGGTGATGGGGACAGATGTGTGTGAGGCGCATGGGGTCTGGACTGGAACGGAGGAAGAAAGAGTGGAGCCGGGCTGGGAAACCGAGTCCGGGGTGGCGGGACTAGGAAAGGGGTTCTGACCAGAAGACTGCAGTTTAGGCTGGGGATGAACTGGATTCAGACCTTAGAGTCAAACTGGGGGGGCAAGCTGGAGAAATGATGGGATGCAATACAGGTTGATGGGAGGCAGGGGACAGGTAGAAGATAGGAGGCTGGATTTGGAGAAACCTGGGGTTCAGGCTTGCAGGGAGGAGGCCAGTGTCCATCTGGGACCCCTGTAAGAGAAGCACATAAATTTAAGCAGAGACAAGTTTGAGAGCCCTGTGTAGTTATATTTTATTTATGATTTATTAAATCATAAATTCAGAAAAGCAAATTCAGCCTCAAGCTATAGAGATCAGGCAGTGGTGATACACACCTTTAATCCCAGCAGCCAGAAGCTTTAATCCTAGGACTCAGGATTAAAGACAGACAGATCTCTGTGATCTCTAGTCCAAAGCCACTAGATCTACACTAGAGTGAATCAGTCTAAAAGGGAATTCTAGCTCACACCTTTAATCCCAACATTAGGGAAGTATAATAAGACAGAAGCAAGGGCTCAGAGAGGCATTTGTTCTCCAGCCATGCTGAGGAGAGGCAGCAGTTTGAGACTTGGTGAAGAGCTTTTATCAGGACCCTCAGGGGCCTGGCTTCTGAAAGTGTCCAATGGAAAGAAGAGAGAGGGCCTCAGTTCCTCTCACTACAGGTCACTTCACCAAAACATCACGTCTGTCGCTGTCAGCCGCACAACAACTTCCTGATTGCCAGTGCTGGGACAGAGGCAAACAGAACCATTTCGCCTCCAAAGAGCTTCCTATCCCTTAAAAAGCCCATGCTGGTCCACAAGCTAAGGCTGGGACCTGGGAAGATGGCTTCCCCACCTAGCAAGCACTCCCCTCTCTAGGCAGCAGCTACCATCGCTGAACCCAGCTGACCTTTCCTAACCTAGAAGGCTAATTTACAACTTTCAGTGAATTTTCACTGAGAAGATTCTGGTCCAAGCCAGACAGATTCAAGGAGACAACACATGAAATTAAAAACAAAAACTTGAACTATTTAGGACTGAAGAGATAGCTCAGTGGCTTACGAGCACTTTCAGAGGACCTGGGTTTGGTACCCAGCAGCAGGTGGTGGTCATCTGTAACCAGCTCCATGGGATCCCGTTCTCTCTCTGGCCTCTGAGAGTGATGATGCACGCACAATGTGTACATCCATACACGTAAACTAAATAAATCTTTAAAATTAAAAATATTAACATTTCAAAGCAGGGCAGTGGTGTTTAATCCCAATACCTGTGAGGCAGAGGCAGGTGGTTGTCTGTGAGTTCAGCCTGGTCTACAGAGTGAGTTCTAGGACAGCCAAAACCTATATCAAAAAAAGAAACAAAAATAACATTTGAAAAAGCCAGAGAAAGACGAGAACACCTGGGCTTAATACAACAACAAACTTTAATTAAAATTAAAATTGTTTTAAATTGATCAATCATCCTGCTTCTGCCTGAGGGAAAGAGGGACAGGTCTAAAGGGGTCAACACCCAGGTCCCCCACCCAAAGGTCAGTGAGCCCCTCCCCTATGCCAAAGGGGGGCAGGCACTAATCAGGACCAAGAGGATAATACAGAACCACATGCCACCTCACATCCCAGCAGTCTGCACTTATTAGGAAGTTTGGGTTGATTGTCCCACAACCCAGAGACTTGAAGCAGGGAGACGACTCCATACCAGCTTGCCTATAGCTCCGCAATGACCAGTACATGGCTCAGGTGGGCCTGCAGAGATGCCTGCTGAGCACTCGCCAGCTACCTGTGGGCACCGGCTCAGGGCAGCTGGTGTTGCTTCCTTGGCCTATGCAGGAAGTGCTTGGGGGCTCTGCTGTAGGAACCCTTGTTCAGCTGAGTCACAACACCTCAGCTCCACAGGACTGCCCAACCCCCCTGGTGTCCCCTCAGGAGCCTCTGTCCCTATGTCACTTCTGCAAGACAGAGCCATTGCCTTCCTTCTCAGCCCAAGGTCTTCCCACAGTTGGGTTCTGCTACCTACAGGCTGATGTAGCACAGGTCCGTGAGGAACAGTTACCATGAGAGTCGGTGCCACGGCCACCATTCAGCCTTCCTGGTACAGGGGCCTCCCTGCTCTTCCCTCCAGGTCCCATGCCCTAGCTAGACCACACATGTATCCCATCTGCACAGACCTGTCTCCTCCATCCCTGCTCCTCTTCTCCAGACCCTGCTACATATTCTCATAATGGCCACATGCTGACCTCTGGGCCCCCAGCAGGGTCAGGTGAGGTACCCAGGACAAGCATGAGCCAGGGACAGTCAGAGCCAGGCTGCTTTTGGCAGTCCACCCACATGGATCCTGTGACCATAAGATACAGAGATGAGAGAAAGAATTCTCTCTTAGAAGACAGCAGCCACTGTGCAAAAGCAGGCTGGGGACATGCCAGGGGGATTCGTTGTTGTCACAGACTCTCGCTGTCCTCCCACAATATCCTGACTCCTGGCCTGCATCAGGCATCTCTGAGGGCTGTGACCCCACAGATTCAGCAGCAGCAAGTGCTGGAGAGGCCTAGGCTAAGACTAAACAGTTTGGAGCCTTCATTTTCTTGGGCTTCTTCAAGAAAACCCAAGCTGTATATGGCAGCCCTAGGGCAGAGAGCTCAGCAGATGGTCCAGATCCATAGGGACATGGTTGAGTGCAGGGCTTGGACAATGCTAACACAACCTGCCTCATACTCCATGGCAGGACAAGTTTCCCCCATGGGTTTTGGGTAGGTGAGGTGATGAGCCCACCAGAGACGAAGAGGAGTTGTCCTGGAAGAACGGCAGGCTTGGAGAAATGAGGCATGGGGCCTGGGGCAACACCCCATGACTGGTGCCTAGAGTCAGAATGTTTGTGAGATGGATGCCCTGTAAGTGATGGTGATACTGGCCGTCAGCTGAGGCCATCATTCTGAGGAAACATTAAACATCAGCCCTGGAACACTGGGCAAGGAGCTCCTGGAACTATCCTGGACAGAAGGTCCCCCAGTGGCTACTGTACCCCTTGCATGCCTCTCAGTCCCACAACTAGGCCACAAAGGAGTCCAGCTGCTAACCCTACCGGAATGGCCACTCCTCCCACATATGCATAGGACATCTATGCCCTCAGGCTGAGCCCTCCTGTGTCTGCGTCTTGTGCTCTTTGCTTCTCTTACTCCATCATCATTCACAGCCCTTAAACCAGCTTCCCAACTCAGGGCTCTGTGCCCAGTCAATTTATCTCCCTCTTAAATGTTTAAGGAAGTAAGTCGTCCTCCACACTCAGCTCTAAGAGGACATTGTGACCAGAGAGCATTACATTTCCATCTAAGAGAAACACACAGCAACTGCCTGGCACTCTCCCTGAACTAGACACGTCTGCTGTGTATCTACACACACAGGCACATGAGCATGCAGCTCACACACACATGCGCGCACACACATTGCACATACAGTACACACATATGTACACATAATGCACCCAGACACACACATACAATATACACACAGTACACACACATGTTCACATGATACACACAAGCACTCACATACAGGTACACACATCATGCATAAATACACACACACACACCCCACGCACCACACCCATATTCAAGAACCATCAAATGAACTGAGATTTCAGAGATTCTTCTCCCAGTTTAGGCATGAGAGTGCCTCAGAGACATTGCTGATGATTTGGCGTCCCCTGCTGGAATAACATTAAAATAACACTGCCGCTCACCTAGATGAGGCTGATCTTGAGGTGACATACTTACAGAAGGGGAAACACCCAGGAAACCACAGGATGACCCCAGCTAAGACTCCTAGCAATAGTAGAGAGGGTGCCTGAACTGGCCTCCTGTAATCAGACTGGTGACTACCCAAATTGTCACCATAGAACCTTCACCCAGTAACTAAGGGAAGGAGATGCAGAGATCCACAGCTAAGCACTGGGGCGGAGCTCTGGGAATCTAATTGAAGAGAGGGAGGTGGGACTATATGAGCAAGGGGGGCCAAGATCATCATGACAGGGAAACCCACACAGACAGCTGACCCGAGATAGTGGGAGCTCCTGGTCTCTAGACCAACAGCTAAGGAACCTGCATGGGACTGAGCTAGGCCCTCTGCATGTGAGTGACAGTTGTGTAGCTTGGTCTGTTTGTGGGGACCCTGGCAGTGGGATTAGGATCTGTCCCTGGCATTTGAGCTGACTTTTTGGAACCTATTCCCTATGGTGGGATTCCTTACCCAGCCTCGATGCAAGGGGGAGGAGCTTGGCCTCTGCCTCAACTTGCCATGCCAGGCTTTGTTGACTCCCACAGGAGTCTTTCTAAGGAGTAGATGGGGGTAAAAAGGAGGTGAAGGAGGGAGCAGAAGGAGAGGAAGGAGAAGAAACTGCGGTTGGTATATAAAATACATTGTAAAAATTTAATTAAAAAAAAAAAAAAAGACAGGAGCTGAAGAGATGGCTCAGAGGTTAAGAGCACAGGCTGCTCTTCCAGAGGTCCTGAGTTCAATTCCCAGCAACCACATGGTGGCTCACAACCATCCGTTATGAGATCTGGTGCCCTCTTCTGGCCTGCAGGCATATGTGGAGACAGCATGCTGTATACATAATAAATAAATAAATCTTAAAAAAAAAAAAGACAGGAAGTGGTGGTCCACGCCTTTAATCCTGACACTAGAGAGGCAAAAGGCAGGTGGGTCTTTGTGAGTTCAAGGCCAGCCTAGTCAACAAAGTGAGTTCCAAGATGGCCAGGGCTACACAGAGAAACCCTGTCTCAAAAAACTAAAAATAAATAAATAAATAAAATTTATCATTAATACAAAAAAAAGAAAGACATGTTTCTAATACAGTCCACAACTCAATACCTAATTTTGTCTTCTTTTTAAAATGTATTTTAATTAATGCATAGTAATAACACATATGTATTAGGACATACATGTTTATGTCCATTACACAATACAGTGTAATGATCAAGTCAGGGTAACTGGCCTATCTAGTGCTTCAGACAGCTGTCATTTCTTTCTGTTGAGAACCTTCAAAACCCACTCTACTGGTTACTTTGAAATATTCACTTTAAATTACTGTCCATCATAGTAAATATATGCTATAAAGCATTAGGAAGGGGCTGGAGAGACGGCTCAGTGGTTAAGAGCACTGGCTGTTCTTGCAGAGGATGTGTGTTTCATTCCCAGCACCCAGATGGCAGCTCACAACTGTCTGTAACTCCAATTCCAGAAGCTCCAACGCTCTCTTTTGAACTCTGTGGGCACCAGGCATACAAAATAAACACGTCTTAAAATTATAGTAGAGCATTAGGAGACGTTCCTTCCTGCCTGTCAATAGTTCTGTGAACTTGACACAGACCTGGTTGAGGAATGAAATTGCCTCCATCAGATTGGCCTGTGGACATATCCATGGGGCACCTTCTTGCTGGTTGATGAGCCAGCCCACTGTGAGCAATGGCACCCCTGTGCAGGTGGGCCTAGGTTATATAAGAATCGAGGTACTGAGCAAGCTAGTGAGCATTGTTTCTGCTTCATGCTCCCGGCGGAGGTCCTGCCTTAACATCTATTGATGGAAGACTGTAAGCATGTAAGATGAAATAAACCCTCCCTCCCCTCCTCCCAGGTTGCTTTTGATCATGGTGTTTATCACAGCTCCAGAAAAGCAAACTAGACTTCTACCACCCAAGAGCACTTACACCCATTAACCAGCCTCTCTAGGAATCACTATTCCAGTCTCTGGATCTCTTTCAGCAATGTTATTTAATCTTATAGCCCAGCTCCATCCCTGCTTCCCCAGCTGCAGAACCTCTTTCTCCTTATGGCTGGATGCTGGTCTGTTGTGTGGATGAACCCTGTTTCCTTTTTCTCTGCGTTGGTGGCTGATTCCCTGTCTTCACCATGATGAAACTTCCAACTCCACTGGGTAGACCCCAGAATCAGAGAGTTGAATCACGTGATAGCTCTATTTCTAGCTTTTTGGGGACCATCCAAGCTGCTTTTCCATGGCTGTACTCACATTCCCACCAACAGTGTGTTCGAATTCTTCACATACTAGTCAGCATCATTTATTGAGACAGTGGGGTCTTTGATATTTTGAGTGTTGAGTATTTTTACACTTTTTGGCCAGTTGTCCACCCTCTTTTGAAGAAAACAAATGTCATTTGTTCAGGTCACTTGTCTATTTTTAAATCATACTATTTGACTTTTGCTGTTGCATTCCTTATAAATTCCTGAAATTAATTCCTTGTAGGATTAATAGGAAACATTTACCTCCCATTCTCTGAATTGTCATTTCATACTAGTTTCTTTTGCTATACAGAAGCTTTTAATTTTGTATGATATCATCTTTCAATGTCACTTTTGTTCTTTGTATTTTGTGGTCATAATCCAAAGATATATAAACTTTTCCCCAGAGCAAAGTCTTGAAGCATTACACACATACTTTTTAGAGGTTTATTTGTATTATTTTAATTATGTGTATGTATTTGATAGTGCTTTATTGATATTTATATTCATGAGAGATGTTGATCTGTAGTTTTCTTTTTTTCTCTGTGTCCTCATCTGGTTTTGGGTATCAAAGCAACATCATGTAAATGTGTTTAGAAGAACTCCCTCCTGTGATTTAGACCTTTGGAATGGCTTTAAAAAAATGAATGTTGATTCTTTCAAAGTTTGCTCAGGTCCAGTATGGAAGCCCCGCTTTCCTTAGTTAGCTAGAAGCCTTTTTATTACTTACTCCATCCTGTTTGCCAGCCTGCCTGGCTTTTCTGTCTTTGTGGAGTTTGTTTGTTTGTTTGTTTGTTTGTTTGTTTTTAAGATTTATTTTTTACGTATGCAGTGTTCTGTCTGCATGTGTACCTGCAGGTCAGAAGAGGGCACCAGATCTCACTAAGGATGACTGTGAGCCACCATGTGGGTACTGGGAATTGAACTCAGGACCTTTGGGAGAACAGTCAGTGTTCTTAACCTCTGAGCCATTTCTCCAGCCCCTCTGTTTTCATTTTAATAGTTTGTATATATCTAGAATGAATCTATCAGGTGATGCACACCTTTAATCCCAGAGGCAGAAGTAAGCAAATCTCTGTGAGTTCCAGGCCAGCCTGGTCGATATCAGGGATTCCAGGCTACCCAGGGCTGCATAGTGAGACCCTGCCTATAAACAAATAATAAATAAATAAATAAATAAATAAATAAATAAATAAATAAATAAAATGCATCACCCCACTCTGCTGAGCAGTCTGCTGTTGGTTGAGGAGGGAGTCCCTCATACCTGAGTCTTCATCTTGCTGCTTTGCAATCTTCTCTCCACCATGCTTTCGGCAGTCACAGGCTTCCAAGAGGATCTTTCTTACTGAATCTGTCACAGGTCTCCTGAGCTTCCTGGTCCCAGGCGTATCGTTCCCAGTGTACAGTTTTCATCAAGTCATTGAATAGGTTTCTATTGCCATGTCCCTTCTCCTTCTAGACTACTCTAAGAGTTTTAAGTTTCTTTATTTTTATGTGTACGGCTGTTTCCCTGCATGTATGTTCGTCTGTGCACCACATGAATGCAGTGGCTGTGGTAACCAGAAGAGGCTGTCAAATCCTCTTGCAACTGGAGTTCCAGACAGTTGTAAGCTGCCATGTGAGTGTTGGGAAACAAACCTGGGTCCTCCAGAAGAGCGGCTAGTGCTCTTGATGACTGAACATCTCTTAACCCCAAAATTGTTATTTTAAGGTTTGCTTTCTTAGTAAGTACCCTGTCTCAAAGACTGTCATTATCCTTCTCTTTATCCTTTTTTCTTTATCATGACTGTGTGTGTGTATGTTTATATGTCTGTGTCTATGTGTGTGTGTGTGTCTGTGTTTCTGTGTGAGAGAGAGTGTTTATATGTCTTTGTCTGTGTGTGTGTGTGTGTGTGTGTGTGTGTGTGTGTGTATCTGTGTGTGAGAGAGTGTTTATATGTCTGTGTCTGTGTGTGTGTGTGTGTGAGTGTGTGTGTCTGTGTCTGTGTTTCTGTGTGTGTGTGTGTGTCTGTGTGTCTGTGTGTCTGTGTGTGTGTCTGTGTCTGTGTTTCTGTGTGTGTGTGTGTGTGTGTGTGTGTGTGTGTGTGTCTGTGTCTGTGTTTCTCTGTGTGTGTTATGTGTTATTTCAAAAAGACCTGCCTTCAGGTTCAGAAATTCCTCTGCCCAATCAACTGCAGAATTCTTGGGGCTCTCCACTGTGTTTTTGTTGTTGTTGTTGTTGTTTTGTTTTGTTTTTTTGTTTTTTGTTTTGTTTTTCAAGACAGGGTTTCTCTGTGGCTTTGGAGGCTGTCCTGGAACTAGCTCTTGTAGACCAGGCTGGTCTCAAACTCACAGAGATCCACCTGCCTCTGCCTCCTGAGTGCTGGGATTAAAGGTGTGTGCCACCAATGCCCGGCTTCCACTGTGCTTTTTTTTTTTTTTAATTATTTAGCACAAGGTTTCTGACTGGCACTTTTTTATGATCTCTAGTTCTGCTGAATTTATCATTGTTTTGAATTCTTTAATAGACAGTCTCCCCCTCCTCCCTTTGGAGGCATCATGTCCCCTTGCCTTTTTTATGCTTGTGTCCCTATTTGATGTCTATGTATCTGGTAGATCAGTTGTCTTTAACAATTTTTAACAGTGTTATTGGGGGGTGTTTACATTTTTGTTTATTAAGATGGGATCTGACTGTGTAGCCCTGACTGACCTGGCACTTTCTGGGTAAACTCACAGAGATCCTCTTGCCTCTGCCTCCTGAGTGCTGGGATTAAAGATGCATGCACCACCCTTTCCGCACCACCTTTACCAATTTTAGAGTATGTGTTATAAAGTAAAAGACTTTGTATTGGAGATGGGTCCCAGCTGTTGATTGGATATGCAGTGCTGACTTTGGTTCCAGGTAGAGGCTCCAGGGTACTATACATGAAGTCTCTTTATGTAAAATCTGTGTGGTAGTTTGAATGATAAATGTCCTCCATAGTCTTAGACAGTTGAGTATTTGGTCCCCAGTTGGTGGTGCTGTTTTGGGAGGCTTAGGAGGTGTGGCTTGCTACACGAAGTATCAAGAAGTATGTCACTGGAAGTAAACTTTGATATTTAAAGACCTGTGCCATTTCTGAGTTCTCTCTCTCTATTCCTCCTTCCATCCCTCCCTTCCTACTTTCCTCCCTCCCTCCCTTTCTGCTTCCTGCTTGTAATTCAAATGTGAGCTTTCAGCTGTTCCCACCACCATGTCTGTAGCCTGCTGTCACGATTTCCTGCCATAATGGCCTCCAACCCTCTGGAATCATAACTCTTCTATAATTTGCTTGGCTATGATGCTTATCACAGCAACAGAAAAACAACTAAGACAATTCACATTGATGATCTGAAGGTATCTCCATGGTCTAGACTGTGGGGATTTTGGGACTGCACCACTACTGGTGACATAGCTCCCTCCGGAGGAAGGAGAATGCTGACATCTCTGGGCATGGTGCATGCATTTGTTTCTTCAAGCTGAGTTGAGTGTGGGACCACCCAGGTGGGCCCATGTGGATATAGCAGCATTCTCCACAGTTTGGTAGGGCCTGTCAATGTCTGAGAGCCATGTGAGGACCAACTATATCAGGGGTTGAAATGGAACACCTGTCAGTTTTGCAAGATGTATGGGTGACTACATGGACCCTCTATAGCAGATCTGTGGATAGAGACATGCCCAGCTGTTTCTCATAGCCAACTGTGGACAGAACTGGGGTGTCAGCAACTCAGGGCCTGACGCTTTTGTCATATCTACTCAGTGAGAGTTTTTGGGTGTGTATTGATGTGTGTCTACACCTGTGGGTGCAGTATGGTTCTTACAAGTGTGAGACATACATGTGAGAGATGCATTCATGTTATGAGTCTGCAATGTGTGTACAGTGCTTGTGTGTGTGTAACAAGTAAATGTATGTTATGACAGTGTCTGTGATGTGGAGTGTGTGGTGAGTGTGTGTGTGTGTGTGGTGTGTGTGTGTGTGTGTGTGTGTGTGTGTGTGTGTGTGTGTGTGTGTGTGTGTGTGTGTGTGTGTGGTGTGTGTGTGTGTGTGTGGTGTGTGTGTGTGTGTGTGTGTGTGTGTGTGTGGTGTGTGTGTGTGTGTGTGTGTGTGTGTGTGTGTGTGTGTGTGTGTGTGTGTGTGTGTGTGTGTGTGTGTGTGTGTGTGTGTGTGTGTGTGTGTGTGTGTGTGTGTGTGTGTGTGTGTGTGTGTGTGTGTGTGTGTGTGTGTGTGTGTGTGTGTGTGTGTGTGTGTGTGTGTGTGTGTGTGTGTGGTGTGTGTGTGTGTGTGTGTGTGTGTGTGTGTGTGTGTGTGTGTGTGGTGAGTGTGTGTGTGTGTGTGTGTGTGTGTGTGTGTGTGGTGTGTGTCACATGTAAGGGTTCAGACAGAACCTCATTGGCCCCAGCCAGACAAAATTAGCAATCACTTTCACTTTGTCATGACCACTTTCCCTTCTCCATGCAATATGACCTTTCACTTACCAACCCTGTTCCTGCCAGGTAGGTACCTGTATGAGGGGTCAGAGCTGGTGCCTGGAGCCTGCCTTGACCCTGAATGGACCCTTCACTTATTTGATGTCAGGAAGCTGAAAGTTAACTGCTAAATAAGAATATATTGGGATAGAAGGGAGAGCTGCAGTGCCATGTGAGAAGGGAGTCCCTTCCCTGCCCAGGGCTACAAGCAAAGAAACGTACTTTTGTGCCTTATTGTGAAGCAATTTTCTCCAAGAATAAAAGCTTCCATCCTGGAGGGAAGTTAAAAGGATGTGGAGTGAAACAACAGGATACTCGGGGGCAGCAGCTCTCAACCTGTGGGTCAAGACCCCTTTAAGGTCCAACGACCCTTTTGCATATCAGATATTCTGATATCATATTTTACATAATGATTCATAACAGCAGCAAAATTACAGTTATGAAGTAGCAATGAGAAAAATTTTATGGTTGGGGTGGTCTCCACAACATGTGTTAGGAAGGCTGAGAACCACTGTTTTAAGGGAAGGTGAGACACATTCCATGCTGTAAGGAAGCTCACTCAAGCTTCAGAAAGTCCTTGAAGCTGAACAGATTCACTAAGCCCTGCCCCCCCCCCCCCGCCAGTAGATATGAACAGTGAAGAATGCGGAGAGGCACTCTCAAACAAGCGGAGCTCCTGGCAGAGGTTTGAACCCACTGAGCCACCCAGAAAAGCTTTCGAGCCGCCTGCAGCTTGTGCAGTGTGCTCCTGGTTTCCAACTTCTTGTAAATTGTCTCCATGGGGGTAGTGACACAGTCATCTCTGAGCCATTTCTCTCCTGACAGAAATCCCACTAGAACTCATGGTTCATCAAGATGGACTTCGGCGATACCCCTTCTTTCATCTGTCTGGGGTCGGTAGACATTTGTTCATGTCCCCCAGGAACAGACACGGACAGCATGATGCTAGCAAGGAGTGTTCTTTCAGGCCAATATTTCCCATCTCCTGAGAGAGGATACAGTATGAGGTGGCTCCCTTGGCACCCCTCAGAGGAGAGCTGTCAGAGAAGACTATGATGTGGATTGCTGCGTAAGTACATCGATACATAAATCCTGAAACCAGCTGAGGAAAACAAATGACACCAGCAAACTTTTCTATTTGTTCTGCAGGAAATGTGATGCCCCAGATGTACTAAGCTAGCTCTCTACCATTGAGCTATGACCCCCAAACCTGAAACTCTAGTCTTAACCAAACATCATCCAGTTCATTACACTTGAGAGATTACTTTTCTTTCCTTTTTTGGTGGCATATTATTCCAACAAGTAATTGGTATGAAAAATTATTAATTTTACATTACATTATTAATTCTACATTGCTTTTTTGCACTGTCTTTAAATTTTGCTTTGAATTTAACATTTCAAATTCACCTCAATTAAGATGGTAATCCTGGATCTGTCTTAATCATTTTTTTAATAGTTGAAAGAGCACACACAGGCTCAGGCCTGTATCCCTTGGAAGGGATACAGCACCTGGAAGGCAGAAGCAGGAGGATCATGCATTTGAGGGGGGAGGGGCAGTGAG
The DNA here is from genome assembly GCF_003668045.3 of Cricetulus griseus. NCBI lineage: Eukaryota > Metazoa > Chordata > Mammalia > Rodentia > Cricetidae > Cricetulus > Cricetulus griseus. Next base: position 98,226,711 of record NW_023276807.1, read on the forward strand.
ATGGTTCAGAGAGGGAAGACTCCAAGGCTGATAACCTGAGTTTGATCCCTGGGACCCGCATGGTAGGAGAGAAACTCCAGGAGGTTCTCCTCTGACTTTCACACACACACACACACACACACTAAGACATACACACACTCACACACACACATAGATGTGGTAAATATATTTAAATATAAGATGTAATATATTTAAATATAAGAATGAATATATATTAAAGCATAAGTTAATAAAAAGGCCGTTCCCCAGCTGTACCTTTCAAGCTGGAGGGCCACATGAACTGGTGACAAATTGTCCTGAGCTGTCAGCTCCAGAGGGATCCAGAAAGGAAAGCAGCATTGGTTCCACTGGGGCTAGAGCCCAGAAACCCCAAATTCTCTCTAGGCATAAAGTCGAGTCATGGCTAATACTCAGAGGAAGGGAACAAAGTTAATGTCAACGGCCTTTAGGACAAAGAGGTGAACTAAGAGCCACTGACATTTATTAAAATGCACACAGCTTTTAGTGTTACAAGGATATTTGCCTAATCTCAACTATACTCTCCGAGATAACAGGCACAAAGTGTAGTCACTTGACCTCAGAGTCAAGACCCTCGAAAAAGGGCCATCAGGAAACATGTGTGGCTGCACAAGGTGTGCCAACAGGAACAACGCATGTCATGGAGAAAGCTGGGAGAAGAACTGGGGCTCAGGATCTGGCCTTGACCTAGAGAGGATGAAAGAAAGCCAGGCTCTGCCTCTACGGAGAATGGAGGCTTACCCTGGATCAAGAGGGACCAGAAGCTGCTACTGATAAAGCAGCGACAGTAACTCATATGGGCCAGTAGAGGGGGCTATTGACCGTTTTGAAATTTCACTCTTTTTTTTTTTTTTTTTTTTTTTTAATTTTGTTTGTTTTTCTGAACTCAGACTGGACTGCTCAGCGGCTTTATCTGAAGTCCGTGTGCAAAAGAGGAACGAAGGCGTGGCTTTGAGATGTCAGGGCCGCTAGTCTTTCTTAACAAAGGAAGGGCAAGGGCTATTCAAAGTTGGCCAGCAATAAACTGGCCATGTGGGTGTGAGCCCATGTGTCTTCCTTCCCTGCCCTGTTGGCCTGCCCAACAAGGAGGCAGGAATCAGTAGCTCTTCTCCAGGGATGCGAGGTGAAGATGCCCACAGAGCATCTCAGTTCAGGTTCCTCTCCCTAATCTCGCCATTGATTTGGCTTCTAGACTGGTTCCCAAAGAGGAGACTGATTCTAATTGGCTGTCTTCTGACTCTCTAGAACCCAGGGAGAGCCTTACATCATACAAGCCATGTCGTGCCTGAGAAGGGGACTCTGACCCACACCATCCCCAGGCCCTGTAAACCAGACCAGCAGGAGGCAGCACCATCATATCGCAATGATCACTAAGTCGAACAACCCTGTAAAAACTCAAACTTGACTAGCAACTGACAGCTTTCTGATTCTCTAGTCCTACTTCCTGGGACCAATCAGAGGAAACTACCTCTCCAAGCACCTTCCAGAAGGGTCCCTCCTCCCTTATGGAGTAGCCATTCCCCTGGCTGCCTGAGACTCTGCCCCCCAGGGAGGTGGCTGGCCCTTTGTGGTAGCCCCTCGGTCAACCAAGAGCCTTTCTTCATTTGGATGGTCTTTGTTAATTCTCATACCAGGAAGCTAGTGTTTAAAGATGTGTGTGTGTGTGTGTGTGTGTGTGTGTGTGTGTGTGTGTGTGTGTGTGTACATGAGTACAGCGCCCACAGAGGCCAGAAGAGGGTGTAGTGAGCTGGAGTTACAGGAGTTTCTGAGCTGTGTGATGAGAGTGCTGGGAACTGAACTCAGATCCTCTGGAGGAGCCAGAAGCACTTATTATTATTATTATTATTATTATTTATTATCTATACAACATTCTGCTTCCATGTATATCTGCACACCAGAAGAGGGCACCAGATCTCAGATGGTTGTGAGCCTCCATGTAGTTGCTGGGAATTGAACTCAGGACCTCTGGAAGAGCAGTCAGTGCTCTTAACCTCTGAGCCATCTCTCCAGGCCCTCAGAAGCACTCTTAACCAGCCATTTCTCCAATTTAATGGGTTGTCTCCCAGTTCTTTCAATATCAGCAAAGAAAAGTAAGGGTTTTTTTTTCTTTTAACTTGTTTATTGACCACTAAATTATGCAAAGAAAAATACACGCAATCAGACTCTCACATTACTAGGCGGAAGCATAACTAGTCTTGTAGAAATAAAGATATTCTGAAGAGGCAGTGTGTCTCTCAGCCTAAGTAGCTGACTACTGGGACAGCGGACCCCAAAGAAAGGGAAACTTCCCTGGCAATCTCATGCTGGCAGGAGGAAGTGGAAAGATTCCACACAATTCTTACAACTTATCAGACCATCTTACAGGATGAGACTGAAGCCCAAAGACAGGTCAGTGGTGGGCGGGGCACACCTTCACAGGGACAGCTCACACATGCTTACCCTGGGCCAGCTACTTAAACTTCAGTCCCTGAAGATGGACTAGGCTTGGGGGAGCTGCTGAATCTTTTTGTCCCTCTTCCCTGTGTTGCCACATTGAATAAATCTCTGTTAAGCTGGCTCTGAAAAGGTGGTTTACTGAGGACAGGTGGCTGAACCTGACTTAGGGCACAGACTCTGACCCCCAAGTTCAGTAACAGCAGCATCAAAAATAACGGATTGTAGAAAGGTCTCTGGGATTCATACAAAAACATGCTATACAGAAGACTTTCAGGCTCCTAGCTTCACTGGCTCCAGCATTACCCGTGATTCTTTATGTTACCCGCCTTCCTCTGAGTCTTTTCCTCTTTCTTTTCTAACATTTCTAATGTATATGGGTGTCTTGCCTGTGTGTCTGTGCACCACTTGTGTGCCTGCTGCCCTCAGAGGCCAGAAAAGGGTGTTGGATCCGCTGGAACTAGAGCCTACAGACATCATGGTGTAGGTGCTGGGGATCAAACCCAGGTCCTCTGAGAGAGCAGCCTGCACTCTTAACTACTGAGCCACCTCTCCAGCCCCTCTTTTTTACTTTCCAACATCCACTGAAGATCAGAATATGCTGCCTCTAACCTATTCTGGTGTTCTAGGGTCAAGACCCAGGTCTTCTGCCTGCTTTAAAAAAAAAAAAAAAAAAAAAAGGATAGATTTAGCCATGTGGAGGTGGTGAACACCTCTGATCCCAGCACTATGGAGGCAGAAGCAATCGGATCTCTGTGAGTTCAAGGACAGCCTAATCTACAAAAGTAGTTACAGGACAGACAAGGCTACACAAAGAAACCCTATCTCAAAATAAATAATTAAATAAATTTATCTACTTCATGTGTATGTACACTGCAGTACCCTCAGAGACGAGAAGAGCCCATTGGATCCCCAGGAATTGCAGTTTCAGGTGGTTGTGAGCCCCCACTGTGTGGCAGCTGGGAACCAAACCAGGATCCTCTACAAGAGTGGCCGGTGCTTCTGACCACTGAGCCATCTCTCCAGCCCCTCTGCTGCTTCCTAGTGGCATAATTTCCATCAGCTTCAGCTTCTCTTTCTGTTGCTTTGCTTCTTTTTCATTCTTCACATTTTCTTTGACCAATTGCTTCACCAAGTCACTCTTAATCTCTTCATGTGAGGATTATCCGTGGTCCACAGAGCATCCACAGAAAATATGTAAGATTTACGAGAGAGAGAGAGAGAGAGAGAGAGAGAGAGAGAGAGAGAGAGAGAGAGAGAGAGAGAGAGTCAGGCTTTGTCAATTCTCCATGGGAAGCCTTACTCTTTCTGAGAAGTGGATGGGGGATGGGTTGGGGGGAAGATGGAGGGGAGCAGGAGGAGGAGAGGGATGGGGAACTGTAGTTGGTATGTAAAATGAATAAAAATAATTTTAAAAAGATTTTCTTTATTTCTATTTTATGTGAATGAGTGTTTTCCCTGCATTTAAGTACACTATGTGTATGCAATGTCCACGAAAGCCACAAGGAGGCAGAAGGTCCCTTAGAACTGGACTTAGGTACCATTGTTCGCTACTGTGAGTGCCGGTAATCAAGCTGGGTTTTCAGAAAGCAGCAAGTGCTCTTACCCGCTGAACCATGTCTCAAGCCCTAAAAATCAAGAGTTTATAAGTGTCAAGGGCAGGCATTGGGCTGATTCGGTAGAGGATGGTAGAGTCCTTGACCAAGTCTCTACTAGAGGAAATACTCAGTGCCTTCTCCCAGGCACCTCATCTCAGACCCAGGGTTGAGGGCCTCCCCCTCCCCCGAACTTCCCCCTTGCTCATAAGGAGGGGTGTGAGGGACTTGTTTGGGCTCCTTTTCCAAGGAAGGGATTAGGTTGCTGTTGTAATCCTGTCTTCCAGGATCCACAAGCCTGAGGGCTTCACAGGTCTACCTCTAAGTCAGAGCATCAACACGGGAAAACATCCCTCCTAGACTCTGAAGGGTTTCCTGGGATGGTTGAAAACCCACTTCTTTGTCACCTGCTAATTCTCCACAGACCCTAATCTGAGTCACAAAGATCCCTGGGAGAGGGGGCAGATTTCTGAAGGAGCCCGGAGTAGCAGTTTGGACTCCTCTCACCAGAAGACAGCCCAGTACCCCCCACTTCTCACCAAAGGGGGCTCCCCACCTCACACCTTCTCAGCAGTCCTGCCTGCTCACTTAAACATGGTGAGCCTGCAAGCCTTGGCCTCTGCATTGTTGTTCTTTTGCTTAAGTTTAGAAGGAAAAGCACGCTAGTTGGGACACTAACACGAGAGATACATTAACCATAGAGTTTATTCCAGGTGGGGGAGGGGGAGAGCGAAAGGGGGAGAGACACAAAGAGGGGAAGAGAGAGAAGGGAGACCAGAGTGAGAGAGAGAGGAAGAAAGTGAAGAGTGGGGGGTAAGAGCAGAGCAAGAGGAGAGAGCAAAGAGTGAAGAGAGCGTAAGTGGGCAGGGGTCTGTCTTTAAAGGGGTCCTTTGCACCTGCTTGCAGACTAGCTCTCATGGAACCCTGGGCTGACCAGAGTACTGCCTGAGTAAATTCTGCCAGGTAACAGGGGCAGGCCAGCATAATGCCTGAACCTTTCATGCACACTCTATACCACTCCTGCCCTTGGGCAGTAGGCTCACTTAGTAATTTTAATTTTTATTTCTCTATTTATTTACTTATCGATGTGTATGTATGCACACACAGGTGCCATAGTGGGAGGGTGGTCAGAAGATAGCCATGCTTCCACCATGTGGGTTCTGAGGATCAAACTCAGGTCCCCAGGCAAATGCCTATACCTGCTTGTTCAGAGGCCTGGAGACCACTCCCATCAGAAGCCTTTACAGCTGAGGAGGAGCTGCAATGGGAGCACTCTGGAGGCTGCACCCCATCCACTAGTGTCCTCAACACAGACTAGTGCCTGCTAATGAGCACAAGGGAACAAGCTGATGCCACAGAGTCCAGCACAGCAGCCCTGTAACTGCCATCTCCTTGCTATTGCCTAGAGCAGCCAGTGCCAGCTGGGGTGTTTAACACACTCGCCCTTGGTGCTGCTGAGCAGGGGACAGAGCAAGGAGCCTTGGAGGAAGAGAGAAACCACTCTGTATGTGGGTATGATGGATGATGTGGGGGTGGGGAGAGAGCCTCAGAATGGGCAGGCGAGCGCTATGACTAAGATCTGCACACGAGGCAGTGACCTTAGAAACGAGGATGGGTCCCAACACACCGTCATGATAAGGGAGAGACCTTCACTCAGAGCACCTTGACCCCAGGGATGATGGCAGGATGTACACCCAGAACCCATAACAATCACTACAAGAGAGGAGCAAGCTCATGGACCAGCCCAGCCTCCTCCACTCTGGCTTGTGCTCAGAGTTTCAGAGAAAAATACAGCCCAACTGATCCCAAAGGACAAAGAGTGCAAAGCATGTGCTACCAACAACCTGGTGTCGTTTTCCCATCCTGGGCATGCAGAGCTGATGGGGCATGAAAGAGCCTATACATCGGTCTCAACATGGGCAAAACAAGAGCCAGTGAACACCCCCAGGGCACAAGAACTCCATGTCCCTTGCCGCTGGGCCTGGTGAATTCAGAGTAATGTCCTCATTCCTAGAACTTTCTGGCTTCCCCACCTTGCCTTCAGGCTCTGAGGGTATCTGAGTTGCCTCCTGAACTTGTCCAGCCAGCACCTCTCTGTCCTTACAGTCCCCAACCACACTGAAACACATGTCTTCTTCTGACCAGTGTCACCCAGGGCCCCAAGGCCAGGTTCTCTTGAATAGTCAAAGCAGACTTCTGCCTTCCCTCTGGCCATGTCCAGAGAGGAGGGGTTCTGGTCCATGTCCCAGCACTCAGGAGGCAGAGGCAGGTGAATCTCTGTTGAGTTTGAGGCCAGCCTGGTCTACAAAGTGAGTTCCAAGATAGCCAGGACTTTTTCACAGAGAAACTCTGTCTCAAAAATAAACTAAAAAAATTAAAATTAAATGTAGAGAAACTCAAAGTAATTTCACTAAAATCAGGAACTAGACAAGGTCACTCTCTCCATATATACTCAATGTACTACTTAAAGTTCTAGTTAAAGCAATAGGACAACTGAAGGCAATCAAAGGGCTACAGATTAGAAAGGAAGAAGTCAAAGCATTGCTATTTGTAGATGATATGGTAGTATACATACTCAACAGAAACACAAAAAAATAAAAACCCAGAGATAGATACTGGGGTCCAAGCTTTAAGCTAAAGGTCAGAAAAGCAAAGCAGCCAGCCACTGGCTCTTACCTCTGCCTCAAGATGAAATGGCTGTACTCTCCTCAGCGTGGCTGGAAAATAAATCTCCCCACCAAACCTCAGATTACAATACCAGACTGCAGCCACTTCCTTTTAATACCTCTCAAATCCTGGATTGAAGGCATGTGATCCCAAATGCTGAGATCGCCTTTGTGTGAGCTGTTTCTCTTTTAGCCTGGATCAATTTCATGTAACTCATCTTGAACTAACAGAGATCCATCTGCTTGTCTCTTGAGTCCTGGGATTAAAGGTATGTGCCACCACTGCTTGACTCTATGTCTAGCTAGTATGACTGCTGGGATTAAAGGTGTGTATCACCATTGCCTGACTCTATGGCTTGTGACTAGCTTTGCTTTCTGTACCCTCAAGCAAGCTTTAATAAATCATAAATAATGTTGGTGTCCAGTGTTGAGGTACAAATTCACAAAAATGTTGGCTAACTGAGGTGATCCAGCCTCACAGACTACACTAGACAGGACTTGAGACAAGCCCTGCACTTTCCCATTATGCTTAGACTGAACAAAAATGATACAGCTTAAAAGTTAACCAAAGTTTTCTTTTCAGGATCCCCTAAAGACACCATCACCCCCAGAGAGCAAGAAGTAACTTTAAGAACACAACACACACGTTGCCAAGAGGTAGGGTGGGTGGATTTTGGTCACTCATTGGGTTATGGATATTTGTCTTTGTTTAGGGAATTGGCTACAAAGTGTTGTTGGTTATGGTCAGAAGAAAGTTGAACAAATGGGATTAGATTCAAGGTTTTTGTTTTGAAAAAAGGGGGAATACAGATAGGATAAAGGGGCAGATTATTGAATCTACTCTGAAAAGAAAAAAGTGAGGATATAGGTATGATAAGATAAAAAGGTAGATTATTGACTCTACTTTTATAAAGCAACTACTAATTTAAGTGTTTTACATTGGATTGGACTTTTATATATTGTATACGAATATTGCAGGAGGGAGGAAAAAGAGGAGGGGAGAAGGGGAGGGGAGAGGAGAACATGAGGGATCAAGAAGGTCGAGTTGGGGCTGGAGAGATGGCTCAGAGGTTAAGGAGCACTGGATGCTCTTCCACAGGTCCTGAGTTCAATTCCCAGCAGCCACATGGTGGCTCACAACCATCTGTAATGAGATCAGGTGCCCTCTTCTGACCTGCAGGAATATATGCAGGCAGAACACTGTATACTAAGTAAATACTTGAAAAAATAAGAAGGTCAAGTTGGGGGAGGAACAGAAGGAAAGCAAGGAAAGAGATACCTTAATAGAGGGAGCCATTATGGGCTTAACAAGAAATCTGGCACTAAGGAAATCTCCAGGGATCCACAAGGATGACCTCAACTAAGAATCTAAGCAATAGTGGAGAGGCTATCTTAAATGCCCTTGCCCTATAATGAGATTGATGACTACCTTAAATGCCATCATAGAGCCTTCATCCAGTAGCTGATGGAAGCAGAAGCAGAGATTCACAGCTAAGCACTGAGCTGAACTCCTGGAATCCAGTTGCAGAGAGGGAGGAGTGATGAGCAAAGGGGTTAACACCATGCTGGGGAAACCATAGAAACAGCTGACCTGAGCAAGTGGGAGCTCAGGAACCCTAGACTGACAGGGGCCAAACCAAAATAAGACCAAACCAGGCTCCCTGAATGTGGGTGCCAGTTGTGGGGCTTGGTCCATCTATGGGACCTCAGGCATTGCAACCAGTATTTATCCCTAGTGCATGAATGGGCTTTGGGAGCCCATTCCCTGTGGAGCCTAGATACATGGCAGAGGGTCTAGGCCCTGCCCCAAATGATGTGACAGAGTTTGATGATCCCCAATGGGAGGCCTCACCCTCCCTGAGGAGTGGATGGGGGGTAGGATAGGGGTTGGTGGGGGAAATGGGAGGACGGGAGGGAGAGAGAACTGGGATTAGTAGAAAAAAGAAAAGAAGAAAAGAAAATGTGGTACATTTACACAATGGAGTATTACTCAGCTGTTAAAAACAATAATATCATGCAAATGGATAGAACTTGAAAAAAATCATCCTGAGTGAGGTAACCGAAAGGACAAACATGGTATGCACTCACTCACAAGTGGATATTAGCTATAAAATAAAGGATAATCATGCTATATCTACAGTAGACTCAGAGAGGCTAAGTAACAAGGAGGGCTCAAGGGGGCATGCTTGGATCTCCCTGGGAAGGGAAAAATAGAAGAGATTTCATGGGTGGGCTAGAGGCAGGTTCGATTGAGAACAGAAGGGACTAAGTTGGATGGGGGAGTAAATACTGGGGAAAAAATGACTAGAATTGGGGGAGGATATTTCAGGGGTGAGGTGGAAACCTAGTTTGAAGGAAACTCCATGGAATCTATAAGAGGAACCCGAGCAAAGACTTCTAGTAATAGGGGACATGGAGCCTGAGCCAGTCATCTTCTGGAGCCAGGCAAGGCCTCAAGTGGAGGGATTAAGACACCAATCCAGACACAAAACATTCGGCCTACAGTTTGTCTTGCCTGCAAAGCCTAGCAGAATCCTCAGCCAAGAGATCACAGAGACTTCATCCAGTAATTGGTGGGAACAGAGTCCCACAGCCAAACATTAGGCAGACTTGGGGAGGAGGAGGAGGAAGAAGAAGGATTGGAGTAACCAGAGGAGTCAGGGACACCATGAGAACATGGCCCACAGAATCCATTGACTGGACTCATGGGGGCTCACAGAGAGCCTGTAGGAGTCTGACCTAGGTCCTCTGCATATATGTTATGGTAGCTTGAGATTCTTGTGGGATCCCTAACAGTGGTAATGGAAATGGTCGCTGACTCTTTTGCTTACTTATGGTACCCTTTTCCTCCTACTGCATTGCCTCATCCAGCCTTGATTTGATATTATGTGTGACTGGCCTTTTTCTGTTTTGTTTTGTTTTGTTTCTGTTTTTCAAGATAGGGTTGTTTTTTGGTTTTTTGGTTTTGTTTTGTTTTGTTGTTGTTGTTGTTTTTGCATAGCCCTGGCTATCTTGGAACGAGCTCTGTAGCCCAGGCTGGCCTCAAACTCACAGAGATCCGCCTGCCTCTGCCTCTTGAGTGCTGGGATTAAAGGTGAGTGCCACCTCTGCCTGGCACTATAGTAGCATATTATGGTCTTATAGTAGCATATTATGATTGGTTGATGTCCTTAGGATGCCTGTTCTTTTTTGAGAGGAGACAGAGGGAAGATAGGGTGATCTCGGGGAGAGGGGAGATGAGGGGAAGAGACTGGAGGGAGAAGAGGGAGGAGAAACTGTGTTTGGATGTAATATATAAGAGAAGACTTAAAAAAAAAAAAAGCTGAGCTATGCATCCATGATTGAACATGTTTTGATTATCTCCAAAAAGGTAAGGAACAAACCTCTAGGAATGAGGGCTGGAATCTGAGGCCACTTCCCTTCCATGTAGCCCAAATTTTCTCCTGACAGGTTTGTGGCTCTGAAGGAGGATGGGTGGAACTGGGAAGACCTGAACTTACACATGCACACCATACCCACACTCTCACACACACAAAGCACACTCACCTACACACACTTGAGCACACTCACTCACATACAACACACATCAACTGAAGCAGGATCATGGGCCTGAAGAGTTTCTGACCTTCTGCAGGTCACAGGATGGGCTCAACCTGGCTGCTATCCCACTGTCTTCTCTGAAGCTAGACTTCCTTCGCTGGAGAGATGGCTGCTCTTCCAGAGGTCCTAAGTTCAATTCCCAGCAACCACATGGTGGCTCACAACCATCTTTAATGAGATCTGATGCCCTCTTCTGGTGTCCAGACGAACATGCAGACAGAACACTGTACACATAATAAGTAAATCTTTAAAAAAATAAAAGAAAAGAAATTCTCAGTGGTTTCCCCTTTGAGCCTGTGACTGTAAGTACATCAGGACAGTGGTACACAGGTAAGAATAACAGCCAGTGTGCCTAGGACACAGAGTGCATGTGTACAGAGCCCCAGGAAGATATAGATAGAACAGAGCTCTGGCTCCCAAGACACAAGGCCTTCTGGGAAACTCAAGCAGCCAAGAAACCCTAGCCAGCCCTTTCCTGGTGGCCCTCATTCTGTGCCAGCAAAGGCGGAAATTGGAACAGGAATAGAAGCAGAGCCTTAGCAGAGCATAAGTGTGACTTAGACTTGAATAAAACAAACATGGCAGTGGCCTGACAGTGGTCTAAATGTGAGAATGATGGTGGATAGATGGGACAACAAAGTGTTTATGAGCCTGCTGTGGAGCACTGGCCACACACAGGCCTGAAGCACTGGCAACTGCCACAAGGCAGATAAGCCTCAAAAGCATGCTCATTAATAAAAGTCACATTCAACAGGCTGCATACTGTCACATCCCATTTACATGACACGGCCAGAATAGACAAATGCAGAAACAGAAAGCAGAGTGGTGGTTGCCAAAGTCTGAGGGCTCAGGGGACTAGTGAGAGGCTTCGAGTAGGCACAGGCTTTCCTTTGGGACTGGTAAAAATGGCCTGGAATGAGAGCTTGAGGTTACAACCTTAGAGAGCTTCCCCTGAGTCCTTGTATTCAAAGCTGAGAGGCCAAGGGCCACCAGTGATGAACTCTGCAGGAGTATGGCCTGCACCATGGGCTGGCAATGACAGCCAGTAAGCACACAGTCACTCCAGGTCATTACACTTCCCTGCAGGAGAATCAAGGAAATGTCCCAAGAGCAATGGGGGCACAGTGCCCAGCAGGACATCCCATCCTGGCCCATGACACACTTGGCACAGTATGGACCCTTCTGGGAAATGGTCTTCCAATGTGCCCTGCACAGGCAGCTCCTTCTTTATGTCATGCCTTATACTCTCTGCAAGGAGCAAGTGTCTCCTCATTCTTATAGAAAACTCTAGAAAAGCACCAGGAGAAGAAGAAGTCACCCTCTGAGGTAGCCCCAACCCGAGGCTTCCTCGATGCCACCTGTACTGTTTCCTATGTCATTTTGTACAAGTTTGGAGCTCAGAATTTCCTTTGTCTGTGAAGAGTTCCTATCCAACCATTCAAAGTGGCACCTTCACATCCGTTATGGATCCTATTTCTTCCTTCTCTGTTCCTTAAATTTTCTTTGTTTTCATAATAAACAAGTATTACTTTTTAATTGGAAAAAGACTGACCACCCTTACAAAGGACTTTTTAAAAACTGTGGCCTCCATTGTGGCACTTGCGCCTGGCAGCCTGGGCCTGCTCTATCCATGTGTCCAAGAAGGAAGTGTTTTAGTCCATTAGGGCTATGCCAGCCTGCTCCTCCACCCCTGCCCCTGAAGTCTTCCTCCTGTGTGCCCTTTAAATGCATCCCAGGCAGTTGGGCTGCCATCAGTCATCTGCCTGCCATCGTCACCATGCGCTGCTTCATCAGCCTCGCTCTCAGCCTGCTGGCCCTGGAGGTGGCCCTCGCTCAGCATCCACTGGAACAAGTCATCAACTCAGGTAGGCCCCAGCTATTCATAACCTTACTACTGGAAGAGGCCTGGAGAGTCCCCCAGATTCATCCCAGCAACCTATGCCCAGAGTGATGAAGAGGCAAAGAACAAAAAGGCTCCCCTTGGGGAAGAATCTGAAGGTGGCAGAAAATCCACACAGGGCCCTAGGTGGAAAATGTCTAGGTTGAGAGATGGCTTGTTGGGAGTTGCCCTCAGGCCCTGGTCACTTCTAGTCAGGTCCTTAATGCTCTGCCTATGACTGTGAGCCTGTTATATGCTTCTTAATTTTCATGGCTGCCTTCTCGTGTTCCTATCACCCAGGCCACAGTTCTAGCAGATTCTCCACTGTTAAGGCTGCTCAGACCCCAGGCTTCTTATAGTTTCCACCCACATCTCCAGGCCGTCTGCCAAGAAGCCCTAGAAGTGAGGTTCACAGCTAGACCCCTATTTACCTCCCCATCTTTGTGCAGTTCTGTGTGCTGAAGCCAGCTCCGGTGAGAAGACAGGGTGTAGCAACTGTCTCACCAATGCAGAGTGTGCCCAGAACACCTTGTGTTGCTCCAGTTCCTGTGGTGCTATCTGCAAAACTCCTGTCAACGGTAAGGCCCTGCCCTGCCCCGGTGGTGGGAGGATCAGAGCAGGGTCGAGAGTCTGCCAGAAGAGGACCTTTGCACACACACACCAGCTCTGTGAGACCCACTCACTTGCCAGACCCTCCCTGCAGCCTCCTGGCCAACCTGGTCCCTGAGGTCTCTGGGCCATCAAGGGTACTTCTGCCTGACACCAGGAGGAGGACCTCAGGAAATACCTCATCCACAAAATGAGGTCTTTTGAGTCAGGGGTTCAGTAAGGTGGACTCGGCAAAGCTGGGTCCTGACAGGGCTTTGGGTGGTAAGAGAGTGACCATCTCTCCCCAGCTGATGTTCCAAAGGCTGGCCACTGCCCCTGGAATCCAGTCCACATGCTCCCTGCTGGGCCATGTCTAGAGAAGAGCTCATGTTCCAGGGACAGTGAGTGTACTGGCAACATGAAATGTTGCCGGGACGGCTGTGTCATGAAGTGTAAGAACCCACAAGCAGGTAAGCAGCCTTGAGACCCTGAAACCCCATTTCTCCCTAGGTGTCCTGGGCCATCACCTTGTCCTTCATCAGGCCCAAGAACAGATACAATGTGAGGACAGCCACCAGGACTAGGTCCCAGAGTAGGAGGAGAATGTCTTGGCCAAGCCACGTACATTTCCTTCAGGCTTTTGGGTACTTGATATGGCCACTCACAGTAGGAATGAGTGTCAATGATCAGGGCCTGGAAAAACAGACCATTCTGCCACTCAAAGTTGGTCCTGGTGATTTTATGAGCCAGACTTCACTTTTCCCACTTAACCTGAGGGGGCAGTGAAGTGTTCAAAATTAAAAACATGAGCAAGACACAGACTGGAGTCCAACTGTCCATGTCCACCTGTGACCTAGGCATCCCTTTCTTGTAGGTGAGAGTATCTCACTCACCTGCCTACTGGTGATTAGTGTGGGACAGTGTAAAGAACTGTACATGCTCAACTGTAAAGCCAATAAAGGTGCCTGCCCTTCAGGTCTCTAGAATGATGGGTATGACTAACTTAGAAGCAGAAGTAACCCCCTCTCTCTTCATCCACAGCCATATTCCCTACAGAAAAATTCTTTCAGTGAGCAGCCTACCCTGACATCTCTGCCTGTCAGGAGTGACCAGCCCAAGCTTGTTCAGCAAGAACCTTCACTCCTGGATCCAGAGAGAACATAATACCTTCTATCTGCTGCTAATAAAAATCCATTTGGCTCTATGTCTCTGTCTGTCTGTCCTGAGCTCCTGAAAGAATGACAAAGCAAGCACAGGCCTGCCTTACCCTAGGATCTCCAAGGGCATCCCCCGGTGATTCTCCAATGGTGATGAGCATTCATGGGAGGTTGGGATGCTGAGGGGCTCACCGAGCCACAGCCAAACTCCATCAAGACTGTGGTGTCACAGTGGATCTCAGGACCAGGAAAGGCCTCCTTGACTGGCACCAGGGGTATGAGAGAGGTCTTATACATCTGAACTCTTCCAAGGTGAGACCAACCCCAGCCTCAGGACAGGGAAGAAGCTGAGCTTAGCTGGATGGCAGCATGGAGTAAGCAAGGAATAGTTAATTGAATGTGCAGGATAAAGTAGGCCACACACTGACACAGCTCCAAGCCAGCACAGTGTAGACTCTAAGCAAAGTGTGTATGCCCTACTCAGACACAACAGCACAACTCACAGCTCACGCCACTCCTGACACATCAGACACCTCCAGTTAGGGCTTCAGTTCCAATATCAGATAAAGCTCCGAGTCTAGAGCCTCCGACACTCCTGATTCAGTCACTTCCACTGCCCCTTTGCAAGCATTTTGGCAGAAGCAGAGATGTTCTAAAGAGACACTCGAGCCCCTCCCTTTGGTTGTCAGGCTGCTGAGACAGTGGATGTCAAGGACTGGAATTTCAAGAGTCTCCCTCTGGAAAGAGCTGTAGCTCTGATCCAGTCAGAGGAGGAACCTACCTCTTGAGCTTATTAGTTGTTTTGTTTTTTGTCAATTTAGCCCAAGGCATGGTCACCTAAAAAGAGGGAACTTCATTTGAGATTCCCTCAGGTTAGCCTGCAGACATGTCTGTGGGGGCATTTTCCTCATTAGTAATTGATGCTGGCAGACCCAGCTCACTGTGGGTGATGCCATCCCTGGGCAGGTAAGCCCTGGGGTGTATAAAAAAACAGGCCAAACAAGTCAGGGTGAGAAAGCCAGTGAGGTCATTCCTCCATGGTCTCTGCTTCAGTTCCTGCCTTGAATTCCTGTCCTGACTTCCCTTCAAAATGGACAATTGTAAACTGAAATTAAGCACCCCCCTCGGTAGCTTTTGATCATGATTTTTTATCACAGCAACACAACCTCACAAGAGGAGATTTCACAGAGTGCCGACCATTTATCAAACCACCTTGCCTTTGGATAAATTTCAGCAAAGCCAATGATGGGTCACTGAGGGACACCCCACATCTTGACCAGGACTGCTCAGCTTTGCATACCTCATGCCCCCATGTAAGACTTAAACCTCATTTCAGAACCTCAAAAATGAACGTGCAGAGTCAATGGTCCTCTTTATTTGTTCCTCTTCCCAGTGTGGCCATACTGAAAAATTATCCCTTCTCTGGTTTTTTTCACTACTAAATGACTCTTTAATTGCTGTGCAAGTGGCTAAGTCTAGCTTTATAGAGCTGCCAGAGCCCAGGCTTTGACACTAACTACTCCAGAAAAAGCTTCAAGTTAAACAAGTCATTTGAATGACTCACAAAAATCACTACAAGCACCTAGCTTACAAATATGCATTTGTCATGAAGGACACAGATCAGGAATAGCCAGATTGTCTTAGTCAATGTTCTATTGCTATGAGTAGACATGACGACAATGACAACACTTAACTGGGGCTGGCTTACAGTTTCAGAGGCTTAGTCTATTATCATCACAGTACAAAGCATACTGGTACTCAGGCAGACATGCTCCTGGAGAGGTAGCTGAGTGCAATACAACCAGATCCACAGGCAGCAAGAAGAGAGAGTGACACTGGGCCGGGCTTGGGCTTTTGAAACCCCAAAACCCACCCCCAGAGACACACTTCCTCCAGGAGGGCCACACCTCCTAATTCATATTAAGTAGTGCCACTCCCTAATGACCAAGCATTCAAATCTATAAGCCTACTGGGAGGAGTTGGGGGGCATTCTTATTCAAAACACCACACAGATAAAGAAAGGGACATAGGATGGGGCCAAGAAGTGGAAGATGTAGGAATGTCTGTCCTATGGGACAGACACCTACCAAACACACCAAAAGTTCTAAGCATCGGTGTTCACAACTTTCAGGAAGGTTTCATTGCATAATCATGATTGATTAAACCACTGACTATTGATGACTAAATTCAATCCTGAATTCAAACACCAACCCCTTTCTCTTACCTGAAAGTCATGAATAGATCTGGGAGATTGAGCCCACTAATCCTATGCCTGGTCTTTGTGGTAACCAGCCCCATCTGAACCTACGGAAGCCCCACATGACCAGCTATGGAAAACACCAACTAAAGGCCCTACATTTCAAAAATAATCATCTTGATGTCACACGAAGGAATACATGAGAGAAGCAAAAGTAATTCAGCAAGGCAACTTTCTTTTGCAAAAAGAAATATATGTCAGAACCCAAACCAGGATAAAGAGAACTCTTGGCCAAAATTGCCTCTATCTATTATCTCTGAGGTAAGTGGTGACTGTGTTTCATCCTATAGGTAGGAGATCCATATCACAATTAACTGGATGCAATTGGCTAATGAGTATAAAGAGGAAGGAAGGGACTTGGGAAATATGAGTCTTTGTTAGGCTATCTACCTCAGTGGTAAAACACAAAACAAAAATGTTTCTCGGGCGGGAGAGATGGCTCAGAGGTTAAGAGCAATGGCTGTTCTTCCAGAGGTCCTGAGTTCAATTCCCAGCAACCACATGGTGGTTCACAACCATCCGTTATGAGATCTGGTGCCCTCTTCTGGTGTGCAGATATACATGGAAGCAGAATGTTGTATACATAATAAATAAATAAAATCTTTAAAAAAAATGTTTCTCATACCCATCTGTACTGGCTGGTTTTATGTATCAAACTGACACAAGCTAGAGTCATCAGAGGGGAAGGGGCCTCAGTTGAGGCAATGCCTCCATGAGATCCAGCTATAGGGCAGTTTCTCAATTAGTGATTGTCTTAGGGTTTCTATTGCTCTGTGTGTGTGTGTGTGTGTGTGTGTGTGTGTGTGTGTGTGTGTGAGAGAGAGAGAGAGAGAGAGAGAGAGAGAGAGATGAAAAAAGCCAGTTAATTGAAAGACTGGAAACCTCTTCCCACCAGAGCAGCATATAACACAACTGGGGAGATCTCTTGGTTGAAGGTAGCACTTATGCAAATGACCTATAAAGGATCAAGCCACTAGGGCACATATTGGGCCTGTCAAAGGTCTTTAGCCCACTTCTATTCTCAGGAATATTTCTCTCCTCTCTCTCTCTCTCTCTCTCTCTCTCTCTCTCTCTCTCTCTCTCTCTCATTCTCTCTTTTTTTAAGATTTATTTACTTGTTATGTTTGTTTACATAAATTTACATGCGCTAGGAGGCCAGTTCCCTTGGAACTGGAGTTACAGGCAGTTGTGAGCTGCCATATGGATGCTTGGTATCCAAATTCCGGTCCTCGGCATGGACATTAAGTGTTCTTAACCTATGAGCCATCTCTCCAGGCTGCTTTTCTTTTTTCTCAAGAAAACATCTCTATTTCTAGCATTATCTAAGTGTCTCTCATCCAATTCCTTATTCTGGGACATAGGAACCTGGAAATCTCAGCAGATGCACCTCTGGACTCAGATCCACACCTGTATCAATGTGACTAGCTGTGTCGGCTCCTGGTGCCAACCTTCACCTCTATGATGCATTGTACCCTCGAATCTGAGCCAAAATAACCGCTTCTTCCTCCTTCACTCTTCCCTCCTCCCTCTCTCCCTGCTTCTCTTCCTTCCTCTCCCTTCCCTTCCTCCCTCCCCCTCCCCTCCTTTCCCTTTTCCCTTCTCTCTCCCTTTTCCTTCTCTCCCATGCCCCTTCCCTCCCCACCTCCCCCTTCTCTTTCCCCTCCCTCTTTCCTTTCCCTCCTTCCTTCCCCTCCCTTTCTCCCCCCCCTTCCCTTCCCAGCCTCCCTCCCTTCCTCCCTCCTCCTCTTGCTTTCTTTGGGTACTTTGGGCACAGCAACAAGAAAAGCAAGTGCCATACATACAGAGTGAGGCTGCAGACTTGTGGATTTGAGTTGCTGGAGCTTGCTGGAGGCAATGACAGGTAGAGCTTTTCTGTGAGT
This sequence comes from Cricetulus griseus, assembly GCF_003668045.3. Classification (NCBI taxonomy): domain Eukaryota; kingdom Metazoa; phylum Chordata; class Mammalia; order Rodentia; family Cricetidae; genus Cricetulus; species Cricetulus griseus. The sequence goes on from NW_023276807.1 coordinate 98,244,784, forward strand.
GTGCCCAGCTGGCTGCAAAGGTGCGTGTGGTTCTGTAAATAAAAGCAGCCACAGTCTAGATGGAGACAGGCCCTTGTCTCCTCCACCCCTAGAGAAGAAGATTCATTTTTCTTTCCCAGAATTCCCACCCCCTAGGACAGTCCCTGAGATCAGAGCCCCCAAAAGGTTGGCCTGAGACCTGACTAGGAAATGTGGAGCTATTTCTTTGTCATCCTTTGTCTTTCTTTCAGTGCTGACTAGTTTGTTTTGGTTTGGGGTTTGGTTTTGTTTGTTTTTTGTTTTGGGGCTTTTTTGGTTGTTGTTTTGGTTTTGGTTTTGGTTTGGGGAGTTTTTTGGTTTTTAGAGACAGGGTTTCTCTGTATTGCTTTGGAGCCTGTCCTGGATCTCACTCTGTAGACCAGGCTGGCTTCGAACTCACAGAGATCTGCCTGCCTCTGCCTCCCAAGTGCTGGGATTAAAGGAAGCACCACCAATGCCCGGCTGTTTGTTTTGTTGTTGTTTTTATCAACTTGACACAAGCCAGCGTCCTCTGGAAAGAAGGACCTCAACTGAAAATAACAATCCATCAAATTGGCCTGTAGCTAGCCGGGCATTGGTGGCTCACACCTTTAATCCCAGCACTCAGTAGGAAGAGGCAGACAGATCTCTGTGGTTTGAAGCCAGCCTGGTGTACAGAGTGAATTCCAGGACAACCTCCAAAGCCACAGAGAAACCCTGTCTCGAAAAACCAACAACAGCAAAAATGGTCTGTGGGCAAGCCTGTGGAGCATTATTCCTGATTAATAATTAATGTGGGAGGGGCCAGCCAACTGAGGGTAGTGTCACCCCTGGGCAGATGATCCTGGTGCTGTAAGAAAACAGGCTGAACAAGCCATGGAGAGCAAGCCAGTTCCTCCATGGCCTCTGCTCCAGTACCTGCCTCCAGATTTCTGCCTTGAATTCCTATCCTGACTTTCCTTGATGATGGTATGTGATGTAGAAATGTGAGCCAAATAAACCCTTTTCTCCCCAACAAGTTGCTTTGTTTTGTTTTTTGGTTTTGTAGGTTTTTTGTTTTGTTTTGTTTTGTTTTTTGGCTTGGTTTGGTTTTTGAGACAGGATATCTCTGTGTAGCCCTGGCTGTCCTGGAACTTGCTCGGCAGACTAGGTTGGCCTTGAACTCACAGAGATCCACCTGCCTCTGCACCCTGAGTGCTGGGATTAAAGGCATGTGCCACCACTGTCCAGTTGATAGTTTTTATCACAGCAATACAAACCTAGCAAAGACACTGACCAGTCTATCTTAAACCCCCTAATGCTTTGGCCTCCCTTGTTCCTTTCTTAAAGCTCTACTCCCCATCACAAGGTTGTCTGTCATGGTGGCTGACCCACACACCCCTATCTCAAGCTGTATGTCTCTGGCTCCCCACCACATGGCCTGCACACTGCCCAGCTCAAGCTGCATGGCTCTTCTTTTCTTCTCCATTCCCCTCCTCTCTTCCTGGCAGCTTCACGATTTATGGCTCACCTGCCCTGGGGTTTTCTTTTTTGAACTCAGTTTTGTTATACCCAGTCCACAAGACCTCCAGAGAGACCAACAAGGAGCCGACTCCCGGAATGCAAGCACAAGGTTTCTTTATTCAAGCCTAGGCAGTGACCTTGTCTGAAGCAGCAGCTGAAGGCCCTGAGCCTTGTAAGCAAGTGGTTTATAAAGACTAAAACCACAGAATAGGGTAAGGGGTACGGGTTCAAAGCTGATTGCTTGGGGTGTCTAGAGGAACTTGGGGGAATTTCCATAGGTTAATCAATTTGGTGCAATATGTGTCCATGAAAGTTGTTTTGTGAATCTGTTGACTGACCCGGGGTATCTGTTCTTCCAGATGGCCTGCTTTTCCTGGAACTGGATGAGTAATGTCAGCCAGTCTGCACAGGTTATTGGGCAAAGATTCCATATTCTATTTCCGGCCCTCTTTTCTAAAATGGCCCTGGTTTCGGTCTCTCAAGCTTCCATTTGTGTGTGCTCCTAGATTCTTTTATTAATGAGTAAGAACCCTAAGAAGGAACCCTGACTCCCCTGCTGCCATATGATGGCTCGGCTGGGACTCCCCAAGATTCTTACTAACACATCTTTCCTGTCTTTTTCTTTTTTTTTTTTCCTGTCTTTTAATTATTTAGTTGGCTGGGGAAAATGGACCCATTCTTGTACCCCTAGCTGGCATCAGTTCTGCTGGCCACGTGGGGCTACAAGTCTTCTGGCACAGGCTAGCCTCAGACCCCTGCTTCTTCCTCCAGTACTAAAATTACAGGATTTTTTTTTTTTTGGTTTTTCTAGACAGGGTTTCTCTGTGTAGCTTTGGAGCCTGTCCTGGAACTCGCTCTGTAGACCAGGCTGGCCTCAAACTCACAGAGATCCGCCTGCCTCTGTCTCCCGAGTGCCGGGACTAAAGGCGTGTGACGCCACCACCACGCGGCTGAAATTACAGAATTTATAGGTGTGCCATCGTATGTGGTCTGTAGTTCGTTGTTTAATCTAGGCAAACTGCTTACAACTCGCTTCTCTGTGACTAGTCGCCGGATGGCAGCACCTTTCAGCCCCACACTACAAAGTCACCTCCACGGTCCGGTGCCTACACTCTCACCTCTCCTTCAGGGCCTGTGAAAAGTCCCAGGGAATGGGGCAGCACGGACTGACGTTAGAGTCGCTACCCAATCGCCGCACATGTAGGAAGTTCTGACCAGAGGAACCCTGCCTTCCAGAATACCCTACCTCCCCTTCCGTCTCAGTTACCCATCACCGGCCTCCCAGTACCGGAGCCGAGAAAAGGCGGAGGGCGTGGCTTCCGGCCGACATTGCACGACTGCATCGCTTCCGGCGGCGCGCCGGTGACGTGCGTGAGCGCGCCGGGCCGCGTGGAGGCGGTTCGGTGGATGGAGGTCAGCGAGGGTGATCGCTGCACCATTCCCGCGTCATGGAGAGACTGGGTTACTGACGTGGGTACCCGGGACTGAAAGGGTGGCTGGGAAGGGCAGCAATCAGTAAGGACCAATGGGGCTGTTGTGTGTGCGGGGGAGCGGGGCTGGAAAGGGGCTTTTGATTCCATGACCCAAGGGCGCTGGCCGGTTGCAAATGCAGTTCCGACCTGTCATTGCGCACGCGCCCCGCTGCCCGTGTAGGCCACGAGGCGTAGTCGGAAATATTACGCTACCCTCAGTGGCCCTTGGGGTCCCCGGCCAGTGGGTTTTCGTGGTTCGGCATTTTAGGTTTCAGGGTTGATATTTACCTAAACACAGATTTGGTTTAAATTGCTCCTAGAGATGTCTTAAAAATCAGTAAGGTTTGCCAGCACTTCCTCATTGTCCGGGTTCAGCAAGTGGTGGATATTGGGTTCGGGCAGGTTTCTCCCTTCTGAACCATATTTTATTTCTCCGTAAATTAAGCCAATCGTTTTACAGCAGCAGTAATCTGCTCATGTAACAAAGTAAGCTAGTCATATACCCGATTCCCGGAAACAAAAAATTTAAGTTGTTTTCAGGTTTGGCTAGAGAATAGTCCAGTAATTTGTCTCACCTGGTTCCTACCCGGCTGTAGGGAACAAGACTGGGCAGCATTGTTGAAAGAAGCTTGGATATGTAGCGTGTTCTCGATGAAGGTAAGGTTTTGGAGGACTTGAAAAAGGGTAGTATGTTTTGCCATGCCTGTGATTATGGATGAAGGCAGTAGCAAGTCTTGCAGTGTGGGATGAAAGTGCAAAGTAGAGCCTATACTTTGGGGATTGGATAAAAACTGAGAAGGTGACTCTGGTGGTGTTAGGGGCTTTTGCTTTTAAAAGTTTTGGAGTGTGACTGAGTTGGAAGTGCTTGCCTAGTGTTCCTAAAACCAGGAGTGGTAGGATGCCTGTAATCCTAACACTTGGGAGGCTGGAGGAATAGAAGTTCAAGGTCATCCTCAGCTATATAAAATAATTGTAGCCAGCCTGGGCCATATGATATTTGTCTTTAAAAAGAAAAAAACAGTTGTTTATTTGCATGTCTCTGTGGGCATGGACATGAGAGTTAGATCCCTGGAGCTGAAGTTACAGGCAGTTGCGAGAGTCACTTAATGGGAATACTGGGGGGCTGAATTTTGGTTATCTGGGAATCACAAAATGCTGTTAACAGCCAAGCCATCTCTCCAGTGACCCCCAACCTCCAACCACCTCCCAAAAAAGAGCCAAAAGTTAAGGGATGATGGTGACTTTTTTTTCCAGGTTGATTAATGAGGCAACCTGTCCATATTTAACACCTGTATCAGTAGTGTTTACAGATTTTCCCGCCCTGTCTCCAAAAAAAAAAAAAAAAACAACAGATTTTCCCATACATTTCAGGAGCATGAGTTATATATGTATCCTAGGTTTCCCAGAACCCTTCTGACTTAGAATGTCCTGTCATGTTTCTTTAAGCCAATAATTTCTGATCCTGGATATTTCTGAAGTTAAAAACAAAATAACCTAGCCCTGTGCAAGACACATATGCCCAGATTTGCATCTAGAAGCATTGAGTGGGACCTGGGGATTTGGGTGAATTTTGAAGTGTAACTGGGACTGGCGCCTCCCAGGCTGGACTGCTGGCTGTGATGTCTGACAGAAACTTAGGACTTGTGCTTCAGAAAGTGCTGCTTCATGTATAATGGGTGTTCAGAACAGGGAAAGATTGAGGCCAGTTGTATAGGATAGTTGTATCTTCATGTCATGGTTTTCTTCTAAGTTTATGTAATTCTTCCCTCTCTTTTCAGGACTTTGGAATCACTTGCTAGGAGTCTTATCTCCCTCCCTCTCCCCGACTCCCACCATCATGGCAGTTCGCCTGATGAAGCGATGCACGTGCCTGTTGAGAGACACTACCCGCCTAGTCCCTACCATTACTCCAGTTGGCCGAGTGAGACTTGCTGGGGTGGCCTGTAAGACTTTGACCTCCTCAGTCAGTTCCCCCTCCTCGGGTTCCTTGACAGAGCTGTTGGGAAAAGAGCAAGTGTTTACTCCCTACCCAGAGCACCAAGAGGTGGACCACCTTATTGAGAAAGCCACCAGGCCAGAGGAGCTGCTTGAACTGCTAGGTGGTGGTTATAGCCTGCACCGCAATCATCCGGCCCTCATACTCATCCGGCTCTCTTATCTGCTGTCTGAGAAGCCAAAGGAAAAGGCCTTGCTTGTAGAGGATGCTCGCTTTCTGCAACTTGTCAGTCGGATTGACAGTCAGGTGAGCATTAACATGTTGCCTGGGGGTGTGAGTGAAGGGAAAAGATATCCCCTCTCCTTTCTCTTCAGGTGTTTGGAACCCTTGCAAGTAGGCTTTCTCCCTCCCTCACCACTGGCACCAGCTGTAAACGGGAGCTCCTGGCTTTTCTTATTCTAGATTTCAAATAACTGCTTTTTTGTTGATCCTCCTAGGAGCCTGTTAGGTAAATGTTTGAGTCAAAGATAGGCAACCCAATACTTGGTACCAGAAGTACCAGAGATGAGCCTGGTTCTTTTCAGTTCCTTTGCTGCTTTCTCCTCAACAGCAGAGCCTTGTCTTACATTCCTGCCCCCACCCCTCAGTGTCTGGTTGCCCACTGATACCACCCTTGAAGTCAGAGGAGATGCAGTGGTGTGACTAATTGTGGATCCCTGAACCTGAGGCTGTTTTCTAGCCACATTCAGATCCTTAGAGGATGAGCATGAGGAAAAGAAGGGCCTGTTGGCATGGTTCTGTAGCAGCACTCAATTACAGCCAAATTGTGTCCCTAATGAGGAAAGACTTCTACACACAGAGCTTGCCTGGACTCCATCAATAAAAAGGAAGTACAAACCTGCCCTGACTGAACTGGCCCTCATTCCCAATCTCAGTGATAAAGAAGGGTTGGGCTAAGTGCTTTAAAAGCTTTGGGTTTTTAAACCACTATAATAAAATTGTGCCCTTTTGTTTTGTTTTGTTTTGTTTCCGAGACAGGGTTTCTCTGTGGAGCCCTGACTGTCCTGGAACTCGCTCTGTAGACCAGACTGGCCTCAAACTTATTATAGGAAGAGCTCCTCCTTATACTCTCATGGTTAAGCCTGTTACTTAGCTTGCACTGTGTGTATTCACATCAGATTCAAGTGTTTCTTCCTGCACATGTAGTACATGAATAAGCTTAATAAGCCTCTTAGTCTGAGATTTTCATTCTAGTTGTGGGGGGTTTTTTGTTTCTTTTTTGTTTTAAGTCTTAAGATACAAGACTCAATGTTGGAACAAAATAGTAAGACAATAACAGAAACAAAGGGGGTTATGTGGTCTTAAATGACATGCATGTGGACTTCAGAGTACACCTTACAGGAGTCAGTTCTTCCATCAGGCTTGGCTCCAAGCACTTTGCCCTCCAAATTACCTTTCCAGCCCTGAAACCAAGTCTTCACAATGTAAATGATGATGGGGTTTACTGCTGTCAAGGTTTGAACACTGCACCTCTAAAGGCTGCCTGCTTGCAAATACAGGGGTCTCCTGGGAAGTCCTCACTTTGTGTTCACAGTATCTGAGTGAGCTTCCTTGATGCATGGCATCTCTCCCTAAGACACCAACATCCTTTGAGGCTCTATCGCTGCCCCCACTGTGTGTATGTACAAAGGTGAGTTTTCCAGGAGGATAAGGAGATACAAGCGCCCAGACCTCCCAGGGGCAAGGATAACAGCAGTGCCCTTCCTCCTCGGCCCTTCATGCAGCAGTTTCTCCATTCCCAGCTCAGCTCCTGAGACTGGGCACAAGTAATGACAGTCATTATCATTGCACCATTTGCTATCTTCCCTGATGGTGGGCTCTCAGCCCAGTTGGCCTTTCCCATAGCTCCTAAGACCCGAGTCACTCTGTGTCATCTTCAGAAAGAGACGGTGGTGGCAATAGGCAAACAGGATCTGGACTCAACTGCTCCTGAGATTTGAGGACAACTTTATGTTACCAGATTAAAAAGTGGAAGGGTTGGAGCCTCTCAGATTCAAAATAACTATTTTCTGAAGAAAAGACATGGGGTTTTTTATACTTATAGTCATTGTGAACAGAAAGCAAGTCTGTAACAAAACTGACCAAAGAAAACTGTTGCTGTTGGAGACAAGGCCCCTGGGCCCATGTCTCTGATCTATGTTTGTATCTGTTGTGCTTGCAGCTCAAGTATGCACAGCATGTGGCTATGCCAGGACTGAATATTAGGGACTATGATCTGTTCAGTCAGCCACATCAGCTTGAATCTGTCTGTATTAGGGAATCTCTCTTAACACTTAGAACTCTTCCTTGCCATTGTAAACTACCTAGACCGACCGCCTCTAGTAGAAGCACTAGGTTCTTTGGAAGCTGCAGGAGCAGGCTCAGGAAACAGGTCCTATGAGGCTGGGGTGAGAGTAGCTACTCCGAATATCGTATTAACCTCTGGAACTGGCTTCATACTGTCTTTGTCCTTTTCTGTGCAGGTTTCTTCCATCTGGCATGGGACCCTCGTGAAGCTGCTGAGGAGCATGTATACACTAGTGCTTCCTCAGATGTCCAAGGAGCTGCGGTCCGTGGAACAGGAAGTGCGCTGGCGTCTGCGAAGGTTAAAGTATAAGCACTTGGTCTTCCTGGTTGAGTCCTGTACCTCCTACATGCAGGAGCAGCACTCCCAGGAGCTCCTGGCTGAGCTGCTGATGCACCTGGAGAGGCGCTGGACAGAGATCAATGACAGCCGTACAGTGGTAACCATGATGATGAAGGCAGGACACCTCTCAGAGTCACTGATGAACCGCCTGGAAGACAAGGTATGGTGCTGAGAACAGACCTTCTGGGACTTTGGGCCTGTTCTGTGGGTGACAGCCTTAGACAGAAAGGGAATGCGGTTGGAGCCATGGAATCCTCTGTCTAATCTCAGGCATCATGTGGGGAAGAGCTCTGGCCGCACAAATCCAACACCTAACCAAATGTGCTTAAGAAGTAGGTGTCGCAGGCAGCTCCTGGCATTAACACGAATCCTTATTAGACCTGAGCTACCCCATGAACAGTTCAGCTTCTAGATAAAACTCCTAGAGGTGGCTCTGTCCACTGCCCTTTCCGTGTTGCTATCTCTGCAGTCAAGTCAAATTCAGTTCCTGTCTTCTCATGATGGGAGCTGGCCCAGATGGCTGCTACAGCAAACTCTGCTGCTCATGGGCCCTATGTCCCCTGCCCTGGGACCTAGGGATAAATTTGGCTGCAGACATTGTACTCCGGGTTCAGGATCCCTGGGGTGGGAAATAGGGCTGATTCTGTGCAGCCAGGCCTGTGTTGAGTCAGCTCAGGCCCAGTTGCTATCTCACAGGGGCTGCACTGGATGGGACCCCTGCCCCCAGCTCATCCCAACCAACTCAGCTGATCCCTGCGCGGCTGTGGTTGACAGTGCCTGGAGCTGGTGGAGCAGTTTGGCCCTGATGAGCTGCGGAAGGTGTTAGTGACGCTGGCAGCACAGAGCCGGCGGTCGGTGCCCCTGCTGCGGGCCATCTCCTACCACCTGGTACAGAAGCCCTTCCCACTGACGAAAGGCGTGCTCCTGGACCTGGCCTATGCCTATGGTGAGAAGAGAGAGCCCTGGCCATGGACATCTGCAGCCATGTCAAATTCAGTGCCTGTCCCAATGATGACAAGCACTGGTCCAGAAGGCTGCCATAGAAACTGTGACTCCTGAGCCCTGTTCCCCATGCTTGGTTCGGGGATAAATTCAGTCACAGACACCAAGCCCCCTAGATGTCAAGTCTGAGATGGGTAGGGAGGTGGTTGTGGGGCATTGACCTCCCCCACAACTAATCTCTGGTGTCTGCTCCATCCCAAAGGTAAACTCAATTTCCACCAGACCCAAGTGTCCCAGCGCCTGGCTGCTGACCTCCTGCCCTTTGTTCCCAGCATGACACTTGGTGAGGTAGCCCGTTGTACCAAGTCCTTTGCCTTCCTCAAGTGGCTGAACCTGTCCTTATTTGAAGCCTTTACTCAGGTGAGTTAGGACCTCTCTGCATAGAGGCTCAGCAGGCCTCAGTTGGGAATTGGTGCTTTAATTATGGAAGCAAAGCAAAGCTGAATACTCCTTTGTGGGTCATAAATGAACTTTCTTATTTGGTTTGGAAGGCAATGTCTAATGGTAGTGGAAAAAGTACTTGAGCAGTTACCTGTTTTGTTCCTGAATGTCCTGTTTCCATCTTGGGGCAGCTCTGTGGGGGTGGGAGCATCTTTGTACTCCAGCTTGGAATTATATGAAAACATGGTGCCTGTGTTCACTTGTCCCTAGAGAGAGTTCCTAAAGCGCCTATCAGGGAGTTGGATTCTGGGAGGCTACTGCTGGGTGAATATTCTGTGCTCTTGGGAGGGGAGGAGACAGCTGCTGTCAGGGCACTTACCTGTCACTCTGATGGCCTAGCATCTCCTGAGCAGAGTCCAGGATGTCTCCCTGACCCACCTGTGCAGCATTCTTCTCGCTTTCGCCCGTCTGAACTTTCATCCTGAACAAGAAGATGAGTTCTTCAAATTGGTATGCACACTGAACTACCGCTTTGCTGACCCACTAACTCTGGTTCAAGCCACTGTCTAGGAGTGGCAGGGGTAAGGAGGGGGCACAACATTTGGCATGGGAGGATAGGAAACATCCCAGAGACCATTGCAAAACAGGCAGACTATTGGGGCATTGTCTGGTATGGTTCTGAGAGCAGCCAGTCAGGGGCAACAGCTATGTCACCACCTAGGTGCCCTGGCCAAAAATTTTTCCTTCATCACAGTGCCAGCTGGGGAGCATCACAAGGGATTTGAAGCCTTGGGTCCCTGCTGGTGGGTAGGATGTGGGAAACCTAGCTAAATAGCACCAGGATACTAGACTCCAGGCATGAGGAAGGTTCCTTGCACATGAGCCTGGGGTTGGTGCAGGCCTTACCCAGTCAGGATATTGGTCTTGCTCTTCAATAGCTGCCTCTGGCTCTAATATGACAGATCAAGACCAGGGGTTGGCTGTAGGCTTTCCTAGAATGTTGCAGTCCCTGGGCTGAGCCTGCTTTCTCCACTGTACTCTCCTTGCCCAGGTGCATGAGAAGCTGGACTCCATGCTGGGGAGCCTGGAGCCAACCCTGCAGGTGGACCTGGTGTGGGCACTCTGTGTGCTGCAGCAAGTTCGAGAAGCAGAGCTGCAAACAGTTCTCCATCCTGGACTTCACACACAATTTCTAGGTGAGGGTTCTGCCCTGCACACAACGTAAGCATGCACACTCTACTATAACATGGAAGCTTTCTGGTCTGCCAGCCAGGGAAGAAACTGGGGCAGAGACAGGAGGAGGCCAGAGCACACAAAAGCACACCCACCCATGACTTTTTCCAAAAACTCCCTGCAGTTGGCCTACAGATGTTAACTTTGGAGCCCCAGCCCAAGGCTAGGTCCCTTTCCATGCAGTTTCTCTGTGATCCCCATTTCTGTATCTGCTGCTGTACATCAGCCTACCTTTTCTCTCATTCCCCCAGGGAGCAAGTCTCCAAAGGACCAGAGTACTTTCCAGAAGTTGGTTCACATCAACACCACCGCCCTGCTGGAGCACCCTGAATATAAAGGCCCCTTCCTGCCAGCCTCAGCTGTAGCCCTCTGTCCCTCATCCTCTAGCAAGCAGATGACACCTCTTCAGAAGGAGCTGCAGGAGACACTGAAGGAACTGCTGGGGAGCACTGACCAGGGCAGGCTGGATGTGGTCACCCAATATGGCTGGGTGCTGGGTAAGGGTTCCTTTCTGCTGGGAAAGGGTCTAAACCTAACAGGCCCTTTGTAACCCCTGCGTGGCTTAGCAAGGACCCAGAGAGCTGCAGGCACCTCCCCCCAGTGCTTGTTTGTGTGTACATTGTAGGCTCTCTAGGGTATCACCTGAAGGTTCTCATCCTATCCCTTCCCCACCCCCAGATGCAGAGGTGCTCCTGGATACGGATGGCCACTTTCTGCCCCTGAGAGATTTTGTTGCTCCTCACCTTGCCCAGCCAGTTGGGAACCGGCCACTGCCCCCAGGAGCTAAAAGGTAGGTGGCCAGGGATCCCTGGTAATGGTCCTGGTAAAGGTATAGCAGTACTGCTATTGTTGAATGTCTTTTAACTCCTGTCTTAATCTGAGAGCGTTCCTTTAAGTGCCCTTGCCTCCTGCTAGGATCGCTTTCCTGCGCTGGGAGTTCCCTAACTTCAACAGCCGAAGCAAGGACTTGTTGGGCCGTTTTGTCCTGGCTCGCCGACATGTGCTGGCTGCAGGCTTCCTGGTAGTAGATGTGAGTAACTCCTGGGCAAGGGACCACTGCAGGGAGGAAGCCCACACCTATTTAAAGAGCTGGGATATAGACAGATGCCCAGCTCTGGGCCCTATGCCAGGTGCTTCTCCCCACACAGAGGCTTAGCTTGCCTCCTGGAGGTGCAGAGTGCAGCACAGCCATGGGAGCCATTGCTGCCTTTGGAGCTGGAGCTCAGACCTGACTGCTGCTCGGGGACCCTGTGGAGCCCCGACACAAGTGCCTCGGTGCTCCCATAGCACGTGAAGTGCTGAGTTTCCTGCAAAGAAAAGGCTCAGAGCTTTCCAGGCTGTATAGAGTTTCTGTCACATCTTCTTCGGAAGCCCTGCTGGGATCTCTGGTTGCAATCTCCTTGCCCCTGCCAGAGCCAGGATTTCTCTCCATGTGCTGCTTAGGCCCATACCCTGTGCTCTTCCTGAGGACAGGGTTGTGTATTTAAATCTGTCAGGCACGAGCACTAACAGTGGGAGGGGCTACTAGCCAGTAAAGGCAGGAAAGGATTCCACAGTCCATGTGACCGTCTCCACTACCTTCTTTCAGGTCCCATATTATGAATGGCTGGATCTCAAGTCTGGATGGCAGAAAGGTGCCTACCTCAAGGACAAGATGCGAAAAGCAGTGGCTGAGGAGCTAGCCAAATGACCGTTCCCATCAGTTCAGATTGCTTCCCAGAGACCTGGCTGCTCAGTGACCCAGCAGTGAGTGCTGGACAAGCCAGAGTTGTACCCCTTAAAAGGATGAACCATCCCTATAGGACCTTGGTCAGAGCAGTGGATGGTCAGCAGCTCCAAGGGACAAGTGGTCCTAATAAATCTTTGGTTTTGGTGGATGCCAGGTATCCTCCTAGGCTCTGTATTTATCTCCTCTATCCCCCACCGCTCCCCCCTCCATTTTGGACACACAGACCCTATCTCCTTCCCTAGCTCTCCAGGATTCTACCCAGTGTACTCTCCTCCCCCAACACCCCAATAGTGCTTGCGTGATACAGCACAGCAGAGGAGGGCTGACCTGAGAGACAGAAAAACTGGGACTTGAATGGGAAGACACTTGGATTCTAGGAGTGAGGAGCTTGCCAGGAAACGGACTAGGCTTGGAGGGTACAGCAGAGTTTTAATTACGGTTCTGAGTGGTTCCTTCCCATGCCCCTGTGACTAGGGAGTATCTCATGGTAACAGGTGGTGTGGGAGCATTGGGAAAAGAAAAAAGTCCATTTGGCTGATACCACAGGATCCATAGTCAGACTGTCACTCTTATGACTACCTTAACCACAGCCAACTCAGGAGCCACAAGTTCAAGTTGGAGGCCTGAGCCCTTGTTCCTGAAGAGCAAGAGTGTCTGCAGGAGACTCCCATAGACAGGGCTTGCCCAAAGAGGAGTCTTAAGACAAAGGAGGTTCTTATCCTACTCTACGTTCTTCCCAAAACATCAGTCTGAGTCCTCTGGCTTGGCACTTGTGTTGTCCTGCACACACCTGCTCGTTACCACAGAGGTGAAGTGGAGTGGAGCAGAAAGGTGGCTGGAACTGGCGTGAGGGAAGGAATAGCTGGCCACAGCTTGTCTGAATCGAGGTAGGACAGGAATATAATGCTGACAAGCCAGCTGGGGTGGCTTGTTGGTGTGTGAGGAAATAAAGGTTTGTGCTGCTAACCTCATGGGCCACTGGCTTTTCTTTTGAGCTAATGTGATCACCAGTTAATGCTCAGATGGCTTCCTCGATGGTAGGACTGCTGCAAAGTCACTCCAGTGTTAGCAGAAGTCACCTGGAGGATGTTCTTGCCACCATAGGATGGCAAGACACCTGACCCAGATTTAACTACCTACAGCCATCAAAATTCCGCTGTTACTGTCTTCAGTCTAAGAATGTTACATGGAGGAATCAGGATGTAGACTTTGGGGATTGGATTTAGGGAAATGAATTTTCTAGGTTATCTCAGTTTGTGACCATCTAACCTAACATCTTACTGGTGGTGTTAGTGTTTCTATTTGTTTTTAAGGTTTATTTTTAATTTTGTGTGGGTATATGCATTATGAGTGAAGATGCCTATGAAGACCAGAGGCATCAAATCTAGAGTTGGTGTGGATGCTGAGAATTAAAGTCAGGTCCTCTGAAGAGCATCAGCAGCTCTGAACTGCTGAGCTCTGTGACCTCTGTTGTCTAAGTAGTTCTTGCAGGCATCTTGTGATAAGGATTTAGGATCCATGTCCCTGGTTACTGGTTATCTTTCTGAACACCTTTTGAACATTTGATACCTGTCTGTTTTCTGCAGTGTAGAGTGTGTTTGGCTGTTCCCAGTGCCAGGGATCAAACCCAGCATCTATGTTTGTTAGGTAAGTGCCCTGCTGCTGAGCTACACTTGAGCCTCTGTTTTATAGATTATGTAGTCCTTTGTTGGCTACGCAATTTGCAAATACTTTTCTCCCAAACAGTAGATTGTGGTTTTTTAGTCCTTTTAACTGCGCTTTTACAGAGCGTAAAATTTCCATTAGATTCAATTGTCATTAGATTCACTTTTATTGTACTTCTATGTCAAGTCTTAAGAATTGTGCGTAGAGGGCTGAAGAGAGCTGTTAAGAGCACTGGTTGCTCTTTCAAAAGAATGGGGTTCAATTCCCAGCACCCATATGACAGTTCACAACTGTCTATAACTTGGGATCTGGCACCCTCACACAGATACATGCAGGCAAAGCCACAATATACATAATAAAATAAAAATAGCTGGGCAGTGGTGGCATATACCTTTAATCCCAGCACTCAGGATGCAGAAGCAGGCAGATCTCTGTGAGTTCAAGGACAGCCAGGGCTATACACAAAGAAACCCTGTCTCAAAAAATAAAAAAATATATATTTTTAAGAATTGTGCCTACCCCTAAGAATCCTGAAATTCTTTTCCTAAAAGTGTTGACAATTTTATGTCTTTGATCCACTTTGAGGTAAGGATCATCTTCAATGGAAGAACTTCCTTGTACACCTGTATTCATATGCACCTGAGTATGCAGGCCAGAGGCCAACCTGAGTGCTGTTCCTCGGGCACTGTCCACTTTTTTGTTTGTTTGGTTTTTGGGTTTTTTTGTTGTTTTGTTTTTTTAGACAGGGTTTCTCTGTGTAGCCCTGGCTATCCTGGAACTCAGTCTAGACCAGGCTGGCCTCAAATTCAAGAGGACTGGCCTGCCTCTGCCTTCCAAGTGCCAGTGCTAGGATTGAAGTTGTGTGCCACCACCACCCAGCTTTGTTTTTATTTTCTCACTGGCTTGGATCTTGCCAGGTAGCCCTGGGGTCCCTCCTGTCTGCCTTGCTATAGCTGGAAGCACAAGCATGCACTCAGGTATCAGACTCAAGTCCTCAAGCATGTCCGAAATCACCTCCCTTTTCCAGTCTTTGTACTTGTGTGAAGGTTTGGAGGCGGGGCCTCAAGCCGTGCAGGCGCTCCAGAATCATCTGAGAAGCCTTCTGCATTGATTTTGTATTTGTACTTCTGCAAATAGTTGGCATATTTCTGAGTTTTTGTGCTGTTGATAGGCTTTCTGTCTGTGTGGCAGTGTTACATACAATTATCATGGCTATAAAATAGCCATAGACCAGACAGCACTTACAGGGACTGAAGCTGAAGGATTGCAAGTTTGAGCTAGCTTGAGCTATTTCTGCCTGAAGTAGCCGAGAATAATGGCTCATAACTTTAATCTCAGCACTTGGGAAGCAGAAGCAGATGAATCTTTGTGAGTTCAAGGTCAGCCTAGTTTTCAGGGTGATTTCCAGGGCAGCCAGAATGATACAGTGAGACTGTCTTGAAAACAAAAAATTGCTTAATGAGTCCTATTTAAGATGGCTCCAGTAGTTCCTTTGCCTTCCCACCAAGTTTTTAGTAAGTTTGCATCTACAAAAGCGTGGAATTTTAGTAGAAATTACACTAACTCTTCTATGGAACAATTTGAGTAAACAAATCATTACTGTGTTGAATTATGCAATCAACAAACATGTCTCATTTTTGTAGGTCCTTGATAGCTTTCATCACTATTTTGTAGTTTTTGTTTCTTTAGTGTATGGCCAAGGGCTTAGAATGACAGATACAAGTGGCACTGTACTATTTAGTCAGATTGGGGTGTGGGGGTGTGTTGGAGAAAGGGAACTATGTAGCTCTTGTCAATCTGGAACTTACTAATAAACCAGGCTGGCCTGGAACTCACAGAGGTCCATCTGCCTCCGTACTGCTGGGATTAAAGTGTACTGCTGTACCAAGCCTATTTTGTTTTCTAAATTTTAGTTATGTGCCAGGCAGTGGTGGTGTACACCTTTAATCCCAGCACTTGGGAGTCAGAAACAGGCGGATCTCTGAGTTCAAGGTTAGCCTGGTCTATAGATCTAGTGCCAGGACAGGCTCCAAAGCTACACAGAAATCTTGTCTGGGGAAAAAAAGAAAAAAAAATTAGTTATATAAATGCATGTGTGTCTCTGAGTTTGTACAGATCTAGAGCTGGGTTTAGAGGCAGGGATAGGCTGCCTGATATGGACTCTGGAAACCAAATGGGTCTTCTGAAAGAGCAACCCTGTGTTACTTGTTCTTGTCTGTTACATGTAGAAACCCTGGGCACTAACTTCTGTGCCTTCTCTTTAGTCTCATGCACTTGTAGTTGGTGGAAGCTGACCTTGAACTTCTGATCCTGGTCTTTCTGATATTCCACCTATCACTTTAGCTGCCAGGCCACCTATCACTTTAGCTGGGCACAGCTGGGGCATTGGTCTTTACCCACACTGGAGGAGGGTCTTTCCCATCCCCAGAAATGCTTCACAACTTGTCTAGGGTCTCTTAGTTGGTCCCAGATTCAACCGAGTTGACAACCAAAATTAACCATCAAAGGTAAACGTACGTACGTATTTTTACGTACGTCTGTGTGTCTGTGTGTGTACAAACTAGACAGACACACAATCACTCAGAATCCTTGTTTCTGTGACTTACCACATGGCCTTCAGTGTCCGTAACTGCCTTCCTCGACTACCCATTCTGTATTCACCTTCTGCAAGCACCTCAGCGGGTCTTGGTTCTTTCCTTTCATCCCTGAAAGCTCTGGGCCCTTTGTCATCATCCTGCTTGGATTGGGTTGGAACTTCCCACTGGACTTAGTCATGGCAACACCAAAGTCCCCCTGAAAGTACCTTCTGTATTCCCGACACCCTTACTTCCATTTTGAAGAAGCAGTCCAATTTCCCTCTGGTGGTCAGCATCAATCACACCTCCTAACACAAGAACTTGCTTACCTTTGTTTGGGGCTGGGGTTTTTTGTGTTTTGTTTGGGTGGTTGTTTTTGTTTTCTGTGGGGAGGGATGGTTTTTATTTTTGAGACAGGTCTTACTGGTTGTCCTGGAACTCACTATATAGACCAGGCTGGCCTCAAACTCAACAGAGATTCGCTTGTCTCTACCTTTCAAGTGTGTGTGTGTTACTACATCCAGCTATAACTGCTTTCTTAATGGGACCCAAAATGGCCAGGGAGAAGCCTTAGCTTACAGTTCAGCGGAGTGCTTGTTGTACCTATGGGCAGAAGCACTCCCTGTTGTGGTACCAAAATATCTTGGCCTGCAGAGCACAATGTTTCAGGGTATGAAGCAATTTTTTTTTTTTTTTTTTTTTTTTTTTTTGTAGTGGGTCACTAGGAGTGACAGTGGGTGGTACCGTTTCCACCCTTTGGTTGCTGGCCCCAGGAATCTTGGTAATCGGAGTAACAGTACCATATGTTGGATGATGAGTCAAAGCACATGCAGGCTTCTGGAGGGTCCTGTCTGAGCCCTTGAATTTTGGTTGCGTTACATCCTACTTATTCTCTGGTGCACATAAGCATTGCCAACAGGCCCAGAGTAGCTGCTAACTTCAACTCACTTGGTCTAAGCAATGTGGTATCATTGATGGGATGGACCAAAAACAGCAGTGAGCTCTCCCCAGCAGGGCAGAGAACACACTGGGGATGGCAGGAGGCTTTTGAAATCTCAAAGCCTGCTCCAGTGACACACTTCTTAACACTTCCACCAACTGGAGGGGCCGTTTTCATTCAAACCACATTGCTTCACAACAGGCGCAAAGTCTCAGACTGATTATATCTGAAACGTACCCCTGAGAAGTCCTGGTGAAAGATCAGGGTGTGAACCATTGTAGAGACTGCTAGGTGGTAGGGAGGACAGGAGGAAGTGGTTCAGGAGAAGGGTGTTGTGGAGAACCATTTCTCATGTAGGCAGTGGAGTTTGAAGAAGATTTAAGGCTTCCACCAGACTCCCACCAAACAAGGCAAGGTTTTTGGTTTTTGAGACAGGGTTTCTCTATGTGGCTTTGGAGCCCGTCCTGGAACTCGCTCTATGATGAGGCTGGTTACTTTTTTTTTCTCAAAAATTTATTTTTAGTGTATTTGTTCAGTTTGATGCCAAGTTATTATCTGCCTTGTAAAACAAATTACAAAATATTTTTTTCTGGAAGGAATTTAAACTTATTAATTTCACTTCAGAATTTTGGTAGAAATTTCCAATTTTGTTTTTTGTGGGTTTTGTTTTGTTGTTGTTTGTAGACACTAGTTGTCACTAGATAGTTCTGACTGGCCTGGCACTCACTATGTAGACTAGGATGGCCTTGAACTCAGTATAATTCTGCTTCTGCCTCCCAAGAACTGGAATTATGGACATAGCATCAGACCCTGCTTTGTGCATGAATTTTTCTTCCTATTGTCTTTTTGTTAATTGATTTCTGTTTTGCATTCATGGTGGCATGATATATATTTTGTATCCATTATATTTTTTGTTTGGTTGGGTTGTTTTGTTTTGTTTTTTGAGACAGGGTTTCTTTGTGTTGCCTTTGCTGTCCTGGAACTTGCTATGTAGACCAGACTGGCCTATAACTCACAGAGATCTGCTTGCCTCTGCCTCCTGAGTGCTGGGATTAGAGGTGCGCACCAACACTTGGTTCCTTTTGGACTAAAGTCCAGTCTCTTAACTTTGGGCTCCTGTAAAAATCCAAAATAGCGTACTTCCTATTCCAAGAGGGAAGAACCAGGGCATAGTTACAATCAGATCAAAGCAAAACCAAACATCAGCAGTGTAAGTAGTTCAGTGTCTAATGTCTAGAATTCACTGTGATCTGGGTTCCAGCAGGCCTTCAAAGTCTGACATCTCATGAGCTTTCCAGTACATCAGTTTGTCCCGTAGACTCAGTCCACTCCCTCCACTGCTGGTTTTTTGGTTTGGTTTTGGGGGGTTTTCTTGTTTGTTTGCTTGCTTTTTGGGTTTTCAAGACAGCCTTGGCTGTCCTAGAAGTAGCTCTGTAGTCCAGGCTGCCTCTGCCTTCTGTGCTGGGATCAAAGGTGTTCTCCACCACGCCCAGCCCCACTGCTGGTCTCAGTGGTCCCATAGACCTGGTGGATCTTCAGTACACTGCGTTCTCAGCTGCTCTTCATAAACCCATCATGTCTCCAGTAACAGTAGAGAAATGTCAAAGCCATGTGGGATACTCTTACACATAACTAGGCTCAGCTGCCATGTGGCTTCTGTATGCTGACCCTGAGAAAATACTTCTTGGAAGATTTTGCTTCAATGATGCTGGTCTCTTAATCACAGTTTTGTTTCGTTTTGGTTTTTTTCCAGCCCCAGCTAACCATTCACAATTGTCCCAGTAAAGCAAAGGTTTGACTTCAGTGTTTCTGGTCTCTTGTTAAAATCATGGCTGACTCTTCAGTCCCAGCTGAGCATAAACCACAGATTCTTAATTCAAATGTTACACAAATAATCCCAGTAGAATCATTGCTTCTTTCTGGAACTTCCCAAGCCAGGCCACCATCTTCTGTCTCCCAAGCTCCTGTATCAGCTCATTAAGCTCTAAGCATCCAATGGCCCTTTCTAGCCCAAAGGTCCAGATACTTCCACAATCCTCCCACAAAACAACATGGTCAGCCTGTCACAGCAACAAACTCATTTTCTGGTACCAATTGTTAGGTTAGTTTGTTTTCTATTGCTGTGATAAACACCATAACCAAAAGCAACTTGACTGGGCAGTGGTGGCACACACCTTTAATCCCAGCACTCAGGAAGCAGAGACAGGTGGATCTCTGAGTCTGAGGCCAGCCTGGTCTACAAAGCAAGTTCCAGGACAGGGCTCTATAGAGAAACCCTGTCTCAAGGAAGGAAGGAAGGATGGAAAGAAAGAAAGCAGGCAGGCAGGCAGGCAGGCAACTTGGGAAGAAAAGAAGGAAAGTGCTTGTCTAGCCTACATGTCCTGATCACAGCTGACAGCTGATCAGGGCAGGAACCTAAGTATGAGCAGAGACAGATATGGTGGAACAAAGCTACTCACTGGCAGGCTTTCTTCTACCACCCAAGACCACCTGCCAAAGGATGGCACTACCCACAATGAGCTTGCCCTCCCACACCAAGAAAACACCCCCCTAAAGCCTTGCCCACAAGCAATCTGATAGAGGCAGTCTTTCCAGGTTTACTCCTTCCAGATGACTAGCTTAGGAAGTTGACATTAAAAAGAAAAAAAGAAAACCAATTCGCATGCCTGGCTTTTTGGCTTTCTTGGTTTTATATTTTGTTTTTGAGGGGGCAGAATGAGACATGAGGTCCACACTGGTCTCACTATGTAGCTGAGGCTGACCCTATACTTTGCTCCTTCATCCACCATGTCCCTGAGTGTCTGGCTGTCTTTTCTGAGTGGCATTTTCTTTTGCTGCTAGTGTCCCACCCTCAGGACTGCTATAGGGCTAGGAATGGAACCAATATGCTGTCCAGAAGGTCCCCTGTCCTCCCAGCCTCTGTTGATGTTGGTGGTCCTTGATTCTCTATGAGCTGAAGAAGCCTACATAATCTTCCTATTGATAGGCTGGGTTAGACACCAGACCTGGCCTCCACTCATTGAATGAGGCACAGCAGGATGCCTTCCTGCTATGGCATTCACCTGGTTCCTCACTACCTCATGGCTGTCTTCTCATCTTTGAGAGTTCTTTAGGTTTTCTTCAGTTTATAGTTGACCTTAGTAAGAATAAAACCAAACAAACAAAAAGCAGAGACAAGACCATACACCACAGGCATCAGGCTTTGCAAAATAGACTGATTTCTGTGATGTTGGCCACATGGTAAAGGAGCAGTCAGAACAGTGGCAGTTGGGATAGAATTCAGCTTTAAAAACAACAACAACAACAACAACAAAGCTTCACAGGCAGAAACAACTTAGATCCTTGGGAGGTGAGGTAAAGGTCCTATAAAGGAAAGGGAGGAAGGCAAATATCAGGTGGAAAGATGGTGGGTTGTCTGCAACAAAGAGGGTTGGGGCAGTTCTGCAGGAGATGCTGAGCTATGTTTGGACATGGTGGGTAAGGGTACCAGGGGTACATTGGTGTGCAGTGCTGCACCTTGAGTGGGGTACAAGGAAGTGGGGAACAGCACCTGGCCATCTTCCTAGGCTGACCTTAGACCCAGAAGATCCTATACACTGGGTGCTTCCTCCCTGCTTGCTTTGATAACTGCAAATTTCCTCAACTCCAGCTCAAAGATGACAATGTGTCATTCATTCATCTCCTGGTGCCTGGCACTAGGAGGGGAGGGGGACGAACTGGGCAATGCAACAGCCAGAGTGGAAGCAGTAGAACATTTTAGGGAGGGAAATGGTAAGCATCATCTCTGGCGGTGTGGCACAGGCCCCGCCGGGAATGGAGTGAGGTGCCTTTCTTCCCTGGCCTAGAGATCTGAAGTGGGAAGGAAAGGAAGCCGATTGCCGAGTTAGAACTCAAAGATCCAGCTCAGCCCAGGAGCTTGTCTGGAGCCGCTTTCCCTGGCACACTCCGCTCCATCTTCCGTTGCCACAGAGACAGGAGGTGGTTGCTATGGAGACTGACTGCCACGACCAGCCAATCCGGAGCTGCTGTTTCAGCTCATCCTAGGGCCTGGGGGTAATAACGCCTTCCCTTGACTCCCTGCATCCTCTGGCCAGTCACTGAGCAATAGGTTGGGCCATCAGCCATTAGCAATAGGTTGGGCCATCAGCCATTAAAGTTGCCAGGCCCACTCTGCAAAATACATCGCTATCTCCCCAGGTTAACCCGCACCCCTGGTACTTGTAACACCTTTTGCCTCTTTCCAGCTAAGAGGCGATGTCACCTTGGGAGGAGCCCGGATTTCAAGTGGCCCTTTGGATGTTACCGGAAAGGCAGGGCACAGCCTTCCGGCCCTAGACTCAGCAGTGGGAGAAAGGAGATGGGATAAACGTGGGGAACGAGCAAGCGCCTCCCTCTGGCGCTCCGCAGTGCCTGGCGCGGTGGCGCACGCTTACTCGGCTTGATAGGCGGGCGGGCGGGGCAGCGCTGACGTCATCCACGCCCCCCCCCCCATCAGAGGGGCGGTGGCCGAGCTGGCTACACTGAGCGCATTGACGGACAGAGGGACAGAGAGACAGGGGGACCAGCAGGCACACGTCCAGGCCATGCCCGGGGAGGCTGCGCGCGCTGAGTTGCCGCTGCCTGAGGCAGGAGGGCCAGGATCCCGCACAGGTGAGACCGCGGTGGCTCCGCTTTCAGGCCCAATACCTTTCTCTGGCTTTCTCTCTCTCCATCTCTCAGCCTCCGAACAGTCCCCTCCCCTGTCTTTCCAGACCGGCTCTTCCCTCCACATTGCATCCTTCCCCCACCCCCAACCCCCAGAATTTCATGAAAGCCTGGAGGCAGCAGACAGCATCCTCCAAAGCCTGCAGCTCTGAAGGGCAGTGTCTTGGCCTTTCACTCTGGGCTGGGGGGCGGGGGGGATGTAAAGCGTGCTCTTTGGACCAAGTCCCATTTGCTTGGGCCTCTGTACCACATCGCGTTTCTTTGTCCACAGAGAGCTGCGGGGGCCCCAGGACCGACTGTGGGTGGCAGGTTTGGAAGCGGGAGGCCCAGAGGGTCCCTGCATGCTCATCCTGTGACCACCAGAGGGTCCTTAGAGATACCTTGGGTGCCCAGGGCAGCAAGCGGCTAGACTTAGAAAGGAGGTGTAGGATTGATGGGACCTGGGAACCCAGCCAGAGGACACTGGCAGAGCTGGGTCTGGGAGGTTCGGCCCTGGAGAGGTGTTGTGGCCAGCAGTGGTCTTAATATGCAGAGCTTGGAGAAGCAGGGGCGTTAAATGTTGGTGGAAGTCAGTCCACTTGCAGGCCTGAGGGTACTCTAAGCTTGAATGGTCCCTACTGGAGATGGGCTGTGTGTAGCTTGGGCAAAACCAAGGGCACCTTGCTGTGTGCAAGAAGTCATCTGGGGACAGTATGGGCAAGAATGGAGATGGTGCCAATGCTGGGCCAGGGACCTGACTGAGAACCAACACAGATGCCACCCTACTCTTGTTGGGGAACAGGCAATCCAGGCTGGGACGCCCCAGACCCAGAGTGATTAGCTGGTTCCTTTCTGGCTTGCTTGGTGACCTTGAATAAGTCCCAAAACAAACAAAAGGCCCCACAACTTGGGCCTTTTATTTCCATTTTAACCTTGGCCCAATTCTGCCCTCTGCCCTGAGGCCACACTAAGAAGTAGAGATCGCAAGAGCCTGACTTTGGAACACCCAGTGATGGCTACTAGCCACACCCACTTTCCAGTTCCAGGTGTCCCTCAAGGGACCTGCAGGACCCCTGGTTGTCTTAGTAGCCAGTGTCAAAGAACCCAATGCCCTGACGCTACTGAGAGCAGATATCAGGGAGGTGGCTGTCCCTTCTTCAGCTTCCCTCTCATCCTGGGTGAGATCTGCTCCGTAGCTGAGAAAGACAAAGGCACGGTGCAGGCCATGTTGCCCTGTCACCAGTGAATATGGTAGAGCCAGCAGCATTGGCTGTGTGCCTGCCAGAGCGGTGCCTAGGCACTGCCCCTCCCCCTCTTTTGCAGGACTTGGCCTGGGCTCTGGGGACAGTAGGAAGGCTTTAAGTGGATACTTCAAAGAGATGTGTGTTTGGCTATGGTCCAGGTGAGAGGGTAGCTGTTACAGACTCATTAAAAATGAGGCTAAAAAAAATGATGCTCTGAGAACTTGAGTACATTTAAATGGTTGAGTTAAAAGTCATGGGACTTAGTGAATGTGCAGAGTGACCTTGGTGACATGCAGGTCAGCAAGAAGCAAGACAGCATTGGCCAGAGAGATAGGAGGTAGTGTGGGTATTTTCTCCTGGAGAGATTTGTTCGCTACTTTCCTAAGTCCCTAAGTACTTTCTGAGCCACAGGGCATCATGGCCCAGACATGTGTTTGTGGTGTGGCGTGTCAGCTGAGGGTATGCCAGCCCATGAGCACCTGTGCCTGAAGAGACCTAGAGAAGGATCCCAAGGCAGGCCAGCTCTCAGCATGGTGGAGGATCTGTGACCATGAGCAACTGACACCATGGAGAGGACATGGCAGCCTTCCCTCAGCTGTCCTGTTCCCATGGGCACCAGATCACCATCATTACCCATCACTGCCCTTTGAGCAGGGTGCTGCAACCCACGCTCTGTGACACATGTCTGTCTCCATCCTCCAGAAACTTAGCTGCATGCAGGGCTATGCAAACAGCTCTGTCTCGAGATAGGCAACAGGGGTAGGAGAGAGATGGGCTAGAGGCAAAACCTCCTGCTTTACAGTAGACCTGGAATATACCAGAGCTGTAGTGTGCAGACCTTAAGTCCACTTAGCCTGCATGTCATTCTCTCCTCTACTACCTCCCCTGACTAGTCCTCCTCTGAGATTTTATCCATGGAAACCTGCTCCATGTTCAGCTCTTTACCTGGCCTGGCCCTGAGATGTATCCAGTAGGCCTCTCATGTCCTTTTCTGTCTCCACAGATCTCTCATGTGATGCAGCCATTGCCACTATCCTGAAAGGGGACCAACAGGAGCCCCTTCCCCTGACCCCAGGGCCTAGCCCTCTGGCCCTTGCATTCCTGTCCAGCAAGCCAGGTGCGCGGCCCCAGCCTGAGGGAGCCAGCTGGGATGCAGGGCCCAGTGGGGCTGCCTCAACCTGGGTGGACCCAGCAGAGGGCAGCCCAAGTCCAGGGGTCCTCCCTGAGGGCCTGCCTCTCCAGCCTTTGCCTGCTGAAGTCCCTCTCCCCACCACCCTGGAGCCCCGCATCGTGATGGGTGAGGAGACATGCCAGGTCACCCCTTTACCCAGGGCAGCTTGGCCAGTGCTCAGGGACCGGGAGGGTGGGCACATGGCCTTGCACCCACCTCCGGAGCTGTGTTCTCAGGGTGATCCTCCTGTGCCTTCCCCTCCCCCTGACCTTGATTCCTACTTCACACCACCTTCTACTCCCACCAAAACCACCTATGCCCTGCTCCCTGACCATGGACCCCACAGGGACACCTGGGACCTGGAGGCCGAGCTGCTGGATGAGTTACTGGACTCAACGCCAGCTTCACCCTCAGGCTCCTACATTACAGCAGATGGGGACAGCTGGGCCTCCTCACCTTCCTGTTCCCTCAGCCTGCTGGCCCCGGCTGAAGGGTTGGACTTTCCCTCCGACTGGGGCCTTTCCCCATCAGGGTCTGTGGTAGACGAACTAGAGCCACAACCCACAGAAGCTCCAGAGCCCCCATCCTCTGAGTCTAGCCTCTCAACCGACAGCAGCTCTTCCTGGAGCCAAGAGGGCCATTTCTTTGACCCTACCTTCTTGGCCAACGACCCGATGATCCCTGCCGCCCTACTACCCTTCCGGGGTAGCCTCATCTTCCAGGTGGAAGCCGTGGAGGTGACACCACTGCCCCAAGAGGAGGAGGAAGAGGAGGTAGTTGCTGGTGCTGCCACCCCAGATGGAGACCTGGCTGGAGAGGGTGAGGACGACAGCACATCTGCCTCCTTCCTGCAGTCACTGTCTGATCTGTCCATCATTGAGGGCATGGATGAGGCCTTCGCCTTCCGGGATGATACCTCAGCAGCCTCCTCTGACTCGGACTCAGCTTCCTATGCAGGGGCAGATGACGACAGGCTGTACAGTGGGGAGCCCCATGCCCAGCCCAGTGCCCAGAACACAGAGCAGGAGCACAGAAGCAGAGCCACATTTCAGGGGACAGAGTTCATGCCTCAGATTTCAGAGCAAGAAACCTGTCTTACCAATAGCCAGGAATCGATTGCAGATATAGCAGAAGAGGCCCCAACTTTAGGCATAGAGTCTGAAGCTACTGTGACCCTTCCTGATCTGCAAGAAGCTCCAGGCCCCCAGATGGAGGGAGCTACCACAGTTACCCCTAGGGTAGGCAACAAAGAAGTTGACTCAGTTGCTCAACAAGCACCCAGGGCACTACCTGAGCCCTGCCGGAAGGGGATGGGCACATCTTCAGGCTGTAAGCCTGTTACTGTAGAGTCCATTCTAGATCTGCAGGAAGAAGCAAGCCCCACCCTGTGTCCAATCCTTCCTGCTAACTTGAAGGAAGGAGGCCAGGGCCTTCCCTCCACACTGGAGTATGTGACTGTGGCTTCAGTGAGGCCCCAGAAGGCTGAGGGAGGTATCACAATACCCCAGGACCACCCTATGACACTACCCCCATTCTTGCAATGTGTAGATCCCACCTCGGGCCCAGAGTCTGTGGCTGTAGTCACTCTGAGGCTCCAGCAGGATAAGGGATGTGTCATAGCACTCCAGGAGGCCCCTGTGGCATCACCTCTACCCCTACAAAGTACAGATCCCACCTCAGGCCCAGAGTCTAGGGCTGTGGCTACATGTGGGCCCCAGCAGGCTAAGGAAGGTACCACAGCACCCCAGGACTCCCCCATGGCATCATCCCCACCCCCGCAAGGCTCAGAGCCCACCTCAGATCCAGAACCTGAGGCTGTGGTCACATTGGGGTCCCAGCAGGCTAAGGAAGGTACCACAGCACCCCAGGACTCCCCCATGGCATCATCCCCACCCCCGCAAGGCTCAGAGCCCACCTCAGATCCAGAACCTGAGGCTGTGGTCACATTGGGGTCCCAGCAGGCTAAGGAAGATACCACAGCACCCCAGGACTCCCCCATGGCATCATCCCCACCCCCGCAAGGCTCAGAGCCCACCTCAGATCCAGAACCTGAGGCTGTGGTCACACTGGGGTACCAGCAGGATAAAGGTACCACAGCACCCCATGGCTCCCCCATGGCATGTCTTTCCCTGCAAGGCTCAGATCCCACTCCAGACCCAGAATCTGAGCTTGCTGCCATACTGGAACCACAGCAGGCCAAGGAGGGTGTCACCATACCCCAGCTTGCCCCAGTAGCATCACCTTCACCCCTGAGAAGCTTAGATTCAATCTTAGACCTACAACCTGTGGCTACAGCCACACTGGAGTCCCAGCAGGCTAAAGGCAGTACCACTGTACCCCAGGACACCTTTGTGGTGGCACCTCCATCCCTTCAAGGTACGGATTCCACCTCAGAGCCAGAGCTGATAGTCCAAGACACCTCTCCAGCTCTGCAGAGAGAAACATGCTACACCCCAGAGATTAAGCCTTCAGCCTCTGAGGCCCATCAGGAGTTAGGTGTGGCCTTAGGACCAAAGCCAGTGCCTGAGGAGCAAGATTCAGAACCCACTCTAGACTCGGCACTCACCACTTCAAACCAAGCCCAACAGAACGGCTCCCAGCCAGCTGTAAAAGCTGACAACGCTGGGGCTCCAGAAGAGTCGTGTCCCACCTTGAGCACAAAGGTCTCTGAGCCCATATCTTGTATGGGAGAGAAAGTAGCAGAGAGTATACCTGCACTCAGGCAAGGAGCACATCTTGAAGCCCATGGTGGGGTCAAGACCTGCTCACCTCAAAGAGAGGCCCCAGGGGCCAAGAACAAGCGGGGTAGATGCCCCAAACCACTAGGGCAGGGAAATGGGTCCAAGTCAGCATCCCAAGGTGCAGGGAAGACTTCCAAGGCACAGTCTGCTTCATGCACTGAGGTCAGCCAGACACAGTTGATGAGCTTAGCGAGGGAGGGGAGGGGCCTGAATAGCAAGGACACCTTGGGCCCCAAGCTTCCTGTGGCTCTATCTGTACAAGCCAGGCTAGGCTCCTGCCCAGACTCCCCAGCAAGGGCCACATGCACGTTGAGCGGAGTCCACTCTGAAGAGACTGCCAGGTCTGCACAATCCTTCGAGCAACTGGAGCCTGTGCTAGGCCTGGGTAGTAGAGATCAGCCTCAGACGACCCCAGGTGCCCTTAACCCTTCCCCAGCAAACTCTGTCAGTGACCTGCCCACCACACCCCAGGATAGGTCCCTGGATCCTGACCCTCCTGCTTCCAATGACCTCAACAGGGCATCCCAAACATCCCCAGGGCCCCCAGCCTCCTGCCTGTGCCCTACTCCCCAGAAAGCCTCTGTGGAAGAGGAGGAGCCCTCAGCCTCTCATGGTCTGATGCCTCGGGCAGGAGCCCAGGGAACTGCTGCCATTACCACCTCAGGATCCACAATGCCTCTGGGGGCCCGGCATCGTGTCAGCCTCTCACCTCACTCCACCCTCAACCCCAAGGTGACCCCCACAGATGCCAAAGACCTGGCTTGCATCATCTCAAGCCCCTGCCAAGTGCCTCCTCCCTCTGGGACCCAGAACCCATCTGGCCCTCGAGGGTTCCCAGCCCATCAACAAGAGGATGAGGACAGCCTAGAGGAAGGTAAGAGTATGTGGGGGCCAGGGTCTGGGCCAGCTAGACTCCTCTCAGGGAGACACTACAGGATGGGACTGGAGGAACCTCGGCAATAGCAAGAGGCCCTCATACCTCACCCCTTTCCCAGATTCACAGAGGGCCCCAGGCTCCGGCCAGCATTCGGATAGCCAAGGGGAGTCGTCAGCTGAGCTGGATGAGCAAGAGATCCCATCTCAGAAAGCGCAGTGCCCGGCACAGGTGCTGGCCCCAGAGGGGGTGGGTCTCTGGGCATTAGCCCAGCCCCCCACCCCAGATGCTTAGCCTTCATCTTCCTACAGGGCCCAACAGGCAGCAATGAGGAGACCATTGCCAAAGCCAAGCAAAGCCGCAGTGAGAAGAAGGCTCGAAAGGTCAGCTAAGGGCTCCCCTGGAGGACCCTGGGAGAGGACATGTATACAGGGAGACATTCTTACCAACACCCCTCATAGTCTGTGGCCAGTGAAACCCTACCCATGAAAAGGCTTTGAGTCAAATCTAGTGACCCCCCCATCCCTTAAACACTGGAATGTCCTGAGGAAACCCTTATAGAGGGAGGTCAGCCTGACATGGGATGGAAAATCATCCAGTCAGTCAGGGAAGGTAATCTGAGTCTCTCATCCTCCACCTCAGGCAATGTCGAAACTGGGCTTACGGCAGATTCAGGGAGTCACCAGGATCACCATCCAGAAGTCCAAGAACATCTTGTTTGTCATTGCCAAGCCAGATGTCTTCAAGAGCCCCGCCTCGGATACCTATGTGGTCTTTGGTGAGGCCAAGGTCTGTCATACTGCCATGTCAAGGCCAAGGCTAGGGCCATACTGTGGTTTGGGGGAAAGGCTGGGTCAGTGAGCCTCTGCTCACACAGCTGTCCTATACTGCAGATCGAGGACCTGTCCCAGCAGGTACACAAAGCTGCAGCAGAGAAATTCAA
Organism: Cricetulus griseus; assembly: GCF_003668045.3. NCBI lineage: Eukaryota > Metazoa > Chordata > Mammalia > Rodentia > Cricetidae > Cricetulus > Cricetulus griseus. The sequence continues at coordinate 98,273,560 of NW_023276807.1, forward strand.
GGTGCCCTCAGAGTCCTCAGCCCTGGTCCCTGAGTTGGCACCTGGGCCCCGGGTGAGGCCACAGTGCGAGGAGCAGGAGGAAGAAGATGAGGAGGTGATGTATCGAGGCTCTGGACACTTGAATGGGGTCGGGGTGAGGGTAGGATGGGATTCTATCCTACCTGGGCGGAAGGGCTCAAGGGGGCCCCTGGCAGCATAAGTCACCCCCCTATTCCCCTCCACTAGGTAGAGGAGGCTGGCCTAGAACTTCGTGACATTGAGCTGGTGATGGCCCAGGCCAATGTGTCCAGGGCAAAGGCTGTGCGGGCACTGAGGGACAACCACAGTGACATTGTCAATGCCATCATGGTAAGCAAGTACTAGCCCCTTCTGCAGCCCAGATGTCCCTAGGGAGGTCCTGCAGAAAAAGCCGCCTCCTAACCTGACTCTTCCTCTGCAGGAATTGACAATGTAGCTATTGACTGGAAGCTCGGGCCGTTCTGCCTCCCCCCAGCTCTGTTGCCCAATAAATCGTTGTCACATCATCACCCTCTGGAGTCCCCTCAGTTGTGTGGTATAGTCTCATCACCCTTGGGTGTCTCATCAGGGTCCTTTGATGTCCCTTCCCTACCCCTTAGAACCTGGTATTCTTCACTGCCTTCTGTCATCTCACTGCTTTGATGCCATAGCCATGTCACCCTTTAGTGTCCCATCAATCTCTGCTGTTACCTAATTGCCCTCTGGTGTCTCCCCAATGTCCCGGACACCCCCTCATCACCCTCCTTTGGTCCTGTCATCCCCTCTCTGGCTTTCTCTCAGATTCAGCTACAGCAGCATGGACATGCACGCCCTGTCCCTTCCTCCTACAGTTTTGGCCACAGAAATATGGCTGTCCTGGTCCTCTACTTCCACATAGACCCTGCTGGTGTGCACATGGGAATACTAGGGCATAATTGGGCACAGGGCAGACTGCAGCTTATCTGCAATCTCTCCACACTTCCAGGAGAGAATTAGCTGCATGCAAATCAAGAGATTACCCCAACAGTCTTGACTCTCTTGGCTCGGCCTAGGCTCCCATGACCAGTCCCAGGACAGCAGATGACAAGAAGATTCTGTCAAATACTGTCCTGAGGCCATGATACTGCTGATGCAAATATCTGTGAGACCCCAGGGATACTCTACCTTGCCCTGGAGACAACTGAGGTGTCCACAGAGCCCCAGGGGCTCGGTCAAAACCATCCCAGGCCAGAGAAGGTCCTGGTCCTCACACAGGCCTTCTGCCCAGGACACAGATCTTCCTCCCTGAGTGTGCGCTACAGAGGCACCTGACCAGTCCTCCCAGCCCAGGAGCTTTATAGGGCTGCCTGGCCCCAGGTCACTTCCCTCCTCATGGTGGCTAGGAGAGTTTCAAGGGGTCCAGAATGAAGTCACCAAGCTTAGGGAAAGAGCTGACTGGGGAAGGGGACAGAATGAGGGCCATGGGGCCCATGTGAACTTTTCAGAAACCCCAACTCTCAGTTCTGTGGGCGGCACTCTTCCTGTACATTGCACTTCATCAAGGAGGCTTACACGGCATGCCACTGTCCTTGGGATAATCTCCACATAGAATGCAAAGATAGAGGTACCCCTGACATGGGAGAGAGTCTCCAAATTCCTGCTCCTGTTCCTTGTTCACAGAGCCAAAGCAGAAGCACCAATCGTCTTTTCTGCCCCAGCCCTGGATACTGTGGGCAGTCATGGTCCAACAGGGGGACCACCCCCTGGGACAACATGGCTTTCAACTAATTGGAACAGAAAAAAATGCTTGACAACTGGAGATTAAATTATTCACATTGTAGTAAACAACTTTTTAAGGTCTCTGAGAGTTAGAAGAGGAAAATCATGTGCAAAATATCAGCTGTCCAGGACCAGGCCAACAGGACTGGCTCTTCCTGCCAAGCTGCAACTGGCCCTCCCCAAGTGGGGATATGCTACAGGCATTGCTGAGCCCCTGACGAAGAGGCCCAGAGGCTTCTGCCCTGTGTTAGGGCACATGTCCTGTGGCAGCTCTCCACTCCTTCACAGTAGAGGACCTGGCCACCAGAACCACCTGTGTCTGCAGCCCCTCCCTAGCTCCTAGCCAGGAAGGGCTGACAGTCAGCTCCAGGTATCTCCTCCCTGGAAGGCCTGGAATAGCTGTGTAAGACAAGTGTACGCTGTCACAACCCATCACGCTGAGTCCTGGTCCATGCTGCAGCCTAGCGCTTCAATATCACTACTGATGTCCAAGATCATGCGGTCCCACTCATCTCCCTCGGAAGGCGCTGACCGGTCATCAGGGCTGCCTGTGGTCCTGTTCCCGTTGGTGGTAGAGGTGGAGGTGGTGCTCAGGGCACGGCGATGCCTGCCAAAGCTGTCAGTGATGATACCACGGCCATCTTTCACGCCAATGGTCTCCAGAAAGTTTTCAAAGTGCTGACTGTCCTTCTCAGGGATGAAGGGCCTCAAACCTGCCAACATATGACCCCAGAGTGACATCTCAAGGGGGCTCAGGATACTCAGACCATACAAGCTGTGCCCTGGAGGCAGGTTTAATTAGCTCTGACTCTAACAAGGGACCCCAGCTACAGATAGCTTGCTGTTTGTCAATCTAACCCTCTTTGGCTTTAAGGCATGGCCCAGAACAGGGGCCTATGATCTTCAAAGCCCCTATCCTATAGGGCAGAAAGTCAAGGCTTCATGCCAAAGCCAGTAACCAAACCCAGGGTAACAGTCCCAACCAGGAAGCTGTCCCCCTCAGGAAGACCAGTGACAGAGCCCCGGAGCCAGAACCCTGATGTGGGCAGGCAGGCTGGGCCCATCCAGATGGGATTAAGGATTTCATATACACAACTGATGAGTTTACAGAGAGCATTCGCCTGATGTGGAGCCTTTAGGAGAACCCCGATATATCCTTCGCACTATAATTGCAGAACATAGTAAGTAAGAGGTAAGGAGTTCAAAGTCATCCTCTCCTACACAGGGAGTTTGAGGCCAGCCTGAGCTACATGAGACTTTGTATCATACATAAACCCAAACTAAACCAAACCAAACACATGAAAAAACATCGAAAACAACCTGCTTAGGTGGGGGCCGGGTGGTGGCAGAGAGGCCTAGAGGCTAGTATAGTTAACCACCTGCCTGATGCAGGGTTCTAAGCAGCAGACGCCCACGGATCAACTCCTTTCCAACACACTGTTTCTAAGTTTTACTACATACTTCAAGCCAACCTTGAACTAGCTATTCGGCCTCAGTCTCTGGAGTGCTCGGATTGTAGCTGTGCCTTCATGCCTGGTTCTATACCATTCTGGCAAAGAGGCAGCTGAGAACAAAATGGGAAGGAGCTAGCTTCAGGCTTCTGAAGGCACATTCTGGGCTGGGTGCCAGGGACCTGGAACCTGAGCCTGCTGGGCACCTGATCCAGAAAACCTGCAGGGAGTGAGGAGTTCAGACTAGACTCTCCTGGGTCTAGTCTCCAGTCCTTCATTTCCCAACAGGTGAGAGCCAGGCAGACTTGCTCATCAGGTCAATAAAAAGCAACATCAGCTGACCTCCCTGGGTTTACCGACAGCATAGGTGCGACCCTCATAACTTTCAGTGAGTTATTGCCAGCTCACTGCATTCTGAGTGTTGGCTGAAGGGAAAACCACAGAGGTGCCTCTGTCCCTTCCAGGTGTGCGGCTGATGTGGCAGGCCTGACACCTAGATTGGTGGTGACTCTGACAGAATGTGCTGGGCTCCTCTGGGGGTCTTGGACAAAGGCTTATCCTTCCATCTAGATGTTGTCTTTGCTTTCCCACTCACCAAATCCCTATATGTTCCCCAAACCCCACTGACAAAGTTACCCCCTTCAAGAGTCCTTTGCCTCGTTCCAGCAGCACCTTCTTACTTGATGGGTGTTGTTAAGGCTCAGTCTCAGGGTCTTTCATGCTTTCTGGCAGAGCCCAACCAGCTCAGCTCAAAGCTCCAGGCAGAGTGAGAACATAGCAAGGGCCCTTCCTGTAGCTATGTCAATCCTGCAGCCTCAGCTCAGCTTTGATACAGACATGTATGATGGAGCTCCTCCCCTCTGAACTCTGCACATTCCCAGAAGGGGCCAGTAGCCCTCCCAAAACCCACTCACCAAGCAGCAGGAACTTGCGGCTGTCCCCATAGAGCTGTCGCAGGCTGATACAGAACTCATGGATGGAGGCCCCATTGCGGTATTCATGTAGCAGTGCTGCAAACTGCTGGATCTCCTGTGATGACAACTTAGTACGTAGCTGTGAAGGAAGAGAAGTGCAGAGGAGTGAGGGCTAGCACAGGTAGGTGTGTGAGTGTACGTAGCAGTGTGGCAGCTGGACCCCACCCTTACCGCAACCCAGTGGCCAAGGCTCAACACTTAGGTGTCAGGCCATGCTGCAGACATGTTGTTGGTCATGTCTGGCTTCCTGTGTACCTGCTGTGGGGTCAGAATGCCCACCATATGTCTCTGTCATCAGGCCCAGCATAATAACCACCCAGAGAACTAGGTAGCACACAGATCTACTGTCTCAATATAAAAGGGTCCTCAGGCCAGGCGATGGTGGCGCACGCCTTTAATCCCAGAATTTGGGAGGCAGAGGCAGGCAGATCTCTGTGAGTTCAAGGCCAGCCTGGTCTTCAAAGAAAGTTCCAGGACAGGCTCCAAAGCTACAGAGAAACCTTGTCTCGAAAAAAACAAAAATAAATAAATAAATTTTAAAAAATAAATAAATAAAAGGGCCCCCAGGAGGGATGAAGGGAAGGAAGCTAGCTCTACATGGAGCAGCAGGGATACACATATGACCTGGGGGGTAAACAGATCTAAAAGGTTGAGTTTTCAAATCTAAGATGCAAGGAGGCATCAGGCCTAGGCACTGATGGAGCTGCTGTTCCTACAGCACCAGCATGATCGAGGCCAAACAACCCAGCATCAACTCGGGCCCATCGTAACACTCCCACAGGACAATAGTAACAAAACCAGACAGGTGACGCAGCTGGCTGCCTACCGTGAGCATGTAGTCCTGCAGCAGTTCCGTGGCACTGGTGCTCAGCTCACTCTCGCTGACAGTCTTGCTATGGGGTGATGGCTGCATGCAGAAGGGCAAGGGTGGCAGCCCTCCCACATCCCCAGAGTCTGAGAAGCAGCTGCAAAGGCACAAGGTGGTTAGGCCCTGACTACTTAGCCCTTCACTACACAACCTCATGTGCCTGATTAGGGCTGGGGCCTGTCAACCTGCTCACAAATACAATTGTGTAAGCAAACGACAGTGACTAAGGAAGAACTGCCCGGGCATGGCCACATGTGGTAACCAAGAAGAACCCAGGAGTCAGCTCAATCTTACAATGGAGCTGAGACACCCCCCCCCCCCAGTGAAGTGACTCTCAGATGGGTTCTGGGCAGAGGTCAGAGGAAGGGCTGGGATGGTAGCTGGGTCTGCTCAGGTGGTATCCAGGGCTGGGGGACAGCAAAGACTGAGAGACTGCACAGGCTGAGCTAACAGGCTTCAGGAGGATGCAAACCACCACCATGCAGTGTGCCTTTTCCAAGGTCACTTCTGGAGGCCACAGAAGGTAAGGACAAGACAGGACTGGCAAGGCTCTAGAGGTGGACATCTGGGGCACCGGACTCAGTGGAACTGAAGAGAACTTGTGGGACTCCCCAAGATAGAGACTAGACACAGAAGACCATCCACGCCCAGAGCTCAGTGCATGTACTCACAAGGTGCTGGCTTCAGCATCATAAGTGTCCGTCATGTCCACCTTTGTGGAAGAGTCATCTGTGCAAAAGATACAGAAGACACAGAGGACTTTCAAGTACTGGGTAGGTGTTCCAGGCCCAAGTACCCCGCTGGCCCTAAAGTGAGCACTCGGTACAGGTAACCCCAATGCCACATCTATAGGCAACAGCAGCTGACCTAGCTTTGGGAACTTCATCATGGAGCTTCCTATCCTGGCAAGTGCTGAGTACCCAAGGCAAGGTTCGTAGACTTGAACCCACATCCCTCCTGAGGATTTTGTCAAATACACAATCTGTCATAGGCTGGGATGGAGTCCATACAGGACTCACAGATGGCCAAGGTAATAACAGCTGCTTTTGGAGATATCAATTATGTGCACAACTAAACCAGAGGGGTAATGCCACTTGCCTCAGGTTGCTCAGCAGTAGCCACAGAGCCAGGCAACTGAACCTCAAGAGCCTGGACACAGCTGAGGCTCAGAATCCCTGAGTTCCTCAGTATAGCAGAGGATGAAGCCCACTGCAGCTGCCTGCATAATGTCCAACTACACCACTTCGTGTAGTTAGGACTGCACTTTGCTTCTCCAGCCCTGAGAAAAGCCACTCCCCCACCAGGACAGGCAGTGAGTGGAGGCTGTCAGAGAGGCAGAGTCTTGAAAAAGACTAACAGGGAGCAGGAGACTGGTGATGCAAGAGGGGCCAGGTATGTGCAATGGCATCTGAAGATGTCACAACCTCTCCTGGGACTGCGACTGCAACAGTGCAAGGCAAGAGTAATGACAATCACTAACTAGTAGACTATGAAATGGGGAGATGACCCTGGACTGTGTGGGGGACTTAACGTGGTTACAAGCATTTTGCTGTGGTGTGGATATAAAGTGTCCACCCAAAGGCTTACATACTAAAGGCCTTGTCCTAGCTGATGTCACTGTTTTGCAAGTTCTGGAACCCTGAAGACATGGGACCTAGCTGTGCAAGTGGGTCACTGGGGCTATGTCCCCTAGACCCATATCTTGTCCAAAACCTGTCTCTTTGCTTCCTGGCCACTAGGAAGTGACAGCTTTGTTCTTCCTGCCCTCCCACCATGATGCTGTCTCACCATGGCCCAGGAGCAGGGTCGGTCATGGACTGAAACCTCTGAAGCTATGAGCCAAGCAAACACTTCTTCTTTTAAACTGTTCTTCTCAGTGCTGTCATTGTGACAAAAAGCCTAACACAGCTTCCATGTGTGTCGGCAGGAGATGTGGCTATCGAGAAAGGCAGAGGTATACACAGGACTGCAATGAAGATTGAGAAGTCTCCACAACAGTGGCTCTCAATATACATGTTACAATTCATAACAGTAGCAAAATTACAGTTATGAAGTAGTAACAAAAATAATTTTATGGTTGGGGTCACCACAACATGAAGAACTGTATTAAAGGGTCCAGCATTAGGAAGGTTGAGAGCCATTGCTCCAGAAGCCAGAAAGGTCAGGAAAATAGAGCCTCTGGAGCATCTAGAAAGGTTTCAGCACCATGAGGCTTAAACTGGACTTTTACATACAGAGAGCTCTGACAGGGCGAGCTTGTGCTGTGTAAGACATTAAACATTGAGATCTGTCAGGCAGGCAGGACCTAACAAGCAAGCGAGAACTGAGCAGGAAGTAGCAGGGTGTGAGTGCGGTCCTTAGGGAGGTCCCAGGACAAGCTGGCCAAAGGGAGTCTATTAAGCCACAGGCACTACATGTGTGTGCTTCTAGCATGTAAATCCCTAAATTCAATCCACAACAACACATTAAAACGGGGTGTGGCAGCAAATGCCTGTAATCCTAGCACTCGGGATTTTTTTTTTTTCGAGACAGGGTTTCTCTGTGGCTTTGGAGACTGTCCTGGAACTCGCTCTAGGCTGGCCTCAAACTCACAGAGATCCACCTGCCTCTGCCTCCCGAGTGCTGGGATTAAAGGCCTGCACCACCAACGCCCAGCACACTCAGGATTTTTTAAGACCCCTCTCAAAAAGAGGTAGGCATGGTGGTGCATATCTTTAACCTTTAACCCCAGCACTCAGGAGGCAGAGGCAGGTGGATCTCTGTGAGTTCAAGGCCAGCCTGGTCTACAGAGCCAAGCTCCAGATAAGGCAGGCCTACATAGTGAGACCCTATCTCGAAAAAAGAAAAGGAGGGAGGGAGGGAAAGAAAAGAAGAAAGGAAAAAAAGAAGACTCCAATAGGATTTTCAGAGAACAAGTGGTCAAAACAATCACAGGGACACAGAATTGCTCCAAGCTGTGTGTACCCTGGACATCTGGTGACCTCCAAGTCTCAACTTCCCCGCCTATGAGTCAGTGATAATGTAGCTTCACTGGGGTGTGGAAGACTCGATGGCTCCTATGATGGCCCCATGCCTGCTAAGGCTTCCTTTCAGCTCTGTAACTATACCAACAGCTCTCCCTGACCAGTGAATTACCAGGAACAGGGGAGAGGACAGGATGGTTCCTCTATAAAAATAAGTAGCAGACAGCAAGCTGCTCCCAACATCATTTCATGCCTCCGATTCACACACACACCATTAATCCTCAATAAAGAACAGTTAGCCCTGCTGTGTTTAGACTTATCTTCAGTGAGTGTGGTGGTTTGAAAGAAAATGACTCCCAAAGGGAGTGGCATTAGTAGGAGGTGTGGCTTTGTTAGAATAGGTATGGTCTTGTTGGAGGAAGTATGTCACTATGGGGGCGGGCTTTGAGGTCTCATAAACGCTTAAGCTTCGCTGGGTGTGATACTCAGTCCACTTCCTGTTGCCTTCTGAAGAAGATATAGCCAACGCCATGTCTGCCTGCATGCTGCTATGCCCCCTGCCATGTTGACAACAGACTAAACCTTTGAACTGTAAGTGAGCCACCACAATTAATGTTTTCTTTGTAAGAGTAGCTGCAGTCAAGGGCTACAGAGATGGCTCAGAGGTTAAGAGCACTGATTGCTCTTCCAGAGGACCTGGATTCCATCCCTGGCACCCACACGGTGGCTAACAATTGTTTGTAACTCCAAGATCTGACACCCTTGTCGGTGCCCATAAGATAACTGCACTCCATCTTGGCTCAAGGGCAGAGAGTTCAAAACTGTCCTCAGCAAGTCATAAGACCTAAAGGTCAAAGGTGTGGCTATAGTAGGATGTTCGATCTTGGCCTTAGCTGTCTTATTCCAAATTACAACAGACCTGGTCTGAGGTGTGGTTACTCCTGACACTCAAGGCCAGGGAACAAGAAGTTGAATCTAAGGTGTAGTTACTGAATTCTTGGGAGAAGAGAGGAAGAAAAGTCTGTTCCACATACATGATACCATGTTCCCCTTTTTGGTTAAGGTATATAAGAGTGGTGAAATATAAACTCATGACAATTCAGTATTAACTGAGTTTGCCCTCCTGATTTTATTTTGTGTCTCTGTCTTTCCTTTACTGTCTTTAGCTATCTTTTCTCTAACCCACACTCCCCCTCTCAGGTACGAACCAAGGGCTGCTTGGCTGGCTCAGACTGCAGCCCCACAAAAATAGCTCATCACACACCCTCACACATACATTCAGGCAAAACACCAATGCAAATAAAATAAAAATATTTAAAATGTTGCCATGGTCATGGTGTCTCTTCACAGCAATAGAAACCCTAAGAAGACAATGAGTTTGCACACAATGATTGTGATGTTTTAGTTTTAGTTGCTAACTTGATTGGGTCTGAGATGAACTACAAGACATGCCTCATGTCTGTGAGAGTATTTCCTAGAAGGATCAACTGAGGAGAGGAAGATCCTTCCCAGAAGTGGACATGGCCCAAACACAAAGAAGTCTGAGGTAAAGCAGTTCCTCATCTGCTGTCTTTGTTCCTCCTTGTGAGTCTGACTACTCTGTTGCTGACACAGAGCCCTGGCTCTCCAGCACTATGCTGGGACTGCTGAAGCATCCAGCCTTTGCAGTGTGCAGACAACAACTGCTGGACTACTGAGACTAGCTGTGTAGGCCAATCCAATAAATCACCTTTGTATTCATTCAATGGGTTCTGTTCCCTAGAGAACACTACGAGAATACAGTATCAGGAATGGGCCTTTGCAGAGATAGACCTGACCATGTGGTTTTTAGGCCTTTGAAACTGGTCTGTGGGAGGAATATGGAAGAGTCTAGAACTTAGGACTTAATAATGGGCCACTCTGGCAGGGTTTGGAAAACCAGAGTGGTGAAAGAAAATGCACATGGTGAAAACTGTGCTCATGAAGTTTCAGACATGAAATAGGTTCTATTAAGAACTAGGATAGGCCAGCGGTGGTGGTACACACCTTTAATTCCAGCACTCGGGAGGCAGAAACCAGCCTGGTCTAGAGAAACCCTATCTCAAAAAAAAAAAAAAAAAAAAAAAAGAAAAAGAAAAAAGTGTGCTATTTTGAAACAGTGTCTGGTTATGTAGCCCAGGATAGCCTCAAACTTTGAGGGATCCTGTCCTCATCTCCTGGGTTCCTGGACTGCAGGTATATGTCACCACACCCAGCTAGGAAGTATCTATGGACTAACAAGAGGTCTGCCCAGCATTATAGCCAGCTTTCCTGGATGGTGCAGATGTGCTGACCCTCCTGGTACCTCTGGTTCTTCCTGCCTCTCCCTAATTTCCTGGTCTCAGCCTCTCACAAAGTCAGAGCAACCTCAGGCAGTCTGGTTGTGGTCTTGTAAGGTGCTACACATGGAGAGTAGCCCAGGTATAACAAAAGGGAGGCTCCCCCAAACATGCTCAGCCTCCCCAGTTCCACAGCAACCCTTCCTGGGAATCTATGTTTCCCCGCTGAAGTGCTCGTGACCCCCATTTTCACTCAACTTACCGCTGGGCAGCGACAGGTGGTGGGTGGGTGTGGAGGCCCCATCAAATATTGCTCGGTCCAGAAAGTCGATGGTTGACTCCGTGTAAACAATCTGGAAGACCTGGCTGAGCAGGGAGCACAGCTCTTCTGCGGCGACCTACAGTAATTGGAGAGCAGCAGCTGTCCTCAGTGGCTAACCCTGCAAACAGCATCTTCCCACAGTCTCTAGGTTACTTACGTCTCAGAGGCTCCACAAATACAAGTGGGGAATAGACCATAAACAAAGGGCTCCATGCCTTTCACAGCCCAGAGGACTATCAAAATACAGAACCAATGCTTGAGAACAGATTGTGGCCTAGGTGTAGCCTCCCAGGCGTCTGGAGACCATGCTAGACATGGGTGTTGGCATCAGTTTTGCCTCCTCTTTCTCTAACTGGTCATCAACATGTTCAAAATTCCTATCTAAGCCCAAGTAAGAGAGAAAAGACACCAGTGGGTCTCACTTCTGACCTTAGAGGCATTTCCAGAAGCTGTGGAGTCACTTTGTAACAGTATGCTATTTAAAACAGAGCTTCTCCAGTGGGCTGACTTTGTCTCAAACCCTAGATGTGACAATATCTGGAGACATTTTTGATCATTACAAGGAAAAGCTAGGGATGTTGTGGCTCAACACTCTAGAGTACGTAAGTTAGCTGCCCACAACAAAGAAAATACATTTTACATTTTTTTTATTTACATACATTGGTGTTGTGCCTGCATGTATGTCTGTGTGAGGGTGTCAGATCTCCTGCAAGTGGAGCTCCAGACAGGTGTGAACTGCCAGGTGGATGCTGGGAATTGAACCCAGGTTCTCTGGAAGAACCGCCAGTGCTCTAAACTGCTATCTCTCCAGCACCCAAAGAAAGTATTAAATTGAAAGTGTCATTAGCAGCAAGGCTAAGAGTAAGGAAGGCAGTCACCATTATTCCCTGGAAGTAAGAGACAGAAATGTAGTGGAAGGTGTCAAGTGACGCCTGAGGCTTCATAGCCTTCCTTTGTGCCTCTGTGATTGCCTAGGTGCTGAGGAAAATGCTAACTGTGCTCACAGCACCAGGCAGGTATGGGGTGCAGGTCACCATGCCTGTAGCCATCACAGTCAGTCAGTGTGGGGGCGAAAAGAAGCATCCTGAAGCGGAGACAGGCGAGCAAAAGCTCTGCCAGCCATCTCAGGGATGTGCTAGAGGCGTGACAATGGACAGTACAAGCGCACAGCTGGCAGAGGAGGGTGAGGCACCCTCTGGGATTAGGGAGTGTGGGCTACTATAGCTGTATGTGGATATATGGACAGGGCTTGGGAACTGGGGGCAGGGCTTGGTCATGGAGTACCAGTGGGAAAGGTCAATGCCTGAAGTAGTGCTAGACAGAGTTGGAGGAAGGGCTGTCTAGGGTCAGGGGTGTAAGTGGGACCGTGCAGATTTGTGGGTGGGATCTGGTCTTGGGAAGGTCCTGATCGTGGGCAGGACCAGGCTGAGAGCTGGGTCATGGGCAAGGCTTGGACTAAGGACAGGAAGAAGCTGTGGATAGCTCTGGTCCACAACAGGGAGGTCTCACCTTGCTCTCTGTGGCCATGATGACCAGGCAACATGCCTCTACTGGTCCCACTGCACTATCTGACAAGGAACCTGCGCTGAGGCCTCTAGAACTTTCTGCACATAGACTTTGGCTCGGAGAGATGCCTGGGTCCTGGGCTGGGAAGTAAACACATCAGGTTAGCGCAGTGCATGCTCAGCTGGACCACTCACTCCCAGAGGCCTGTGAGATGTCTCGGTGGCAGAGCACTTGCCATGAAAGCCTGACAACATGCCCAGGAACCTGCATAATGTTAGAAGGAGAAAACCAATCCTACAAAGTTGTCCTCTGACTTCTACCTGCATACCATGGCACACACATTCACCACAGCACATGTGCACACCCTACAACATTGTGTGTGTGTGTGTGTGTGTGTGTGTGTGTGTGTGTGTGTGTAATAAAAATATTTAATTTAAAATAAATCAACAAATAAAATCCAGTCCACCAGACCTTCAAAACAAAACTAGCTTGTGAGAGAGGTTCAGGGCACCACAACACCATCTCCATACTCCATCCACTGTGTGCCAAACCATGCCAGCTGGTATTCACCCTCACACTGTACACATCAGAAAATGCATTGTGGTTCCAGAGTGGTCCAGGAAATATGGTCCCGAGAGCAGCTCACTGGTCAGACCAGCCTGGGAAGGGTGTTAGAACTATAAACTAAGTTTAGAGATGGCCCTGCTATCACTCTCCTCAAGGGTGTTTAGAAGGCAAAGCTAGGGAAATATGAGACTTTGCTACCGCCCTGGGAACACAGGCAGAGACAGGCTTGGGTGAAAGTGCAGACGATGTCTATTAGCCACCAGTGAGATCCTGGAACAATGTCCTTACAATAGCCACTGGCCACAGAACTACTGAATGACAAGGCTGTAATGAGCTGTGCACGCGATAAATCATGCCCAGGGCTTGATTTACTTTTAATTAAATGGTAAGTAGCTCAGTTGTTTTCATATTATTCATATGTTCTCATAGCAATGTATAGATACAGGAGGCAAAATAAATATACTATTTATATACTATAAAATATACTAAGTAATCCCAGCATTTGGGAGACAAAGAAGCAGAAGGATCACCATGAGTTCAAGGGCTAGACAATGAGTTTAAGACCATGCAGTTGTGGCACATGCCTTGCACTGAGGAGGCAGAGACAGGTGGGTCTCTATGAGTTCCAGGCCAACCTGGTCTCCAGAGTGAGTTCCAGGATAGCCAGGACTACACAGAGAAACTCTGTCTCAAAAAAACAAACAACAACAAAACCCCCCAAAACAAAGACTAGCCATGATGAAACACTGTCTCAAAAAATTGAATAATATTAACTGAATATAAAATTTAAAAACATAGAGAAAGCTAGGGATGCTAGGGTATATGTATATGTGTGTATGTATACACAACTCCCTACAGAGAAAGAGAGACTATGGATATATTATTAAAAGTAGTCTCACTTGTTTCTATTTTTATAACATTCTAAACTGCTTCCTGGCCCTCAGTGGGCAGCTGTGAGGTGAGGGTACCAAGCAGTTGCCATCTGTGAGGATGCCACTTCTACCCTCTGGGCAGCAGGCCCAGACACAGTCACACAGCCTGGTCTGTGTACCAGCTTCAGACCTGCCACCTGTCTCTGCTGTATCATTCAAGATGCTCTGGCAGATACACAGGTTCTCTGTTTCATCCACTTTCCACACTAGATGGCCCCAAACACTAGCAATCCTCTGGACAGAAGAGGCACACAAAGGTGACACATGCAAGGAGGTGCCAAGGGAACGCTACCAATTCATCTGCCTGGCTCTGTGTGGGGAAACTACAAACCAAATCCTAAACCACACCGTGTGCGTGTGCGTGTGCCTGCCCAGAAGCCTGAATCAGAGGGGATGCACATGGGCTCTGACAAAATGAGGCCAGCCCCTGGATACAGGGGTGCATTCTCTGCTGGTGGGAGGAACAGGATCTCAGTACTTCTCACGTTTTCAGGATGTTCCTTATATGGAAGGAATTCTCTATTTTCTCCTTAACCATTTATTCTAATGACTCAAACAGAGAAACATTCCTGCAGCATGAGAAATACAAGGACCACTTCTCCATACCAGCTTAAAATACCACAGGAACCTGGTCAGGAACCAGCCTCCTCCCTCCTTGTCTCTGAGGGCCAAGAGCTAGAGGATCACCTTGGTGATGGCTGGGGTCTAAACCTAGAAGGAACCAGTTCAATCAAGACCATCCACCTTCATCCACATGTGAGATGAGACTCTCGGGTTTACTATAGACGTTAAATGACGTAATTCACATCAGAGACTTCGAAGTTTGAGTCATGCTAAAATGACATTTTACAGATTAAGATGGTTAGTGACAAATTCATACTGTCCAGCCTAACTGGATACCTAGCATGAAACAGACGATGTTCCCTCAACTCGGAGAAGACAAACAAAGCACTATAATTTGAATGCTAAATGTGTGGTAAAGATTTGGTCCCAGGGTGGTGCCACTGGGAAGTGGGAAAGTTTCAAGAGGTCCTTTGGGCACCAGGACATGCCCTCAAAGGAAACCATGGGGCCCAATCCTCTTCCTCTTTTTGGGCTTTCTCGCCATGAAGCAAGCAGCTTTGTTCTACATGCAATCCCTACTGTTGCCATCTGGCACCTGCACCGTAAACCTAGAAGTGATTGGTCTACTTGGTCACAGACTGGAACTTCAGAGGCCATAAGCCAAATAAACCTTTTCCCTTGTAGCTGGGAATGGTGGCTCACTTGTGTAATCCCATTACTCAGAAAGCTGGGGTATGACTGCTGTGAGTTCAAGGCTATCCTGGAACTCAGAGTAAATTCCAGGTCAGAGAGACCACAGTGAAATCTTAACTAAAAATAAAACTTTGTATTTCGTAAGTTAAATGTCTCAAGGGAATGGGTTCAGATGTCCTTGGTAACAATACCGGTGTCTGTGTGACTGCAAGTATGTACAAGCATGCATATGCATGTGCCTGGGCTGGGCAGGCAAGTGCATTGGAGTCTATGGCTGTGTGATATGCAACTCTGTGTAACGTGTGTGATGTGGGATGTATGAATTATATGAAGGAAAATGTGGTGTGTAAATGTGCTGGGCAAGAAATGAGCTATTCTACACAGACAAGGCAGAGTAGCTAAAACTCCTTCACAAGCCTCCAGTTGCCTGGAGTTGGCCACAGTACTTGGATTAGCATCATAAGTCAGACACACTCCTCCCACACAACGAAAACAGGCTAGACCAATTCTGACCACTTGTGCCTTGTCACCAGCACTCAGGAGCTGGCTTCAGGATCATCCCAACCACTCACAGTGACCTAGCAGACCTAGGCCAGTGTGCCTGTGGCAACACAGGTAAGGCTGTCTCTTCTTCATTTCTCACTGGTTTAAATGTTAGGGTGGAAGCTGGGAGAAGCTTGTGTACTAGCATCTAGGAAGGTAGCTGTGCATCAGCAGAGGAGCACAGCCACTGGAAAGGGACACCTTGCCATCCCCGAACACGAAGGCAGCACCAGAGCCTGGGGAAACTCTTTGCTCTCCTAGCTTTGGGAACACTGGGGCTCAAAATGTGGGCTGGAGGCTAGACAAGGTGGTGCACACCTTAATTCCAGTATCCAGGAGGGAGAGGCAGGCAGATATCTGTGACTTCTAAGCAGCCAGGGCTATGTAGAATGACTGTCTCAAAAAATCAGAACAAAACAAATATGGGCTGGGCTCAGAAGTCAGTCCCTGCTATAGCTTTCAGTCACTATCCTTCTCTCTGGGGCTCCACTGTACCTGAACAGCAGAGATGGCATCAATTATGGGACAGAGACTGAGGACTCACCAGGAGAAAGGCTTTTCTTTTCTTTTCTTTTCTTTTCTTGTTTTTGAGGCAAGGTCCCATTATGTAGCCCTGGCTGCCCAGGAGCTCACTTTATAGACCAAGTTGCCCTCAAATTCAGAGATCTACCTGCCTTTGACCACACCTGGCCCAAGAAAGGCCTTATTTGAATACTGACTCTGAATATTGTATTCCTCAAGTCTCCAAAGTCCCTGAGTGTGACAGGGATCCTGGGGCCACAGAAGCTCATGACAAGAAAGCCAATGTATAGCCACAGTAGGTGGCAGCACTCAGGCTGGAGCTGTAGAAGCCATCTCCAGAATGTCATGAAAGCCAGGGATCCTTCTTAGGTGGTGAACCTCCAGACTACTGCCCCAAGTCCATACCCGTCTTCAGGACCACCAGGTGTGCAGCATCATCTCTGACATAGGAGACAGCAGCGATGTCATGGATGGGCACCCTAAGGATCATGTCCTCCCCGTCCCTCCAGGCCAGCTTGACGTTGTAGGCAGACAGACTGAGCACAGCATCATGCTCCTGGGTCAGGTGTCCAGGAAGCTGGTGGGACCGCTGCAAAGAACCACAGGCATCAGAAATGCTGAGCCTCAGGGAGCGCTGTGCTGGCTGATATCCACACATGACTGGTTCTAGCCAAGGAGAGGTGAAGAAAAGTGCTGCTCCCCTCAGTACAGTGAAACTCACTCCAAGGATGTCAGTATGTTCGAATCACATGGGAGATTCTTCTGGAACTGACTTTTAGATTCAGATTTACAGTATGTATAAATCTAGAATATCTTCAAATGTGAGCTTGGGAAGCAACCCAAACCACATCTAGAGATTAAAGGTTCAGACTAAGAAACAGTCTTTGTTGTCGAGAACCAAGGACACTCACACAGTGATAGAGATGGGTCATCCCTCTTAGTCTGAGGTCAAGAGTGAGGGGACCAAAGGCTGATGAAGGCTAAGCAGCAGAGCACATGCGGGAGGGGCTGTTACCTTTGCCTTGTCTATGAAATGCAGGATTTCAGTCCTACTGGAGGGGTTCAGGTAGCCAGGTATGGATGTTAACTGACCTAAATACTGCAAGAGAGGGAAGAAAGAGTGTCATTGAGAAACAGAGCCAGACTATTGCAGAGGACAGACCTGTGTCCCCAGCCACCAGGCCCACATGTCATCCATGCTCTAGTAAGAGTGTCCCCGCCCCCAGTGGTTTTTCGAGACAAGGTTTCTCTATGTAAACCTGGCTATCCTGGAACTCACCCTGTAGACAGATAATTTGTTTTTTATGTTCATGGTGTCTTGCTTACACGTATGTCTGTGTGAGGGTATTGGATACCCTGGAACTGGAGTACAGGCAGCTGTGAGCTGCCATGTAGATGCTGGGAATTGAACTGGGGTCCTCTGGAAGAGCAGTTAATGCTCTTATCCGCTGAGCCACCTGTCCAGCCCGGGGCCCTACATTTTTACTGAAGTCTCAGCAGCTTAGACGATCTTCTCACATTTCCTACTGCTTTGTGTTCACAACTGGCATCAAAAATCTTTCAAAGACATCTCAAGACTAGTTTTGGTAGAATAGGGACCTGGTCACTGTGCATAGCCCCACCAAAAATTATTAAAAAAAAAAGGGGGGGGTCAGCCCAGCTGACAAATATACACGAACAGAAAAAAATAAAGTGCCATGGCTTGAATCACCCTCCAAGATCCATGTTTGAAACTTAACACTTAAATAGCAGTCTTGAAAAGTGGGGCTGTGGTAAGTAATTAGTTCACTCTGAGAGAGCAGCCACCGAGCCACATCTACGGCCATCTGCAGGTTTTCCCTCTCTCCCTCCCATTCATACACATGTATGCCTAGTACCCATGGGGACCAAAAGAGAGCACTGAATTCCTTGGGACTGGAGTTATAGATGATTGTGAGTCTCCACGTGGGTATTGGCAATCAAACCAAGGTCATCTGGAAAAGCAGCAAGTGTTATTAACTACTGAGACATCTCCCTCAATCCCCCTCCATTCTTTCTTGACAGAACCTTGCTACCTTCTGGCCAGCCTGGAACTCACTATACAATCCAGGCTGGCCTAACACCAAACCCCCACACCACCCTGCCATTTCTGAGACAGAGTCTGCCAGGTCTCAAATTCCCTATGTTGCCAAGGATGACCTTAAACTTCTGATCCTTCTGCCTCTACCTCTTGGGTGCTGGCATCATAGACATAGGCTACCACCCTTGGTTTTTGCAGTGCTAGGAACTTAACACAGCGCTTTGCAAATGTTAGGCCTACCTACTGAGCCACATCCCCAGCCCCTCAGCAACCCTCTCAGCTTCCAGTCTTGGGATTACAGGTACATACAAGTCAGCACATCTGGATGGAAGTGGACTTGAAAAATAACAAGCCCCATTCCCATTCCCTTTTTGCTGTTATCCTTCCACTTTCTACCACAGATGATACAACGAGAAGAGCTTCATCGCAGGTACCTTGGTCTCCAGAACCATGAGGAATAGTCTGTCTTAGTCTGTATGTGCTATTAAAGCTGTATGTGCTGCTTTAATAGCACATACAGACTAAGACAAAAGCAAGCAAGCCACAAGGCCCTTGGCTCAACAAATCTCCAGGACAAACAGTCCCAGGGCACTGAAGGCTGTGATGGCAGTTCTGTCTGCAGCCTTCATGCCTAAGTTTTTTCTCATATAAAACATAAATTGTATTTTAAAAATTGTATTTGAGTGTTATACCCATATGTATGTATGTGCACCCTATACTTGCCTGGTGCCCACAAAGGTCAGAAGAAAGCACGGGATCCCCTAGAAGTGGAGTTACAGATGGTGTGAGCCATCACATGGGTGCTGGGAAGTAGCTATGGGACTCCAGGTCCCATAGCTATACTTTTTAATTTTTTATTCTGTAATTACTGTGTGTGGGGGGGTGTGTGGGTGTGTATGGGGTGTGTGGGTGTGTGTGTATGGGGTGTGTGGGTGTAGGTAAGATGCCTACACACATATCATAATACATGTGTGCAGATCAGAAGACAACTTTTGGGAGATGGTTCTCTCTCTTCTTTCACTGCAGGTTCTGGGGATCAAACTCAGACCATCAGTCTGGCAAAGCAAGTGCTTTTACGATGAGCCACTCACTGGCTTCATCATCACCCTCGGGCAGAACCTGACCACTAGAGCTGAGAGCCCACATCTGGAACTGGAGCTTATCTGGTCAACTACTCTGGTATGAGCTTTCATCTCTAGAGCTCCGTGTTCAGGTGCCCAGAAGTTTGAAAGGGTTCAGTTCATCATGGTGTAGAAGGCACCTGGTCACAGTGCATGCCTGTAGCTCCCAACAGCAGTCCAAGTCACAGCAAACTTCCACAACTCCAGGTAACCCTCCATGTCTAGTTCTTATGAACTAACAGCCTACCAATATACTCCTCTCAAAAAGACAATTCCTGTGATGTGGTAGACTTTGGGGAGCCCCTTTTGAGGGTCTTACCCTGCCTGGGGAGTGGAGGGGGGATGGCTAGGGGCACGTGGGATGTTGGGGGGAGGGGAGGGAGAGGGAGAAGGGATTGACATGTGAAGCAAGCTTGTTCCTAGTTTGAACTAAGAAAAAAAAAAAAAGACAATTCCTGGACTCAGCATTCCTCAGTCATTTATTGCTTTATATATTTAAGGTTCTTTATTTAAAGGGGAGTACAAATGAACTTCCAGTTTCTAGTCCAGCATATAAAGAATCTGCAAATGTCACTCTCATCATCACAACAAGAAAGTGCCAGAGTTTGGGCAGTGGGGGTGCATGCCTCTAATCCCAGCACTCAGGAGACAAAGGCAAGTGGGTCTCTGTGAGTTCAAGGCCGGCCTGGTCTACAGAGTGAGTTCCAGGACAGCCAGGGCTACACAGAGAAACCCTATCTTGAGAAACCGAAACAAACAAATACATTTTTTTTGTTTTTGTTTTTGGTTTTTGGTTTTTGAAGACAGGGTTTCTCTGTGTAGCTTTGGCGCCTATCCTGGCACTCGCTCTGGAGACCAGGCTGGCCTCGAACTCACAAAGATCCACCTGCCTCTGTCTCCTGATTGCTGGGATTAAAGGCGTGCGCCACCAATGACCAGCAAACAAATACATTTTAAAAATGAGTAAAATATTAAAGAATGAACAAAGCATTCTGTCATTCCTGATACAGGCATTTTCCTCAAAGAAAACACTTCCCCCAGGCCTAACCACCTACCTACAAGAGGGAAATTATGTAACTTCTACTCCCTCTAGCTTATAGTTCATCCTACTGACAACAAAAGAAAACAAAATCAAAGAGCACACTTAGGTTCACAGACCAGGGGCCTAATCCCAGGACTATCAACACAGCTCTCACCCATCAACTAGAAAGAACTGCAGACTTAGGACCTTAGTTAAGTGGGTTCCCTAGGAAAGAAGAAACCCAGACACCAAAGGAAATTTTAGCTTCTGGAGTGAACACTTGTAACAGTCAGAATAGCCTAACTACCTGGCAGACTACCATAAACCCTCACACTTAATCCCTCAGCCCTGTACCTAAATTTCTTGTACCTAGAGCATCTTGCCTAGAGTTTAATGACTTACAAGGCATTCGAAAAGGCAGGACCACAGTTGGGAGTCTTCACAAAAGGTGACATTTCAGACATGGCAGAGACACAGTAACTGTCAGACTGGGAATTTAAAACAACTGTCATTAGCATACTAAAGGATGAAATACAGAAAAGGAGACAGGCAAAGGAAGCAAGAAGATAGACAGTCTAAGAAGGAATCAACAGGAAATTCTAGAGATCAACAACACTGTGCATCTGTGTGAGTGTGTGTATCCATGTGCATCTGTGTGAGTGCGCGTATCCATGTGCATCTGTGCGTGTACCCATGTGCATCTGTGTGAGTGCGTGTACCCATGTGCATCTGTGTGAGTGCGTGTACCCATGAGCATCTGTGTGAGTGCGTGTACCCATGTGCATCTGTGTGAGTGCGTGTATCCATGTGCATCTGTGTGAGTGCGTGTACCCATGTGCATCTGTGTGAGTGCGTGTACCCATGTGCATCTGTGTGAGTGCGTGTACCCATGTGCATCTGTGTGAGTGCGTGTACCCATGTGCATCTGTGTGAGTGCGTGTACCCATGTGCATCTGTGTGAGTGCGTGTACCCATGTGCATCTGTGTGAGTGTGTGTACCCATGTGCATCTGTGTGAGTGCGTGTACCCATGTGCATCTGTGTGAGTGCGTGTACCCATGTGCATCTGTGTGAGTGTGTGTATCCATGTGCATCTGTGTGAGTGCGCGTATCCATGTGCATCTGTGCGTGTACCCATGTGCATCTGTGTGAGTGCGTGTACCCATGTGCATCTGTGTGAGTGCGTGTACCCATGAGCATCTGTGTGAGTGCGTGTACCCATGTGCATCTGTGTGAGTGCGTGTATCCATGTGCATCTGTGTGAGTGCGTGTACCCATGTGCATCTGTGTGAGTGCGTGTACCCATGTGCATCTGTGTGAGTGCGTGTACCCATGTGCATCTGTGTGAGTGCGTGTACCCATGTGCATCTGTGTGAGTGCGTGTACCCATGTGCATCTGTGTGAGTGCGTGTATCCATGTGCATCTGTGTGAGTGCGTGTACCCATGTGCATCTGTGTGAGTGCGTGTACCCATGTGCATCTGTGTGAGTGCGTGTACCCATGTGCATCTGTGTGAGTGCGTGTACCCATGTGCATCTGTGTGAGTGCGTGTACCCATGTGCATCTGTGTGAGTGCGTGTACCCATGTGCATCTGTGTGAGTGCGTGTACCCATGTGCATCTGTGTGAGTGCGTGTATCCATGTGCATCTGTGTGAGTGCGTGTACCCATGTGCATCTGTGTGAGTGCGTGTACCCATGTGCATCTGTGTGAGTGCGTGTACCCATGTGCATCTGTGTGAGTGCGTGTACCCATGTGCATCTGTGTGAGTGCGTGTATCCATGTGCATCTGTGTGAGTGTGTGTACCCATGTGCATCTGTGTGAGTGCGTGTATCCATGTGCACATAAATGTAACCCTTTTTAGAAAGAGAAAAATAAAGGTTAAATTGCGAAGGAAGCCACAGAGAACTAAACACTCTGTAAAAAGGCCAAAGTTAAAATACAAGACAAGAATGAAGACTGTAAAGATTTCAGAGGAAAACCTGCCAGCCTGTAACTGTGAATCCAGTAAAAGTATTCTTCAAAAGTAAAAAGAAAAAAAAAAAAAAAAGTAAAGCCACAGTCAGGTATAATGACAACACTCAAGAGGCTAAAGCAGGAGGGTCAGCACAGGTCAAGGCCAGGCCTCTGAGCTATAAGTGAGGCTCTATCTTAAAAGCAAAAGTAGGCCAGGTGTGGTGGCACATACCGGTAACCCCATCATTCCAGAGGCAAAATGAGGCAGGCAGATCTCTAGGCCACCCAACACTACTCTGTGAGACCCTGCTTCAAAAAAAAAGTGGGCGGGGGGCCACGGAGGTGGCACACACCTTTAATCTCAGCACTCAGGAGGCAGTGGCAGGCTGTGAGGCCAGCCTGGTCTCCCGGAAAGGCTCCTAAGCTACACAGAGAAACCCCCCTGTCTCGGAAAAAACAAACAAACAAACAAACAAAAAATTTCTATGTTCTTATTTTAATTGCCCTAATAGAAGCTGATTGAAAATAAAAGCAGCAGTGCACTAGAGGAGGGGAGCTTAAGAGTAAGTGAAACAAACAGCAAAAAAAAATGTTATTGGGAGGCGGGGTTGATTGAGTTCAGGATAAAACACCCTAATCTACAACTAACACTGCGTATCAACACGATGCTGGGAAGTCCAAACTGTGGAGTGTTTGAATTTTCAGGAATGCTCAACCCACCAGGCATTATGCAAAGATTCCAACACCAGAAAAACTCCAAAATCTGAATTACTTTTGGCATTTTCCCAATGAGGGTTATTCAAACTATCTTCAGTAATAAAATGGCCACAGCAACACATGAAACAGGATGGCGCACTGAAAGTGGACTGAGGTTAGTGAAATGCTTTCTGCAAATCCCAAGGCATTAAATTAAGTTAAAATAATGTCTGAATTAAACTAACATATAAATATATATGTGATATTGCCAGACTAATGAAAAACACTGTAGAAAATGCTCAAATAAAACCAGAGAAAACAGAAAGAGAAGAAAAAAGGGAAGGGAGAAGGTTAAATATAGTTAATCTACCTATATCACTATTTACTTTTGGGCATTAAGGATATACCATGTGTGAGGCCCTACATTTAATCCCCAATAAAACACACAGACATACAGACACGCACACACGGACATATACAAACGCACACACAGTGGAATGGGGAGACAGCTTAGCAAGTAAAAACACTTGCTAGCAAGCACAAGGACCTGGATACAAATCCCTAACAGGGTATCTCTGTTACCCTGGCTTTCCTGAACTGGTTGGCCTCTAACACAGAGATCATCTTGTCCCTGCCTCCCCAGTGCTGAGACTAAAAGTGAGTACCACCATGCCTGGCACAGATTTGAGCATGAGGGCACAGGTGAGTGCTTGTAGAATCCAAAGGCATGCGTCCCTCCTCATTCCTCTTCCTGCACTGTTGATCTTCCAGCATCCCCATGACAGTACTGCAATGCCAGCAACTCCAAAAGGAAGACAAAGAAAAAGCCAAGGGAGATGACTAGTTCTCCATAGAGATACTCCACATAGCTGGAAGCAGCATCATGAGAAGAGTTTCTCTTACTTCCTGTACTATTCTGCACCATGCATTTCTGATTAAGAGAGAGCTAGCCAATAAGAAGCCCGAGCCATTGGCCTGTTTATGATTAATATAAGCTTTGGTGTGTTCATTTGGGACTAAAGGGCAGCAGCACTAGGCAGAACAGAAACTCCATCTACACAGATTGAATTTTAAAGTAAACCAAGATCTAGCTATGTTCAAAAGAACCATTTTGATTATGAAGACGCATATAAATTAAGAGAAAATAGAAAAAGTCATCTTGAGCTAGTGCTCAATGAAAGAAAACCAATGTAGTTTGCTTTCAGGTAAGACGTTGGATAAGAACAGTAGCAGGACTGGAGAGTGTGGCTCAGGGGGAGAGCACTAGCTTGGTGCTCACCAGGCCACGGGCTCAATCCCCAGCACCATAGGAGGGAAATTAGAGATAAAAGAGGCAGGTAAGCTGCTGATAAAGGAGTCAATTTTGTTTTGTTTTAATTTTGTTTTGAAGACAGGGTCTCACTATGTAGCCCTGGCTATCCTGGAACTCACTATGTAGATCAGGGTAGACCTGAACTCACAGAAATCGGCCTGCCTCTGATTACTGATTGCTGGGATTAAAGACGTACTACAATGCTGGGCCAGGAGTCAATTCATCAATAAGACATAGCAATCCACAATGTGTTGTATGTCTAACCGTAGCATACCAAAAATATGTGCAAGTTAAAAGTACTGGAACTACAAGGAAAAACAGACAACTCATTATGGTTGAAACTTCAACAACCTCAATAAGAAATGGACAGATGCAGTGGCAAAAGATCAGAAGGGAGCTGGAGGGATGGCTCAGTAGTTAAGTGCTGACTGTGCAAGCTTGAGGACCTGAGTTCTACCCCCAGCACCGCCATGAGGAATAACACTCCAGTAATTCAGCTGAGGAGGCAAAGACAGAAGGGTCCCTGAAGCTCGCTGGCCATGTATGTAGTCTAGCCAAATCAGCTCCAGGTTCAGCGAGAGATGCTGTTTGAGATAAATAACATGGACAGTAATGGAGGAAGACATCTGATGCTGACCTCTGGCCTTTCCACTTGTAAACACACATTCATGTGTCCCAACCCTTGGGCCAATCAGAAGGACAGAGGTGGACCATCACTCAACTGGCTGTGCATACCAGCTACAGTCAACAGCATCCAGGACAGCAGACTGCACATTCTTCAGCTCATAGGCAACATCCATCCAAGGACCACTTTCTGGGTCATAAATACACCTTACCTTTAAAAGAGTCCAGCATACAATGTCTGCTTGCAGAAACAATCTACCAAAGGAGGAGCTCACAGGAGAACAGATAGTCTGAACATCCCAATTATCTATTAAAGAAGTAGACGCAGTAACTAAGAGTCTTCCTAAACACAGAGCCAGATTTCTGCAGCTGGTTTTACTCCAAGTGTTTACATGTAGCTTTGATCTGCCCTTTGTGATTGCTACCAGTCTCTGGTACCTTCTGTTTGAAGTCTTATCTGAGTTTCCTAAGGGTTCAAAGCCTATGCAAACTAGGTTGGGAAACCTGGCACACAAAGAGGTATCCCTTAATCAAGTATTTGCATTTGGCATTGTCCCTTTGAGAAGCTTAGTTAGAATGTTTTGAGATATGGAAATCAACCTGCTAAAGGTGTAAATGGTACAACAATAATAAAGCCCTGGACTAAGGGAGAATATCTAAGTCGACAGTGCCCCTGTAGCTGGAAAGGCTAGATTTATCCTTAAAGTCTCCTGTGTCGTCTTCTACAACCCAGGTGAACCCACACCTGTTCCACAACAATAATGAGCAGAACAGTTTGTCTTCAGTTGTGCACCTACTGCTGAACCCACTAGTTTTTTACAGACAACACCAAATCCATGGTAATGCAGGTGGCCCTGGTTAAATTAAGTGGGTCACAAAACAAAATGAACAGACAAGAATATGGGAAAAAGATGTTCAATGGGAAGTTGGTGGTGCACGACTCTAATCCCAGCATTTGGGAAGCAACAGCAGGTGGATCTCTGTGAGTTTGATGCCAGCCTAGTCTACAGAGTGACTTCCAGAACAGCTAGGACTACTGAGAAACCCTGTCTCAAAAAAAAAAAAGTTGAATGAAGACAGGGCTGTAGATAAGGTAGTCAGAGGGGGACAAGAAAAGTGGTCAGTATACATTACGTACATGTATGAAATTGCCAAGGGGCGGGCTGGAGAGATGGCTCAGAGGTTAAGAGCACTGGCTGCTCTTCCAGAGGTCCTGAGTTCAATTCCCAGCGACCACATGGTGGCTCACAACCATCCGTAATGAGATCTGGTGCCCTCTTCTGACCTGCAGGCATACATGTAGACAGAACACTATATACATAATAAATAAATAAATTAAAAAAAAAAGAAATTGCCAAGGGGCAAATTTAATTAACAAAAACATCCTGGAATAAAGCAGCAGAAATAATTTTTTGTCTGTTTTTTCTAAGCAGGGTTTCTCCATGTAGCCCTGGCTGTCCTGGAACTCAATCTGTAGAACAGGCAGGCTGGCCTTGAACTCAGAAGTCCCTCTGCCTCTGCCTCTGCCTCTGCCTCTTGAGTGCTATAATTAAAAGTGTGCACCACCATGTCCTGCTAGCAAAAATAATTCTTAAAAAGGAAAGATAATTTGCTTTTAAAACCCCTTTCATAAAACTAGCTAGTTTTATGTCAACTTCATAGAAGCCACAGTCATCTGAAGAAAAAAAAAAACAAAAAACCTTCAACTGAGAAAATGCCTCCATAAGAACCAGCTGTAGAGAATTTTCTTAATTATGGGAGAAGGCCCCACTCATTGTGGGTAGTGCCACCCCTGGGCAGGTTCTATAAGAAAGCAGGACAAGCAAACTATGGGAAGCAAACCAATAAAAAGCACTCCTCCCTGGTCTCTGTATTAGTTCCTGCCTGCAGGTTCCCTGAGTTCCTGTCCTGACTTCTCTTCATGGACTGTAAGCTGAAGGGTAAAACAAACCCTTTCTTCACCAAGTGGCTTTAGGTCATGGTGTTTATCACAGCAACAAACAGGAACTAAACAGGCAGGTACTAAGCAGAGAACAGATGATACAACTCTCACAGAAGACCACAATGCTCAGCAGTGGGCATGCTGGGAAGGACCCACAAACCCACCAAGCCTCAACAGTGCTCTAACCACCAAGGTACTGGGGACATTTGGGAAGAGGCTCTCTGGGATGGCCAGCCTCTGTATGGGAAACTGTGGGCTGTGATCACTTAGAACTGGGCCCCCAGGACAAAGAGGCTGCAGGCCAGGAACTGCACAAGCCAGGCAGGAGCAATTCACCAAGAGCAGGGTAGGCTGGGCTGGTATCATGCAGCAAGGTCAATGTGACAGTGGAGACACCTGAGTATCTGGCTCATTGAATGGTGCAGTCCCTTGGAACAAGAGAGATGGAGCCAACAGTCCACTGCATAATTTGCAAACCATATAGAAATGGGCAAGGTAAGCAGAGGGATAAAGTAAGCTTCTCTAACAAAGTACCAGCCTGACTCAATTTCTAGTTCTGAAGCAGCTCTCAAACCCTAGGTGATGGAGAGGCAGAGCCTTGAAGGAAAGGACTCCAACTTCCTGAAGGGACTTTGTTGACCTGAGTACATATAACTGAGAAAATAATGATCTTCAAAGGTTTTTGGAATAAAAGTTGTAGGTGATGTCGACACTTAGGGACAGACACTGCCAACAAGCTCTGTGTGTGGTATGGACATACGGAAGTCAGGGAATCATTGTAAGAATGGGTCTACCTCCTAGTTCCCCTGGTGACCAGCTACCCACCACTTACTGAATACAGGACACAGTCCTCATACTGGCCCTCTGACTTGTGAGCTACTCACGCAAAAGAGACCACCTGGAACCCCTAAAACTAATCTCAGCCCCACATTGCAAAGTGGTCAATCAAATCCAGTATCACTGCTCTGTGGGAAAAGAAAAGTAAGAAAGCCACACAGTAAGCATGGTATCCACTCAGACTCCCAGTACCATGAGCTAGCATCACACCAAATACACTGAGCCAAAGGTCAGTGAGTGATGGGAAATGTTTCACTTCAGGGCGGTTTTATGAGGACCACATAAGAATGTGTGTGCCAGGGCTGGAGAGATGGCTCAGAGGTTAAGAGCACTGACTGCTCTGCACCGACTGCTCTTCCAGAGGTCCTGAGTTCAATTCCCAGCAACCACATGGTGGCTCACAACCATCCATTATGAGATCTGGTGCCCTCTTCTGGTGTGCAGATATACATGGAAGCAGAATGTTGTATACATAATAAATAAATAAAATCTTTTTTTTTTTTGGTTTTTCGAGACAGGGTTTCTCTGTGAGCCCTGGCTGCCCTGGAACTCATTCTCCACCTGCCCCTGTCTCCTAAGTGCTGGGATTACAGGTGTGCACCACCACAACTGGCTTGTTATTTGCCACTTTAAATTAATGTTATCACCAATAATCCATCTCTTCCCGCCTCTGCCCAGGAGGGCCTTGAACTCTCGGGCTCAAGTGATCCTCCCCCTCATTCTCTTGAGTAGCTGGAATCACAGGAGTACATCACCTTGCTCAGCTATACATAATCTTTTCTTCCTTTTTGTTTTGGAGACAAGGTCACTAAGTACCCTTAGGTAGCCTGGAACTTCCTCTATAGATTAGGCCGGCTTTGACACTGACAGACAGACAGACAGCCACACAGACACACACACACACTGAAGTGGGGGGAAAGAAAGGGAGGGGGGAGGGCACGAATACACACAGGCTAGTTAAAAACTACTTTGATATACAGATGACATTTTTCATACAAATAAAATCGTGCAGCTCAGTGGGATAAAAGGCTTAGAAATGCAAGTGTTGAGTAGCTAATAACTAACATTGAGGTTTTAAGAAAGTGCCAGACTCCCTTCCCACATCAAGACAAGAGCTCTACATTGTCACCAGTACCAGGTGCTGTCATTGCTTTATTTTCAGCATTCTCTTAGCAGTGTGTCTGCATCTCCCTGGCAGCTAGACTGCTAGACATCCTTTCATCCCTAAATACGGCCTCACTTCTCCCCTTCGCTGCAATGTCTCTGTACTGCCCATGTTCCAACTGGATTGCTTTCACTTGAATCTGGAAAGATTTTCCTATGTTCTAGATACTATTCTTGGTCAGATATGTGGCTCCCAAATATTTCCTTTCCGTTTAGCCTATCTTCTCATCTTTCCTTTTTTGGTATGAGGACAGACCCCAGGGTCCTATGCATGCTAAGAAAACATTCTACTGCTATTTTATCCTCACACATAGACTGAAATTTTTACATTTGAAAGTCTGGATAATCAGTTTTCCTGTTATGGATCATTTCTGGTGTCATCTAAGAATTCTGCAAAGCCCGACACTATGAATTATTTTCTGTCACCCTCCAATGCCGTTACAAGTTTTACAAGTGAACCCTTAAACCCATAGCCCACTCTAAGTTGGCTCCTGTGAAGATGTAGTGTTGCACAAGGTCTCTTTTTGTCTGCATCATCCAACTGTTCCTGCATAGTTGCTGACACGCTCCTTTTCCCTCCACAGACAGCAGATCTGTGTGGTTCTTCTTCTAGGTTGCCAATACTGTTCGCCAGCCCATGTCAGCTCTCTGCAATCTTGGGAGCAGGAACACTCCAACATGACCTGACACAGAGCAGCTGACTCCTTGTCTTACTCTCTTTTTTTCTCAAAAAGAATTGTTTTAGTCACTCTTTTCTAGCCTTTGAAGACAAATTTCTGACTAATCATACTTCTGCAAAACCAGCTTGCTGAAATTTGTGACAGAAATGTTGTCAACAAGCTATTCCAATTACCTGTTTCATATTGGGTGCCCTGTGTAGTTTATGCTTTTAAAGGTGCTGGTCCACTCATATGAACTTGAGGAGAACCTTCCGGCATACAACACAGTATTTCTCTTTCACGTCTTTCCATTTCCTCAGCTGTTGTGGTTTTGTATTTAGACGTGCACTTGAGTGTGTGTGTGCACACGTGGTGTTGATGCACACGTGGAGGACAGAGGTGGCTGTTTCTCAGGAGCTGCCCACCTTGTTTGTTGAGACAGGGTTTCTCACTGGGTCATGAAAGACTGGCTATTCTTTCAGAGGCCCCACATTCCCAGCGTCCACATCAGGTGGCACACAGCCATCTCTAACTCCAGCTCCAGGGAGATCCAATGCCTCTAACCTTTGCAGGCACTGCACTCACCATCACATACCACATACACACAAGTGCGCACACACACACACACACACACACACACACACACACACACACACACACACGCATGCATGCACACACACAGACATACACACACTAAAACAACTCTAATAAAAAATTTAAAAAGACAAAAGTAGAATCCTTGTTATTGCATTATTAACACTATGTCCTCTGGTCTTCTTAAGACTAGAATACACAGCCATGTGCTGCCTAATGGTGACTTGGTCAGTGACAGCTAATACAACAATAGTTCCGTAAAATCATAAAGGCATCAAATTTTCCAAGTGCTGTCAAACATTGTGGCCACACTAATGTCACAGTGCAACACATGACTCAATTATTAGTGATACTCACGTGAACACGCCAGAATATATTAATACCTGTACAATAGTTATACGGCACATAATATGGTATTTGACAATCATAATAAATGACTGTGATGTAGATACTGTCAACTTGACAGAACCTACAATTACTTAAGAGGCAGACCTGTGGAGATGTCTGTGAGGGATTCTCTAGACTCGGTAAACAGAAGTGTGAAGACCCTAACTGCAGGCTGCACAACACCATCCCATGTCCTGGGATCCTAAACTGAATAAAAAGGAGACAGTGAGCTAAGCACCAGCATACATCTCCCTCTGCTTCCTGACTAGGAGTACCATGTGACCAGCTGCCTTGTGCTCTTGACTTCCCTGTTGTAATGATGAACCCTCAAACTACAAGCCAAAATAAAACCTCCCTAAGTTTTTTATCAACTATTTTGTCATAACAAAGAGAAAAGTGCCTAATATAACTATGTTACTGATCTGCGTATTTACTACGCTATACTTTTTAGAATTTTTTGAGTGTGCTCCTATCTAAAGTAGTTTACAATCAAATGTAGAGGCACACCTGTAATTTCATCACTTGGGAGGCTGAGGAAGGAGGCCCTTCAGTTAAGGGAAGTCTGAGATACATAGTGAGATACTGTCTCAAAAAAAGCAAAGCAGGGCTGCAGAGATGGCTCACCACCAGTTCCACAGGATCCCACCCCCTCTTCTGGCCTCTAAGGGTACTGCATGCACTTGGTGCACAGACATGTAAATATGACATCCATACACAGAAAGTTAATCAATCCAATAAAAAAATTTAAAGCAAACCCAAAACCCAGTTTGTTATTAGTTAAAAGCGGTTCACCAGCAGCCAACAGTAGCCTCATTCATCGCCTGTTTACCCCATTTTGTTGTAAAATCAAGAACACAATGAGTAACTAAAGCACCCATGTACATGTAGGTTCCAACACTGTGATTTTTATAACAATGAAGCTATCCAACAATGCTTTTCTCAGAATATGATCCACTGTCAAGCCAAACACAATGCCCACAGGTGCTCTTACTTCCGGATTCACAACTGTCTTATTCATGCTTATATTCTCTTGCGCTCAACCTTTTGGTTAAAAGTGTGCCTCAAATGTGTATTTCTCCTCTGCTGCCTGTGCTAAAAAAAACAAGGCCCTGAAAAGCTGACTGAAGATGTAAAGCCTAGACTTTCCATCGGCTGGGCTCTACTCAAGCTGAGTGGGTGGTAATTCCCGAGGTAGTATGGAACTCCTCAGCTTCCCCATCAAGGAGAAGCTACACTTGATTGTACACTGTGGAGAGGCCCCTGTTCACAGACATTCTGGAAGCCTGAACATAAAAGGCGTTGTGGAGTAGCACCATCACTAACAGGCCTAACTTAACTTCCCCACCTTCTTCAGCCTGTGCCAGGTAGCAGGATATCCAATGCCCCACCTCCCAGTGTAGAGGCTGCTGACTAATCCATCCCTGGATACTCAGTCACCCCAGGCACCTCCTGAGCCACTGGACTCTGTCCTCTTCAGGGACCCAACCCAGCTGGGTCCACAAACTCACCTTCACTGGCTTCCTTCTTCCCACTTACGTTCTTCCACAGCCTGTCACCTTTCCTATTTGCTCTGAACTTAGGGCTTTATATACTTTTATTAGTTTATTTTCATTTTAGGGGCTATCACACAGCTTGACCAGTCTCTTTGAGACATAAGATGTTAAGTATTCAGTCTAAGGATCTGGACCCTGAACATGCAATGGCTCCAGAGCCTGGAATAAGCTCGTGTTGTCATCTGCAAATTGGGGGAGACATGGTTCCCATGTTCTACAAGCCTTTTCTGGTGACAGAACACAACATCCATGGCCTTCAAGAGATAGAGTAACAAACACACTACCACAAAGGATCAGAAACTAGAGTTAAGGACAGGCTGGGTTTGCAGTTTTCCGGTTATTATCCAGAGGCAAGACAATGGGTAGGACACAGGCTAGCTTACTTATGTGGAGCTGGCAATGAACTGTTTGGCAGGAGTGCCCTGTGGCCCATGATGACTTACCTTCACCTCCTTCTCAATATAGTCGCTCAGCAGTCTGTCTGGCTCGACGCGCTCGGGTAATGCCAACACCACAGTGTGCAGAGGGCGCCTCTCTGTCAACTTCTCATGGGCTTTCTTATCTCTACTCTTTTCACCTTTTAGGAATACTCGTTTAAATGGCGACACAATTCCAGGCTGCAGGCAGAAACGGCAATGATTGGAGTTCATTATTCACACTTTTGTGTTGTACCTACTAACAAACAGAAGTGGCCAAAACAATTAGCACAGTCACCATGAAAATGGGACTGACCATTCCAGCCTGTGAGAAAGGACCAAGAACACATGAGGCTGAGGCATGGATCTACAGCCAGCTCACATGCCATGATAGGGTAGTGTCCAAGCAGACTCGGCATGGAGGACAGACAGACAGACAGGGAACAATCCCCCAGAAGACAGTAGCATAGGCGAGCGCTCCAACTCCTCCCAGCTCTGTGAGGCCATGTCATCACAGCTGAGACAGCAAGCGGGGCAGGGGTTGCCACCTACAAAGGCTTCTCAGTAGCCAAGGTCAAGTGAGCACTAAGAAGTTCACGCCATAACAGACCAGGTTCTCATGCAGCTCCTTCCCTCTGCTAGAGCTCCAAGCTGCCACCAACTTTCACAGCCTCAACCTACATGCAATCAAATTGAACTTGTGAGATAGGGAAAGGGGAAGCAAACCCAGTACCTCCTACCACCACAACAGAAGCTATCCCTAGCTGTGTGGAAAGATGGCACTGCCAGCCATTTCATCACTCAGGGAAACCAACACAGAAACCAAGACACTTAAATGTGTCCTCTGCAGCAATAGGTCACAGAGACCAAAGCCATGAGCAATGCAAGAAAGAAAGGATGTCCCAGCCATTTTCTCTCTAATACAGTAGACAGCTCAGAGAGGTATCAACAACACTTCTGAGGTTCACCCACTACATGGCTGGTATCCAGGCAGTAGCTGGGAAACCATAGCAGACTCAGCTCTGACCTCCCCTTAATCCCCCAAACTAGTAACAAACAAACAAATGTATAGAATAAATTATCAACAGGACTCATATAGCACAAGACTCCCAGGAGACCCTACATGTGGGCTGCTCCCCAGCCTCACTCTCAGACCCAGCTCTCTGGCACTAGGCAAGAAACCAACAAGCAAACAAGACTCATCCAGACTCAGAAAACCACCCTGACACCTTTCCTGTGCCTGCTGCCTCCTGCCATGGACAGCTTCCTTGCCCCTCGGCTTCATATCCTTGGCCCTTTGACATCTGGGTTTTATTCCACTGATCCACTGAAGTGAACACAGATCCAGGAAGCCCATTCAACAGTCAAAACAGTCTTGGTGTTTGGTGCTTTGGTGAGAGCTTCGCATTCAATGCCACCATGCCTGCTGCTTTCCCGAAAGCTTCCCTCCAACATAGGACTCAGGCTTCACCACACAATTCTCCAGGCTCAAGCTCACTTGCTCTGATGTGGTCTGAGCTACCCTGCTTCCCACCCTAGACAGTCAGCTGAGCTCTGTTGTCTCTAAAATGAGCCATAATCTTTGCAAGGCACCATGGCAAGCTTCAGAAAGCTCTCGGCAAGTATCTCATACATTGTAAATAAGCAAAACGGAGTCAGCAGCTATTTCTATAACTATTTTACTTGACAATCCATCTCCTCTTCAAACGTCTTTATAGACCAGCATCAAAGTCACCATGACCACAGATTGAATAATAAAGTGGGCCAGCATCTACCACCTCTGCATCCACGCACCTAGGTAGGACAAGATTTCGGCCCAGAGCCCTGCAAAACATTTCCACTCATGTGAGCTGATTCTATCACCTTGCATCTCCCTCCTAGACCGCAAATAGTCTGTCATTGACCCCGAAGCACACTCAAGAGTGTACCCCAGGCAGCTTTTGGCACTTCTTGCCAGTGTGGAGAAGGGTGAAATAAGATGGTGGGAACTACAACAGTTGGAGCTGGGTGATGAGCACAGGAGCTTCAGTTACTTTTTTGAGACAGGGTCTCATGTAGCTCAGGCTGGTTTCAAACTCACTGTATAGCTTAAAAGGACTCTGTATTACAGCCCTGTCTCCAGCTCCCAAGTGCTAGGACTACAGGTTTGCACCATGAGACCCACCTGCTGGGCAGGTGCTATACCATATGAGCCATATCCCTAGCACTTCCATTTTTAAGAATGTATATTTGCATAACAGTACATACTTGAGAAGGATGAAGAACTGATACCTATTGATGCCCACACCTAAACTATGACAAGATATAAACACAAAAAGTCATGAGAACCAAGACTCTGCAGAAGATGACAAACAGCAGAAAGGACAGAGGCACTTTTAAAAGAGTTAGCCTTTGAAGACCAATCTGCCAGGTCCCCACTCTGAGGTAAGTGAAGATTGGCTGTCTCTGGGAGCCTTCCAGGCTCATTCTCAAGCTCCCACAGCTTTCTTTCAGCCCCAGGATGAGTTTAGGTAAGTGTTGGACAGGGCAGGGCACTTGGACAAGATGATCTCAGTGTGGGATTCATTCAGGAGAACAGTGGAAAATGTCACTTGAGACTTACCAGACAACCTCATGGTGAACTGCAGGCTAGAACTGACCCCCAAATTTAGTGACATATTTGGGCAATGTAAAAATCATGCTCTATCTCCCCAGTAAAGACAGCTGTGATTTCCTCACTGAGGCACCACCTTTGACTGTATGGAATTCAAATTATGCCAAATGTGTACACTTGATCACTTCTTTTTTCTGAGTTTTTTTTTTTTTGTGTTGTTGTTTTGTTTTTTGAGACAGGGTTTCTCTATAGGTTTGGAGACTGTCCTGGACTCTCTTAGAAGAGCAGGCTGGCCTCAAACTCACAGAGATCCACCTGTCTCTGCCAAGTGCTGGTATTAAAGGCATGTGCCACACCGCCCAGCTTTCCTGAGTTCTTGAGCATTCATGTGTTCATGGTCTATGAACCTGACCCTCCAGAAGTATCATCCCCACAGCCACAGTTCACTTTGGACAGAAGACAGTGTTGATCCCCACCCACTCCCCCTGTAGCTTCAGAGCTCCTTCCCTCAACAACAGTTCCTTGCAGTGGACAGTGACTAAAGGCTGGCTCTGGTAGGCCAGTGGCTCAGCTCTGTCAGTCTGCCCTTTTTCCAGAAATTGTCTGTTAGTCCAACTCATTACTAACTCACACATGGAAGCAACAGGAAACCAACTGTGAAACCAGAAGTTTGCCAAGATCAATCTACCCAAGAAGCTCTCACCAAATCAACAGACCCACAGCCCACAGGCCACTTATACTGTTAATGTAACAGCGATACACAGCTCATAAAATAGTCTGTGTTGGCAAGGATCATGGGTGTGTCTTATAATCCTAGCCCAAAAGATAGACTCTGCAATAAGGTGACATTGGCTAGAACTCTTGAAAACAAAGAAACCAGGGTAGCCCCTGGTGCTGCTGCATACGCCTCTCATGGCTTTGAGGGTCCATTCTTTCCGGCTCTACACATGCCCAGTCAAGTGCCCTACCACTGAGCCATATCCCCAGCCCTGCCTTTGGAAGCTTGTGTGACCTCCAGCATCCAGTATGTAGCCTGTACAGGCTACAATAAGTAATAAATCCCAATGCATAGCCTTTATTTTGTGTGCCCACCATACCAGGAATCCAAGATGGGATAGTCCCTGCCCTCAAAAGGGCTATAGTGAAGCAGAAAAACTAGGACAAGAGCAGAGTAAGTGCAACTAAACTCACAGTAAAAACAGCCAGCAGCCGAGCAGATGTTGAAAGCCTACTGTAATGTTAAGCCACCCATGTGGGGGCTACCCTAAACAGCTAGGAACAAGG
This sequence comes from Cricetulus griseus, assembly GCF_003668045.3. Taxonomy (NCBI): domain Eukaryota; kingdom Metazoa; phylum Chordata; class Mammalia; order Rodentia; family Cricetidae; genus Cricetulus; species Cricetulus griseus. The sequence continues at coordinate 98,309,734 of NW_023276807.1, forward strand.
AGAGACAAACAGAAGCAATGTCACCCTTGGCTCACACACACGCTAGCCAAAGACGTGCAATCCCCAAATTCCAAGCCTGAGTCATGTGGCGGCACTCCAGTGCCTGTTGGAATTGGGCCTTCGGATCTAACCAAGCACAGAGACTTTGGATTGCAATATCCCCCGTTACCCATGGCCCCACTTTCCTAGATTTCAGTTACCCACAGCCAACTGTAATTGTAAGTATTAGATGGAGAATTCCAGAAATTAACAGTTCATTAGTTTGAAATACATTTACTACAAGACATTGTTACAACTGCTACTCAATAATGTCCAGTGCCCATCTCGTACTACACTAGAACTTCAGCACAGGAGAAAAGTCTATTAGACACTGCATGAAGCCCTGGTTTAATCTCCAGTGCCACAGAAAGAAAAAAAGACGTATGGGGGTTGGGTTATGTGGTTAGAAACCTAAAAGCCACCACCACCACAAAACCATCACAACTACCCAGAGAACTATGATAATACACCCCATGATGTTGGTACACCCTGTGACAATGGCACTTGGAAGCAGGGGGACTTAGAGTTTGATGCTAGCCTGGGGTACACAGGGAGATCCTATCTTAAAAATATACAAATCTCTGAAACTAACTCACTCTGGTGTTTTCATGTAGTGACTCTGCCCTCCACATGCACTGTTGCATAGGCAAGGACACAGACAGACAGACACACATGCAAACCAAATGAATGAAATGTTAGCATTTTAAATATATATATATATATATATCCCTGAAAAGAGCCAATACCTCTAGACTCCTGGAGCCAAAGTATTCTGGAGATGGTGCTAGCAAGCCCAAGACAGAAGAACGGAGCAAACTAAGGTACAAAGGGTGCACTTGTGATTTAATCTTCACCATCAACTACTAGGTAGATTTCATCTTATCCTAAGACTACCTCAGTGCTCAAAGCCAAAGGTCCTATGCTGCTTGCCACATGCCACAGAGTGGCTGTAACAGTGAAAGTGAAGGCACTGTCCCCTCCCCCTAATCTAACAGGAAGACAGAGCAATTGCACCGAGACAGTCAGAGCAGGCCGGGGAGGAATGAGGGACCGGAAGAGGCTCGGAGGTCAATGTGAGGGTCTGAGAAGAGGCCTGTGGACAGGACAAGAGAGCAGCAGGAACTAGTCCCTACAGATCCCACCTGTCACTCCTCACACATCACATCCTGCCCAGGCTGCAACTTATACAAACTCTAACATAAAGAATTCCCAGCTGAAGCTGGCATGGTGGCACACACCTTTAAACCCAGCACTCTGGAGGCAGAGGCAGGAGATCTCTGTGAATTCCAGGCCAGCCAGGGGCTGCACAGTGAGACCTTGCCTCAAAAAAAATGCAAAAACAAGGAGGTCCTTCTGCTGACCCTGCTGCCTGCCTCACTGACGGCAACCAGCTTCAAAATCCCAATAACCTCATAAAACTTGGTGAGGTGACCCAGGCCTACCACCACAGGCCTACAGAGACGGAGACAGGAAGATCAGAAGTTCAAGGTCATCCTCAACCAATACCAGCCTGGGATATATGAGACCCTGAGAAAGGGAAAGGTAGGAAGGGGGGAGGGGTGAGAAAGGAAAGGAAGTCCTGCAGCCCCAACCAATGGAAAAAGGACCAAGACAATGGACACAATATGGCCAGCATACATCCCTAAACCAGGACTCCCAAGTTCAAGAGGAATAGAATCAAATGGGGTCTCTGCTCCACTGGTAAGTCCACAGGAGTCTCAATGTCCACAGAGGGCTATGCTGGGAGTAGGCCAGGGTCCATACTGGCAGCCTAGTCCTGTTATGCACTCATGGATAAAGTCCCAGATCTGAGTTCCCTCAATTTCTCAACCTTGCCCCACAACCATTTTTCAGCTGTGATCTTAGAACTCAATGAACTACAAGTCCACAGAAAAATAATTTCCCTGGAAGACATAAATCCATGGCCTCTCATTCCTTAAGAGTGCAACAGTGAGTACCTCAGCTAGACAGAACAGCTTTTCATTCGCAGGCCCAATCCTTGCCCCCACACTCCTCCAGCACATCTTCTTCTAGTCTCAGCCTGGGAAGCTAGTAAATAAGCTCCACCCAGCATTTTAGAGCAGGGCTCAGGGTCCCAGTGTGCAAGCAATCCTGGAAGCAGCATGGATGTCAGTCCCTACAAGGATATTCCTTTTTACACTGGATATGAACCTACCTCGTTCTCCATGGGAGATCTCCTGGGCACTCAGAGAAGTTTCCTTGGAGGAATCCTGGTTCCTCCCTTTCTGCCGACAGTTGCTGTGTGTCTCCTAGCCCTTCTGAACTGGTTGAAAATATGATCAGATGCTAAGCCCTCCCTCTAAAAAAAACACGGGAGTGCACAGGAAGACCAGAAACCACAGCTTCCTTCTGCAAAGCTTACTGAAGTTGTTTACAGTTTTTAGAAAGCTTGAAGAGCCACAGCACCCAGAAGCTGTTGGCCAATTCCAAGAAGACTGAAGACAAATGAGACACACTGTGAACCAGTCAACGTCCCTCCACTGCTCAGAGCAGAAGCCCACAGGCAGCCTGAGTCCATGTCCATCCAACTCAGTGCAATCAACTGATGGATGTTACTTTGGAAGTCTGACCATTCTGTAACTTGAAGTGCCAAAGACAAACAAGCAGGAGGCAGACATTGCAGGACTACGGCTATGGTCCTGGTGGCAGGAGGACAAAGACAAGCCTGCTCCACCAAGCTGTTCCACCACTTGTCAACAGCAGCAAGACCTTTTGTATTTCCAGGTGTGCCCAGGAGAAGGGTGCTCAGTCTATAGCTACCTAGGCCAGCAGACTCTTAAATTTAAGTCACCAACTTACAACAAAACAATGTGTGTTCATAAGCAAGTTTGATTTAATTGCCTCAAAGTTAAACTTCCTCATCCAGGAAAGGAGAAGTTAAGTTTGTTACCCATAAAAGATTCTTGCAGCCGGATGGTGGTGGTACATACCTTTAATCCCAGCAAAGGCAGGCAGACCTCTGAGTTTGAGGTAAGCCCAGTCTACAGAGTGAGTTCCTGGACAACCAGGGTTACACAGAGAAATCCTGTCTAAAAAATCAAAACAAAACAAAAAAGGCCCTTACAATTTAATATTTCAGAATGGCTTACAAATAGTAATGGCTACTTAACTGGCTAATTAGTATAGGCATATATACATGTATTTAGACCAATAAATGAATGTAACAAAAGGCAGACGTTCCTAGCCCAATTGTAAATCAAGCCCCCAATGAATCCCTCATAAATTAAGTCAAAATGCACTTAGCCCACCACCACCTCTTAACGTGTTCAGAACACCTACATCAGCCCCATTAAACACCATCTAACACCTAACCCAAAAGTGGGTGTTTTATATAATCTAATCAATTCTATATACTGAAAGTGAAAACTTCTTGGGAACAATTGTGTGGGTAGCTTTTGTGTCATCATAAAGCTGAAATTCATTAAGTGAAACCATCCTATGAGGATGTGCAGTCACCATTTTATTAATTTCAGGATGAACCGAATCAAAAGGCTAACATATTCAATTGCTCTTTGTCCATAAAAGGGGCAATTTCATAAGGTTTTGCTTCATTGACCCACAACAAATAAAGTTTAATCCTTCCTAGTTCCAAAACCTTGTTACTGTAGACTATTCTGTGTTTCAGTTATTCACTTGTGTGTCAAAAAAAGCAAAAACCTCAGAAAGCACAGAAGAGTGGGCTTACTGTCCCACACACTCATGACTCAGTACCTGCCACCACCTGGCCTACCTCGACCTCTTTAAAACCCATAGCAGTCACTCTCAGGCTCCTTTCTAGGTGGTGCCTTTACAGAAAGGAACCAGACAACACTGATCCTCAGACAGGTGTGTGGTGTGTGGTGTGTGTGTGTGTGTGTGTGTGTGTGTGTGTGTGTGTGTGTGTGTGTGTGTGTGTGTGTGTCCATGTCCAAGGGAGACATCAGGAGGCCATCTTGCTTTTTATTCCAGTTGGCCCCTCACTGACCCTCAGACAGGGGTGTGTGTGTGTGTGTGTGTGTGTGTGTGTGTGTGTGTGTGTGTGTGTGTGTGTGTGTTCAAGGGAGACATCAGGAAGCCACCTTGCCTTTTTATTCCAGTGAGCCCCTCCGAGGGAGACAGGCATGACTAAGAAGGTAATTAACATGTTACTAACACTAATCCACTAATCAACACTACGCAAAGAACAGTGGGTCAGCATAAAAGAGTAAAGCTACAGAGCAGACAGCAGGAGGCACCAGGGCAAGCGGTTTAAGGGTTTAAGAACTACCAACCACCTCACGGGCTGGAGAGATGGCTCAGAGGTTTGGCTTCCAGAGGTCCTGAGTTCAATTCCCAGCAACCACATGATGGTTCACAACCATCTATATTGAGACCTGGTGCCCTCTTCTGGCATGCAGGTGTACATGCAGACAGAACACTATATACATAATAAATAAATCTAAAAAAGAAAAAACACACACACACACACACACACAAGACCAGGCAGCTAAAGGAAAGAGAACAAACACACCAACCTAGAAGTCACAAAAAGTTCATTGGGGGGAGGGAGAGGTAATGGGGATTGACATGTAAAACAATCTTGTTTCTAAATTAAATAAAAAAAAATTTTAAAGAAAAAAAAGTTCATTAGGATAATAAAACAGACAGAGCTAAGACCAGAATGAGTAGACAGACTGGGATTGGTTGAGATCTGCCTGCTGCTTATATTAATAAAAAAAAAGGTTGTTTTTATTTTGTGTTGTTCAGATTGAAGCCCCAGGGCCTTGTACATGTAAATATGCATTCCACCCCTAGACCCACTATGACTTTTACAAGTAAATCTTTGTGTCAGGAATGATGGCACACACCTGCAGTCTCAGCAGTTGAGAGGCAGGCAGCTTTGGTTACACAGTGAGTACAGTGCAGCAAAACACTAGTCATTCTCAGCAAAAGAATCCTAGCTGAAAACTGTGTTCTGGGCTGGAGAGATGGCTTGGCTATTAAAGGCTAGTCTCACAACCAAAAATACTATGTTCTAAACGGGACACGGTACGTACTTTCAATTCCAGCAAGAGAGACAGGCTGGCAGATTTCTGTGAGTTCAAGACCAGATAACCTGGTCTTTATAGCAAATTCCAGGCCAGCTGAAGATATGCAGCAAGACCCTGCCTCAAAACATACAATAAAAATCCACTGTTCACTAAGTGATTATGGACTTTTAATCTTCTCAATCTAAGCTTTGTAGAGGTTTGTTTTCTCTTTTATTACCTAAGTTTCTACTTAATGCTCTGGGGTTTGCCTTTTGGCCTGAAGTCTAGTAAAATATTTCTACCTGGTCTTTACAGGAAGGTTATTTTTGTGTATTTTTTAAGATTTATTTTATTATGTGTGTAGTATTTTGTCTACATGTACACCTGTACATCGTAAGAGGGCATCAGATCTCATTATAGAAGGCTGTGAGCCACCATGTGGTTTCTGGGAATTGAACTCAGGACCTCTGGAAGAACAGCCAGTGCTCTCAACTTCTGAGCCATCTCTCCAACCCCTTGTTGATTTTTTTTATGTGTATTTGTGTTTTGCCTATTGCCTTTAAGTATGTATGTGCACCAAGAACATGTCTTCTGCCTGATGCCAGAAAGGGACATGGAATCCTCTGGAACTAGAGTTACAGACAATTGTGCGCTGCCATGTGGGTGCTGGGAACCAAACTGGGTCCTCTGGAAGGGCAGCCAGTGCTCTTAACCACCAAGCCATTTCTCCAGTCTTAAAATCACACTGTTCAAAGGGTGTTTATGGGAACTTTGGAATGGAGGCAAATAAGACTAGAGTACTTCTGAGGAACAATGGGCAGAACTGATGTAGATAAAACCTACATCAAAGGATCAGAGGACTCCTTATTGCACTAAGTCTCAAGGGAATTAAGACTTATTTTGAATATAAACAAGTAATCTTTTCTTTCTTTAAAAGATTTATTTTTATTAAGTGTGTGCCCAGGTGAATACATGCACCCACAAGGCCAGAAGTAGCGGCTCTCCCTGGAACCCGAGTTATAAGCAGCCGTGAGCTACCTGATACAGGGGCGGGAAATTAAACTCAGGTCTCCTGTAAGAGCTACCTGCCTGGTCCCAAGGTTAGTGATCTCTTCTGTGAGATTCTCAGAAAAATTACAAGTTTACAACTGGTAAAGGGGTGAGTTAAAATCAAAGATCATATATTCTTTGGCATCAATCACGGGTGTTATTTTAAATTCCTATTTGAAATATCTCTATCAAGCTAAACTTGATGGCTCAAGCCTTTATCCTGGTACTCAGGAGGCGGAGGCGGAGGCGGAGGCGGAGGCGGAGGCGGAGGCGGAGGCGGAGGCGGAAGCGGAAGCGGAAGCGGAAGCGGGCAGATTTTTGTGACTTGTGGGCCAGTCTGGTCTAGATAGTTTCAGGCAAGCTAGAGTGACACAGAGGGAGGGAGGGAGGGAGGAAGGAAGGAAAGAAGGAAGGAAGGAAGGAAGGAAGGAAGGAAGGAAGGAAGGAAGGAAGGAAGGAAGGAAGGAAAATAAATACCTCTATTAGAGAAAGACTAGTGGCTGGGGAAGTAGAGCCACAGCTTAGTTGGTAATTTTGTAACATGTACAAAACCCTGGGTTCCTACACAGAGAAACCCAGTCTCGAGGAGAATAAAAAAAAAAAAACAACCCTGGGTTCTTCCCCCAACACTGGGTAAGCCAGGCTGACATATCTACAATCCCAGCATTCAGGAAATAAATACAGAGCAGTCAGGAGTTCAAGGTCATTCTCCATCCTCAGCACCCTTGAGTGTGAAGCCAGGCTGGCTACAGGAGACCCTGTCTCAAAAAACAAAAACAAATAAATAAAGCTGTCATGCCAAGTAGTGTAATTGTAGTAACACCTTGAACATCATGGGAATAGTCTACCACTTCCTGATTGGATTTAAGTCCTATACCACTAGAGGAAACCCATACCTAGAAACATTGCTGGGTCAAAAGCCTGTGGCTAGACAGGTCATGGGCCCTAGGGGAGAACTAACAACTATTAGTGTACTAAATGAGCACAGTATTAAACTGACCTTAATGACTTACTGTTACATCCATAGATTAATGAACCTCAACCCTTATTAAAGAAGCTCATGTCTGCAGTAGATGGTGGTTACCAGAGATCCACAACTGGCAAAGTGCAAAGAACAAGAAACTACAGAATGCTCAGCCCTAAACAGAACATCTATACTGCACCTCTTCTCCCAATGCTCAAGGGATCGTTGCAGAAGGAGTAGTAAGATTCTAAGAGCCAGCATCAGTGAATGAGTACAAAGAAACACTGTTCTCCAGACACAATGGGGAAGCTGAACATAGGAATTCACAGAAACTGATAACATGAACAGTCCCTGTGCAAGCTCAAGTCAGACAGACCAAATCCCAGCATGGAGAGGGAAGGTGGGCACGGATCCACTCCTGCTTAGCAGGAGTCATTGGCAATGTATAGCTGCTAGGAAAGGGAGGAACAGTTTTAAGAATGTTACCCCTTGTAGGTCAACCTTGATCCAGTAGAGGGCTACACACCCAAGAATATATAGGCAGCACAAATTGGACTTGATTGGGAGGGGGGAGGTTGAGGATAGGAAAGGGGGTAGGACATGGGAGGAGTTGAGGGATTGGTGAATATAGTCAAAACTCATTGTGCAGACTCTCAAAGAAATTATTTAAAAAGAAAATGGTTGGCGCCTGTAGGGAGACACCATAACCATGCCTCCTAAGGGCTGGCTACAGGTGTGCCCAACCATGCCTGTCAGGGTGTGATCAAGGTGGTGTCAAGGTGACAGGGTAAAGGTTTAAAGAGATAGGGAACGCAGCCAGGCGTTGGTGGCGCACGCCTTTAATCCCAGCACTTGGGAGGCAGAGGCAGGCAGATCTCTGTGAGTTCGAGGCCAGCCTGGTCTCCAGAGCAAGTGCCAGGATAGGCTCCAAAGCTACACAGAGAAACCCTGTCTCGAAAAACCAAAAAAAAAAAAGAGAGAGAGAGAGAGAGCTAGGGAACGCACATGATATCTCTCTTTTCTCTCTGCTGCTTCGGCTCACTCTGGTTTCCTGTCGGTTGACATTTACTTATTAAAGATATCCTGACCATTATGGGTTACGTATTAGTTATTCACCATAATAGTCGCCGGGCATGGTGTTGTACACCTTTAATCCCAGCACTTAGGAGGCAAAGGCAGATGGATCTCTGTGAGTTAAAGGCTAGTCTGGCTGGGAGGTGGTGGTGTACGCCTTTAATCCCAGCACTCAGGAGGCAGAGGCTAGGTGGATCTCTGTGAGTTCGAGACCAGCCTGGTCTACAAGAGCTAGTTCCAGGACAGCCTCCAAAGCCACAGAGAAACCCTGTCTCGGGGGAAAAAAAAAAAAGGCTAGTCTGGTCTACAGAATGAGTTCCAGAAAGCCAGGGCTACATAGGGAAACCCTGTGTCAAAAACAAATGCAGACATCTATATCACCCTCTAAGGATCAGAGGACAATGCAGACGAGGGAATAGAAAGAATTTAAAGCTGAAAGGTGAGGAGTGCTGTGAAATGCTGTCTTCTAGACATTCCACGGTCACCTTGCTCGTGAACTGTGGTGACCTCATCAACATTCCATCCCTGGGGAGGAACTCAAGCCCCACCCTAATGAAGAGTTACTGGGGGTCAGTAGATGTGAAGTATCAGTACTATAACTACTGGTAAGTGCCCCATGCTCCAGGAAATAACCCTACATTCACATTCAGGTAAGCAATCCAAATTAAACTCTAAATGTTTGGAAAGACAGCCAGCCAGCTTGGCAATTATGAGCACATACTACTCTTTGCAAAATACCCGGCAAGTTCAGTTCCTAGCACTCACACTGGGTGGCTCACAACCACCTGTGACACCCTATTCTAGACTTCACAGCCACTTTACTCAACATACAATACCCATACAGACACACATAACTAAAAATATTTTGTAACCTCAGTGGATTGTAACACACACACAAATAAGAGTGCTAAAGGAAGGATTCAGAAATAATATACATACATACATACATACATACATACATGTAAGAAATTGTCAAAGAATGGATTTTTAATTTAAAAAAAAAACTAAGAACTACTTCAGATTCAAGCAGCTTAGAGGCATGTGAACCAAATAAAACATATGACCTTAAAACTGTAAGATCTATGAACCTGGATCAAAAAGAAACAGCCAAGGAAGCAACGAGCAAATGTAGATAGAGTCAGGAAGCAGGGGGTAATAGTGAGTGTTTGCCAACTTCCTGATTGTTGTGGTGTCAGTGATGCAATTGAAGGGACCAGCTCCCCATTTCGGCAGCCATGACAGTAACACGTGCTTGCCATGACCTTGTCCTAGTTACTAGAAGTCAAATGCCAGCCTCGTGGCAAGGAACCAATCAGAAGTTAGCTGGCAGCACTATGCTTTATGGCTCTGGGTGTGCTTTACGGACAAGTGCACAGCAATGACGCACAGAGCATAGCAACCACCCTGGGAGGGCCTATGGGCCATAACAACCAGTTGGCCAATCAACACAGGGCAAGCCCTCCAAGCCTGGAGGCACACCAATCCTGAGCCTGTGCATACCCCTAGACATGCCCCTTACGCTGCCCTACAAAATCTCTCTACAGCCCCTTTGAGCTGTCTTTGCTAGCCATCCGCCATGGCCGGTAGGTGAGAGACCCGAGCTAACATGGGATTAGCTCGTTAAACAACAATAAAGCCTCATGCAGTTTGCAGCAAGTTTTCAAATCCTCCAGGTGATTGGGGTGACTGAGGTCCTGGGCTGGGACCCTGGAGGCCTGAGCTTTCCTGGGGTTTAACACAATGATGGAGTGTCCCTGTGCTGACAAAGTGTTAAAAGGCAAAAAGATTGTGTCTGCAGCTTATTCTTTTTTGTTGCTTCCTTGGTTTGTCATTTTGCAGTGTGTTCTAGTTTTTGGAGTTGTTTTGTCTAGTTCTAGTTGTTTTGGAGACAGGTTCTCATTTACACACAAGCTGGCTTCACTGTGTAACCCCCCTGCCTCTTCTCTGGAGTGCTGGGATTACAGGCATGTGCCACTACATCTGCCTTCTTAACTAGCTCTCCAATGGTTACAACTGAGGATCTGGGTAGAAGGCATGTGGGTATTATGTGTATTATGAAAATGGTACATAAATTTAAATTTTCAACATGAAAGTTGAAAAGTCAACCATTTAAAGAAAAAATAAAGAGCCAGTCACAGTGACACATAATTGTAACCCCAGCACTTGGGGGTGTTGGAAGCAGGAGGAGCAGAGTTTGGGACCATCCAGCTTTTGGCTATATAGTGAGTCACTTGTAATGCTATCTCAAAATCTAACGCTGTAAATTGGAATTGCAGCATCATGGAAATAAAACACACCTTGGAACTTGCTCAAAGAACAGAATGAGATTTAACTGACTGATACCACTAACAGCTTCCTACACTGCACAAAAAGAGAAATAGAAAAACATTAATTTATGGTAGTCTGTACTAAATTACAGTTGAGTACTGGAATCTCTAAAGATGGCACATACACAGTCCAGCAGATCTAGAACAAAGTACTTAGAAGTACTCAATCCTAAAGAAGACAGAAAACAGTGCTGGAGAGATGGCGTAGTGGTTAAGAGCACTGGATGCCCTCCCAGAGGACCTGAGTTCAAGTCTCAGCACCCACACGGCAGCTCACAACCATCTCTAATGAAATCTGATGCCCTCTTCTTGCATACAGGCAGGTAAAAAATACATAAATACAGATGGTGGTGGCACACACACCTTTAATTCCAGCACTCGGGAGGCAGAGGCAAGCGGATCTCTGTGAGTCTAAGACCAGCCTGGTCTACAAGAGCTAGTTATAGGACAGCCTCCAAAACCACAAGTGAAACCCTGTCTTGAAACGCCACTCCTCCCAACAAAGACTGAAAACAAAGATCAACTAAGAAACTGAGTAAGGGAGATAGAAGAAATTCAAAGACTCAATCTCAAAAAAATGAAAGAAAGGGAGAGAGGGAATGGCGGAGGGGGGTAAGGGAGTAGAGAGGGAGATCTCAAAGGAGGAAGTATGAAGAAGAAAAACAGAAAACAGCCTAGCAAGCAAGCAAGCCCACCCAAAAGACCAGGACCTTTGGTTTAAACACAGCTACAAGGCAAAGAGTTCCCCCATTAAGAAGGGAATTGTCGCTCTCGGCCTTAGCGCTATCTTCCTTCGGACTCCTGCACCATGAGAACGAAGTGGAGGAAGAAGCGAATGCGCAGGCTGAAGCGCAAGAGAATAAAGATGAGGCAGAGGTCCAAGTAAACCGGCGGGTCCACCCAGCGAGGCCCAGGAGCAGAAGAGGATGCCGGGGCGGGATGCTGGACCAACCGTGCTGTGCTGCCGATGGCGTGAGTCAGAGTGAGTCTCGATGGAGGGACCCCGAGCCCGCGGACACCGCCTCCGAGGCCGGCCTGCCTGCCTCCCTACAACAGCCCACAGTCCCCACAAGAGCGGGCCTGCAGCGATCTGGACTCGTTCTGTTCTCACTTGTGGCCCCGTGTAAGCCGTGTACAATAAACCATCTTTCTCACTGTCTGAGCTGAAGAATCAAAAAAAAGAAGGGAATTGTCAAGGCCAGCTTGGTCTACAGAGCAAGTTCCAGGACAGTCAGGGCTATGCAGAGAAATCCTGTCTCAAAAGAACAAGAAAATAAATAACATAGATGCTGACACAGTCTAGAGAAAAGTGATGTCTGTAAAATCCTTTAAAATGATTCAGAAGAATCAGAACAGTCAATGACTGGGCAGGATAACTGGACATGGGTTAAAAGAATGCAGCCAAGGTCAGTGATAGAATCTAGACAGTGGGTATACATATGCACTACAGAGCCTGAGGTTCTGTAATTCCAGCACTTGGGAGGTGAAATCAGGAGGATCAAGAATACAAAGTCATTCTCACTTAAATCAGTTTGAGGCCAGCCTCAGCTACAAATGACACCATAGGTCCACACCCAATATCCCCACCCTATCTCTTCCCCAAAAAACAGGCCAGGTGTGGTGGCACATGTCTTCAATCCCAGCACTTGGGAGGCAAAGGCCAGCCTGACCTACAGTGAGTCCCAGGACAGCTGGGACTACCTAGTGAGACACTGTCTCAAAAAACAAAAACAAAAACAAAAGCCAAGTGTATTGGTACATTCTACAACCCTAGTACTTGGAAGATAGAGGCAGGAGGCTTTCAGCTCAAGGCTAGCCTTAACCACACAGTGAATTCGAGACCAGCCTGGGCTATAAGAAACTACTGCAGAGATTTGTTCAACTCCCAATACCCAAGTGGTGGCTCACACCCATCTCAAACTCCAATCCCAGGGGACCTGATGCCCTCTTCTGGCCTTTGCAAGCAACAGGCACACATGTAGAACATAGACATAGGAAGAGGTAAAACAACCATGCACATAAAATAAATTAAAAACTTTAAAGTGAGGAGAGAGCTAGGGATATGCAAACATGAGAACCTGAGTTCAAGTCCTCATAAAAATCCAGGTGCAATAAATCGCAGGACATCTGAAGATAAAAGGAAAAGATCATAATTCATAATAAAATGCTGGAGGGCTGGAGACACAGCTTAGCAGTTAAGAGCACTGGCTGCTCTTGCATAGTATGTGGGTTCAAATCCCAACACCTACAGCACAGAACTGTCTGTAACTCAAGTTCAGGGAACCCGATGCCTCTGCTGGGTTCCATGGGCACTGCATGCACATGGTGCACAAACATTTAGGCAAAACATTCATACACACAAAATAAAAACAAACAAATAAATAAATAAAGGCTAAAAAAAAAATGCTGCCATGGTGGCTTGGTTGAAAAGGGGGAAGCAAACAAGCCACCTTGGGGTTTTGGGATAAAGACAGACAATATTGTAAGAGGAGTCTCCAAAAAGTAGTTGGCTGGGGTCTGACACCAGATGCCCACCAGCCAGGAGCTAGTGAACTAGTGAACAGTAGACACAACACCAGACATTATCAGACCCGGGATATATTCTGAAATGTGAGCCTGCCAATCTAGGTCATCGTCTTTTCCCTCTAGATTCTATTTATTTTTATGTGTCTGGGTGATTTGCTTGCATGTATGTGTACTACGTTCATGCCTGGTGCCCAAGAAGGCTAGGAAAAAAACATCAGATTCCTTAGAACTAGAGGTACAGACAGCTTCTGCCATGTAAATTCTAAGGAATTGAACCTGGGTTCTCTGGAAGAGCAGCAGTGTTCTTTCTTTACCAATGGACCATCTCCAGCCCCTCCCCTTTTGAGACAGGATCTCACTTGTAACCCTGGCTGGCCTGGACTCACTATGTAGAGTTACACTTATCTCTGTCTTCTAAGTGCTGGGATTAAACCCATGCATCACCATGCCCACACCCAGTGCCTAGGTCTCCTTAATAGCATATACACTCCGTGTAAACCAACAAAGGAGACCGAATACTGTAAGTCAAAGAGGATGCAGGGTTCATGTCACAATACACACTAAATAGGTCAAAGACTTTTAGAAAAACTTTCATGGAATTTAAACTATAGGATGGATACAAATATTTTTTTTTCTTTTTTGGCCTCAAAGTTACAAGTAATCAGGCACATGAAATGTGCTTTGCACACAAATGACACCACACACGAAGTCCTGTAGGTAAGAACAGTAGTAACACAAGGGTTTAGGCTGGCCAGTTCACTCACTCTCAGATCCTACCTCCAGGGTCACACAATACACCACCTTAAGCCCCAAACAAAAGCCAAAGGCCAACTTCCTACTGTGCCCATTGAAGAGGATTACTTTCATTACACACACACAATGCCTGTAGTCAAATATCTAATTCTTTACACAATGCAAAGAAAAAACTGTTACCAATCAGGTACTTTAGAGGAACAAAGTGTCACATTTTCAGCCCCAGCACAAACCAAAGGGAAAAGATATCATTTTTGTACTGGAAAGAAGGAAAATGACTGGGCTGGGGGCTGTGGCTCAGTGGTAGAGCCCCTCTTACATTCATGAAGCACTGGGTTTTTCAACCCTCAGCACCAGAAACCCAAAACCAAACCTCTACTGCCTCACTGGACAAGCCAAACACAAACCCTTTCACCTCTGCATAGTGTGCTGTGAATAACTGCTGCTCCAGCCAAGAAGCAGGTGAATCTCTGAGTTCAAGGTCTACAGAGCTAGTACCAGGCCAGCCAGGGCTACATAGTGAGATCCTGTCTCAACAACAACAAAAAACCCTGCTGTTTCTCTCAGAGTAAGGGACAAGTGTACAGTAGCAAGCAAACTGAAGGGACCCAGCCTTCCAATGACTGTATGATTTATGCAGGTCATAGCTAGCCATTCCTGCTAAAAGAAAACCTAATCCCCCATGGAGACTACACTCAAAATACTCTTGTGTTTCCTTGGCCATAACGAATGAACTGCAGCCATTTATGATGGTCCATGCCTGCAATCCCAGCACTCAGGAGGTTGAAGATGGATCATCACAAGTTCAAGGCCAGCCTGGGCTACATACACAGTAAATTCTGGGGCAGTCAGGGCCAGAGTAAAATGCTGTCTCAAGTCCCTCAAACAGAGTGAGATGCAACTCGTGGTCTTTACAAAATGCAATGTGAGCTTGTCAGGAGCTACAAACTGTCCTCTAGAATCAGCCTCGAGACATCCTGCTAAGGGGTTAAGGAAATGCCTCAGTGGACAAAATGCCTGCTGCACAAGTACAGATCCCATGAGTTCAGATCCCTGGCATGCATGTAAAAGCCAGGCATGGAGGTACACATCTATAACCTAAAAGCTGGAGACTGGAGCCAGGTAGATCACTGGCCAACCAATCTTAACTAAAACAGAGCTCCAAGTTCATTGAGACCTTGTAAACGTGACAAGCAATAGAGAATGACAATGTTTAACCTCTGCCTCCACAGGTACAAGTACACCTGAATAAATAAATGAACAGACACGCACACACGCACAGAAGGAAACAGGGTGGTGATGGCTCAGGCCTTTAATCCCAGCACTCAGGAGGCAGAGGCAGGCAGATTTCTGAGTTTGAGGCCAGCGTGGTCCACAGAGCGAGTTCCAGGACAGCCAGGCTACACAGAGAATCCCTGTCTCAAAAAAAAAAAAAAAAAAAAAAAAAAAAAAAAAATCTTCCTAGGGCCACCCAGACGTATCATAAAAACCCCAGATATTCATTCACTGGTATAGCACTTGCCTAGTATACTTAAGGCCCTAGGTTCAATACCCAGGACCCCAAAAAATAAAGTTAATTAAAAACAAAAAAATTGGCTTGCTTGACCCACTGAAGTTTATTCTCTCCCAGTTCTGGGAACTGGAGACTCACAATTGAGGTGTAGCCAGGGGGCTTTTCCTGTGCTTGTAGATGGATGGCATCTCCTTCCTGGATCTCAGACTGTGTATAAGTCTTCTCATAATAACACCAATCAAGTCAGATCACAGTCGGCCTCAAGTACCCCACTACACTGAAGCATCTCTTGCCAGGAATGGTGGTGTGTGCCTGTAATCTCAGCACTTGAGACACTACAATAGGAGAGTCTCCATAGCATCAAGGACAGCCTGAACAACAAAGTTCAGGGCAGCCTAGGCCAGGGATTCTGTCTCAAAAACAATTAACAAGAAATATTCAGGTACCTCTTTAAAGACCTCTCTCTCCTTATACAGTCACCTTATGAGATTGTGTGGGTTGCACTTGGGGGGGGGGATTCAGCCCACACTGGTACAAGCAGGTATGAAATCATAAAAAAGGCTGCCTACTCATTGATCCTGTTTGAAGTCAGGTATGGGGGTTGCCTTTCATACTTTCCTGATCACTTGTATCAAAACTTCTTCCACCTGTTGTCCTTGGTTCTGCTTCCCACTGAGGCTGCTCTGTACAGTGTCTGCTGGTGGAGACGCTGACCAGCGTTCGTCTAGTGGATAAATAAGTACCTCTAGCAGCTTGAGTGTACACAGACCAAAATCAATCTCCTGCAGCCCAAGTGGGCCTCGGCAAAGCATGGATGTATCCATCCCTTCTCGGCTTCTAACTTCAGTAGAAGGTCCCCACCTAGACATTGCTGGTGCTATCTTCCTGTCTTTCCGAAAACACTGCCGCATCTCTCATAGTCTCTGATTTGACATCTAGGCGGCCAACTTCCCAATGCTGGATGTCCTTAACTCTCTCCTCACTATGGGAAGCATGGCATGGGCATTCCAGTAGATAAAGACAACTTAAATACTGGACAGTAGCTAGGCATGATATCATGCAGAGCTATCACCCCAGCACTTGAGAGGTGGAAGCAAGAGTCAGCACTTCAAGGCTATCCTCAGATACACAGCAAATCCAGGCCAGACTAAACAGGAGACCTGCCTACAAAAAAAAGAAAGAAAGAAAGAAAGAAACAAAGAAACAAAGAAACAAAGAAAGAAACAAAGAAAGAAACAAAGAAACAAAGAAACAAAAAGCCAAGTGACACACACCTTGAAAAGATGGCTTTTAGCCATCTAATAACCTGAGTTCAAACACCAGGATCCATGTGGTAGCAGAGAGCTATCTATTAAATTTTATTTTGACTGGGCATGGTGGCCCATGCCTTTAATCCCAGCAAAATCAGGAGGAGCTCAGAGTTTAAGGCCAGCCCAACTACAGAGTGAGTTCCAAGACAGTCAGGGCTATATAGAAGAGACTCTGTTTCAAAAAACAAACAAAACAAAAAGATTTTATTTTGACTAGAAATGGTACATGCCTTTAAACCCAGTACTTGGGAAGCAGAGGAAGATGGATCTCTGTGAATTCAATGATAGCCTGGGCTACATGGCAAGATCTAGGCCAGCCAGGGGCATATGGTCAGACTCTCTCAAGAAAAAAAAATATTTACCTGTATGTTGTGTGTATTTATGTGAGTATATGCCACCTTTGTGTAGGTACCCATGGAGGCCAGCTGAAGACATTAAATGCCCTGGAACTGGAGTTACAGGCACTTTTGAGCCACCTAATGAAGGGACTGGGAATCAAGCTCTCCTCCTACAGGTTGTTCTTTGACCTCCATATGCCAATTAATAGACACACAAAACTAAATAAGGGGCTGGAGAATTGGCTCAGTCATTAAGAGCATTTGTTCCTCTTATAGAAAACCCAGGGTTTCATTCCCAGCACCTGCATGGCAGCTCACAACTGTCTATATAACTCCAGATCCAGGGGACCCAATGCCCTCTTCTGACCTCTTTGAGCACATGTGTACATACATATATACATACATTAGGCAAAACACACACAAAACAATAAAATCTAAAAAACTAAAAACAGTAATTTTAAAAAGTAATTACTAGCTAGGTGCTACATGCCTGTAATCCCAACACTTACGAAGAGGGGGACTGTCACAAATTTGAAGCCAGTAAGTTTCAGGATGGCCAAGTCTACACAGCAATACCCTGCTTCAAGAGGAACTAGAGACGTAGCTCAGTTGGTACTTTGTAAACTGGGTAAGGAGGTTCCAAACCCATCTGGAACAGGAGACCTTGTCTCCAAAAACAAAAAGAAAGAAATAAAGAGGAATTACAGGATCAGAGATACAGCTTAATTAGTAGAGGACCTGCTTAGCATACACAAAGCCCCGGGTTCAATCCAGCACTCCATAAATCCAGACAAGGTGGTACATGCCCACAGTCCCAATACTGAGGAGGTAGAGGCAGGATGATCAGAAGTTGAATGGGTCAAAGTCATTCTGAGCTTCAAAATGAGTTCCAGAACAGTTCGGACTAGTAAGAGCCTGTTTTTAAAAGGTAGGAAAGTTTATCCCACACAAAGCCCTGGATTTAATCACCAAATGAACACTTATAATCAAACCCAACCCTCAGAAGTGGAAGAGGTAAGATCAGAGTTCAAGGTCATCAGGCAAACGTGTTACAAACCTTTAATCCTAGCACTTGGGAAGCAGAGGCAGGCAGATCTGAGTTCATGGCCAGTCCGTCTACAGAGTGAGTTCCAGGATAGCCAGGGCTACATAATAGAGAAACCCTAAAAACAAAAACAACCCAAAAGGTGGTGGTGGGGAGTTTGCATGGCATCATGACAGAATAGTACCATACTATACACATCTTAGACTATTGTGTAAGTAAGAGTGTAATTCAGGGATGGGGAGATGGCTCAGGAGTTAAAAGCACTTACTATTCTTGCAGGACTCCAGTTTAATTCCCAGAACCCTATCTGCTGGCTCCCAACTGCGTCTAAGTCCAGCTTCAGAGGGTACGCGCACACATGTGAGCATACCCAGACAAGTACACATATACAAAGTTAAAAGGGGCTGGAGAGACGGACTCCCAGCAACCACATGGCAGCTCACAACTGTTAGCTCCAGTTCCATGGGGTCTGATACCTTCATACACAAATGCAGGCAAAACACCAATGAACATAAAATAAAAATTAACTATTAAAAACTTTTTCAGTCGGGCGTTGGTGGCGCACGCCTTTAATCCCAGCACTCGGGAGGCAGAGGCTAGGTGGATCTCTGTGAGTTCGAGACCAGCCTGGTCTACAAGAGCTAGTTCCAGGACAGCCTCCAAAGCCACAGAGAAACCCTGTCTCGAAAAACCAAAAAAAAAAAAAAAAAAAAGAAAAAAACTTTTTCAATTAAAAGTAAAAAATGTAATATAAAAGCAAGAGTTATAGTCACCAAACCCAAAACAGGGTTTCAGAAGAGTACCAGCCACTCTGCAGACCCACAACTTCAGCAGCCAGTCTCTCTGATGCACTCATCCCCTTGGGTTGGTGGGATTGATCTAGCTCTCCATCAGCTAGCTTGGAAAGCTCTCTAGCTTTTCTGGTATCTCTATTACTGTGGGTTCATGGGACACAATAGAGATTCAGCAAATTGTTTGAACTATATCCTGCTAGAGATGTATAGTCACCATACTTCTGTGTGCTATAGTAGCTTGAAGAATGGCAGGAAAACACCTGGGGCCACTTCCATGGAATATACTTGATCCTCTGGATCACTAGCAATTCATTGATTTGTCTGTCTGAAGAACAGGCCAGAGTAAAATAAACCTCAATCAATGCTTGACAAGACATCAAAACAGGTTAAGTGTATGAGACCTGGGTAAGGCCTGACAGTCCAGTTTTTATTTTGAGACAGGTTCTTATATATCCTGGGTTGGCCACCATCCATGGTAAGCTGCCAAAGATGACCTTGAACTTTTGAGCCTCCTCCCTCCCACTCCCAAATGCCAGGATTACAATGCACCATCGTGCCTCTTTTATGAAGCACTGGGGATCCAAACCAGAGCTGGCAGGCAAGCACTATACCAACCAAGCTGCATCTTCAGCCCCCATTCATTTTCTCATAGGCTCCAATCTGCCCCTTTTCGAAGAGCTAACTTCACTTACATGTCCAAACTGTAATAAAATTTATTAAGACTGAATCTGTAGCCAGGTGGTGGTGGTACATGCCTTTAAGCCTACCTAGCAAGTGAATCTCTGAGTTCAAAGCCAGCCTGGTCTACACAAAGAAAACATGGGGGAGAGGGGATGAATTTGTTAAACGTTTAAAACAAGTATATTTGGTTAACTGGCCATTATGAGATATCACATATTAAAAAGCACACAAGAAAGCCAGGTGCAGTGGCACCGGCCTTTAACCGACTCTCTGAGTTTGAGGCTAGCCTGGTTTAGATAGCAAGTTCCAGGATAGCCATGGCTACATGTCTCTCAAAAAAAAAGCACATGAGGAAGTTTCTGCCAGCTCCAGATCAGAAGATACCTGGTAAACTGTGTTAAGTCATGGCCTACATAGGAGTCCATGTCCCAAAGGTTGTCTCTCTTGCTTACAGGGTGCAACTAAAGCAAGTGGCAGAATGCATACAAATGCTCACGTGGGTCCTTACACAACTCATCATCTCCTCCGCTAATAGACAATAAAATTAATCACTACCTTTGTCTATTCCCAGTGTTTTCATTACCCACAACTGCAACATTTTCTTTCTACTGATCCAAAAACTCAAGGGAAGTCTTAATACATCTCTCTGCTCCTCAGTTTTCCACCCAAACTGATATAGGAAACACAACAAAAATCAGGCAGCCAATTTGTCCAGACAAAAATGTGGGCCAGGTATCCTACAGGGCACTTAAGCATGTGGTACAAATACAGTAGGTGAGTAGTCCCCAAGGTTCTAGGCTACTGGCAATGCAAAGACCAAGTGGCACAAATTTTAGCACAGTTCAGCATCATCCACGCTTGAGCCAGGTCTTCCCTCAATTTCCTAAACAGCCCCCCTCTTTTCTAGCTGAATCCTTTTACACTGCTTAATTCCCCTTTTTCTGTAGAACACTTGTAGGCTGAATAATTTTTGTTGGGCAGTTTCCCAGGCTTAAGCCATCTTCAGAGATAACAAACTGATAGGGCATTTAAACAGCAAGTGCATGTTTCTGTCTTAGAACAATAAGAAAGTGGGGGCAGCGCCGCTGGCCTGGACTCCCTGAAGGCCACCTGGCTATAATCCATTCCAAGTAGACTTTTTAATAAATGGGGCACCTCCTAAAACAAGGTGATGAGTAGTTTGGCCAATTAAAGACTACAGGAGGCTGGGTGGTAACAGAGCTAGGACACCAAAGTCTGTTTCAAACTTGACCATAAAGTGCACACATTTACCAAAATGAAAATGACAGGCAAAACATTAAGATTGCAAAGTATTTATTTGAAAGGGATACAATTTATCAAACCCCACTTTCCACTTTAATGGCAGTTCGTCCCCACATGGTCTTTCCAGGCTCCTTCAAATTCTTTATCAACTACTCAAGCCTGTAATTAAAGCCACATTTTTAAACTACATAAACGAAGGAGCCTCTTGAACCATGTCCTAAATCTTACTGCCAAACATAACGTCACTAAAATCACTCAATGGTATTAAGTACGAGCGACAACCGACGAGCAAACCGGCCGAGAAGCTAAGTCCATCTTTGCTTTTACTGGACATCCAACAACAAAGCCAAGTGGGCAGTAAAAGCCTCGCCGGTCACCGCACAGTCCTGACCACCTCCTGGCCCCTCGCTGGGCCCACTTCCTCTGCAGCCCCGGCCCGTCGCGCGGAGAAGGCGGGCCCCCCGGCAGGCCGTCTGAGCCGGTCGGGGACAAGCAGCAAAAGGGACCCCCTCCCCCGGAAAGGCGCGGCACTTCCTCCGCCAGCCGCAGGCCCACCTGACCACTGTCCCAGCCCGCTCCGCCTCCCGCCCTCCCGGGGGGACCCCCACCCCACGCCCCGGCCCCGCGGCAGGACGCGCCGGTGAGCGCTCACCTTCTTGCCCTTCTTGCCCTCCTCCTCCATGTCGCCGCATGCGGCCCCCGCCCGCCCCGGGAGCCCCACCGCCAGCGGCCGCTACATGCTCGCTCTGAGCCCGCCACCCCCGCGCTCACCGCGCCGCCGGCCCGCCCGCAGTCTCCGCCCCGGCCGCGCCCCACCCGCACTTCCGGACCTAGGGAGCCGGCCCACCGCAGAGACCCCGCCCCCTCATGCCCCGCCCACAGCCTCGGCACGCCCGCACTTCCGGCCCGAGGGAGCCGGGAGGCCCACGGAGGCCGCGGTCTTGCCGGGTCTAGAGGCCCTTCCTGAATGCACCGGTAGAGACCAAGGATCACACCTGACCCCTCCACGCCGAGGGAGCACGCCTTCCTTCCCTACAACCCGTCCCCTCTGAAAAGGCGCCCCCCCACACCCCTGCTCGCCCGAACACTTCAGGCCGCGAGAGCACGCGCGGGAGTGGCTCCAACTTTTCAATTCTGCCGCCATCTTTAGGGAGGCCGACTTCCCAGCCTGCCTCGCGATCAAGGAGGCGGGCTTCAAGCCCCTGGGAAGGGGCAGGGCCAGTATTCAACCCTGATTCTGGGCGCGCTGCCAATTGGCTTTTCTTGCTTGTTACTCTGAGCCAGCCACACAAGGAAACCCTTTTCTAGTAACTTTCTGTTCTGGCTGGGTGTGGCGGCCCACTCCTGAGTAATCCTAGCACTTGACTGGTAGAGACAGGAAGATCAGAAGTTCAAGGTCATCCTTAGCTACAAGAGACTTAGAAAAAAAAAAGAATCAAAATGTACAATGGCTGCCAACAGCAGCTTCCTTGGTGGTGTATGCAACCTGTTGTCTGTATGGGTTGTCCTAAGGGACGATGAAGATAGTATTCTGATGAGTATTAATGTTTCCGAGCTTATGTTGTTTCCAATCTAGTCTCAAGCCACGCACATACGCAGGGTGCATTTGGAAAGCTGGAAGGTATAGTGTGTCCAGGGTTCACATTCACATTGGTCATCATGTCCATTTGCAATAAGGAGCATCAAGCCTTATGCAGCCAACTTCCTTGGCTGCCAGAAGATCAACATCTCTAAGAAGGGAGGATTCACTTAAGTTTAATGAAAATTCATTTAAAGACATGGTAGCTGAGAAACAGCTCATGGGGTATGGCAGTGGGTCCCCTGAAAAAGTATGGACCCCATGGTCCACCAAACCACTATATTCACTAATCTCATATCCAAGTCAAGTTATTTTTAAATAAGCTTTATTCTGTCTTAGACACCTCAAGAAAATAAGAGTTAAAACAGCAAGAGCATTCAGAATAAAGTTGTAGATTTTTTTTTTTTTTTTTTAATGTGCTTTGGTGTTTTGCCATAGATGTCCAGTCCCCTGGAACTGGAATTATAGGCAGTTGTGAGCTGTCATGTGGGTGCTGGGAATTGAACCCAGGTCCTCTGGAAGAGCAGTCAGTGCTATTAACCACTGAGCCATCTCTGGAGCCCATGCTGTAGATTATTAACAGTCATCATATATAGTTAACCACATTCAGAGAACAGTTTCAGAGAAGCAGATGGTTTTCAAAAGCATGCTGCACCCCTAACAGGCCTCTATTCTGCTGTTACGCCAATCCACAGTAAGGACTTTGCTGATGGTACATTAACACTAAATGAAGCCCAGATTTATTTTAAAATACTAAGTATCCTGCTCATTGTAATATGTTCTCTCAGGGCCATGTGCACTTCTCCTTTATAATAAGGAGTCACACCCTCAAATAAATATGACTCCTTCCCTTCCAGTCTGTAGTTCCACCGTGAGTTGGGGGAGACTCATGAATTCCTTCCCACTCCATGCTAGAACGTTGACTGGTTTGATCTTGTGCAGGCCTTATACAAGCATCCACAGCTGCTATGAGTTCATGAGTGCAGTACTGTCATGTCCAGAAGAAGACACTGTTACACTGTTTTGCTCCAGCCCTCTCCAGAAACCTCTGGCTTTTTTTTTTTCTTTTTGTTTTTTGAGGCGGAGTCTTTCTATGTAATTCTGGCTGCCTTAGCACTTGCTATGTAGAGCATGGTGGCCTAGAAATCACAGAGATCTACATGTCTCTGCCTTCCAAGTGCTAGGGTTAAAGGCATGCACCACCACCACCACCACCACTACCACTACCTGCACCACTGGCTTTCATAATCTTTCTACTCCCTCTTCAGTGATCATTCCTGACCCTCAAGGAGGGTGTGATGTAGATCCCCATTTGTGGTTGAGCACCATGGTTACTTATTCTATGCAGTGTTCTCGTCTTAACCACTGAATCATCTCTCTAGCCTCTATGGCCTGTATTTTATTTCATCTTTTCACAATTGTAGTTGCTAGATGGGAGTCTAAATGAATGTTATTTTTCTCTTCCCATTCTGACCAAAGCTGTGAACAAAACTCAGGCAAGCAAGCTTAAGAAATAGTTCCACAGGCTGGGGCTCGATCTGGTTTGGCACAGTCCCTTCTTCTAATAATACAACCTTTACTTCACACACTATGTACAAACATCCTCTCTGAACAATTGCATCTGACAGCCTTGGACAAACATACTTTTCTCTTTGAAAAATAGTACAAATTTCTCTGCCCCTAACAATCAAATTTAGACAGTTTCTACTCAGCTATGTCTCTAAAGCATCCTGGTAGAGGATAGGGCACTATCCAGCCTGAGATGTTTTGGGATGCCTCCACAGTACAGTAAATCTGTGGCCTGAAATAAACCTACACAGAGAATTCCCAACTTACTAACTTATGCCGGTGCATAATTAGGCATGCACATGATTAAGATCAGATGGGTTATAGAAAGGGATATGTGCAGTTGAAAAAATATTATATGGCCTAATCTATCAGTCAAAATGCACCCAACTCCTGCTCTTTTTGGTTTTTTGAGACAGGGTTTCTCTGTGGCTTTGGAGGCTGTCCTAGAACTAGCTCTTGTAGTCCAGGTAGTCCAGGCTGGTCTCGAACTCACAGAGATCCACCTGCCTCTACCTCCCAAGTGCTGGGACTAAAGGTGTGCGCCACCACCAACCAGCCAAACTCCTGCTCTTAAATCTTATAAGGAAGCCTCAAAGACTTGGCCCATGAGAACTCTGACTCATATGGATAGCCCTGTCAGATCAGTACTATAATAACTTTGCTTTGAATAAAGTTACCTTGTTTATTCTGTAAATCTGCTCAAGGCCATCAGATTGGCCTATGGGCATTTCCTACTTTTTTTGTTTGTTTTTTTGTTTTTCAAGACAGGGTTTCTCTGTGTAGTCCTGGCTATCCTGGAACTCTGTAGATGAGGCTGGCCTCAAACTCAGAGATCCACCTGCCTCTGCCTCATCAGTACTGGGACCTCCTTTTTTATTTATTATTTTTAGTTTATGTATATAAATATTTTGCTTGCATGTATCTAACCTCATATACCATGTGTGTATCTGGTTGGGGCTTATGGCAGACAGAAAAGGACATCAGATCCCCTGCAACTGGAGTTAAAGACAGCTGTGAGCTGCCGTGTAGGTGCTTGGAAGTGAACCCAGGATCTCTGGAAGAGCAGTATGTGCTCTTAACCACTGAGCAATGTTTCCAACTCCAAATTTTCTTGATTAGTGATGATGTGGGAGTGCCCAGCTCACTTCAGACAATGCCACCCGTGAGCACCAGGTGTTCCTGGATGGTATCAAAAGCATGTTGACAAGCCCTGGGGAGCAAGCCAGCAACAGCATTACTCCTTGGCCTCTACTATAGTTAGTCCTTCAGGTTCCTGCCCTGATTTACATACCTCAATGGTCTGTAACCTACAAGGTGAAATAAAACCTGAGTCTCAAGTTGGTTTTGGTCAGTGTTTTAATTTAACAATAGAAAAGCAAATATTATAACCAGGACCATTTCTAAATTTGGGGGAGATGGCAAAAACCTGGAAACCCAGGACCCTGACCACCAGTAACAGACTTATTTCCTTTCACAAATTTCTGTCTTTCTGTATTTTGGTAATGGGGGAGTAGACATCAGATTCTGCCTATAATATCAATTAAATCCTCTGGCCTTTAGTGTTGTGATTTTTTTGTTTGTGTTCTGACAAATAGAGCTTGCCTGGAGATCAGAGGGCGAAGCTAGTCACTAGTTAACCATGGAGGTCTGGAGGTCTGTACAGAGAGGAGACAGGCAGTGACAATATGGAGCAAAGACAGGAAGTGATAAGAGTTATAAGGTGCGGCATTGACAGTATCTCAGCCCCTTTCAGTCTGAGGACTTTGAGAGGTAAGAGATGACTGTGGCTGTTCCTTTGCTTCTCTGATCTTTCAGCTTTTACTCCTCCCCACCCCCCATGTCTGACTCCAGGTTTTGGGGTTTGTTTTTTTTTTTAAAGATTTTATTTATTTATTATGTATACAACATTATGCTTCCATGTATATCTGCACACCAGAAGAGGGCACCAGATCGCATAGCGGATGGTTGTGAGCCACCATGTGGTTGCTGGTTGCTGGGAATTGAACTCAGGATCTCTGGAAGAGCAGCTGGTGCTCTTAACCTCTGAACCAGCTCTCCAGCCCTAACTCCAGGTTTTTATTATTAAAACTAATTAGGATCACCAAGCGGTGGTGGCACGTCTTTAATCCCAGCACTTGGGAGGCAGAGGCAGGTGTGTCTCTGTGAGTTTGAGGCCAGCCTGGTCTACAAAGTAAGTTCCAGGACAGCGAGGGCTGTTACACAGGGAAACCCTGTCTGGAAGGGGAAAAAAAAAAAAACAACTAATTAGGGTCAGCTTCACTTTAGCACTTCTCAAAAGCAAACATATTTCCACCATGTGGCAGATGGTATGGTGGGAAGTACCCTTTTAATATTCCTTCTGCCTTAATCCATAGACACAGATGAAAGAGCACATTTAGTCTTCAACCACTCAAAATAGGTGCCTGGTATTGAAGACATTCTACAGTCTGTCATTAATGTACCTTTCCACATACATCACTTTTGGTTTGTTTTGTTTGAAATAGGGTCTCCTATGATCCAACATGATTTCCATCACAAGATGGCTTTGAATTTATAATCTTCCTGACTCTATCTTCACAGCGCTGGGATTACTGGCATGTGCCAACATTTGCAAGGTTTATTCTGTGCTAGAGAACAAATCCAAGGCTTCATGTATACTTGGCAAGCATGCTACCAACTGAACTATAATCCTCCATATTTACCACTCTGTAACACAAAATGCAGCTACAACCCCCCTTAGCATTTAGGTTGCCTCTCTGTCCCTTCTGAACCACTTGGAATGCCTCCACCTCATGTTTCTACACAGCCCATACTTCAAGTAAAACTCCATCTACTACTGATCATATAGTGATAACTATATAAATAAATTAAGATGACCAAACAAAACAAGCAGAAGTTTGCCCAGAGCTTGCTATACTAGGGGTTTTGCCATGATCATCATGTTTACAGACTCAAAGACATGCAGAGTGAAAAAGCCCTCAGGTGGTAAACATTTTGAGAATGCCCTAATTACTGGGCATGTGGCTCACTATATCTCAGTACTCAGGAGGCTATGGCAGAATGATTAGGAGCTCGAGGCCAGCCTTAGCTACCAGGTATGTTCAGGATATCCTGGGCAGGCCAGACATTGGTGGCACACACCTTTAATCCCAGGACTCAGGAGGCAGAGGCAGGCGGATCTCTGTGAGTTCAAGGCCAGCCTGGTCTACAGAGCAAGTTCCAAGACAGGCTCCAAAGTAATACAGAGAAACCTGTCTCAAAAAAACAAACAAAAAAGGATATCCTGCGCTACATGAAGCCCTGTCTGAAAAAGAACAAACAAAAATGTCCTGATTAAAGGTGGGGTTGTGGAGTCTGAAGAGATGGCTCAACAGTTAAGAGCACTGACTGCTCTTCCAGAGGACCTGGGTTCAATTCCCAGCACCCACATTGCAGCTCACAGCTCTCTCTAGTTCCAGTTCCAGGGGATCTGAAGTCCATGGAAAAACACCAAATGCACATAAAGATAAAAAAATTTAAGAAAAAAAGGTGTTCTTGTAAGGGGGACCCTGCAGGTATAGGCATGGGAATGAACTTGGAAGAGTCAAGAATAAAAACTCAGTTCAAATTAACTTTGTCAGTCTGATCAAAACTTCTAGCCAGGCAGTGGTGGTGCACATCTTTAATCTCAGCACTTAGGAAGCAGAGGCAGGCGGATCTCTCTGTAAATTCAAGGCCAACCTACAAAGCAAATTCCAGGATAGCCAGGACTATTACACAAGAGAAACCCTGTCTCCCAAAACAAAAACTTCTAGAGAGTCTAATGCCAGGGGGTTATTTTTTTCCTCCATTTTTTAAATTTAAATTACAAACAATATTGTTTTACATGTCAATTCCAGTTCCCTCTTCCTCCCCTGTCCCCCCCAATTAACACCCTACCTATTCCATACCCTTTCTGCTCCCCAGGGGGTGTGAGGCCTTCCATAGGGGGTCTTCAGAGTCTGTGATATCCTTTGGGATAGGGCCTAGGCCCTCCCCACCAGGGGGTTTATTGCCAGTATATTTAAACACAGTATAATTTAGAAAAAAGTGTCCTGGTGTAATACAATCCCTGGTACATAAGAAAGCATAATTACATGAAGACTCAACCCAGGGTACATGTCATTTCTTCCAAGAAGATGAATTATAGAGATAGGCTACCTGCACTAGCTTAATGGCCTAAGGAAGGCTCTGGCTTGGTCTTGACCTTACAGATAGCATAGAAGTCATTTGGGCTGTTAGCCACTTCTGGTCCTGGCTGTGGGAGTCCATGGTGGTACAGATAATGTAAGGGTCATTTAGATTACTAGGTATCTCCAGTCCTGGCTGTAGGAGCTAGATATGGCCTGGCCCAACAGATAACGAAGATCACGAATCCCCAGCTGTCTGGAGGCTGAAGACGACTGCCATGAATTTAAGGTTTGAGGCCACCGGGGGTTATATAAAAGGTCTCTGTCTCAAAATAAATGAATAAAAAGATGCAAAATAAAACAAAAACAAGGACAAGACAGAGAGAGGAGGAGAAAGCCTGATTAGAAACTTAGAATCTGTCCTCTGTGGGTACCTCACACATTTGGTTAGGATCTGTCTTCTGTGGGTATCTCACACAGTTGCCTAAAATATATCCACTGCGAGCACCTCACATATTTGGTTAGGGGCCCATATTTGTCTTCTTGTAATTGGTCTTAAATTGGGAGACCAATTTAATTTAAATTAAGGAAGCTGCCAATTATTATTATTATTTTGGTTTTTCAAGACAGGGTTTCTCTGTGTAACAGCTATGGCTGTTGTGGAACTCACTTTGTAGACCAGGCTGGTGTTGAACTCAGAGATCCACCTGCCTCTGCCTCCCAATGCTGTGATTACAGGAGTGTGCCACTAGCACCCAGCTGAGAAGCTGCTAATTATTAATTAGGTCCTGCATATTTGGAGCTGGCACAGAAGCTATAGATTGATTGGCTTTTTTTGATTGTCAGCATAGAACCCTTGACTTCCTGTAAGTCTGACTTATAGCAAGCTGGCTTCCTGTGTCAATGACTGTAGAGTTGGTTTCTTGTGCAACCTACTGCAGGTTGTGGGTCAGACTCATGAGAATATAAATGGTCTGATTGTTTAAGGGATTTCACACCAATGAAAACAGCTAGAACCATAACACAGTCTCATTTCTCCCAATGCACCTCTGCAAAATAGCCTTGTTTTCAGTGATACCCACTTTTCTTTATGGAGTCAGGGCTAATAAGCCTAATAAATGGCCAAAGCTAACATTGAATTTTTGATCCTTTTACCTCTCTCTTAAATACTGGGATTATCAGCCTGGCTGACTAGTCTTCTTTTTCTTTTCTTTCCTTCTTACACAGTTAATTTGTGTGTGCACTCTGCACACATGTGCTCATGCCACAGAGCAGGGTACTGTTTGGAGGACAATGGGTAGAGTCAGTTCTTTCCACCATATGGTTTCCAGGGGTTGAATTTAGGTCTTCAGGATTGGCAGGAAGCCCCTTTACCCACCAAGCCACCTCTCCAGCCACTGAATCCTGATTTCTTACCGATAAATCTCCTATCCTGCTTTATTGCTTGGACTTCTTGAACAAACATGGCCGAGCTACCCAATTACCAGACTACCCTTCATGAGGGCCACAATGTAGAGCTGATCCTTCTCTTCCTTCCAGAAGCCCAAGCTTTTCAAACCTCTGCTCCACTTCCCCACAGTGAGAGCCAGCCTGCCTCCTGGAGGTGCTCTTCTTGGCTATAGCAAGCTAGTGAACCCAACTTTGTTGGATTCCTGGTAAGTGAGGCTGTTGGACTTTGTAACCCAGCTCTACCACCTTTTCCACTAAATCTCTGGATGTGGTTTCTCCATCCTCCAGTTCCTAGTTCTGTCATATTGTATTTAACCACATTGGAGACATTTCTTCATAAGTAGCTCTGACGGGTCCAATATCCAAGGCTCTGGAGCCAGCAAGAGCTAAAGACTGAACCCTGGCTTCTCATTTCTCCAGGTGAAACCACACATAGAAGTGCCACCAAAAGCTTCTTTGGCCTGGTCTGGTCAAACCCACTATGAAAGCAGCCTCAGAGGTCCTAAATGCCTCACAGCCATCTTGGAAAACTTTGTTCCAGCTGTGGCAACATCAGATACCCCACCATCACCAAGAAAGATTTTGCTTTGGCTGTGGCCCTTTAGCTACCCTTTTGCTTCTCCAGATGATTCTGCCCCTCTACAGCCACTTTAAATGTCCCCATAGCAGTCTGTGAGGGAACATCCCCACCCCCATAATCGTCTGGACAAGAGGCCAAGTACACTTATAGAGACTGGCATAGACATACAGGTTTGTAGTTAGCAGGCAGGAGACTGCTAACCTGGCCTTTGTGTGGGTCTGCTCTTTGTGCTTATATAGCAGGTACTTCCACTGGGCTCGCTGAGCTCTCACATGTATAATCCTAGCGCTGTAGAGGCTTAGGCAGGAGGACTGATGTTGTATTGTTTTTGTACATTTTTTTCTCATTTGTCTGCTTGCTTGAGACAGGGTCTGCATAGACCTGGCTGGGTTGGAACTCACTCTGTAGACCAGGCTGGCCATGAACTCCCAGAGATCTGCAAGCCTCTACCTCCCTTTGCTGAGATTAAAAGTGTGAGCCACCACACTCGGCCTTTGATGTGAGTTTGAGACCAAAGCTTGGTGAGTTTCAGTCCACCCAGGACTACAGGGTGATGACTTGTCTCAAAATACCAAAGTGAGTGAGTAAAGAAGCAGATGCAGCACTCTTCTCACTGCCACAGAGTCAATCCAGGGACACCTCCACTCTGTACACTGAAGCATCAATCATAGTCGAGCCACTCTGAGATGGTTTTATTTTGCTTGTTTGTGATTTCTATCTCTGGAAGAGCAGATTGCTCTCATTAACATTAAGGAGTTGATAGCACCAAGGATTATTAGCTCTGAGTAGTTGCCAGCTGGTCTCCAATAGCTGCAGCAGAAGCTCCTAGAAGAGCCTGTTAGAAAACTGCAGGAAGAGCTTCGGGCTCCAGCTGCTGGGAAGGCTGCAGATTAAAGCTCTGGGTGCTGGAAGAGCAGCAGGGAGCCACTAAGAGCTGAGAGATGCTGTCACTCGGAGCCCAGAGCTACTAACACTAAGGAAGCTGCACTTTGCCTACTTTGATTTCTATTTACACCAGAGCAAAAGAGGCCAGGCATGAGGGCACAATCGTGTAATCCACTTAAGAGCAGAGACAGGAGGATCAGTAATTCAAGGTCCTAGCAAGGTCAAGGCTAGCCCAGCTACATAACACCTTGTCTCAAAAAAACAGCTGATACAATCTACCTACCTGATGCTTCTACCAATGGGTTTTGTATTAGTCATTTTCTGTTCCATGTGATGATATCTTGATTGTACAAACTCCCAATCTTATGCTAACGAGGTAAGGTGTGATGGTGGCTTGCTCCATTCTCTGACCTTCAGACAGACTTTATTTGTACAACCAAGATGTCACCATACATCATAATCAAGGCAACTTATAGAAAGAAGAGTTTATTTGGGTGCATGGTTTCAGAGGGATAAAAGTCCATCACTGTAATAGTAGAGAGACAGTAGCAGGCTGGAGCTGGAAGCTGAGAGCTCACATCTTGAACTGCAAGCACAAAGCAGACAGGACAAATGAAATGGCAGGAGTTTTTAAACTCTCAAAGCCCTCCTCCAGTACATACTTCCCCCAAAAAGATTGAACCAAACCTCCTAAACCTCCCAAGACAGCATTACCCACTGGAGACCAAGTGTTCAAATATACACGCCTATGCAACACTTGTTCATCCAAAGTGTGACAGACTTGAAAAGAGCCTTGATCTATGGTTTAATTTTATCCTGTAACTATAAAAAGTCCATGATCTCTATAACCATATCTGGAGGTGACATATTCTTGTTTCCTACAGATGTTTGCCTGACCACCCCCCAAAAAATTAGCAATTTGACTCTGGAACAACAGTTTTAGCCAAAGTGGCTTACAATATGTTGTCAATATGAAGTAATGGCTCTTTAAAGGAAATAAAGTATGGGTGACCACGATGGAGAAACATGGATTCAAGCTACCTTGAATAACATGTTCCACCATGGAAGGGGGGTGTCTTAGTTAGGGTTTCTATTGCTGTGAAGAGACACCATGACCAGGGCAATTTTTATAAAGGAAAACATTAAACTGGGGCTAGCTTACAGTTCAGAGGTATAATCCATTATTATCATGGCAGGTGGTATGCAGGCAGACATGGTGCTGGAGGAGCTGAGTGTTCTAAATCTTGATCCACAGCCCACAGGAAGTGAACTGTGTCACTGGTTAGAGTTTGAGCAAAGGAGAACTCAAAGCCCACCCCACAGTAACACACTTCCTCCAATAAGAGCACACCTACTCCAACAAAGTCATACCTCCTAATAGTGCCACTCCCTTTGTAGACCATTTTCTTTCAAACCACCACAGGGGTTACATGAGCTTTTATAGCCAGAGCAATAGAAACCCTTAAGTTGACAGGTTTACTACTTATATTGATATGAGCATCAGGTAAGCCTGATACAGCAAAGTGCATCTGTAGATTTCAGAAACTGTATCATTTTTTAAGGTTTATTTATTTATGATGTATACAGTGTTCTACCAGATCTCATTATAGATGGTTGTGAGTTCTCATTATATATGTGGTTGCTGGGAATTGAACTCAGAACCTCTGGAAGAGCTGTCAAGGCTCTTAACCACTGAGCCATCTCTCCAGTCCCAGAGGCACACACCTTTAATCCCAGCACTTGGGAAGGCAGAGTGGATCTCTGAGTTCAAGGCCAGCCTGGTCTACAGAGTGAGTTTCAGCCAGGGCTACAGAGAAACTCTATCTCCAAAAACCAAATAAAATGAAAGACTAAAAATAGCCCCAGATTTTGCAACTTGAGCTGAATATTCCATTTCTACACAATCATGGTGTCCTAGTCAGTCAAAACAGTTTGTTCGATCTTCATTACAGATGTGGTATCAGGGTTCTTCAGTGCTCAACTGCTTTATCTGGGCACTATATAGGGTGAGAGGGCATTTATCTGCTTCTGAGAGGGCATTATGATCTAGAGATTGTTCTTTCATTATGTTTTAGACCTAGGAACCAGAAAATACAAACTCATTGAGACTTTAACTCTGAAGGGACTGAGTATTAAGTAAATGTGGACTTACCAAGTGTACTCACATCTCAAAGATGAATTCATATAGCTTTTTATTTATTTTTTGAGGCAAGATCTCATGTGTCCCAGACTATGTAGACAAGGATAGTCTGGGATTACAGACATGGATTACTATACCTAGTTTATGAGGTCCTGAGGACTGAATCTTTATATGGCTTTGAGCTTGCTAGGTAAGTACTCTACCCAACTGACTATATCCCTTCCTGACAAGAAGTGACTATCAGGGGCTGGAGTGATGGACGGCTCAGTGGTTAAGATGAGCCTACTCTTCCAGAGGACCAGAATTTGATTCCCAGCTCACAAGCAGCTGTAACTTCAGTTGTAAGGGATCCAGTGCCCTCTTCTGGCCTTAAGAGGCACACACATAGTACACAGACATACATGCAGTCAAAACACCCATACTGTGCTGGCTAATTAATGTCAACTTGATACATGCCAGAGTTATCTGAAAGGAGGGAACCTCAATTGAGAAAATGTCTCCATAAGATCTGAATGTAAGCCAGGTGGTGGTGGCACGCGCCTTTAATCCCAGCACTTGGGAGGCAGAGGCAGGCAGATCTCTGTGAGTTTGGGGCCAGCCTGTTGTACAGAATGAGTTTCAGGACAACCAGGGCTATTACACAGAGAAACCCTGTCTCAAAAAACCAAAACCAAAATAAAACGAGATCATTCTTAATTAATGATTGATGGGGAAGGGCCCAGCCCATTGTGGGTGTGCCATCCCTGAGCTGGTGGTCCTGGGTTCTATAAAAAAGCAGGCTGAGCAAGCCATGATGAGCAGCCAGTCAGCAGCCTCCATGGCCTCTGCATCAGCCCCTGCCTACAGGTCCCTGCCCTGCTTGAGTTTCTGCCCTTGCTGCTTTTGATGATGAACTGTTACATGGAACTGTTATGTGAAATAATCCTTTCCTCTCCAAGATGCTTTTGGTCATGGTGTCTTATGACAATTTTAATGACTAACATAAGTAGGGGTTATTTTGTTGTTGTCCCCCCCCCCCAAACAGGGTTTCTCTGTGTAGCTTTGTAGCCTGTCCTGAACTGTATTTATAAAACAGAGATCCACTTGCCTCTGCCTCTTGAGTGCTGGGATTAAACGTGTGTGTGCCACCACCACCTGGCTGAGGTTAATTATTTTTTAATTATATTTATTTAATGTGCTTGTCCATGAATTTCACACTGGGTTCAGGAAGTCAGAGAACAACTTGTGTGAGTTGGTCCCCTCCTTCAACCACATATATGCCAATGATCAACTCTGGTCATCTGGCTTAGTGTTAAGTGCCTTTACCCAATGAGCCATCTTGTTAGCCCAAGACAAGCAGGTTTTGCACTTTGGAGTCAAGGAACAAGCTCTTGTCACCAAGACATTGAAAGATGGAGCTTCTAGTCCCTTGACAACTACATTTCAAAGAGACAACTTTCAGCTTGGCCCAGTGGCACAGACTTGTAATTCCAGCTACTTGAATGTGTAGATCCCCTGGAACTGGAGTTAAAGACAATTGTGAACCACCATGTGGGTGCTGGGAATTGAACCTGGGTCCTCTGTAAGCAGCAAGTGCTCTTTTTTTTTTCTTTTTACGTTTTCAAGACAGTTTTTCTGTGTACCACTGGCTGTCCTGGAACTGGCTCTGTAGACCAGGCTGGCCTTAAACTCAGAGATCTGCTTCCATAGTGCTGGGATTAAAGGTGTGAGCCAGCACTACCTGGCTAGCAAGTGCTCTTAACTGCTGAGCCATTCTTATAGCCTCAAGAATTATTGTGTTCATGCATGTGCTCTAGTGTGTGTGTGTGTGTGTGTGTGTGTGTGTGTGTGTGTGTGTGTGTGTAATATGTGTGTGAGCATGCACAGTCCACAGCCCACAAGTGGAGATTGAAAGGAAAAGTATTGGTTTAGGATCTTCAAGACCAAGTTCTCAGCACAAAGGACATTTATTTGTCCCAGAGGGACAGAGGGCAGGGAATAAGAGACAAAGACAGAAAATAGAGGGAGAGGGAGAGAGGGAAGGGACAAAGAGTAGAGGAGTCAGACATGGCACATGGGAAAATGGCAGTTTATAAAGGTACAAGGGAAAACCCTGTGTTAGGATGGTGTTTAACTGGGCATGTTAATTAGGCGAGCCAAAAGGAACTTTTGATTGCTAGACTTTCTCTGATAGCTAGACCTTGGTATTTAGCCTCAGGGGGAGAAAGTGGTCAAATGAGGGAATGTAATCCAACGGCTTTAGAAAGTAGAGGGAATGGGAAAGAAGGCCTGCCAGAGTAATGCTCACCACCCTCAAGATAGCCAGAGTCTCTTCAGAGATGAACAACTTGCTGGAGTTGGTTTTCCTTCCACCATATGGTTTCTGGGGTTCAAACTCAGGCTCATCAGCAAGGGGCACTGACCCACCTTCCTGGGCCAAGAATAGTCTTAACCCCTTTTCAGGTGTCAGCTGTGTTTTATGTCACCAGTAGCTTAAGGAGACCAGGCCACCTACCACCCACCCACCCCACCCCCCAAAAAAAAATGAGGGCTGGAGTGATGACTCAGTGGTTAAGAGCACTGGCTGGCTGTTCGTCTAGAGAACCTGGGTTCAATTCCCGGCACCTACATGGCAGCTCACACCTGTAACTACAGTTCCAGGACTTCTGACATTCTTACACAGACATATATGCAGGCAAAACATCAATTAATATAAAATAAAAATAAATTTAAAAAATTTCATGAAAGGGCTGAGGGAATAGCCGCTCTGAGCAGATTGTGGCTACAAGCTTTCTTAACCATTCTTATTTTGTTTTGTTTTTCGAGACAGGGTTTTTCTGTGTAGCTTTGGAGCCTATGCTGGCACTCACTCTATAGACCAGGCTGGCCTCGAACTCACAGAGATCCACCTGCCTCTGCCTCCCGAGTGCTGGGATTAAAGGCATGTGCCACCAATGCCCGGCTTCTTAACCATTCTTGTCCTGCAGCAAAACACATTTAAGTTTCAGATTTAGGACAAACGGCTGAGGTGCCTATCTAACATAACAAAGCATCCCTCATTCCCTACCTGTTACAGCATATCCCACCCTCTACCCTGAATTCTCCAACCCAGGGACTTGCCCTAGAGGCTCTTCCCTATATAATCCAGACATAGTGGTTAGCCTTCCCTCTTTTTTGGCTCTTTGTCCTTCTGGCTGCTACATCTGGTTCCCCTCTCTCCCCACATGGAGAGCTTGGTCGTCTCCACTCTGGACTCTTTCAAATATCCCTGCCTCTGCCTATGCCCTCCCATGTATCTGTAACGAACTCCTCCACCACACCTCCACCACACACATTTTTTTTTTCATTCAACTAAATTCATGATGCAGTCATGTTAGAAGAATTTCAAAAAAAAAAAAAAAAAGGCAGGCATATATTTTAAAAGGAGAGAAAATGAAAATTCTGGAAGGGTTTTCTTTCTTGCCCCTCTCATTTGTGTTGGTTGGTCCATCCGAGGCCCCCGCGTCCACATCTCGCCCAGCCCGGGCACCTACCCCTATGGGACAGCCCGGGCTGCCTAGGCTCCGTACCATTCCAGCCCCTAGCTGTGACACCCGGGTGGAACATGGGAGAAGATTTGGAGGGTGGCCACGAGGTCTGAGGACTACCTGTGACCGCCAGCCACCACTAGGGCGGGCCCAAAGCCCAAAGAGCCCAGAGCCCGCGCTCAAGGCCACGCCCTGGGCCCGATGACATCACCAACTTGGAGCCCGCGCACAAGGCTTCGGGGAGGGGCTGCGTGATGACGTTAGACGCTTGCGTGGCTCGGTGATCTGCCGATGACGGTAAATATGTGTGCGCGTGCGCGGGTTGCAGCCATGGCTGTGCCGTCCGCGTTCTTGTATGCTGGGTCTCTCGCCTTTTTTGCATCTACGGCCATCCGGGACCAGGAGTCATGCCGGGCTATTCTGAAGCCAGGTAGGGATCGAAGGGCTCTGTGGCGGGAGGCAGGAGGTCAGGCTGCGGTGGAGTAGGGATGGTGTCCTATGGGGAGACACGTGCGACGGGTACCTTGTCCCAAACCTCAGCGACCCCTGCCCAAGCATGGAGGTTCTCCCTCCGAGAGATTCTGTCACCCGAGAGTTTCGAGGGGCTATAATTGAGTGATAGGCACAGGTCGGGGCTGTATGTGTTTTGTCCCCCTTTAGATGGAAATCGAGGCCAGGTGGATGGACCCACAGCGTGGAAGGGCTGACCGGCCTCCTCTGGAAGATGTTCTGGTAAGTTAGTTGTGAAAGCCGGGCGCTGCCAGTCTGGAACTGGGCCCTCACTTCTCTGAACCATACTCGAATTAACTTAATGTGTCGAATTTTTCTCCAGCCTCGAAAATATATCTTGAGAAGATTAAGGAAGAAGAGATCATTTTTTTTTGTCCAGGTGTGTATATTATTTCTGTGGTCACGAGTTTAAGAAACACTTCTAAAATTAGTGTGTCACATAATGTAGCAGCTTATATTGTCTAATCTTTTAAATGAGATAGCCACTTCCGGAGAGCCTTCCTCACTCTCTCCGGGAAAGTAGAGGTAATCTGGGCTCTCTGGAACTAAACTTGGTGTCTAATTCGCCTTCAGGACTAATTCTCTCCTCCAGAGTTCTCGGAGGACTTTGGTTGGCCGGGGAGACTTGAGTGGTGTCCTTAGCAAGCCTCCAGCGTGCTTGGGTCTGCAGTGACCCTGTGCATTCCTACAGTGCTTGCCAGAACAGCTTTGAAGTGGTTTGAGGCCTTGCCCTGCCCTCTCCAGAGCAAGGTTATAGAAATTTCAGACAATATAGCAGACACCTACCACGGTAAACTTCAAGTGAATAGAATTTACAAATGCTGCACTTCCTTGTTTGGTTATTTTTTCAAACTAGTGAAAAAGTTGCACAGTTGTGGTGTAGAGGCAAATAAGTCGTGATTATACTTTTTCTATGCTCCAGGGTTAATGCAAACTATTAAATCCTTAAAACAATTACAAAGTACATGGCATGAAAACCAGGTGTGGTAGCACATGATTTGATGATTTACAGGACTTGGGCGGCAGGCATGTGGGTCCTGGAGCTAGTTCTTAGAAGGCAAGAGAGTCAGGGACTGAGGGCCTGCGGATCGTGGAGGCCTGGCCAGTGTGCCAGTACTTAAGGTTTCATGTAGGTTAAGCTGGCCTGAAATTTAGGTGAGGATGACCTTGAATTCCCAGTACTCCTGCTTCAGCTTCAGTGGCTCAAAGTTTTGGGGTTACAAGCATTTTCATGCTTGGCTTGGCACGTTTCATGCCAATGGTTTCACTGGATTTCCCTGAATGCAGAGATCTGCCTGCCACTGATTCCAAGTGTTGGGATTAAAGGTGTGTGTCCTCATTCCAAATCTTTAATTCTTTATTGTTTTTTGGGGGTGTTTCCTCCCAAGACAGGGTTTCTTTGTGTGGCCTTGGCTATCCTAGAACTAGCTTCCTAGACTAGGCTAGCCTCAAACTCACAGAGATCCACCTCCAAGTGCTGGGATTAAAGGCGTGTTCCACCACTGTCTGGCCCAAATCTTATATTCTACTTATTTTATGTATGTGTGTGGTCCATGGGTGGCACAGCTCATGGAGGTCCAAAAGCAACTTGCAGGAGTTGGTTTCCTCCCTCCGCTCTAGTTCTGTGTGTCCAGGGGTTTCCCAGCAGGAACTGTCAGGCTGAAATTTGATAGCTGGTATCTCTAGCCCTACAGCTTTCCGGAGAGGATGGGAAGCTTGGGTTGAAGGGTTTGTCCTGTTCTTGGTGTAGGAGCTGTGGGGTAAATGAAGTAGACAGTCCCCAGCTTACTATTGAGGCTTCCCAGCTCACTGACTCTTTCTTTAGTCTAGGAAACCCAAGATGCTGGAACTAGAAGAGACCTGAAATGACACATCAGTGGTTATCAGGCTGTCTCATGGAACTTCTGAAGAGGTAAGGATGCAAGAAGACACTATTAGGTCACTTCTGGATTTTTGTTCCTGTTTTGAGGAAGTGTCTCCTGTTAGACAGACCTCAAAGTCTGTATAACCAAGGATGGCTTTGAACTCCCTGACTCATGCTTCCACCTCCCCAAGAGTTTGAATTATGGGCCTATACCAACAAGCCTAAGCTTCACTTTTGTTTGTGATAAGTTGTCCATCAGCCACCAGGTATTTAAAAACAGTAGCCAATGAGGTGGTGGTTCGTGCCTTTAATCCAAGCACTTTGGAGCAGAGGCAGATGAATCTCTGGGAGTTTGAAGACAGCCTGGTCTCCAGAGTTACAAAACAGCTGTAACACAGAAACAAAAACAAGCAACAACCAAAGGAAAAAAACAGTGGCCTTCCCATAAGTCATGTGATTGACTCTCAGAAAGGTTAGCTGTGTTAAAGTTTATAAGACTATTTCAGAACTTCCAGTATCTGGGTTCCTTGGCCCTGATACTTGGAGATGACATTTGATTGCCTTTGTGGTTTGAGTTCAGCATGGTATTCTGGTCATGATATGTCTAGCTGGATTGGGTGTGGGTGCAGGCCTTTTGGCTCACTTGGTGCAATCAGGATCAGAAACTTGGCATAGGCTTTGCTATTGCCCCTCATGGCAGTGGGCATTCATAGCATTTGGTTTTGTGGTGTTTCCTAATTTTAACTGTATGGCATTTCTAATCTCTGCAGATGAGGAAACGGGCCAGATTTGAAGCCTGCTATTTGTTTGTCACCCCTCTAAAAAGAATCAGCAGTTTCTGGTTCTTGGCCCGAGTTGCTGTGTTTCAGGACAAGTGTGTTTGGCAGATACTGTCTTCCTAGTCTCAGTGACGGATATTGGAGGTGGCAAAAGGAAAGCAGACCTGCTATCCAAGCTCTTAGGAGGTAGAGGCAAGAAGATCATGGATTCAAGGCCAGCCTGGGCTACAAGAGACCCAGTCTCCAAAAAAGATAAATAAATGGAGTTTTATCTGATTCGCCTTAGTCTGTTTTTTCCATTTTTGTGTGTTAAAGAAGCTAGCTCTAAGCCGGGCAGTGGTGGCGCACACCTTTAATCCTGGCACTCCAGAGGCAGAGACAAGTGGATCTCTGAGTTCGAGGCCATCCTGGTCTACAGAGTAAGTTCCAGGACAGGTTCCAAAGCTACACAGAGAAACCCTGTCTCAAAAAACCAAAAAAGGAAAGAAACTGACTCTGGTGGCAAGCTCAGTCCAAATGAACCAAGGTCACTAGGGCACTTGTGGTTTTGAGGCAGGGGCCCAAGTGTCCTCTTGCCTCATCCCTGGATATACTTGGGAGTGGCCATTTGGGTGTGGTGGTCACCTCAGCTATGTGGGAGGGGTAAGGCACATAGGAACTACCCTGAGAGCCTAAGGATCTGCTCTTGGTTGATGGCTCTGCAGTCAAAGGTATATGCTTCCAGTGCCCATTCAGGCAGCTCAACAGCTGTAACTCCAGTTCTAGAAGGTGTGATAACCCTGTGTCTTTACAGCCAACTGAAGGTTGGTTAAGAGCTGTAGCTGCTCTTCCAGGGGACTTGGGTTCAATTACTTACAGTCATTTAAAATTTGTTCCAGGGAATCCAATACCCTCTTCTGGCCTCCTTGGGTACAAGTACACAGACACATTTTAGGCAAAAACTACATTTTTAAAGTATTTGAAAACCCATACAAGTGCTGGGTGTTGGCACTGCACATCTTTAATCCCTACACTCTTGGGAGACAGAGGCAGGTGGATCTGTTCGGAGGCCAGCCTGGTCTACAGAGCGAGTTCCAGAACAGCCAGGGCTTCATAGAGAAACCCTGTCTTGAAATGACCCCCCCCCAAAAAAAAAAACATACAAGTTACCTCTTCCTATACCAGTAGTTATTACCCATACATATTACATATACCAGAAGTATCAGGATGGAGGATAGGAAGCCAAGAGAGTGATGATCCCCTGAGGGTCAATCTATTCAGTGTAGTCTAACCCATAGAGGGTTAGATCACACAGCATTATTGTCAGGAAATGTAGTGCGAAAGGCCTGGCAAAATCAGCCATTGAGGATACAGTGAGTAAATTTTAGGTTTCATTACTACTGACAGTGAATAGAACAGTGCTCAGAGATGCCAGACCCCGACCCTGTTGAGCACAACAAAAACTACCCAAATAGATGCCGCCATATGTGAAGGCAAAAGGGAAAGCCCCCGCCCCCAACACACACATACAAACTTTAAAAATAGATTAAAAAGCTGTAGTTCAGCAGCTGGAGATAGCTCAGTGGTTTAGAGCCCTGACTGATCTTCAGAGGACCTAGGTTCAATTCCCAGCACCCACATGACAGCTCTGTACACCCACATCCTGTAACTCCAGGATCCAATACCCTCACGAAGACATACAGGCAAAACACCAAAAAGAAAAAGCTGTGGTTCAGTTTTAAGGGGGAAACAGGTACTTAGGGGAAGACCAGAAGTGCATGTGTGTGCAAACACACACACACACACACACACACACACACACCATCATAGATGGCCAATTTGGCCCTGAGCTAGACAACAGTAAAACTACAAGTGTTTCTTCAGTCCCCAGCAGACTTGAGTGGGTGGTGGCCCCACCCTATTATTCTGTCTGCATGATGCTGAGTTCTGCTAGTCTGATTTTATAAGGCCCATGTCATGAGGGAACTTAAAGTGGCTATAACCTGTTCATAGTGACCAGCCATTCTTAAAGACAACTGGAGCCTCTGAAAGGGCCCAGGGTTGGTTCAATCCAGGAAGGAATTAAATGTGATGCCATCCCCTTGGCTTCAGTAATGTGAAATGAGAGTAACTCTGTGTGTCATGGAAGTCAATGCAAGCATGGTTGTGCAAGCCCCCGGAGTGGGAGAGGCTGAGTCATAGGCTGGGGAAACAGAATCTAATACTACACCCACGGGTCAATCTCTGACCTAAGAATGGTCTTGGGATTTTTAAGTGGTTAGGAAGAAAAAACCTAAAAGCACTATATCATGATAGGTGAATTTTTTTTGTCGATTACAGAGTTCTTTGTCTCAGATTTTACTGGAACTCAATCACGTCACTTCTTGATTCAATCAGCACAAGTCACGGGTCTTTTTAAGGCCTGGAGTTTTGGGAAATGAAACCCAATGGTGGGGTGGGAGTCCCCACGTTGGGGAAACCCTACCAAAGCAATACCCCAGGAAACTGGGGATGGAGTGCGTCTGTGCCAGGCTTAAAAGGATGCAGCCTGGCTGCCCCAGGGTAAAGCCAGAGCCCTGCTACTGGATCTGGAGTATTTTTGGCCAGTGGTACATGTTATCACTAATGGTACCTGCTTTTACCACATGGTGGATAAGAACTTACAATTTCATTAGGTATGTTGCATTATCAAATAATTTAAAAAATCAAATGAAATGATTGAAATACAATTATCAGCTGGGCGGTGGTGGCAACATACCTTTAATCCCAGCACTCAGAAGGCAGAGGCAGGTGGATCTCTGTGAGTTGGTCTACAAAGTGAGTTCCAGGACAACCATGGATACACAGAGACCCTGTCTCAAAAAAACCAAAAGGAAAAAAAAAAAAAAAAAAAGGGAAAAGAAATACAATAGTCAGGTTTTTGTGAATATAAGAACTCTCAAAGTTGACCTGAAAATAACTCATATTTGGGAACTTTAGGGCTTGCCATCTACCCTCCTCCCAGAATGAGGGAAGGGAGCAGAGAGGGCTGCCCCCAGGGCAGGCCTTGTAATCAGAAGGACTGCACAGAGAAACCTGTGTGGTCAGCTAGCCATATCGAAACGCACCATTCATATGTAAGTCCAAAAATGAGCAGCAAGTCTTTGTGCCACCAGCACCAAATAACAACACGGAGACTAATTATGAAAGCTCGGCTTGTGCCTTAGGCTTGGTTCCTTACTAGCTCTTTGTTTGTTTGTTTGTTTGTTTTTGTTTTTTCGAGACAGGGTTTCTCTGTGTAGCTTCGGAGCCTATCCTGGCACTTGCTCTGGAGACCAGGCTGGCCTCTAACTCACAGAGATCCACCTGCCTCTGCCTCCCGAGTGCTGGGATTAAAGGCGAGCGCCACCAACGCCCAGCCCTTACTAGCTCTTATAATTTAAATTAACCCATTTTTTTGTTGTTGTTGTTGTTTTGTTTTTGTTTTTGTTTTTCGAGACAGGGTTTCTCTGTGGCTTTGGAGGCTGTCCTGGAACTAGCTCTTGTAGACTAGGCTGGTCTCGAACTCAGAGATCCACCTGCCTCTGCCTCCCGAGTGCTGGGATTAAAGGCGTACGCCACCAATGCCCGGCTTAACCTATATTTTTATTAATCTACATTCTACCGTGTAGCTATTACCTTTCTCATTCTGTGTGTCTGACTCATTAGGCTTCTGGCTGACTTCTCTATGGCCAATTCCGGTTAACAAGTCCCTGGCACCATCCCCTGGTTCAAGGTATAACCTTATTGGGCAGTCTCTGGAGTGTCAGAGTGCAATTAAAATATCTCACAACACCCACCACTGGCTCATCTGCAGGGTCAGGCAGAAAGCCTTTGTGGTTTAAATTCTATTGTGGTCATCCCTGAATAATGTCGAGCTGTGGGGTGACAGACATACAGCTGTCTGTCCAAATGTGAAGAAATGTCTTGGGCTAGGGAGATGGCTCAGCAGTTAAGAGACCAGTCCTTCTGAGGACTGTCTACCTCCCTAGACTTCTGCAGACACCAGGGATACACACAGTTCTCTTTTGTACATGCAGACTAAAAGCTCATACACATAAAATAAATGTTTTTTGTTTGTTTGTTTGTTTGTTTGTTTTATGAAAAGAATCATCCATTTTGCTGGACCTGGTACAATCCTGGAGACATTGGGATGGTGAGGCAGAAGGCCAGCTTGGGCTATAGAGTTAAAGGGAAGAAAGAAGAAAGAGAGGGAGAGAGGAGAGGCAGGAATCTCTATGAGTCTATATATTATATGCTGCCAAGGTTGGAAACCAACCCTCAAAAATCTTGTGGTGAACTTCTGTTCTTTTGAGATAGGGTCTTGCTTTATCAGGCCTCCTATTCATTATGTTGACTGTGTTGGCCTTGATTCTTTATGGTAACCCTCCAGCCTCAGTCACCCCTCCTTTTTGTTTTTGTTTTTGTTTTTTTGAGACAGGGTTTCTCTGTGCAGCCCTAGCTGTCCTGGAACTCACTACTCACTCTGTAGACCAGGCTGGCCTCAAACTCAGAGACCCACCCGCCTCTGCCTCCCGAGTGCTGAGACTAAAAGCATGCATCACTACATCCTGTTTCTCAGCAACCCCTCTTGATACAAGGTGTCATACATCCCAGATTGATCTTAAACTTGCTATGTAGTAAGATACTACCTTGAAATTCTGCTCCCTCTCCAAGTGTTGGGACTGCAGGCAT
This sequence comes from Cricetulus griseus, assembly GCF_003668045.3. Classification (NCBI taxonomy): domain Eukaryota; kingdom Metazoa; phylum Chordata; class Mammalia; order Rodentia; family Cricetidae; genus Cricetulus; species Cricetulus griseus. The sequence goes on from NW_023276807.1 coordinate 98,354,121, forward strand.
GTGCTACCATGCCTGGTTTTTATAGGGTGCTGAGGGTTGAACCCAGGGCTTGATGAGTGTTGGGCACACACTCTACCAATAGCCACATCCCCAGCCTGCCCTTAACCTTTTGAGTGCTTTGGATTATAAGCATGTATTACTATACCCAGCTTGAAAAGAGCTTTGTGGAGGACAAGGATCCCATCAGAATAGAGGACCAGACCGCTAAGCACAAACTTTGTGGGTCAGGGAGCAGGAAACAGCTCTTGAAGCACCCAGACAAGGGAGCAGCAAGTGGGCAGGGCTAAGCACCCTAGCAAAACCCACTTCCTACTTTACCGCAGCACTGCAGGAGTTAGGCAGGGCTGGGCCTCCCCTTTCTGTCTTCCCCTTCGCCTCTGTACAGAAAGCTCTGGCGCCCTGGCTTGGGGTGCTTCCAGCGGGCAGGATGGAGGACGAGGATGGTCCTGAGTATGGAAAGCCTGACTTTGTGCTTTTGGACCAACTGACAATGGAGGACTTCATGAAGAATCTGCAGCTCAGGTAGATGGGAAGAGGGGGGCTTCTGGGCTCCGTTCCCTCCTTCCCTCCCCTTTCATCCATGCAGACCTGAGGGAAGCAAGGAGAAGGTACACTGGTTCCATCATCAGGAAAGGGTACAGGGTTACATACACCTAAGGCAATACAAGCTGAAATGATAGTGTCTCCAGGAGATAATGGGCACCCAGAAAGCAACCAGCTTTTAGAACTGGAGCTGCCCAATCACTCTCACCACACCCTAGTTGACACAATGAGAATGTGATGTCCCCTTGAGAAAGGTGGGCAAAGGCATAGGGACCAGGAACTATACCCTCTTTTTCTTTCTGTAACTAACTACAGATGTTTCTTCCCTGGGTCTCATGTGGGATCCTGACTCAAGCCTCCTTAGGAACTTCAAAATGAAATGGGTTCCACCCTAGGGTCTCAATAATTGCAGCAAGTTGACATGATGCTCTGGGTTGTTCATGAGAGGGATCTCAGGCTACGACTGGTAGAACTGATACAGGAGCCCACTATCCCATTCAGGAAGGCAGGGAGGGGTCCAAGAGTAAGAAGCATGGCATGTCAGATGGCCTTGTGTGCAGCTGGACTTCATGCCTGACTTCTAGGGAGGTCTTCTGTGTGCTAGGAAGCTCCTTGGAGATCACTGGAGGACAAGGAATCTCCCTAGGCACTGAGGTGGAGGCCACCGGCTGACCCGTGGAGAGGGCCATCCAGGAAATGAGTCAATTCTTTGTTAGTCTACCTCATTCTTGTGAAAAGCAAGCTTGCACTCATGCCATCTCTGCTTGCACCCTGAGCCATGGAGGACAGTGGCTGCAGGTCACATAGTTTGTAGTCCCTGGGAGTATCCATGTCACAAGTGGCAGAGAAAGAGGAACCCTGAACAGTCCTGCCTGGGGTTGGGCGGGTCACACACACCGAGGGCCCCAAGGAGCAGGCAGGCCAGGACTTCTCTCAGAGGACAAAATCCAAGAGAGTACAGACCTGGGCTTCTGCTGGTAACTAGGTTTGTGAAAGGAAGGGTGGAGAAGTCTGAAGATGTGCTGGAGAGGGGCGGTGGCCATGACTAGGGGGTGAAAAGACTAGTAAATCACCACCCTATGATTTGGGTGGGGCAGGGCGAGTCCCCTTCCGGCACTGGTCCCGCCTAGACTCTGACACAGGAAATAACCAAGGACCCCTCCCTGGAAGCGTCCCCTTTTCTCAGTTTCATCAGCCCAGCTGCCCTGCAGGGGTCACCTGGGGCCAGCCCTGACTCTTGTGAAAGACCCAGGGTTCTTTCCAAGTCAGTTCCCTTTGTGGAATGGATGCTCCTGATTCCTGGGACCTGAGCATCCTGATAGAGAGCAGTGTGGACCACACACTCTGCACTGTGCTGAGGACTACTCTGGGTGGCTCAGCTTACTCAGGATGGCACCAGGGAGTCTTAAGTCAATGAAGCCCCCTTTTCTTCTCTCTATGATCTTTTCTGGGAGGGGGTTCTGACTGCTTGGGGCCTCCCACATGGACCTCCCATGAATGTGAATGCTGAAGCCTTGCTCTGCTGTACCTAGGTTTGAGAAAGGCCGTATCTATACTTATATTGGTGAGGTGCTGGTATCCGTGAACCCCTACCAGGAGCTGCCACTGTATGGGCCAGAGGCCATTGCCAAGTACCAGGGCCGTGAGCTCTACGAGCGACCACCTCATCTTTATGCTGTGGCCAATGCCGCCTACAAAGCAATGAAGCGTAGATCCAGGGACACCTGCATCGTCATCTCAGGTACCTGCGTCTGTGAACCGGATGCCAGAGCTCTGCTTCATTAATAAATGAGGGTGGTGGGGCTTCCACCTCTAAGGATGGGGCAGGAACAAGGATGAACCAATATTGTTGATGCTACCATCCCATATCTTCCTGGCAGGGGAGAGTGGGGCAGGGAAGACAGAAGCGAGCAAGCACATCATGCAATACATCGCTGCAGTCACCAACCCCAGCCAGAGAGCTGAGGTGGAGAGGTGAGCACTTAGCGGTCCCAGCGGGGATGTGGATTCTTTGCTAGGGGAAGGGCCTTGGACTAGGAAGCAAAAAATGAAAGGTAAAGGCTAGCACAAGCCATTGTCTGTCAGGAAGGCTCCAGGTTGTTCCCTGTATCCTAATGCCACACCAAGGGCTTTTCAGATGAGGGGGCTGAGACCCAGACAAGGTGTGCACGCGGCCAACTGGGGAGGAACTGGCATCAGCAGGTATCAAAGCAGGAAAGGGAACATCTTGTAGAGCCTACCAAAGCCTGGAGAAATTGACAGCCTGGTGAGGAAGGCCAGCCAGGCATATGAGTTCCAGTTGCCTGATCCAGGAAGTGGGCTGGCCTGCCCCGCCCTCTACTCCCCATCCAGGCCCTGTGGAAGTACCTTCCTGAGTCTTAGCCTGTCTCTTCTAGTAGTGATGTTGTGATGGGGGCTTGTCGGATGCCTACAAGAATGCCTACAAGTCTCCCAGCATGTGACCGTCACTGCTACCTAACTGTAGCTAAAGCTCTACTGTGAAACAGATGGGACATGGGGGTGACCACAGATCACATGGCATTTGGCACATGGCATTTGCTGAGCACTTATCCTGGACTCAGAGCTGCACAGACAATATGTGTGACACAAAGAAGCTGGGCAAGAGCATCCCCAGTCTCATAGGGAAGCTGACTACTATGCTCTAGACAATGTGGACCGCTCACTCCTCAGCCAGCTCAGCTCCCTGGCCCATCCTGGGATACTGTGATTGTCCTTTAGATGAGGGTCTTTGCATTGAGCCCCTAGTCCCTCTGTCCACAGGGTGAAGGATGTGCTACTCAAGTCCACCTGTGTGCTGGAAGCCTTTGGCAATGCCCGCACCAATCGCAACCACAACTCTAGCCGTTTCGGCAAGTACATGGACATCAACTTCGACTTCAAGGGGGATCCTGTTGGAGGACACATCCACAGCTATCTGCTGGAGAAGGTGGGCTGGAGGGCTGAGGACACCCTGATCCAGGAAGTGGGCTGGCCTGCCCAGCCCCCGACATGAAGGGCGGACATACTGACTTGATGTTGCACATTGGGAAAGCAGAACGCCTAGTGGCCCTTCTCTGTGCCTCAGTGGCCCTGTGTCACAGCACTCCTGCTCCCAGGCTGCTTTCCACCTGCTAATACACAGATGGGTCCCACTCCAGGACTGGAATCCAACTACCCCTCTTGCCTCAGTCTAGGGTCCTCAAGCAGCATGTGGGTGAGAGGAACTTCCACGCCTTCTACCAGGTAAGCATCTGTGAGCGAAGAACGGATGAGAGCAAACAGCAAACAAAAGGAAAGGCAGGGAAGGGCAGTAGGCTGGACCTGTCTTCCATCCTTTACTCACTGCCCCCAACTTCCCCTCTCTATCCCACACTAACCTGCCCCCAAACATGTCTTTATTCCCCTTACTCTATCTCAAACATTATACATCACCCCAGATACCAAAGGATGGGGGAGCCTTGAGAATGGAGATGTCCCCAGCAGTAGAGACCCAGAGAACATAAGTATCCTGGGACACAGGCAGTTTTTTTGTTTTTCTTATGGGTTCTGTGTCTGAGTCACCCTGTTTCTGTTGGGGGATGGGGTCAGTAAAGGAGGCTCCCTGAAACTCAGCACCTAACTAAAGGACTTCTGTGCCTTTCAGTTGCTTAGGGGCAGTGACGACCAAGCGCTACAAGGACTGCATCTGGAGAGAAATCCTGCTGTGTATAATTTCACACGTCAGGGAGCTGGGCTCAACATGGGTGTGCACAATGTGAGGGCAAGGGGTACGGGTCTCAGTCAGACTCAGGGAGAAGACAGTGACTGGTGTGAACAGCCCAAGGAAGTGGGAGAGAAAATAGTTCAGGGAGGGGACAAGATACAGGTGACGGGGATGGAGGAATGGGGACCGATGGAGAAGAGATAGGGTGAGCAGGAGCCTGAGATGGAGGGATTGAGGTCTATTGAGGGGCAGCTATCCTGTGCCCATGTTAGCCTGGCTGGTAAACAACTTCTCCCTAGGCCTTGGATAGTGATGAGAAGAACCACCAAGCTGTGATGGAAGCTATGAGGATCATTGGCTTCAGTCCCGAGGAGGTGGAGTCCATCCATCGAATCCTAGCTGCCATATTGCACCTGGTGAGCTTGACCTGGAAGACCTGGAAGGGCAACCTCTCCTCTGGGAACCTCCATGGGGGAAGGATTGGACTCACTGGGGGATATTCCAGCAGAGTCATTGGGTTGCCTTCCTCCCCTGCTGAGTCTGAGTCTGAGCCTAGTAGAGATCTGTGAGCCTAGGCTATGCTCTTTGACAGCTGAGCCTTGATGAGCAAGCCTCTGGCAGTGCCGCCTGTGAGCCGTTCCTCAGCACCTCTCGGCTTCAGTTCTCTTTGAGAGGCCTCAGGTGAAGGTTTCAGAACTCTGCTGTGTCTGTGACCCACAGCGATCAGTAGACAGTGCTGTGTGAGTGGAAGCTGTGTCCCCCACTTCCACACCCTCTGCCTTCCTTCCTTTTCTCCATCCAAAGGCAGCTAGACTCCTTGGAGACATGGAGCCTAGCCTGTTCATGATCCCTTCATCACCAGGGAAACATCGAGTTTGTGGAGACAGAGGAAAATGGGCCACAGAAAGGAGGCCTGGCAGTGGCTGAGGAGGCCCTGGTGGGCTATGTGGCCAAGCTGACAGCCACACCCAGGGACCTTGTTCTTCGAACCCTGCTGGCTCGTACAGTGGCTTCAGGAGGCCGAGAACTCATAGAGAAGGGCCACACTGTGGCTGAGGCCAGCTATGCCCGTGATGCCTGTGCCAAGGTATTCTCAGAGTAGTTGGAGGGATAAATCGTGGGGCCTTGATAGGGCTGGTGGCCTAGTAGCACAAACACATGATCTGCTCCAGGCGGTGTACCAGAGGTTGTTTGAGTGGGTTGTGGACAGGATCAATGGCATCATGGAACCCCGGGGCCGTGACCCTCGGCGTGACGGCAAGGACACGGTCATTGGTGTGCTGGACATCTATGGCTTTGAAGTGTTCCCCGTCAACAGGTAGGAAACCCAGCCAACTGCAACTATACCTTTGACCCTGTAACCACAATGAATCCAGAAACCAGGAGGAAGGAATGTTTAGATTCTCCTGCTGGTCCTTAAGTGCTCTAAGCTTGCCTTGCCTGTGCCCCAGTCAGATAGGTAAACCTGATGACCAAGCAAATTTGATGATGGCTTTTCTTGATGTTGGTTCCCATTCTGGGGCATGGGGGTGGTAGGGTGGAGAGAGGCAGCTGTTACCACTGCCTACCCCCACAAGGCGTGAGAACCCTCTGAAGACCCACCCCCCACCCCCAGCTTTGAGCAGTTCTGCATCAACTATTGCAACGAGAAGCTGCAGCAGCTCTTTATCCAGCTTATCCTGAAGCAAGAGCAGGAGGAGTATGAGCGGGAGGGCATCACCTGGCAGAGTGTGAGCACGGCGGCTGGGCATGGCGGCTGGGCTGGGGGGGAGTGGGGGGCAGAGTGTGAGCATGGCGGCTGGGCATGGCGGCTGGGCTGGGTGGGTGGGGGGCAGAGTGTGAGCACGGCGGCTGGGCTGGGCTGAGCTGGGGGGGTGGGGTGGGGGAGAGGAGTGGCTATCAGGGAGGAGGATGTATTAGGGGCCTCATGTGACCTGGAAGGCAATAAGCGGGCACTGAGCAGGGGGAGGTGACTGGCCAGTGTCAGGAGTTTTTTCTAGAGCCTCCCTTCTGGTGGTCTCCACTCCAGATTGAATACTTCAACAATGCCACCATTGTGGAACTAGTGGAGCGGCCCCACCGAGGCATCCTGGCTGTGCTAGATGAGGCCTGTAGCACAGCAGGCCCCATCACTGACCGGATCTTCCTGCAGACCCTGGACACACACCACCGCCACCACCCGCACTATTCCAGCCGCCAGGTGCTCTCTCTAGCTGTCCCAAGAGGGTGGCACACATACAGGGGTGTTGTGATGCTCATGCCTCATTGGGTTCTTGACCAACTGAGCCTGATGTCACTAAGGCCACAGTTACCTCTGTCTGGAAAGGGTGGCCATGGGACTGTCCCCTCACATAGACTACAAACCTCCCCCCGACCTTGTCTGTGTCTTACCTTGGCCTGTCCCATAGCTTTGCCCTACAGATAAAACCATGGAGTTTGGCCGAGACTTCCGGATCAAACACTATGCAGGGGATGTCACGTAAGTCCCACCTTCAGTTCCAAGAGGCATAGGTACAGGAAGGACATAAAGTTTTGTGAGTGTGTCCCCTGCCCCTGCAGCTGTATGCATCTAGAAGCTTTTTTAAAATACCCAAGTCAAGCCGGTCATGGTGGCACACACCTTTAATCCCAGTACTTAGAAGGCAGAGATGGAAGGATATCTGTGACTTCAAGGCCATCCTACTTTACATAGTGACTTCTAGGACAGCCAGGGCTACACAATAGGGAGACCCTGTCTCAAAACAAACAAACAAACAAACAAACAAACAAACAAACAACAAAATACTTCAGAACCTTATCCTACCATTGTTATTTGAAGGAGCTTCAGGTTGGAAGGTGGGTCCTAGAGAGCCAGAATCCTGAATTTCCTTTTTTTCTTTTCCTTCTTTTTCTGCCTTTTCCCTTCCTTCCTTCCTTCTTTCCTTCCTTCTTTCCTTTCTTCCTTCCCCCCTTTCTTTCTTTTTTGGTTCTGGAGATCAAATCTGGGCCTTGTGCAGACGGTAGGCAAGCGCTGTACCTCTGAGTGCCTTCTCAGCCTTTCCATGGTCTATACAGGTTGTCATTACATAGCCCAGTCTGACCTAGAACCTGTGGTTCTCCTGCATCAGCCTTCCAGTTTTTGGGGTTATGTGTGTGCACCATAGTTGTACCCTAGTTGACACCCTGCTTTTATAATGAGCAGTCCCAGACACCTGTCCTAGTAGGTTTTCTATTGCTACAATAAGGACCAGGACAAAAAGCAGCTTGGGGAGGAAAAGGTTATTTCAGTCACATAATCCAATTACAGTTCATCACTAAGGGAAGTAGGGGCAGGAACTGAAGACAGGAACTGAAGCAGAGGCCATGGAGAAGTGATGCTTGCTGGTTTGTTTCCCTTTTCCTTCCCTACACTCAGCCAGTGTTTTTTTTTTTAATTTATTTATTATGTATACAACATTCTGCTTCCATGTATATCTGCACACCAGAAGAGGGCACCAGATCTCATTATAGATGGTTGTGAGCCACCATGTGGTTGCTGGGAATTGAACTCAGGACCTCTGGAAGAGCAGTCGGAGCTCTTAACCTCTGAGCCATCTCTCCAGCCCTCAGCCAGTGTTCTTATAACCCAGGACCACCTTCCCAGCTATAGCTCTGGGCTCTCTCACACCAATCAAGAAAATGTCCCAGGGATGGAGAGGTGGCTCAATGTTTAGGAATGTTGGCTGGTCTGCTAGAGAACTTGGGTTTGATGTCCAGCACCTACATGACAGCTTACAACTGTCTGTAACTCCAGTTCTAGGGGATCTGATGCCTTCTTCTGGTCTCCATAGGCACCAAAGACACAAGTCATGCACAGACATACATGCAGGCAAAACACCCATACATATAAAATAAAAATGAATAAATCTTTAAAAATTATGTATGAAAAAGAAAATGTCTCACAGACTTGCCCACAGGCCACACTGATGGAAGCATTTTCCATTCGAGGTTTTCACTTCTCAGATGACTCTAGTTTGTGTCAAGTTGAGAAAAAACTGGCTAGCACAACACCTCTGAGCTTCAAAGCCTAGGTTTCCTTTCTGGGATTGTCATTGTGACTGATAATTTACCTCTCATTCTTCTCTAAAGTGGAGGCTTCCTCAAGGAGAGGAAATAGATGACAATACCTGTTCACAGTAGTCCACGCTTTGAGTCTTCATCAGTGCTACAAGCAGAGCCAATATTTCGCAATTAACTTTCTAGTGGTCCAAGAACCAGATAATTATTCTGAGGCCTTTATGTCTCAAGTTTGGAGTTGTTCACCATAACTGTAATTGTTGGTATTTGTGGAAACTCAGTAGACCTGGTTCAAGTTTTTTGTTTTAAGATTTTTATTTATTTATTATGTATACAGTGTTCTGCCTGCATGAATGCCTGTATGCCAGAAGAGGGCACCAGATCTCATTACAGATGGTTTTGAGCCACCATGTGGTTGCTGGGAATTGAACTCAGGACCTCTGGAAGAGCAGCCACTGTCCTTAACCTCTGAGCCATCTCTCCAGCCCTGGGTATTTAATGTGCCTTGAGAAGCAGAGCGATGAAATAGCTTTTCCAAAGCCACCCAGTGTGCTCAAGGAAGAGCGGGGATTGGTGCTGGGATGTTTGGCCTCTGCCACTGAGTCCTTTTCTGGGAGGGAGACTTATCCTAAGGAGAATAGGTGTAGGTGACAAAAGAGAATGCAGATATGAGGGAGACAAGGAAAAGCAGAGGGTAGCAGGCTGGAAGGAACTAACCCAGGAAATTAGAGGTGGGTGGCAGAAAGTGCGGGCTTTTGGTAGCCTGGCCCTTGATCTTCTCACCCACTCTGGTCTCGGTCAGGTACTCCGTGGAGGGCTTCATTGACAAGAATAGAGACTCCCTTTTCCAGGACTTCAAACGGCTGCTGTACAATAGGTGAGTGTGGTTTGCTGGGCCAGGACTGGGGACCTTCAAGGACTCTGAGGTCTAATCCCTACTTAACTCACGGAGAGTCTGAGGTTCAAAAATAAAACTATGTAGTTATTGGAGCCATCTAGGTCACCTGGGCTTTGCCCTGCCGGGATATCTGGGTAAACACAACTCATGTCTGCAGCTCGGATCCCACCTTGCGGGCCATGTGGCCAGATGGGCAACAGGACATCACAGAAGTGACCAAGCGCCCCCTGACAGCTGGTACACTCTTTAAGAACTCCATGGTTGCCCTAGTGGAGAACTTGGCCGCCAAGGTATTACCTTTCAAATCCTTCTCTGTGCCTTGAGTACACATCATGGAGGGGCAGGCATTCTTAGCAGGAACCCTGTCTGCCCTATTGATCTATAGCAAAAGTTAGACTTGAACAACCACTGAACACAGGGCAGGCTTAGAAACCAGTAAGCCCCACCCCACTGCTTCCTGGGTAAGAGGGTCTGAGAGCCACATAGGCAGGAAATTGGCACTAACTTTCTTGGGGGAGCTTCAGGCCAAAAGTCAGAGGAGCAGCATGGGGGAGGGAATGGAGGAGTGTGTTGACAGAATATCCAGAAACAGGAGCCTCTCTGGGAAGAAGGGAAGAAGCAGGGGTAGAAGGGCTCCTTCCTCCTTCCTGGATTGGAGCCTAAGCCTCTGGGCTTGGTTAGACTCCAGATGTAGGTGAGGCTCTGGGTCCCTTGTTCTGCTGTGATTTCGCTTGTCCCAGCTCTGCTAATCCAGCTCTCAGGGGCCAAAGACCACTATCTTAGGCCCCTAAGTGTCCTCTGTCCCAACAGGAGCCCTTCTATGTCCGCTGCATCAAACCCAATGAAGACAAGGTGGCTGGGCGGCTCGATGAAGCCCACTGCCGCCACCAGGTCGCATACCTGGGGCTACTGGAGAATGTGAGGGTCCGCAGGGCTGGCTTTGCTTCCCGCCAGCCTTACCCTCGATTCCTGCTCAGGTACAGGCTCCCACACCCATCACAATGTGGGCCACAGACCCTGTATGAAATCTTACAGGTAGAAGCGGAGGGACCCTAAATAATGTCTTAAATGACAGTGCAAGTTGGAGCTGGGGCACCTCTGCCCCAAGGCACCAAAATGTCTGTGAGAAAATCTGGGGAAGATGTGTGTATGTGAACATGAGCAAGATCACATGTGGGGACACATGTAACAGGCATGGGAAAAAACTGCTGGTGAGGGTATGTCCAGTGTCATAGCTATTCCAGAGGCGTATTGTCAAGATGTCAGCCCTGGGGATTCCTAGTACCCCGGCATTCTTCTCAGGGCTGGTCAGAGAGGGGATCCATGTGTACTGCCTGATGCCTAGCACCCACCTTCCCGTTCTGTGGTAACAGGTACAAGATGACCTGTGAGTACACGTGGCCCAACCACCTGCTGGGCTCTGACAGGGAGGCCGTGAGCGCCCTTCTGGAGCAGCATGGGCTGCAAGGGGATGTGGCCTTTGGCCACAGCAAGCTGTTCATCCGATCCCCAAGGACACTGGTCACCCTGGAGCAGAGCCGAGCTCGCCTCATCCCCATCATTGTGTTACTGCTGCAGAAGGTATGAGGAGGGGTTGCTGAATGGACGGACACCCACCATGGGATGGGTGTCCACATAGATCCGCAGAATATGCCTTGCTCATTCCACTCCTGATGGTGTTCCTGATAGTCTGAAGTCGTGTGTGGGCCCCTGGCTGCCTTCCTTGTAGGGTGTTTGGTCTGAGTTCTAATGGCCACTTTCTGGGGATGTCCCTCTGTATCTGGGAGCCATGGAGAAAACTCCTCCATCTTCTCTCTCCTCTCTCCCACACAGGCTTTCTTCCTAGGGAGCCCACAGGTGCCTAAGGTCTGGTACAGATGAGCTGCTGTTTTCTGATAGTCTGTGGAGCCTTGAGCAGGGCTTGTCTATCCATGTTGCCTACCCAAGAACAAGCCTCCAAATAGAATTGGCTCCAAAGAGCAGGAGGCATGGTCAGCCTTCTTAGAGACAAGCCAGGGGTGCTCAGGAGAAGACTAAGGGCCATACTTAGAATTAGGAAGTTTAGTGCCTTGCTTGGGAATGACCCCATATTCTATCCCATGTGTTCCATCTAGGCATGGCGGGGCACCTTGGCTAGGTGGCGCTGCCGGCGACTAAGGGCCATCTACACCATTATGCGCTGGTTCCGGAGGCACAAAGTGCGAGCACACCTGATTGAACTGCAGCGGCGGTTCCAGGCTGCACGGCAGCCCCCACTCTATGGCCGTGACCTTGTGTGGCCACCACCTCCTGCTGTGTTGCAGCCTTTCCAGGACACTTGCCATGTTCTCTTCAGCAGGTACCATCCTCAGCCTTCCACGTGACTTCCCATTCAGCCAGTGTCCGCTGAATCCTTGAACTTGACTGGGAGACACATCCCCACACCCTTAATACGCAGGAAAATAGGGCTGGGTGATATTAACTGGCCATCAGAGTACCATGACTGTCCTGACACTGTACCAGTCCAGTGCCACACGGCCTTCATGGGGGGAAGCTAGCTAGCTAGGCTGGGAAATGGGGGCTCCATGTTGCTATGGACCTTGAAGTCTCAGTGGTTCTCCAGAAGGAGGACACAAAGCAAGTGTCAGCACAGGAGGTGCTGAACAACTGTGGGGGATTGGAGTCTGTCTCCTAGGCACACCCATTGGGTAAAAAGGGCCAAGGCCAGAGAGGTAGGCCGGGATTGGAACCCAAAGGGTAGTGACCATCAGATTAAAAAATGGCTTTTTGGGGGAGGGGCTGGAGAAGTTATGGACACAGATAGGTATCTTCTGATTCTTGTCCACTTCAAGGTGGCGGGCACGGCAGTTGGTGAAGAACATCCCTCCTTCAGACATGACCCAGATCAAGGCCAAGGTGGCTGCTATGGGGGCCTTGCAAGGATTGCGTCAGGACTGGGGCTGCCAGAGGGCCTGGGCCCGAGACTACCTATCCTCTGTGAGTATTGGTCAGACCTAGGGCAATGCATGCTCAGAGCTGACACTGGCATGGGTCTTATCAGCTATTCTGTCCATCCTGGTGTTGCCTGCTGAACCCTCTTCTTGGCCCTGCTCTAAAGGTTCATGCTTGAGGATTTTTAAAACTATTTATTTTGCCAGGCGTTGGTGGCACACACCTTTAATCCCAGCACTAGGGAGGCAGAGGCAGGCGGATCTCTGTGAGTTCGAGGCTAGCCTGGTCTACAGAGCAAGCTCCAGGACAGGCTCCAAAGCAATACAGAGAAGCCCTGTCTCAAAAAACAACAACAAAAAGTATTTAATTTTTGTACATTGGTGTTTTGCCTACTTGAATGTCTTTATAAGGGTATTGGGTCCCCTGGAACAAGAGTTACAGACAGTTGTGAACTTCCATGTGGGTGCTGGGAATTGAACCCGGGTCCTCTGGAAGAGCAGTCAGTGCTCTTAACCACTGAGCCACCTCTTCAACCCAAAGGTTCCTGGATTTTTAAACCATGGCCAATCCTGGTCTCTGCTGAGCAGCCCTGCCCCCTGAGAGTCCTGTGTTCTCAGGTACAGCTGCTCTTACATATTCTCAGTTACAGTGCCATTCAGGCACAAGCACACACATGTGTATACACACACATTCTCACACATGTCACACTCACCAATATTTCTGTAGCCATGGCTTCCTTCACCTTCTCCTGACTATTGTATGTTTGCCATCTCACCTAGCTTGCCTTCTTTTGCTGTGATGAATACTGTGACCAAAAACAACCTGGGGAGAAATGGGTTCATTCAGTTGACAGAGCACAATGAATCATCCAGGGAAGCCAGGGCAGGAACTCAGGGAAGGACCTGAAGCAGAAACCATGGGGAATGCTGCTTACTGGCTCACTCTCCTTGACTTGCTTGCTCATTTAGGTAGCCCAGGCCTACCTGCCTAGGGATGACACTACCCACAGTGGGCAGGGACCTCTTACATTAATAAACAATCAAGAAAATACCACATAGACATGGCCACAGGCCAATCTGGTGGAGGCAGTTCCTCAATTGAGGTTTCCTCTTTTTACTTGTGTCAATTTGACAGCTGACACTATGACACCATCCCTGGGCCTGGTCTCCAGGGTACTTCTGTGTGGTTGAGTGAGACATGTAACCCATTCATGCCTTCTGAAGTCTTTCTCTAGAACTACACATATAGTCCAGACCAACTAGGCTAGTGTGTAGGAAAAGGAGGCCATTAGACTGCTAAAACAGTGACATTCTGTGCCCTCTGCTCTCAAAGAAGCCATGTGCTCATCTGCTGATGACTGACATACAGGGCCTTGACCGAGGTTCACCAAGGTGAAGGATAGTTGTGGTATTTTGTTGAGAGCTTCTGTCAATCAAGTATGATTCCAGACCCCATCCCAAACCCCTCTTTCAATCATTTGTCCTCAGGGCACCGACAACCCCACAGCTTCCCACCTGTTTGCTGAGCAACTAAAGGCGCTTCGGGAGAAGGATGGTTTCGGAACTGTGCTTTTTTCCAGCCATGTGCGCAAGGTTGGTACTTGGCCTGGAGGTCGTGGAGAACAAAGAGCTCAGAAGAGAACTGAGACAGCTCCAGCCAGGCGTGGTTGCTTCTGATACTCTAGAAACCATCACCCCTGTGTCAGTCAGTGAGGAAAGGCCACAGAGAGGGAGGAAGTTGGGGTTGCTGGGCCTGGAGAAGGGTGGGTGGTACCAGCCTGGGCTCAGTCAGCTCTTCTACAGGTGAATCGCTTCCGAAAGAGCCGGGACCGGGCCCTCCTGCTCACAGATCGGCATCTCTACAAGCTGGAGCCTGGACGACAGTACCGGGTGATGCGTGCTGTGCCCCTGGATGTGGTGAGCATGGCAGACATTCTACACTACCTGTCTGTGAGGGCCCTGGGCTGGGAGCCTTACCTCACCTTCTCCATTGTTTGCCTGCGATGGATAGTTCAGATCATCAGCCAATGCATGGCAGCACGCCCCTGAAAACCTTATAGTGGCTTTCTTTCCTAAGTACCTGACTCCCCCTACCTCATACTTTCATGCTATAGCCAAGCCAAATGGCCCCTCACTCTGCCTTTGTTGTCTTAGGGGTCTCCTGCCTGTGTGAATCTGAGCACTCACCATAGCTTTGAGCCACCTTCTCTAAGACCCTGTCCCTTCCTCTGCCTGGCTCTATGGCAGCTTTGTTCCCAAGAATTTTCTTTCTCATAGGACAAGGAGCAGCCTGGGACAGGGGTCAGGCTGTCTTATCTCTAGGTCTCCTACCCCCAGTGACTCTGTTGCTATGAGAGCCAAAGGACCACTGGGGTCACTCTGTGTGATACAGTAGCTATATCCTATTGCATGATGTCATGCCAATCCTTCCCTCTGTCAGCAGGGATCAGAGAGGGGAGGCAGGGACGGCAGAGGGGTGGCTGGACACTGGAGTGGACACTCTGCCAAGGGCAGGGCTCCCGAGGTGGGGCTCAGGAAAGTCTTCCTGGAAGGAAGAGGTTGGCTTGATGTGACCCTGATCCCAAGCTGTCTGTTCAGGTGACTGGACTGAGTGTGACCAGTGGACGAGACCAGCTGGTGGTGCTACATGCTCAAGGCTATGACGATCTGGTAGTGTGTCTACACCGTTCCCAGCCACCACTCGACAATCGCATTGGGGAGCTGGTGGGCATGCTGGCTGCCCACTGCCAAGGGTGAGTCTAGGGCCATTTTGGGAAGTGGGCATACAGAGCTCTGCCACCCTGACTCTCTGCTTTTCCTGCTTCAGGGAGGGGCGAACCCTGGAGGTCCGTGTCTCTGACTGTATTCCACTGAGCCAGCGTGGTGCCCGGCGTCTCATCTCTGTGGAGCCCAGGCCAGAGCAGCCTGAGCCAGATTTCCGATGTAACCGCAGTGCCTTCACCCTCCTCTGGCCAAGCCACTGAGCAAGCCCAAGCTGGTCTAGCATGGTTTCTACACAGTTCTAAAAACACCTGGCCTTGCTTTGGCCACACTAAAGGCCAGGACTTGTCCACCCCTGCCTGGAACATCACACAATAAAGATGCTATATCTGTGCCTAGTATGGCTGCCATTGCCTCAGTCAATTATTACCCAGCATTCCTTGATCATCCACTGTTGGCCCACATAAACTAAAGAAGGAGGCCTGAGGGCCCAGTCTGAAGTGGGTTACAAGACCTCAGATGTCAGAGCCCCAACCCAGTGACAGGCTAGATTTAGAGCCCATGGTCTGAGGGAAGCATTCTTGATAAACATGCCTCCCTGGGAGGCTGGAGAGATGGCTCAGAGGTTAAAAGCACTGGCTGCTCTGACAGAGGTCCTGAGTTCAATTCCCAGCAACCACATGGTGGCTCACAACCATCTGTAGTGAGATCTGGTGCCCTCTTCTCGTGTGCAGATGATATACATGGAAGCAGAATGTTGTATACATAATAAATAAATAAAATCTTTTAAAAAAATGCTCCCAAGCTGGGCATTGGTGGCGCACACCTTTAATCCAAGCACTCGGGAGGCAGAGGCAGGCAGATCTCTGTGAGTTCGAGGCCAGCCTGGTCTACAGAGTGAGTGCCAGGATAGGCTCCAAAGCTACACAGAGAAACCCTGTCTCAAAAAAAAAAAAATTGCTTCCCTGGACACTCAAGGCTGTTCTCATGGTCTCTAGGCCCTTGCCCTCCACAACCCTTGTCCCTCTCCTTCCTTACACACCGGGATTATGGTTCTTGGTGCTCTGGGGTCGACAGGACAGAGTAAGCCTGAGGTCTGCCAGGGTGGGCTGCTGGACAACCTTGATTCAGCTGCTCACTGTGCATGTTGGGGGTTGGGTATAGGTGTGACATCTGAAGGGACAGGATCTCCTCTTCTGAGTGAGCTATTGGAAAATGGGGCTCAGCAGCTAGGATCACCTTCACCAGAAAGCAGGGCTGCATCTGGATTGTGGGTCAGTCATTAAGGGAGGGCAGGGTAGACACATTTCCATGTCTCTGGTCAGCTCAGCATTTCTCCAGCATTGTCCCTGCCCCTGTCAGGCCATCAGTACCTCTCAGACCCTTCAATCCCTGTCAGCCCTCCTCAGCCCCTCAGTCCTACAGTCTCTCAGCCTCTTACAGTCCCTCAGCCTCCTACAGCTCCTCAGCTTCCTACAGCCCCTCAGCCCTTCAGCCTCCTACAGGCCCTCAACTCCTCAGCCTCCTACAGGCCCTCAGCCACCAGCCACCCACAGGCCCTCAGACCTTTGGCCTCCTATAGCCCTCAACAGCCTTTCAGAGCTCTTCTATTTTCTTTTCCTTGATTTTTTTTGTTTGTTTTGTTTTTTGTCTTTTGTTGTTGTGTTTTGCAAGGTCTCACTTTGTAGTCTATATTAATTTGGAACTCTGTAGCCCAGACAAGCCTCATATTGTGACAGTACTCTTGCTTCAGCTTCCCAAGTGTGAAGATTATAGTTATGTATGTACCACCACACCATCAGTTTCTCAGCCCCTCAGCCTCTAAGCCCCTCAGACTCTTGGACTCCATAGCTCCATAGACTCCCAGTCTCTCAGACCCATGGCCCCCAGATCTACAGACCCACAAACCTTTAGATACTTATACACTTAGCCCTTAGCCCTATGTCCTGAGACTATCAAACCCTCATATCTGCAAACCTCATACACATAGCCACTCAGTCCTTCAGATCCACAGACCGACAGATCCTCGGCCCCTGTGCTAGCTAGTTTTTGTCAACAGGACACAAATTAGAGTAATATAGGAAGGGGGAAACCCGATTGAGAAATTACCTCCACCAGCCTGGCCTTTGGGCATGTGTGAGGGACATTTCTTAATTAATTGATGTGAGAGGGTCTGGCCCACTGAGGTTGGTGCCAGCCCCTGAGCAAGTGGTCCTGGGCTGTGTGAGAAAGCAAACTGAGCAAGCTCCAGAAAGTAAGCCAATAAGCAGCGCTCCTCTGAGGTGTCTGCTTCAGTTCCTGCCTTTACTCTCCTGCCTAGGCTTTCCTTACACTATAGTGTGGACTGCAGTTTCTTCCCCTAAATTGTTCTGGGTCATCGTATTTATCACAACAATGGGAAGCAAACTAGGACAGTCCCCCAGCCCCTCCCCGCTCCCAGTCTGCAGCCTCTCAGTTCCTCCCTCAGACTCTACAAGCCTCTCAGCAGCTCAATCTGGGTCCTCTTCTCAAAGATGTGAGCCCAAGGGCCTCCTCCTCATAGCTTAGTCCATCCATACCTCAAGCACCCTCTTTAGTTTATATTTATTGTATGTTTGTTTGTTGAGACAGGGTCTCACTATGCAGTCCTGGGATTCACACACCCTTTTATTTATTGCTGTGAGTATATGTGCAGGGGCAGGGCTCATATCCACACATGCCACAGCATGTGTATGAAGGTCAGAGGACTTGCATGTGTATGAAGGATCCAGGTATTGACTTCAGATTGTCAAGCTTGCATGGATGAACACCAGGCTGGCCTGAACTTACAGAGATCTGCCTGCTGCTGTCTCCCGAGTGCTGTTAAAAGCATGTGCCACCACGCCTCACTCCTTTTGTGTCAGGGTCTTGTTAAATTGCTCAGGCTGGCCTTGAGTTTTCGATCATCTCCCAAGGAGCTGGGATTATATGCACTATCACATCCTCTTTTTTTTTTTTTTTTTTTTTTTTTTCTGGGGCATAAATTAGGTAGAAGGAAGTTGTCCTTTGATATTTTATTGTGGAGGCCAGCATCTATTACCACGACCTTTGGCTATGGTATGAGGTTTCAGAACTGTCTAGTGCATCAGTTCTCCAAGGCTTTCCCAGACCAGTCATCTGCAGGCACTACTAGTCTGGATCCCCTCCCACAAGCTCCAACATCCAGATCTGTAACAGCTTCCAGGCTGAGCCAGGCTTGTCCCTTACAAATCAATTAGACAAGAAAGGAACCTCCCCACCCCAATTCACTCTATAGACCAGACAGACTAGCCTTGAACTCAGAGAGATCCACCCACTTCTGCCTCCCGAGTGCTGGCATTAAAGGCATGTTACCCCCCCCCCCCGCCACCTCCCCCCCACAGCCATATAAAGGGTACCTTTTAAAAAATATTTGTTGAGACAGGACCTCACAATGTAGCTGTGACTGGCCTGGAACTTGCTATGTAGATCAGACTGGATTTAAACTCACAGAAATCTGCCTGCCTCTGCCTCCCAAGTGTTGGTACTAAAGGCATGTGCCACCAATGCCTGGCTAAATAGGCTCACTTTTATATTGTTCTTAGAGTTAAATCACAGTCCTGCTGAATGTTAGGGGAGGAATATCACCTCTGTGTTTGACACACTCTTCAACCCAAAGCCAATATCCTGAGTACAGATAAAATTTGAACCTAAGTCGTTCCCTCTTGCTTGTGACTCAGAAGGAGAGATTGAGTCAAGACAGCACCATTTTACTCAGACAGGATGGGCATGTAAGACATTTCAAGGGTCTCTGCTCATTGTCTGGAGGTCACCATGATGTTCTTCATAGACCAGCAGACCTTGCCTCTGTCTGCCAAGAATCCCTCTGTCTGTTTTTCCACAGTGTGAGACCAGAGAGGTAATGCTGTCATCTGACAAGTTCCATGACTACACAGGCATGTCTCCCTGAAGAAGGGCAGGAGGAATCCCCTGTCCCATCCAAAACCCTCTCCTAAGCTCCCAAGAGGACAAAGCTTTGCCCATACCGGAATCAGCTCTCTCCTTCCCCTAAGATGCTAATGACTTCCAAAAGCTGTCATAGTTTCTGGTGACACTTGGGCCCCAGGAATAACTGAAAAGTGAAATGGAAGAGGCAGCCTTGGCCTGTCCCTCATAAAGTCCATAAGCCACCAAGTTGGTTTAAAAAAGAATGGCCCCCATAGGCTCTTACATTTGAACCCTTAGTCATCAGCTGGTGGCACTGCTTGGAAGAGATTGGGAGGTGTGGCCTTGTTAGAGGAGGTGTGGTCTTGTTGGAGGAAGTGTGTCACTGGGGGTGGGCTTTGGGGTTTCAAAGGTGAAAGCCAGTCCTAGTGTCTCTCCCTTCCTGCTGTCTTCAGATTAGATGTAGAACTCAGCTACTTCTCCAGCACTGTGTCTGCTTGCTTGCTGCCATGCTCCCTGCCATGATTATAATGGACTAAATTTCTGAAACCATAATCAAGGCCCCAGTTAAATGTTTTCCTTTATAAGAGTTGCTATGGTCATGGTGTCTCTTCACATCAATAGAACACTGACCAAGACAGACGCTCAGAGCCAGAGTTCCCCACAACTACTGTGTTCCACAACACCTCCTAGCAGTGTGCTTGTGGAGAGTGCAAGAGAGGTGGTATAGGTGGGGGTAGTCAAAACAAATGCACCATAGAACCCAAGTGTGGCAAAAGGGCTACTTGGGAAACAGGTATAAAGAAATGAGGAACTCTGAGAGCTTTTCTCTCTCTCTCTCTCTCTCTCTCTCTCTCTCTCTCTCTCTCTCTCTCTCTCTGTGTGTGTGTGTGTGTGTGTGTGTCTGTCTGTCTCGAGACAGGGTTTCTATGTGTAGCTCTAATTGCCCTGGAAACTCACTCTGTAGACCAGGCTGGCCTTGAACTCACAGAGATTCTCCTGCCTGTCTCTCAAGTGCTGGGATTAAATGTGTGTGCCATTATTGCCAGGTCACTCATCTTATTTTTTGCAAGTGTTTTCCTATTTCCCTCTCAATTCCTATAGTGAATGTTACAAAATCGCACAAGCTCCTGGGTGGCAGTATACAACATAGGCTCCAAGTTCTCCATGAAGTCAGGGGCTCATGGGTAGCTCTTTAGTCAAGACCCCTGCATGTGCAGAACTCTCAGGAGACTCCCAGCATTCTGCTGGGTAAGACCAGTCAGCTCCTGTTGGCACAAAGCCCCCTAGGACCCTCGGTATCTGCCACCTGGTCTCACCAGTCACAACCACTGCTTTCACCCAGTCTGTCCATCTGCAGATGGCACCTGGCTGTCTATTGTCCACAGGCAGATGGTAATTTTCCAGGCTGGACATGTGGCATTTAACCCTCCTATGGTGAGTTTACAGGCAGAATTGACCTTATCTGTGATCTGGGAGACAAGAATAAAAGGACTTACACGGGGCATCTCAACTCCCAGCCCTCCAGTGATGGTGAGGGATGTCCACAGGTACCCACTCTCACAGGGCAGGGGCAGAGAGGAGCCTGAGACAGACCAACCTCCCAAACACAATGCCACCACAGTGTGCTCTTGTTCTTACTTTGTCTTAGGGGTAGAAAAGGTCAGAATATTCGAGAAGCAACTTTAGACAAGCAGAACCATCTGTTCAGTTTAAATCCTCACTAAGAATAATCCTGCAGATGGAGACAGCCCAAATTGTTAGGTCCCTGTCGTGGTGCTGGGGATTATTAGTTCTGTAACTCCATTTCCTATGTACTGCCTGTTACCCTGTCCTACTTATCAGGAATGAAAATGTGCCACCAAAAAAAAAAAAAAAAAAAAAAAAAAAAAAAAAAGTCATACAGTTTCCAAGTGACCAAAGCAGGACAGAAACCTCACAGCCTTGCAGCTCTTTTCCCATTGGGATCCAGCCTGTGTGTCCTGCCCCAAAGCAAGGCTGACCTAGCATTCAGAGGCAAAGGCAGGTTGATCTCTGTGAGTTCAAAGTCAGGCTGGTCTACATAGTGAGTTCAGGAGAGCCAGAGCTACATAGTGAGACCCTGTCTCAAAAACAACAGAAAGCAAACAGAGGCTTATGAAGGTCAAGGGATTTATGGAGTTTTATTCACAGGCGGAGCCTCGTCTGTGGTCATTTCCCTAGTCCAGAACCTATCACTGAGACAGGCATACTTAGCACTTGGCAGAAACCCTACATTAGTTCCCTGTCCTGTGGAATAAGGGTTAGGACGGTGGGAGGGGCATGCTGCCCTTCAGTTATGAAGCCTCTACTGGGGAAAATAGTGAATCAGAAATGACATTATATCCTGGGGGAATTGCTGACTATTGCCACCATCAAGGATTTGCAAGAGACAGAGGTGGTATATTATGAGTGTGCCAGCCCTGTGTCTTAACTCAGTTTGAAGGGTCCTGATTGTTCATCTCTTTCACAAGGTATCACAGTGGTCCATTATCTTGACAGCATCATGCTGAATGGATCAGTCACTCTAGACTTGTTGGTAAAGCACATCAGAGGACAGGGCAGGCTTCTCCAGAGGGCTTTTGTACGCTCCAGTCACTGTGGGATAATGTGGACTGTTTCTCCCGTAACCAAGATTCACATGTCCAGGACTCAAGGGGAGGAAATGGACAGGTTACCACATGTCATCACCCCTATGAACCCACTAGCAAAAGTCGTGTTTTGTGTTTGTTCCCATGGCCTATGCTGGCCTAGAAGTCTTGGAGCATTGATTCCAGCACTCACATGGTGGCTCAGTACTATCTGTAACCCAGTCTTAGGGGATCTGATGACCTCTTCTGACTTCCAAGGGCACTACGCACACACATGCACTGACACAGATGCAGGCAAAAGAGTCACACACGTAACAATTTTTTTTTTTTAACTGGGGGGTTGTTTCTTTGGTTTTTCAAAACAGGGTTTCTTTGTGTAACAGTGTTGGCTGTCCTGGAACTGGCTCTATAGACCAGTCTGGTCTCGAACTCACAGAGATTGGCCTGCCTCTGCCTCCTGAGTGTTGGAATTAAAGGTGTGTGCCCTTTAATCCATTCCCAGCTGTTTTGTTTTTTTTAATTTTTAAGAAAATATAAGACATTATAGTGTTGAAGGTGGCCATTGGTCCGGACTACCAGAGGGGAAATACTGTACCACAAAGAAGATATGAAGAACAAGTAAGGAGAGCAACAAGTCTTGGGACACTACAACAACAGAATTCAGGCAGGATGATGAATGGCCCCTGACCCTTCAGGAATGGAAGTATGGGTCACCCCTCCTGGTAAAGAACAAATGCCTGCCAACGTGCTTGCTGAGGGTGAAAGAAGTGCAAAATGGGTCACAGCAGGAGGTAGTCAGTTGTAAGTCAGGTATGCTTACTAGTTTAATGTCAATTTGTCATAGACTAGAGTCATTTGGAAAAAGGGAACTTCAACTGAGAAAATGCCCCCACTAGGTTGGCTATGGGCAAGCCTGTGGGACATTTTCTTGATTAATTATCGATGTGGAAGGTCCCAGCCCACTGTGGGAAATACCACCCCTGGGCTGGTGGTCCCAAGTGCTATAAGAAAGCAAATAGAGCAAGCCAGGGGGAGCAAGTCAGTAAACAGGACAAATCTGTGGCCTCTGCATCACTTCCTGCCTCCAGGATCCTGCCTTGAATTCCTACCCTGACTTCCCTGGATGATGGGTGAAATAAATCATTTCCCTCCTTAAGTTGCTTTTCATGGTGTTTTATCACAGCAATAGAGACTCTAAGACAGTAGGTGTTATGGCACACATCTGCAATCCTAGCACCCAGGAGGTAGGCTATTTGGGACCGTATCTTAAAAATAAAACAAGAAAGCCAGACATGGAGACACACACCTGGAACCCCAGCCTTTCTTGGAAAGAGACTGGGGGACCAGGAGTTGAAAGCCAGTTTCAGCAGCATAAGGAATTTGAGGCCAGCCTGAGCTACAACACAGTCTGTTTCAAAATACGCATATGATAAAACAAAAATAAATAAAGATTGGGGCAGCAAAATGGTTCAGTCAGAAAAGTGATTACTGCTAAGGCTGATAGCCCGAGTAGATCCTTGGAACCCACAAAGTGGAAGGAGAGAACCAACTCTCACAAGTTGTCTGCTGAACCTACATGGACACCATAGGCGCGTGCGCGCGCACGCGCGCGTGCGCGCACACACACAAATACACACTAAGTAAATAAAGATAATGTAAGATATAAGGTAGTAATAAGTATCAGCTATAGCCATGGGAACAGCTGAGCCATGAGGGTTACAACTGTCATGAGTTTTCTGTCCTATTAGCTGAGAACATGTTTGTGCATTATAAACAGGGATTTCTCTGTTTACCCTGCACTGCAGCTGTTTCTAAATAATCACTCAGAGGCTTAATAGTAATTACAAAATGCATGACCTAATAGGCCAGGGTTATTACTAACTAGCTATTACTTTTAAATTTACCCATTTCTATTAATCTACGTATTGCCACGTAACTCTCGGCTTTACCTATGCTCTAGTACATCTTGCTGCTCTGGCAGCTGGCTGGCATCTGCCTTGACTTTGCCCCTCCTCATCTGAGTTCTCAATTTGATTGTTCTACCTAACTTTATCCTGCCTGGCTATTGGTCAAACAGCTTTTATTATTAACCAATGGAATACATGTTCACAGTGTACAGAAGGATTATCCCACAGCATTTCTGCCTTTCTGTCAAATCAAAAGGGAAGGTTTTAACTTTTTTTGGTTTTTTTGGTTTTTTTGAGACAGGGTTTCTCTGTGTAGTTTTGAAGTCTATCCTGACACTCGCTCTGTAGACTAAGCTGGCCTCAAACTCACAGAGATCTGTAGTAAGAGATCTAACTACAAACCTGTGGCGTTAAAACCCTTCTTTTTATTTAGACAGAAAAGAGGAGATGATGGGGCATATCCTTCTGTGTATGTTTATCTATTGGTTGTTGAATAAAGCACTGTTGGCCAATAGGGAAGCAAGATAGATAGGACTAGGAGTCAAGGAGGATTCTGGGAAATGTACTGGGAAATCCAGGCAGGAAGTGACATAGCAGGCAGACTCAGAATATAAGCAGGAACAAGTGGGAAATTGCTCTCTTCCTCCTCCTCTCTTCTCTGTGGAGCTGCCATGTGATACCAGGAAGAGGACGCATGCCACCAGCATCCTCCATAAGATAAGTCTTTATAAATATATAGATTAATGGCTATCATTGATTCTTAAGACAGAGCAAGCATATAAGAAATCCGAGTCATTGGCCAGCAGCATCGTACCTAATATAAGTCTCTGTGTATTATTTTGGTTGCCCACGTGATGGTGGGGCTCTGGCCACTGTGGAAAGAATTATCATTACAAATGGTGTCACAGGTGTGTATATGAGCATGTGAGATTTGGTCTGGTGTCCGGGACAGGCTTGGTCTCTTGGTTCCAGTGGGGTCACAGAGAGCAGCTGAGCATTGATCCTCGGAGCTGGAACTTGGAGTTATAGGTTTCTCATGTAAGTGACTTCTCCAGAATAAAATTAAACTATATTATCCTAGTCCTGTGTATCTTAATCTGTTCATCCACAGAGATCTGCCTGCCTCTGCTTCCCAAGTGCTGGGATTAAAGGCATATGCCACCAACACCTGTCCTTTTGTTTTGTTTTGTTTAAAGATTTAGTTATTTATTATGGATATAGTGTTCTGTCTGCATATATCTCTGCATGACAGAAGAGGGCACCAGATCTCATAACAGATGGTTGTGAGCCACCATGTGGTCACTGGGAATTGAACTCAGGTCCTCTGGAAGAGCAGCCAAGTGTTGTTAACCACTGGGCCATCGCTCCAGCCCAAAGGTTTTAACTTTAACATAGTAAAAATTACAGACAAGGACTGGAGTGATGGCTCAGGTTAAGGGCACTGACTATTCTTCCAGAGGTCCTGAGTTCAATTCCTGGCAACCACATGGTGGCTCACAAACACCTTGAATGAATTCTGGTGCCCTCTGCTGGCATGCAGGCAGAAGACTGTATACGTAATAAATAAAATCTTTTTTAAAAATTACAGACAAAGCCGGGTGGTGGTGGCTCACGCCTTTAATCCCAGCACTCGGGAGGCAGAGGCAGGAGGATCTCTGTGAGTTCAAGACCAGCCTGGTCTACAAGAGCTAGTTCCAGGACAGCCTCCAAAGCCACAGAGAAACCCTGTCTCAAAATAATAAATAATTAAAAATAAAAAATAAAATATTACAGACAATAAAACAGTTATCAAATAAGAATTGCAGTTACAGTATATAGTTCATTTATATTTGGCAATATTAGAGAAAATACTCTAATCAATCTTACCTTAATGAGTCTAACGTTTTATATCTAATTTACCTTTTATCATAACTAAGAAAAACGATAATTATAACTGTCTAGTCTTCAACTCCATCAAAGAGCCAAAAAAGAAATAATACTACCAGAGTAAATAGGAGGTGCAAGCAAGTGACTTCCAAGAAATGCAAGAAATGACAGAAACAGCTGGCTGCCTGAACAATCACCCAAGGTTTCTATGCAATGTTGGGAGATCCAACTTTGGTTTTTAGGCCTAGAATATCTGACAGACCATTTTCAGAAGCAGGAAAATTTGAAGGGCTGTCCTACCCTGTCTTGGCAAAGTTTGGCAGTCACTTTTCTTTGTGTCTTGCTTGTCCATAATGGACAGTGTGCTTACTGTCAGCAGTCCAGGAAAGGGGAGGTTTTTTTTGCCCAATAGGCCAGTATTTCCAAGAAGAAAGCAAACTCTATATGGAGTGTCTTTGGTGCCCATCATCCTCTCAGGAGTAGATCAGTGTTGCCAGGAGTCATGTCTCATGTCAAAAAATTCTAAGTTATTAAAACATTTTAAGCCAAGCATTGGTGGCGCACGCCTTTAATCCCAGCACTCGGGAGGCAGAGGCAGGTGGATCTCTGTGAGTTCAAGACCAGCCTGGTCTATAAGAGCTTGTTCCAGGACAGCCTCCAAAGCCACAGAGAAACCCTGTCTTGAAAAACCCAAACAACAACAACAACAACAACAAAATAACAATTTATAATCAAACTCCTTTAAGTGAAAACAAACATTTATAAACAATATCTTGAGAATTTGGGCGTAGCTCTCTAGACTACTTCCTGTTGATTGTTGGGTATTGGAATCTTTGAGGAACCCTGAGAAAATTTAGAGTTATGGTTAAGTCTTGGTTGTAGTAGTCTGTGAGGCTGCATCATCTCAGCCAGTTGCCTTGAAGCTGTTCTGGATGCAGAACTCAAAGGAAACTGCAACAGAGGCGCTCTGAGATGCTGGGTCATCTGGGCCATCCATTCCCATTGGAGACTTTTCAGGGGGTCTTCCTGCATGGCTATTGGTCAAACAGCTTTTATTATTAGCCAACAGGAGGGATACATACTTACAGTTTACACAGAGACAGATCATCCTACAGCAGTGCATATATATACATATATGAAGCACATATCCTTTGCTTTCCTGTTCCTTTATCATGTAGCATATTGCCGACTGGGTTAATATCAGTACTAAAATGTTAAAGCTACATTATCACATTTATTAAGTTATGGGATGTCTGGAAAGAGTAAGTATTCCCAGAGGGACTTTGCAATTTGTCTGGGAGAAAGAATTAGTGATCTTTTGGTGGCACATAGGATAGCTGTATCAGGCTAGGCAGAATTAATGATCTTTTTATGGTCTTTATTTGGAGATTAAGCACAAAGGGATATGATAGGGTGCCAAGTAGACGAAGAGTGGAATGTGATGGTGGGCTGCATATTGACTTGGCTGGAGATGGTGAAGCATACAAGTGGGTGTGTCCATGAGGGATTTCACTTGTGCAGCAGTGACTGGGGAGAAAGGCTCCCCAGAGAGTAGCAGAGTAGCAGCATCTGATGGCTGGGGACCCAGATGGGAAAACACTGGGAGAAGATGAGACCAGCAGGAAAGCTCCATTCTTCCTGAGCGAGTGCAGCCATCGTGCTGCTGTTGTTTACTGCTATCAGACTCCAGCCTCAGCCTCTCTCTCTCTCTCTCTCTCTCTCTCTTTTTTTTTTTTTTTCGAGACAGGGTTTCTCTGTGTAGCTTTGGAGCCTGTCCTGGCACTTGCTCTGGAGACCAGGCTGGCCTCTAACTCACAGAGATCCACCTGCCTCTGCCTCCCCAGTGCTGGGATTAAAGGCGTGCACCACCAACACCTGGCCAGCCTCAGCCTTTCAATGTGGACTCCATACCTGTGACTCTCCAGGCAGTTTCCAGGCCTTTGGCATGGAACAGGAACTGCTGATGCTTTCAGCTTTTTGGATCAATCAGCTACTGATTTCTGTTTGTAGTATACAGCTAATCCAATAACTCCTATATATTCAAACACACATATATGCATATATACATACATTAGGCATTATAATATATACATATATTCATATATATGAATATGAACATATGTTCAGGAGGATGAAGCAGGAAGATTGCTGTAAATTCAAGGCTACATATAATATATGACTATATCTATTGGTTCTGCTCCTCTCAATCACCCTGACTAGCACAGTCATCCAGGATTTGTTTGGGGAAAAGTATGTTTTAGCAGAGACGCTGGGTTCACTTTCTAGCATCAAAAGACAAAATAATGAAAATTCAGGTCTTACCTGTGTAGCATTATAAAGAGATGGGACTTTAAGAGGTGATTTGGAAGCCCGGAGGTGGTGGCACACATCTTTAATACCAGCATTCGGGAAGCAGAGGCAGGTGGATCTCTGAGTTCAAGGCCAGCCTGGTCTACAGAGTGAGTTCCAGACTAGCCAAAGCTAAAAAAGTGAAAGCCTGTCCTCCCCCCCCAAAAAAATGTAAAAAGTGGGCATGAAGCTGGGGGGCAAGTTTGGAAGCACTAAGGGGGTTGGAAGGAGGTAGTGTTGGATAAATATAATCTATATCTATATCTGTATATATATGGCATATATGCAAAATTTTCACAGAATAAAAAAATATTTTTAAAGGAAGCGATTAAGCTATGCATCTGGATTATAGGTGTCTCAGTTCAATAACCCTAGGAGGATTCAGAAGGATGAAGCAGGAGGGTTGCTGTGAATTCAGTGTCAGCTTGGCTACATAGCAAGCACCTGTCTCAAACTAAGACGTGGTTAGCTCACAAGGCGCCTTCCTAATTAAGGCTTTTATAAAGAGATTTCCACAAGCTTTTGTCATTCCTGCTTTCTTGCCTATTGCCCTCTAAGAAGCTTTTTGAAGATATGGAGCTTTGACTGCATAGTCTGTCTCCTAAACATTGAGGAACAAATTTTGATGCTTTAAAAAAAAAGTTTATTTTATGTACTTTGGTCTTTTGCCTGCATGTATGTTTGTGTGAGGGTGTCAGATCTTGGAGTTACAGACAGTTCTGAGCTGCCATGTGGGTGCTGGGAATTGAACCCCGGTCCTCTGGAAGAGCAGTCAGTGCTCTTAACCTCTGAGCCATCTCTTCAGCCCTTGATGCTTTTTTTAAACATAACGATTTATTTATTTTTGTTTTATGTATATGCGTGTTTGCCTACATTTATGTATGTGCAGCCCTCTGTATGCCTGGTGCTGACAGAGGCCAGAAGATGGTGTTGGATCCCCCTAGAATTGGAGTAATAGATGATTTTAAGTCATTATTTGGGTGCTGGGAAAAGAACCTGAGACCTCTGCAAGAGTAGTAACCGCTGTTAACCACTGGGCCATCTCTTCCAAACTTCTGACTGTTTGTTTTTAATTACCTTACCTATGGCACTTTACTATATCAACACAAATAGATTGAAGTCGGAAGCTCTTCATGTAGCCTGAAGAGAGAAATTAAGAGACAAGAAGTTGGTATTAAACAACTGAAAACAGGATTGCAACTGCTCAAAATGATTTTTTAATTATCATACAATCCAACAATCTTACTTCTAAGGATATGTACAAAATGAAAGGCAAGATCTTAAAGAGATATTGTCAGTGCTGAGGATCAAAGTGAGGGTTTCACGGATGCAGGGCAAGTGCTCTACTGAGCTATACCCCTCATGGGAGGGAGAGTTGCACAACCATGTCTGTAGCAGCCTTATTTGTAATAGTTACAACACAGAAGCAGAGCAAATGTACGGATGAGTAGATAAGCAAAATGAGGCATCTCTGCACAAGGGACTATGATTGATTCTTCAAAGAAAGAATCTGGGCATGTTGGCACACACAGTTATAGTATGAGCTGTTTGGCAGGCTCATCGGGGATGACTTGTGTTGCCTGAGCCTTCCTCTAATTCAGAATGAGACTCAGCTCACGGGAGAAAGGAAATTCTGAATGACCTGGTACAACACAGATGAGCCTTGAGGACAGGATGCTGCATGAAAGCCAGTCACGGGAGGACAAACACCTTGATTCCACTCAGGTGGTTCTTAGTCAAATTCACAGACACAAAAGTCTAAAGATGTTTTCCAGGGCTGAGGGACAGGGAGTGAGAGATGTTGGTCAGCAGGAACAGAATTTCATTTTGGGAGGAATGGGAAATTCCAGAGATGTGACACCTGCACAGCAGTGTGAGTACCATAAACTGTACCCTTGGGATGTCTAAGTTTAGCCAGGTCCTGCTTGTGACCCCCAGTGCTCAGGCAGGAGGTTGTGAGTCCAAGAGCAATGACAAGCAGGTGAGGCCTGGTGGCATATGCCTAGGATCCCAGTACTGAGGAGTGTTAGGCAAGAGGCTTACATGTTTGAGATTAACTTGAACTACATAAGGAGACTTTGTCTCGAAAACAACCTCTTTGTTGGGTGGGGTGCCACATGCCTGTGACGCCAGTGCTCAGGGGGTAGAAGTTACAGGACCTTCAGTGGAGGCCAGCCTTGCCTACATAGTGAGTCTGAACCCAGCTTCACTACAGAGTGAGACCTTGTCTAAAAAGGGGTGAGCGTGGGCTGGAGAAATGGCTCAGTGGCTAAGAGCACTGGCTGTTCTTCCAGAGGACCCAGGTTCAATTCCCAGCACTCACATGGCAGCTCCCAACCTCTGTTCCTCCAGTTCCAGAGGATCCAACACCCTCACACAGACATATGTGCAGGCAAAACACCAATGAACATTAAAAAAAAAAAAAAGAAAGAAAGAAGAAAAGACTGGGCAGAGGCATGCTGTGCTGTTAAGTCTAGCACTCAGGCAGAGCAACACCATGCGGCCTTGTCTCAAAAGTGAGCCCAGCACAGTGAGCACACCTTTGATTCAGCACTCAGCAGTAGATCTCTGTGAGCTCCAGGCTAACTATGGATACATAGTGAGAAGTCATTATCAGATCAGGTATGGGGCACTCCACCTGGGAGGTGAAGGTATGAAGACCATGAGGCCAAGGTCAGCCTAGGAAACATGAGACCCTGTCTTTAAAAAAAAAAAATCAAATAAATAAACAAAGGAAAGATAGCAAAACTGGGAAATTTTGCTTATGTATATTTTGCCACAGTTTTTTTTATTTTAAAAGAAATACAATGCTATTTTTTAAAAAAGAAAAAAAGCAAGCCAGGAATGGTAGCTCACACCTGTAATCCCAGCACTTGGGAGGCAGAGACAGGCAGATCTCTCTGTGAGTTTCAGGCCAGCCTGATTGACACAGTGGGTTCCAGGCCAGCCAGAACTACCCAGTGGGACTTACTCTCAAAGAAACAAAAATAAACAAATGAACCAAAAAACAATCAACCAAAAGCATTGACACTTTCCTCTGTTTAACAATGACTCTGCTGGACAGGGGTCTCAGTACTGGCTCAGACATTCTCATTATGTAGACCTGGCTATCCTGAAACTCACTATGTTCACTACGAAAACCAGACTGGCCTCAAACTCACAAAGATCCACCTGCCTCTGCCTTCCAAGCGCTGGGATCAAAGGCATGCCTGATGTTAGTATTCAGGCATCTATACTGGCCTGTCCTTGGGGTTCTGACAGGATAAGCCCTCAGCTGCAGCTACTAAGAGCACCACCTGTGCATATTCACTAAGTTCCCTTTTAAAAGGGCCCTGCCCACCTCCCATCTCTCTTTCTTATCTCTCTCTCTCTCTCTCTCTCTCTCTCTCTCTCTCTCTCTCTCTCTCTCCCTCTCTCTCTCTCCCCCTCTTCCTCCCTCCCTCTCTCTGTCTGTCTCTCTGCCTCTCTTTCCTCTCTCCTGCTGCTCCTGTCCCCAGAGATCAGTCTCCCCCGCCCTCCTTTTCCCCTTTTACATTCCCTTTCTCCTAATAAAAAAACTCTTCACTTGAACTCTGTTGTAAGGCATCTTTCTCTCTCATGCACTTTTTAAAAATTACAACACCCAGCTTCCTTTGGATTTCTTTTGGTGGGATGGGGTGTTGTTTTTCATCTATCTATCTATCTATCTATCTATCTATCTATCTATCTATCTATCTTATTTTACATCCTGGCTAGAATTTCCCCTCCTTCTCCTCCTCCCAGTCCCCACTCTACCCCCTTTCTCTTCCCACTCCTTCTTTTGGATTTTTGAGACAGAGTCTTATGTAGCCCAGGCTGGCCTTGATCTTACTATGCAACTGAGGATGACTTTAAACTGAGAATGACTCAGATCCTCTGCTTCCATTTCCCATGAGCTGGGATATAGGCGTGTACAACAGCCCCTGGCTCCTTTATCCATCCATCCATCCTTCCTTCCTTTCTCCTCTCCCCTCCTCTTCCTATGTTGCCAGACCGGTCTTGTGGGCTTAGGTGATCCTGCTCTACTCTCTTCCATAGCTGGGTTTACAGGGACACACTACTATACTAGGTTACTATACTAGATTTCAGACACAAGTCTCTCCCAGTGTTAGGTAACTAATTATATATTGGTGAGACTAAAGGACCCTGGAGCTGGCCCATCTCCCTCATAGCCAGCAGCTTGTAAAACCAATGGCTGGAATCAGGACTCTAATTACTGGCAGGAAGAATGGGGTCTGAGTCACAGCTCTGGTGTGACAGGATGAACTGCTCTGAAGGTCATTTACTGATAACCTCCTAGGTCACCTCCAGGACCCTAAATCTCATTATCTGCAGGAAGATTTTCTGACAAAGAACAGACAGTACCACTGTGCCGTCCTGCAAGGGTAAAGTGGAACAGGTTTGCTGCCACTAAGACAGGACAAAGTCCCTCAGGAAAGGGGTTTGTCCCAGAGATTTGAGAAACAGTGTAAAGCCTACCTGAAATGTAGATGGAGCAATGGTTCCCTTAGCCATTGCCCACTCTCCCTGCTCAAAGGTGACCTCACTTCTTTTGTGCTGTCAACTCTGTTTGTCTTCTACTCTCCACCCTGTGTGTCTCATCAGAATTCCTTCCACCAGAGATCACAAGGACCCTCGAGCTAAGGATGTCCAGAGGGAGATCAGTAACACCAGGAATCCCTAGTCAGGGTGACAGCTAAGACCATCATCAAGGAGGAAAGCCACTCATCCACTATCTGTGTCACAGAAAGAGAGTGGAGCAAATGAGACTGTTTACCAAGCTGCTAGAGCAAGGGGCAGCCACCTCCCTACCAGGGAGGGGACTGAGGCAGACAAGCCTGGAAGGCAGCTCCACAGAGAGCTCTGCTCTTTCAATGACCTGAGGAGGCCATTGAGCTGATTAGAAGGCAGGCTTTAATTAGGTGAGTGAATATGGCTTTCTGTGGTTAAACCCTATTTTAAAATAAATAATAGGGGGGCAACCAGATAATTATCAAGTTCTAGCCATCAGGGTCTGTTACAGAAACCATTCTTAGGCTTCCTGGAATGTCACTAGATACAGCAGCTGGCACCCTGTCTCTGGAGAAAACAAAGACAAAATAAACTGTGGTGCTACAAAAGAGACGTTAATAACTCGGTGTGTCTGCAGTGGGAATTGTACGTTGTTCTGCTAGGTTTGGGGTGGTATGATTCAGGCCTCCAAAGTCTGACCAGCTCCTCAGGCCCTCAGCCACACAATGGGTGTGGCTCTAGGAAAGAGAAGGGTCAGACCACAATCTGGGGGAGAGACCCAGATGTCAGGTAAAGGACCTTCCTGAATGGGGTCCTGCATTTCCTCAGAGGCCCAGTCAACATTTACAGATGAGGAAAATGCCAGGGACACAGTTCTTTTTAAATTTTTGTTGTTATTTTGAGACTATCTTACTATGTAACCCTTGCTGGCCTGGAACTACTGTGTAGACCAGGCTGGTCTTGAACTCACAGAGATCCACCCATCTCTGACTTCCCCTACTGCCACCCCGAGTGCTGGAGTTGAAGATGTGAGCCACCACACCCCACCTTATTTCTTTATTTTTCAGTGCTGCAGATTGAATCAGAACCTTCTGCATGCTAAGAAAGGACTGCACTGTACAGTCTATAATACTCCTAAATTATAAGGATTTCATTAAAGCCAATGGCTGCTGCTTCTTCTTCTTCTTCTTCTTCTTCTTCTTCTTCTTCTTCTTCTTCTTCTTCTTCTTCTTTTTCTTCTTCTTCTTCCAAGACAGGGTTTCTCTGTATTGCTTTGGAGCCTGTCCTGGAACTCGATCTATAGATCAGGTTGGCCTCTGCCTCCCGAGTACTGGGATTAAAGGCATGCACGCCAACACCCAGCTAGAATATATTTATGTAAGAAAAATGAAGCAACTAATTCTAAAATGCTAATATTTAGCTATAGGTATTTGTTTTGTGATACCAGGGAAGGGCTCTGACATTGAGCCATATCCCAAGCCTCTAATTATCGCTTTGAAAAATGTTGATACAGATGTATGTTTGAGAAATAAAGAACAAAAAGAAAATACATCCAGTTGTTATCAACAACTTTATTTGTATGATGCCATTTGTCTTCCGTTATTTTCTTTTTTTCAGTTCTTTTCTTAAAAACTTTATTGCATATTATTTATGTGCGTGTGCATGCGTGCCTGCATGAGTTTATGCGCGGCATGTGAATGTGGATGCCCACAGAGGCCTGAGGGTAACAGATCTCCTTGGAACTGGAGTTACAAGCAATTGTGAGCTGCTTGATGTGGGTGTTGGGAACCTGCTGTCTACAAGAGCAGTAAGTGCTCTTTATCACTGAGACATCTGCACATATCTTTCTTTATATTGATTTTCATCTTCTGAAGTTTTTATTCTGTAACATACTTTATGTTACAGGAAGAGAAAACTATAAGTTGGAGGTGTGGCTCTACAGTACCACATGTGTTTCCTGAGCACAGTGTCCTGGGTTCAATTCCTGGCATGAAAGAAAGAGGAAAGAAGAAAGAGGAGGAGGGGCTTGAGTCCATATCACTGAATCAATGTAAATGTATACATGAAAAAGCAGACATGGCCTGGTTAGTTCTATCAACTTGACACAATCTAGGGTCATCTGAAAAGAGGGATCACAGATTGAGAAAATGTTTTCATCAGATTAACCTATAGGCAAAGCCTATGGGACATTTTCTTAACTTGTGGGCAGTGCCATCCTGGGCAGGAGTATATAAAAGCAGTCTGAGCAACACAGAAACGAAGTCAATAAGTAATCTATCAGCATTCCTCCAAGGGCTCTGCAGGTTCTTGAGTTCCTGCCCTCACTTCCCTCCATGATGGAGTGTGACCTGAGAGTTGTAAGCAGAAATAAACTCTTTCCTTCCCAAGCTATTTTTATCACAGCAACAGAAACCCCAAATTGAGTGCAATCTACAACAAAGTCTGAGGCTGGTAGCGATCCAGAGCGGTTTTTGTTTTGTTTTGTTTTGTTTTGGGGTGGGGGTGGGGGCATTAAACCAGAGCGTTTTGTGTTTGCATTCACAAAAGAGGAGATGTCTCCTGGTGTGGTGTTATTCCTTTGGAAGTCAATTGGTCACAGCAGGGCACACTTCCTAGTGTTCACACTGGCAATGAGTGAGGAGCAGATAACACAGCAGGCTCTGGATGAGCTGGAGGAATAGTGCTTGCTTTCTTTCGGTTTGAAAAGAACAAATATACCTCTGATGTGACCTGTGTGGGGAAGCCTGCCCTCCGAAGCCTGGAGATGAGCATAAATGAGTTAGTGTTTTTCTGACGATAACATCTGCATAAACAAACAAACAAACAAATAAATAAGAAAAACTAAAAATTTTCATAGTGTGATGGCTATTCTTGTCATCTTGACTAGTGGAATTAACTAAAACCCAAATGGCTGAGTACAACTGTGAGGGATTTTTTCCTTAATTAAATCATTCAAAGTGGGAAGTCCCACATCTAATCCAGATCTTTATGGGAAGATCTTCCTTTAATTCAGATCTTTTGTTTTGTTTTCAAGACAGGGTTTCTCTGTGTAACCCTGGTTGTCCTGGAACACACTCTGTAGAGCAGGCTGGCCTGGAACCCAAAGATCTGCCTGCCTCTGTTTTCTGAGTGCTGGGATTAAAAGCCTTCACCACCACACCCAACCATATTGGCCAGTCTGGATTATGTGAGACCTTGAATCAAAAAATAAAACTTTGGGGGGCTGGGGAGATGGCTCAGCAGTAAAGAGCACTGACTGCTCTTCCACAGGACCAGGTTTGATTCCAAGCACCCACATGGAGGTTCACAATCATCTGTAACTCCAATGATAAGGGGTCCAACATTCTCTTCTGACCTCAGAGGGCATCAAGCCCACAAGTGATGCACAGACGTACACACAGACAAAGCACCCATGGCCATAAAGTTAAAAGAAGACTAGCTTGATGGCTCAGTGGAAGAAAGTACCTGCCACTAAGCCCGACAACTTGACTTCAGTGCCAGGACCAATATGGTGGAAGAAGAGAATTAACCCCTACTATCTGTACTCTGACCTATGTACACGTGTGAACACTATGGCACACAGGTGTAGACGTGAGCTCTTGCAAATGTGCACAGAGAAAACAAGCAAATGTAAAAAAAATTTAAACAAATAAGAAACAAAATTGTAAAATGTTCTGTTGCTCTAAAAGTAATCCAGTTTCCCTTGAAGTAATTAAATACATAAGTAAGCATTCTGCCAAGCTCCTTGCAAAGCAATTGTGCCACTCCATGTTCCCTCCGGGGGCAGAGCACTACTCCTGGTATTGCCAGTATTCCTCCCTGCCCCCACCCCCTATTTCTTTTTGTGGTATTGGGGATTGAACCCAGGGCCTCGTGCATCCTAAACCAGTGCTCTACCACTAAGCTACACTCCAGGACCTGTCAGTTTTTTTGTTTTTTGTTTTTTTTTTTTATTTCATAAGTCCATAGCAGCGTAGAAGTGTTTAATATTCTCTCTCTGTGCTAAGGACACTGAACAACTTTTCACACATACATTGGCCATCCAAGGTCTTTCTGACAGTTTACACGGCCAGAATACCTTTCAGAGTCAGGTTTATTCTCAAACAAAACTCATGTACCACTGTCTCTGTGACTGTGTGTCCTCAGCACCTTCCATAGTGCCTTTAGCCTGTTAGGCAGCAAAGGCACAGGCCATGTCAACCCTAGGTGGTCTCAGAGGTGATTACAGGCCAGGACTCTGTGGAGCACATCAGAGGTGATTACAGGCCACATAAGACTCCGTGGAGCAGATCTCTGAAAGTCTCCATTCATAAACCCTTTTTTGGGAGAGCGCCAACAGTGTCGTCAATGCTGTTTAGAGTTAATTGGTATTTTGATTTTATGATCATCTGTGCTGAGAACATCAATTCCTATAATGGTAGAAGTATACTTAGGGCCATTTCGGAAATTGCTGGGAATTGTATCGTAATCCTAACTTCAAATTCTTTTCTGTGAAACTCAAGTCAGCAACCTAAACCACAATTTTCAAAATCAAACATTATAACACAATTATGATCCAGACACCAATTTGAAGTATGCTGAGGAGTGATGTTAGGAAAGTATCCAGTCTTTGTTTTCCATAGTTAAACCATTACATGTCTTT
Source organism: Cricetulus griseus (assembly GCF_003668045.3). Lineage (NCBI taxonomy): Eukaryota > Metazoa > Chordata > Mammalia > Rodentia > Cricetidae > Cricetulus > Cricetulus griseus. Next base: position 98,390,775 of record NW_023276807.1, read on the forward strand.
GAGGAAGAAACTGTGGAAGTGCAGGAAAAAAAAAAACAAAAAAACCCTACAGTCTGTAATTTACAATAGTGTCGACTCTGAGAGAAGTGTCTCAAGCAGAGTTCAGAGGGTATTGTATGTATGCTCTGAGGACATACTTAGCATAGACTGGCATTGTATGTATGCTCTGAGGACATGTGCAGCATAGACTGGCATTGTATGTGTGCTCTGAAGACAGGCGCAGCATAAACTGGCATTGTATGTATGCTCTGAGGACATGCGCAGCATAAACTGTGCCTGTTGTGTGTTTAGAACCTGCAGTGAAACCATGTGATGCAACAGACACAGCCAGAAACACCTGGGAGTCATTTTGCATTTGATTTTGATGGATTTTTTGTTGCATATACTCAGAAACCTTTCATTGTGGACAACTCTTACATGTTGGGAAGCCAGACAAGATAGTCTACCACTTAATCCCAACATTTGATAGGCAGAGGTAGGTGGATCTCTTTGAGTTTCAGGCAGGCCTGGTCTACAGAATGAGTTCTAGGCCAGCCTGGGCTACAGAATGAATTCCAGACCAGCCTGGTCTACACAGTGAGACCCTGTCCCAAAAAAAAAAAACCAAAATGAAACAAAACAATCCAACTCACAATATAGGAAGAGGTATTTGGGGCTGGAGAGATGCTTAGAGGTCAAGAGTGCTGGCTACTCTTGCAGAGGGCCTGGGTGTGGTTCCAAGTACCCAGACGGTGGCTCACAAACATCCATTACCCCAGATCCAAAGGATCTGAAGTCTTCTGTCGAGATATAGGGAAAAGACCACCAGACTCAATTCAGAATTTAACTAGCATAATTTATTAAACCTAGCTAGCAAGGTCACAGTCTGTAACTTTGAGTCATGCCACATAGAAGTCGCTGCAGGAAGGACTTAGGGCTTTGGGGGGGGGTGTATTTCAAGACAGGGTTTCTCTGTAGCTTGGGAGGCTGTCCTGGAACTCACTCTGTAGACCAGGCTGAACTCACAGAGATCCACCTGCCTCTGCCTCCCGAGTGCTGGGATTAAAGACGTGTACCGCTACCACCCAGCCAGGAAGGGCTTTTAAAGGCAAAACCCACAGGGGCTGTCCTGCTCTATCAAAATTAGATGGTCAAGGTGACCTCAAAATAGTCCTTGAATATCTGCATAAGCAAGTTACAAAGGCCAAATCATTTAGATAGAGTGTAACAAGCAGATCGTCATGTCTGTCCCTTTCTGGGTGGGAGTCAAGGAGTCAGGGATGCTGGAACATATCTTCCAGGAATTTGAGTCAGAGGCAAATAGCTATTAAGTACCAAGATGAACGCCTAGCACAAAATAGAGTTTCTTTAGTCATCATACCCTCAGTGTACACTAAGCACACATGAGCCACACTGACACAAAACAGGCAAAACACCCCTCCACCTGAAATAAAAAGGTACAAATTGTTAAAGCAGCTATGTCTTAGAGAACCCTCCCTGCCCACTGCACTGTGGTCTGTGGGGGAAATGTCATGGCCTCTGCCTTCCCACTATAAGGTCTAAATGACCATCCTTTCCTGAAAGATATGAGGTGGGCCTTTATGAGGAGAGAACACAAGATTTTTCTTTTTCTAGGACTGAGGGTTGAACCCAGGGCCTTGCCCTTGTTAGGTCAGCCATGTACTACTGAACTATATCCCCAGCCTTGCTTGCACTCTTTTTTTTAAAGATTTTATTTATTTATTATGTATACAACATTCTGCTTCCATGTATATCTGCACACCAGAAGAGGGCACCAGATCTCATTACAGATGGTTGTGAGCCACCATGTGGTTGCTGGGAATTGAACTCAGGACCTCTGGAAGAGCAGTCAGTGCTCTTAGCTTCTGAGCCATCTCTCCAGCCCTGCTTGCACTTTTTATTTTGAGACAGAATCTCACTAAGTTGCCTAGTCTGGCTTTGAAGTAGCAGCAGGTAGGCCAGGAAGGGCTTGCACTTCTGATGTTTCTTCCTCATCCCTGAGAGCTGGGCTCACAGGCTTGTACCACCAGGCCAATCTGAGCAGCACTTTTCAGAGACCAAGTAGAGAGTTGGTAATGGAGACATGGGAGATGTTGCCTGTCTTTGAGATCCAAATGTCCAGGAATTGATGATTTAGAAGAGCAAATACCAACCTTTAAGCAACTGAAAAGCTTTCTGGCAGACACATTAGGAACAAAGAGAAACCATGAGCTAAATTTTAATTTTATTTTATTTTGTCATAACTTATCCAAAACATGAGCAGTTCAGTGTATAGTCAATAGCAAAATGACTATACTTTAAGAACAAACATATTTGTTTTTATTTTATGTGTATGAGTGCTTTGCCTGCATGAATATATGTGCACCATGTGTGTGCAGGTGCCCAAGGAGGCCAGAAGAGGGAGTTGGATATGCTAGAACTGGAATTCTACAAGGTTATGAATTGCCGTGTGGGTTCTGGGAACTGAACCTGAGTAATGTGCAAGAACTTCCAGTACTCTTAAAACCACTGAGCCATCTCTACAAGCACCTTCTACCCCAAACCCCATTTTTGTTTGTTGTCCAAGACAGGGTTTCTCTGTGTAGTCCTGGCTGTTCCGGAACTCACTCTGTAGACCAGGCTAGCCTTAAACTCAAGAGATCTGCTTGCCTCTGCTGCCTGAGTGCTGGGATTAAAGGTGTGAGCCACTAACACCCAGCACCCCTCCCCATTTTACTTTTTTAAAATACTAAGTCTTTTTTTTTTTTTTTAAGACAGGGTTTCTCTGTGGCTTTGGAGGCTGTCCTGGAACTAGCTCTTGTAGACCAGGCTGGTCTCATACTCACAGAGATCCGCCTGCCTCTGCCTCCCGAGTGCTGGGATGAAAGGTGTGAGCCACCACCACCCTGCTAAAATACTAACTCTTTGACACAAAATGTGCATTACACCAAGTATATGTCTCACTCTGCATTCATTACCCTTCAAGTGTCAGGGTGTGTGTGGCCGCCACATGGACAGTGCAGCTCTAGAGTTCTGAGGATCTCCTGATGCTCAGCAAATATTTCAGGCATGTGGGAATGAATGAATGCCAAGGTCTGACTACAAAAATGGGCAGGTCCTGTGCCACTAAGATGGGGTGGCCACCAGGGGGCAAGAAAGCACAGGCCAACCTACTTCTTGTGCCATTCTTGCCTAGAACTCTAGGTGAGGATAGGGTGTCACTCAGAGTTCCCAGACAACAGATCTCGAAGGACCCTGTGATGAAGTTCCTAGGTGTCTTTCCCTTCCTGTGGTTCAGCCCTCCCCTGCTAAGTAGGGGAAGAGAGGTGACATTAGCTGGGAAGGTATAGGTGTGAGCCCTTCCTGAGAGGTCAGAGTGGACCCAAGGCCCTTGACTCACAAGCCCTGTGCCTGGTCTTTACTGAGTCAAACAGGACAGCTGGGACTATAGGAAGGCCCATAGCAGGGCCCACCCACCCTACCTCCCCACCCCCCAAAGCGCTGCTAGGAGTGGGAAAGATGCACCAATCCCTTCCCAGGGCACTCTTGGGCGTGCTGAGGACACACGGACCACCCTGCCCTCACAGCTGCTGTCTCTGTCAACCAGGCTTGCAGCTGTCTTGCTCCATCTCTTTTCCAGGCTGTCACACCTCAATTCTCCAGAACACTTCATCCGGACACCCCTCCCCATCCCCATGCCTGCTGCTCTTCTGAGGCCCTCTGGCAGCCTGATTCCCCTCTGAGAGAGGTTTGGGTGGTTGTCTACTCCCTGGGTTCTGGGCACACTCCCTGGCTGCACTGGTTTCTCTGTTTTCTGAGGCACAGCGCTGAAGAGGGGTGTGGAGGGACAATGCTCCAGAAATCCCCCCTGGGCATCTCCATCTGGATAAAACTGGACTTCTGGAAGTGCCCTGCCCTCCAACACTCAGGTTGTGTAAACCTGTCTCTAGTTCCCTACTAAAGGCTGGTCACTTTTTCAGAATGCTACTCTTAGCAGGTGGCCAATAAATATTCATAGCCTGAAGGAATGGCACACTCCGTGGGAGGCCAAAAGCATTCTTGGAATGGATGAATGGGTTTCTCCATGGTTCTCTTCTGAGTATGTGAACCCAAGTGCAGAGTTTACCCAAAGCCAAATTTAGGATGACTACCAGACATTTCAAAATCACTACATAATGTAATCCAGTTTATCTGCACAATTAGCCCGCTAGGTAAGTGCGATGTCTCATTCCTCAAGCGAGGGGATCTAGGCCTGAGACTAAGGTGGTTAGAGGTGGCTGCGGCTCCAGATGTCCCAGCATCAAAGGGGCCCCAGGCCTCTCAGGAGTCTGCTCTTTATTTAGACAGAGTTTAGTTCCAAATGTTTCCAATTGCTTCTTTAAACACTCATTTGTTTTTTTCTTTGAGACAAGGCATCATGTAGCTCTGGCTGTCCTGGAACTCACTATGTAGACCAGGCTGGCCTTGAACTCACAGAGATCTATCTTAATCTGCATCCCTAGAGCTGGGACTAAAGGCGAGCACCACCATGACTGGCTCTTTCTCTATAGTATCTTTTGATGTCTAAAAGTTGAATTGTTTTCTTATTTTGCTTTTGTCTTTTGAGACAGGGTCTCATGAAGCCCAGGCTAGTCATAGTTTACTATGTAACTGAGGCTAATCCTGCCTCTATTTTCCAAATGCTGGGATTACAAACTAGGATTATACACCAAAAGTTTAAAATTTTAATGAAAGCTCCATGTGTTTGTTTTCCCCTCTTGTTTTGTGCTTGGACACTCATCTGATCCATGTGCCCTGCCAGCATGTTGTCTCTTTGGGGATGATAGATTCTGAGAAATTCAACTCTCTGTCTTTGTCTCTCTCCTCCTCTCTTTCTGTCTTCTTTTGGGCTGCTGTCAAGTCACCTGTCTGACCTTCTTCATCCTCTTGTGTTGTTTAAGCCCAGGCTGGCCTCAAACCTGTGATTCCTGTTTACAGATATGTGCCACCACACTGGTCCTACCTCCTTGTCTCAGAGACTTCCTTTATCAGCACTATTTGCAAAGCTTGGGAAATGTTTCTGAGGTTTTTGTTTGTTTGTTTGTTAAGATTAGGTGTCACGCTGGTGTTGGTGGCACACGCCTTTAATCCCAGCACTCGGGAAGCAGAGGCAGGCGGATCTCTGTGAGTTCGAGGCCAGCCTGGTCTCCAGAGCGAGTGCCAGGATAGGCTCCAAAGCTACACAGAGAAAACCTGTCTCGAAAAAAAAAAAAAAAAAAAAAAAAAAAAAAAAGATTAGGTGTCACTATGTAGTTCTGGCTGGCCTGGAACTGCTCTGTAGACTAAGCTTGCTTAGAACTCACAGAGATTCACCTGTCTCTGTCTGGCCAGTGCTGGGATTAAAGGCATGTGCCATCGTGTCTGGATGGTTGTGAAAATTTTAAATAAAAGAATATCTAGTGGAATTTTACCACACCTTCAGTTAAAACTGTTCAGTTTCTCTGTTGCCAGCTAGCCCTCTCTGGGTCCACAGATGGACTGTCAAGGGTTACCATTGACAGCTTTGTGCTCTAGCCAGCACAAAGGTCTTTGCTGTGGTCTTTTCAAACACAGGTTTTTTAGTCATCTGCACATCTTATAATGGTGTCTGACCCCCATCCATGCCCCCGACCTCCCCCAGGCACCCACACCCACATCCTGATGTTAAGAGATGCTAAGCAGGATGGAACGGGTGGGATGGATGGGATTTTGCTTGCAGCAGAACTTGTGTGGCGTGGCTTGACAGTGACCCTGGGTCATACAGAAGGCAACTGGAATTCAGCCTGGGGGGATGGGGAGCCAGCCAGGCAGGGAGGTCTCCCTTACAGCACAGCATATGCGTGGGTGTGCAGCAATTGCAAAGTCCATGCTTTAGGAGGAACTGATCATATTGGGGCAGGAGGTTCAGAGACCTACATACAGGTGTGTCCAACCTGCAGCCCTCAGGCCACCTGTGTCCCAGGAGAGCCATGGATACCACCTAACTCCTTTGTAGATGCCAAAGTCATATCAAAATGTAGAAAGGCTGGATGCCTTTAAATGTATTAGCACATGCCTGCAGCCCCAGAAATTTTGCAGGCCAAAGAAGGAGGATGACTGTGAATTTAAGGTGAGTCCGGACAAAAAAAAAAAAAAAAAAAAATCAAATCAAGTTAAAGGTCAGTCCCAGACACATAGCAAGACTCTGTTTTAACATAATAACAAGGAAAGACGGAAATAAGCAGAGATCTGCAATGCCTGAGGAAGATATGACACGTGGAGGAAAGGCCCACATCTGCCACACCTGTTACCTGTTGGTGGCCCTGAAGATTTATTGAGTAAAAGCCACTTGGGGACTGGAGCTCTGGCTCAGCAGACAACGAATTCCCTCTTCGCACCCATGTTGCTTGGCTTACAACTCCAGCCCCAGGGGATGCAGTGCCCTCTTCTGGTTTCCCTGGGCATCCACACACACATGGCTTATATTTCCATAGACACAGACACATAACTGAAAATAAAAATAAGTCTTAAAAAAAGGGGGAACTACTCATATGAGTTTGCTTACCAGCCAAAAACTGGAGAGACCCCAACCACAGAACACACAACTATTAGTCATTTAAATTGCTAATCCCGAAGACAACAGAAAAACACGGCAACACGTTTGTGCAATAATGTAAGCAGGGAGGAGGAACTGTTGCTTTCAGTGTCTTATATCTAATGATATTCCATATAATTACAGCATAGAAATAGACGTATATATTGGTAGAAAACAGAAATAGAAAAATAGCAAGTCAGAAAAAAATAACAGGGAACAGGTGCACCTGGGTGATAGGACTTCAAATGAAATTTTTTTCATTTTAAATTTTGTTTACTATCTTAGTAAGTTTTTTTTAAAGATTTTATTTATTTATTATGTATACAACATTCTGCTTCCATATATATCTGCACACCAGAAGAGGGCACCAGATCTCATTACAGATGGTTGTGAGCCACCATGTGGTTGCTGGGAATTGAACTCAGGACCTCAGGAAGAGCAGTCGGTGCTCTTAACCTCTGAGCCATCTCTCCAGCCCCTCTTAGTAAGTTTTTAATAAGAGAGTCTTTAAAAATAATTCAACTGGAGAACAAACAGGGGGATGGGTTCCAGGGTTTCTCTGACCCAACAAACAGGAGCATTTATCAAAATGGATACTCTCTCCCAAAATCAGCTACCCTTTTTGTACACTTAAGACCAAATAGCAGCCACACTTTGGAAATAAGGTATTCAAGGCTTTGGTGGATGTCTTGGTGTGGTGGGCTTCTTTTCTGATGTTGGGTTAATCCAGACACAGCCGGTGACTCTGGAACAGATGGTGTGGTTGGTTGAACCTCTGACAGTGGGGACAGGGGCAAGGGACTAGAGGGAGTCTCGGCCACATGTAGTCCAAAGCAGAGGCAACACACTCAGCATTCCACTCTGAACACAAACACAGAGTGGGACAATGGGAATAGAAAAAGCTGGACTAGAGAGCTTGAAGTGGCCCAGCAGCAAATCAATTACAACTAAAGAACCCCTGACAAGCTCAAGGCCAGCACTGGCTGTGGGGCAGTCCTGGGGGGCAGCTGGGCAGAGCTGGCAGTTGGAGGTGATTACAGTGGTGCTGGGCACAGGGTCAGCACTGCCAAGAATCCAAGTGGTATGAGCCCAGCTAAGCAAGAGAGCAGGGAGTGGTGGCAAGGTGGTCATTAGGAAGTGACATGAATATATGCTGCTTGCTTAAACTGAAAAGGTGAGTATCACACCTGAGTCTGACAGATGAGAAAGAGAAACACAGAAGACACATAACAGATCTTTGATAAGAGGTAGATGTGACTCTAGACTGTCCCTACTGTCCCTGTAGCAAGGCAAAGGAGGGGTGAGAGAGCCTGGGCTCAGCAACAGCCTGAGCTACATAGTGAGCTCCCGGCAGCCTGAGCAACAGAGATGCTGTTTCAAAACAAAACTCCTATCAATTTACTGTGCACTAAAAATTCAGTTAAGAGAGTAGATCTCTCCCCCAAACTTTGGAGGGCAAAAGGACCACAAGTTCAAGGCCATCTTGAACTACATAGTAAAATAACATCTTGAAAATTTAGAAAAAAAAGTCAATCTCCTGTTAACTATTCCTGTTAATTATTCCTGCCATGATTACATAATGTTTTTAAAAAAATATAGCTGGGAGGTGGTGGCACTCACCCTTTAATCCCAGCACTCGAGAGGCAGAGGCAAGTGAATCTCTGAGTTTGAGGCAGTACAGCCAGGGCTACACAGAGAAACCCTGTCTCAAAAAATTATTAATAATAATAATTAGATAAAATAATAATAGTAATAGGGCATGAAGAAGGACAGAATGCATACAGTGAACAAGAGTTATGAAAGAGAACTTAAAGGCAATTGTTTTCTAGTTCTAAGGTCACCATGGAGTTTTCCGTTTTGGTGGGGATAAGTATATAAAAATGTAAAAAGTAGCCGGGTGGAGGTAGCTCATGCCTTTAATCCCAGAACTCGGGAAGCAGAGGCAAGCAGATCTCTGTGAGTTCCAGGCCAGCCTGGCCTGAATAGCTACTCTGACTGAGTTGTTTAGTATTTGGCTCTGGTAATTTAAGTATGATTTTTTAAAAAGATTTATTTATTATGTTTACAGTGTTCTGGCATGTAGGTGGTTTTGAGCCACCATGTGGTTGTGAACTCAGAACCTCTGGAACACCAGCCAGTGCTCTTCACCTCTGAGCCATCTCTCCAGCCCCTCAATGTGTGTGTGTGTGTGTGTGTGTGTGTGTGTGTGTGTGTGTGTGTATGGTTTTTCGAGACGGGGTTTCTCTGTGTAGCTTTGGAGCCTATCCTGGCACTCGCACTGGAGACTCTCTCGAACTCAGAGAGATCTGCCTGCCTCTGCCTCCCGAGTGCTGGGATTAAAGGCATGCACCATCAATGCCAGTATATTTTTTTATTTGCAACTTTCTAAATAAAAAGAATTAAAATGATAAAAAATATTAAAGAATATTAATTTAATATTAAATATTAAAATATTAAAGAATAATATTTTACTAAAAAAAATTCATGAAAAGATGAACTGAAGAAAGGGAAAGAGAATGGCAGTTCAAGAAGATTTTTGTCAGTGAGCGGCTATGGTCAGGGCATGCACAGAATCGCCAGTCTAAGAATCACAATGGACACGAACAGTATTTCATCCACAGGGCCATGCACAGAAAAACACCTGGAGAAACGCCTGACCTCCTCAGTCACCTGGGAAAGGTGAAACAAAACAACAGGACACAGGCCCTCTCATTATTCCACTGGCAAAAACGAATGGATAATACCAGAACCTGAATGAGTTGTGGACCAAAGAAACACACCTGGAGGAAGGAAATGGTGTAACAACCTAAGAAAACTACTATCACCTTTTAAACTCAGATGTTGGATTACCCAACAAATCTGGATAACACTGCTAGGTGTACACCCAAGAGAAGTCCCACATGTCTGCCCCAGGGGCAAAGCTTCAAACAATTATGCAGAGTAAGACAAATCAAGTCTAGGAGATTATTTCTGTGATAGTTAATTGTGGACATTACCTTAGCATGGCAATAGTACTGTGGACATGGTCACATAACAGTTTTGTAGCTGTGAAGTTTTTTTTTTTATTTGTTTTTAAGATGAGATTAAGATTTAACTTGGCAGACCAAGTAAAGTGAATAGCCCTCCATAGTGTGGGTGGTACTTATCCAGTCAGCTGAAGGCCTTTTGGTGAAGACCAAGGCTCCTCAGAAGGGAGCCCTGTCACCAGAGCCTTGAGGCTGCAGCTGCCTGGACCTCCAGTCCTGCCCTTGCCAGTTACCCACCACATAGTCCTGCATTCTGAGTCCTCAAATTAAATCCTTCAAACACATTGGTGGACAGATTGTTTTATTCTGTGCATAAAACAATATTACACATCAGCATGCCTCACAGGATCTTAGTTTTGTAGTACAAGTATGTGTGCATATACATGTAAGTAGTGTATTGGCAGTTAATGTTTGCATAGGAAAAGATTATAAGGCTAGACACAATATCTCTGGGTGCCCAGTGGAACTCGGAACCATTCTCTTTTTCTTTTCTCCTTTTCCAACTTCGCTATGTAAAGACTACTATTCTCTGTCCCACCCCATCCTACAGCCGCTTTTAAATAATCACTCAGAGGTTTAATATTAAATACAAATTGTTTGGCCTATAACTCAGGCTTATTACTAACTAGCTCTTACAACTAAAATTAGCCCATTTCTATTAATCTACATTTTGCCACGTGGCTTCGTGGCTTTACCTGTTCTCTAGCATCTTGCTTCTCCAGCTGCTGGCTCATCTCTCTCTCTCCGCCCTTCTTTCTCCCTGTATTTCCTTTTGGCTTTTCCTCCTGGCTTTATTCTGCCTTGCTATAGGCCAAAGCAGCTTCTTTATTAACCAATGAGAGTAAAACATATTCACAGCATGCAGAAGACACATATCCCACAGCAAAAGACACACTTTAAGGCAGAAAACCACGCAAAGAGCATGGGGTGGGTTCATCCAAATTAAGGCTGTATGAAGACGCCTTATGAAAGCCTACTAGTTTGTAAGCTAAGAAAAATAAATTTAAGAGACACCTCTGTCGGGCTTGGTGGTGTATGTCCTTAATTCCAAGAAGCACAAACAGGTGGAGCTCTATGAATCTGAAGCCTAGCCTTTTCTACATGGTGAATTCCAAGCCAGCCAAGGCTACATAGTGAGACCCTCTCACAAAAAATAATAATAAAAAGAAAACAATAAAAGAAGAAGAATGGATAAAACCAGTGTCATTTGTCACTCAGATATGATTGGCTAGAGAAGTGGTTCTCAACCTGTGGGTCACGACTCTCTGGGGTCAAATGACCTTTTCACAGGGGTTGCATATCAGATATCCTGCGTAATAGACACTAACATTACCATTTATAACAGTAGCAAAATTACAATTATGAAGTAGCAACCAAAATAATTTTATGGTCTGGGGTCACCACAACATGAGGAACTGTATTAAAGGGTTGCAGCATTAGGAAAGTTGGGAACCACTGCTCTAGACTGTCAGTGTCTGTGCTGAATGAATGACTCAGAACTGTATGGAAAGTTGACACCTGCACACTTCTCTGTGTAGTTCCACTAAACATTTTACAGTTAGAGAACCACAAGAACAAGATGCTGTCCCATCCCCCAGGAGTTAGAGGTGTAGGAAAATAGACCAAAGATATAGCCACACTCAACACCAGAACGTGGTCAGTGCCTAAGAGTACCCCCCAAAGGAGACAGGTGTGGTGGTGCAGGCCTGTAATCTCAGTATTTTGGAGGCTGAGGCAGGAGGACTGATGTGAGTTCAAGGCTGTCCTGAGCTACAAGGTAAATACCTGGCCAACCAGGGCTACAGAACAAAACCTTGTGTCAAAAAAAAAGGAGAGAGAGAGAGAGAGAGAGAGAGAGAGAGAGAGAGAGAGAGAGAGAGAGAACGAGTAACAAAAAACAACCAATACACACACACACAAAAGTAAAAGCAATTTTAAAAAATCCTCACAGAGATTTCACTGCCGATAGCCAGTAAAAATGCAAAAGGACATTTTAGGACAAACGTACTGAAGAAACATCTTCAGTGTGTTGAAGACTTTTTCCCAAGTCACACATAGTGTTCATGCTTCTTATCCCAGTATTTGAGAGGTGGAGGAGAAAAATAGGTGTGAGTTTTGAGCCATCCTGAGCTACACAGAAAGTTCTGGTATGGCCTGGGCTACAGAATAAGACTGCCTCAAAAATACAAAAATTTAAAAATAGCTGGGTGTGACAGTACATCCCTGTAATCCCAGAATTTGGAAAATCAAAATGGAAGAATCAGGAATTCAAAGCCAGGCTACATACAGTATGAGACCCTGTCTCAAAAAAAAGTGCTTTTTTCATCCTTTTTTATTTCTATGTAATTTCAACCTCAGAGAAAAATTACAAGAACAGTTCAAAGAATTTCTATGCATCCTTGTGAAAAGGAAAACTTTAGACCCAGTCAATTTAACAGCGTTTGAGCAAAGGATGACTCATGAATAAGGCAGTGCTTGCCACCTGAGGGGCTCAGAGTGCTCTAAGGGTAGCTAAGAGGGTACTAACACAGGCCAGCCCCAAACGTTCAAACCACATGACTGTCTCCTTCCAGGCAGCAGCTTTCTTATTCTGACATGACATAAGGAGGCATTTGCCTTTACTGGGCATGGCTGGGTAATTTGACTGCCTGTAGTTGGATGAAACTATCCTGTTTGTCACTGGCCGAAGTCCAGCCATTTACACACACACACCCCAAGTAGAAACCAGGATGTTCATTCCTACCAGAGCATTATTGCTTCTAGGAAATGTATATCTATATAAATGCATTTGACCATACCCTGTATGTTTCCATATTAATCTGTGTATGGATATACATATACATATATGTTTCTGATACAGATACATGTTTCTGTATCTGCATGTATTTGAATATGTGCAAGTCTACATATTTTAACATCTATTTACATGTATGCAAATGTATGTATGTACAATTCTTTTTAAAATTAATTTGGGGGGGTTAGAGACAGAATTTCTCTGTGTAGCCCTAGCTGTCCTAGAACTCCCTTTGTAGACCAGGCTGGCCTAGAACTCTCTGAGATCTGCCTGCCTCTGCCTCCCAAATGCTGAGATTAAAGATGCTCACCACCACCCTGCTTAATTAATTTTTAAAATCTTATATGGATGGGTGTTTTCCCTGCATGTATGTCTCTGCATCACAGATGGAGGTCAGAAGAGTACATCAGATTCTCTGAAACTGGAGTTACAGACAGTTGTGAGCTACCATGTGGGTCCTGGGAATTGAACCTGGGTCCTCTGGAAAAGCAGTGCTTTTCTCCAGCACATAATTCTCTTCTTTTTGAAACTGGGACTTTCCTGTATCTCTGGCTGTCCTGGAACTCACACCCTGTAGATCAGGCTGGCCTCAAAAATCACAGATATCTGTCTGACTCTGCCTCCCAAGTGCTGGGATCAAAGGTGTGTACCACCACCCAGCAAATTTGCAATTTTTAAATGTCTTTATTCGAGGTGTGTGTCTGTGTGTGTGTGTGTGTGTGTGTGTGTGTGTGTGTGTGTGTGTGTTCAAGCCATGGTGCACATTTGGAGATCAGAAGACAAACTATGGGAGTCAGTTCTCTCCTTTCACTACATGGGTCCCAGGATGGACCTCTGCTTGCCAGGTTAATAGTAGGCGCCATTGAACCATTTCTCTCTCTATCCCAGGGTCTATTTTTTTTATCAGTGTGGGGGGTGCATTTGTGTATGATGTATGGGTGGGTACACACATGCCATGGCACATATGTGGCAGTGAGAGGATAACTTTGTGGAGTCTGGTCTCTCCGTTCAACCTTACATAGATAGGTTCTGGGTATCAAACTCTGGTTGTCAGGTTTGCATGGTAAGCCATTACCCATTAAGCCATCTCACCAGCCCAAGGAATGGTTCAAATACTTCACTTTTCAGCTGAAGATATTTTTAAAGACTATGGATACTGTTCAGGCCATCATCCTTATCGGTGACCCCAAAAACCCTCTCCTTTACCACATGACTGTCCTTGTGCTCAGTACAGACTTGGACATCATCCAGCCTGTGGGAGACCCTTGCTCTAATCAGGCAGAAGGGCAGACGGAGTAACCAGGCAGGGGCCTGATTCTAAGCCAGTAGACCTTCTGGAAGGATCAGGGGAGACAGAATCCCCAGGAAATGGGAGGTGCCAGTGGACAAGGGGAGCACTGGGCTTCTCTGGGTGAGTGAGAAGCCAGAGCAGATGGGCCGTTGGCTGGCTCTGCAGAAAACCCACAAGTGATCTATAGTGTGCCTGGAAAGGGCAAACCTGTTCCTGACAACAGCTGGGATGAGAATCCTAACTGGAGGCTTTGTGGACACAACAGCTGGCTTCAGCCAAGGCTGGGGGCAGCTGGGAGTCTACATGGAGGCTCTACATAATCAGCTGTTGGCTGAAGAAGCCCAACAGAGAAGATAATGCCCCACCAGCACCCTGTGTGCACATCCTTCCCCTCTTGCTTTTGGGTATAAACGAGGGGAGCCATGACCTCCCAGACCAATCTATTCCTTAGCACCTATTCCATTTGAAAGTTTCAGCTTTTCTTTCTTTCAACAAATACACTTCCCAAAGAAGGACAAAAGTGTATCTGGGTTTTCACTTGTATGTTCTCAAAATTCAGCATTAGCTGAAAAACAAAAAATGTCTTTATAGGAGTCAGATTTATGGAGGATGCTCAGTAACTTCCATGAATAACACCAACAGCAGAAACAGTGTTTTTGACTTTGGTTAAGTCAGGCCTATCCACAAAGCCATGGGGTATGTGGGTAGCTTTATAAGGGGCGTATGAGCATCTTCACTTTGCAGGTGATCAGTAGGAGTGACCTACAGAGTGAAAAAAGTCACTGGAGGTGCTAGGCAGTAAGAAGTCAGCTTGTAGGAAGGCCCTAGGCATGAAAAGCCTGGGAATGGAGGCAGCCGTGCTTAATGTGGTATCTGCCTCTCGTGTGCTACAGAAGTCATATGACAAGAGGTGCCACAGTTGACTGCTAAGCCCAGAGGCTGAGAAACTATGTTCTCTGAAACCCAGCACTAATGCAAAGAATTGATTTTCCACCTCACAGAGGACAAGTATGCCCAGAATAAATAACAGCACAGCTGCTGCAGAGTCAGGGCTAGGCAACAACTTTGGACTGTGCATGAACCATCAACTTGCTTCCAGCCACACAAACCCAAGATATCAATGGAGAACTGGACAGTACATTTGGCCCACATTTGTCAAGCTACCATGTGTCTGCAGCATGGGAGGCCTGGCCTGTAACACCAGCTTCCCTGCTTTCTTGGCAGCTCATATACAGGTTCCTCTGGAAGGCTTTCCTGTTTCCCCCTAGTCTGCTTTTATCCAGAATGGAAAAGGGGCAAAAACAGACCAGGGACTGTGGCTTGCAAACAACTCAGAGCAGAAAGAATTTTGGAGTTAAACATGGGTTCACTTTAATACAGCCACAAACCATTTTGTGTGACCCTACATCCTCTTGCCAGGCCCTGATCTGCTGACCCTGGCCTGCAATCATCTCTTCTCCCTCCTTCTAGCTTTAGGCACAGGCTGGTTGGCACATGAGCAACTTTGAATGCACTGTGGGGAGTTGGAAGGACCAGGGCAACAGACGGTTCCAGAGTGTAGCCAAGAAGCACCTTTAAGTCCAGAGTAGGGTGATCTATCTACAAAATAACTAGCTTTCATACCTCAAAATGCTGCAACTGTGGATAGCAGAAGCCCAGAGCTGGCCACAGACTAGGGAAAGCAGACTCCATGACCTGAATGCTGCACGGTTTTCCATGCAGCAGAGGGTTCAGTCTGGACACTTGGCAGTCTCCTTGGGTCTGCAGATGGGCTAACGGCAGGCATGGTTGAGCTAATTTCTTGAGTTTGACCATGGTGCTCCAGTTAGCTAAGAGTGTCCTTGTTCCAGTAAATAGATACAGAATGTCGCAGGTGAATGGGCATATTAGTTTAATTCCAAACAGCTCAGAAGGAAATCTAGCCATAGAACAAGACAGAAATAAAGAGAGATATGGAGATACAGAGAAATGAAAGAGACAGCCATAGGGAGATGGAGACCAAGACAGAGGGATGAGAAAGTAATGTGGAGATTAGAGGTAAATGTGGTGGTGTGTTAATATTTGAGTGGATGTATGAAAAATACTGCTCTCTCTCTCTCTCTCTCTCTCTCTCTCTCTCTTTCTCTCTCTCTCTGTGTGTGTGTGTGTGTGTGTGTTAGTTATATGGTGTGCATATGTGGGTTTAGGTGTGCTCATTCATGCCTGCAGATGTGGGAGCCAGAGGTTGGTATTGGAATGTTTTCCTAAGCACTTTTCCACCTTATTTTTTGAGTCTTCCTTGCACGAGAGCTCAGCATTTCAGTTAAACTGGCTAGCCAGAGAGCCCCGGGCTCTACCTGTCTCTGACATAAGCATGTAAGTTACAGGCATACACCACCACACCCAGAGTTTTTACACGGCAGACAGGAATCTCAACTCTGGTTCTCATGCTTATGCAGCAGGCATTTACCCACTGATCCACACCCTCAAGTCCTTGAAAGTATTTTTTGTTTAAATTTCAAGTTTAAGAGAGAAAATGGGGTAAGAGGAAGGCCAAACCCATGCCCTCACTATATATAAACACTTCCTGTCTCCTGGCCCAGCTCCCTTCAAAGCTTGGCTCTTTCAAAACTAGCCATACAAAGTCATCGTCCCCTGCCACCTCAGCCTGGTAGTGTTCACTCCCATCTGCTTCCCAGAGTCCAGCTTCCACTGCTTAAGAGTGTGTGCATCCAAAACACCTGCCTCAGTCTCTTCCCTGGATGCCAAGGGCTGCTCTGCTGGCTTCCATCCAGTTCCTCCCAGAGTCCTAGCCAACTCAGCGTGTGGCTTCAGGCAGGCTGCTTCAACTTCTTCCCCTTCCACCAGAGGCTCCAGTGTCTTCTCTTCTCTCCCTGCTCTCTTACTTTCCATCCTGTCCCTTTCCCAAGTGCCCATCTCCTGTGACTGCTCCTGGCTTCACATGAATGATTTTGAATGAGTCTGGGCTCTGCCCTTCCTTGACCTTCATACTACTCACATCTTTCTAAGAGAGAGCCTGTGCCCTTTGCCCATTCCCTTCCTTTCCTGTCCTGTCACAGGGTGGCTCCTCAACCCACACTTCCTGCCTCCATTTACTGCTCAGAGCTTTGACATCTGCCTCCCATCCCCTCCCCCAGTAACAATGTGAAACAGGGCTAAAAACAGTATTTAGAATTGGAAGATTCGAGCAGTGTGAGTTGTAGTGCAACTTGAAGATGTGGAAGAAGTTCATGCTCCACTATTAACTGTCATGTGACCTCCAGTCGTCATCAGCTTTGCTCTCTCCCCATTCTGTTCACCTGTCTCTTGCTTTATGTGACCCCTCATCCCCAAGGAGAATGCTGTCCAGTTGGCAGTCTCTAAGCTGCATCTCTCTCACCCGTACTAAACTCTCCACTGGCACATTTGCCTAGGGGCATCCTGCCAGCTTTTCAAACAGTCAACAGATCTATCTCATATACTCTTAATTTGCTGAAAGTCGATCAAGAAGAAAGAAACAGAGGAAACAATTGATGTTCCAAAAATGCATTAAAAATTAAAAAACTGCACCTTTCATTTAAGGTAGCCTCTTCACTATTGCTTAGATTCTTAGATTCTTTATGGATCTCTGGACATTTCCCTAGTGCCAGATTTCTCTTTAAACCTATAATGAATCCCTCTATTAAAGTATCTCTTTTCTTGCTCTCCTCCATTCTTCCCCCGACTCAGTCTTCCTGATCCCTCATGCCCTTCCTCAATGAGATTAATGACTACCTTAAATGTCATCCTAGGCCGGGCGTTGGTGCGCACTCCTTTAATCCCAGCACTCGGGAGGCAGAGGCAGGCGGATCTCTGTGAGTTTGAGACCAGCCTGGTCTACAAGAGCTAGTTCCAGGACAGCCTCCAAAGCCACAGAGAAACCTTGTCTCAAAAAAACAAACAAACGAAAATGCCATCCTAGAGCCTTCATCCAGTAGCTGATGGAAGCAGAAGCAGACACCTACAGCTAAACACTGAGCTGTACTCCTGGAATCCAGTTGTAGAGAGGGAGGAGGAATGAGCAAAGGGGTCAAGACCATTTTGGAGAAACCCACAGAAACAACTGACTTGATCAAGTGAGAGCACACGGACCCCAGTCATAAAGCTGGGGAACTAGCATTGGACTGAATCAAGCCCTCTGAATGTGGGTGCCAGTTAGGAGGCCTGGGAAGACTATGGATATCTGACAGTGGAACCAGTATTTATCCCTAGTGCACCAATGGGCTTTGGGAGCGCATTTCCCATGGAGGGATACTCCCTCAGTCCAGATACACGGAGGAGGGCCTAGGGCCTCCCCCCAAATGATGTGACAGACTTTGATGATTCCCCCATGGAAGGCCTCACCCTCCCTGGGGAGTGGGTGGGGGTGGGGAGGATGGGAGGGAGAGGGAACTGGGATTGATACTTAAAATAAGATTGTTTCTAAATTAAACAATTTTAAAAAACACCTTTCATTGACTCCATGTACACAGGGATGGGGGAACATCTAACACCTGCAACATCTGAGGTCTTCTGAAATCTAAGTTTGGTTCTGAACTATCATTTTCATCCAAAGACCGCATGATCAGGCTTATCTGCTAGCATTATTCTCATTCTCTAGTCACAAGAGCCCTCACCTCAAATTACCACCTACTTTTTTTTTTTTTTTTTTTTGGTTTTTCGAGACAGGGTTTCTCTGTGTAGTTTTGGTGCCTATCCTGGCACTCACTCTGTAGACCAGGCTGGCCTCAAACTCACAGAGATCCACCTGCCTCTGCCTCCTGAGTGCTGGGACTAAAGGCGTGCGCCACCAACGCCCGGCACCACCTACTTTTTTTTCCTTCTGATCCCATATAGTTTTTAAATTCTGACCAAAGAACCACAATCTCCCTCCTCCTCAACTAACACTGTCCAGCCACTGAAAGTCTATGTAGACCTATTTTACAATATAGTTACTGTTTTTAAACCAGCCTGTTCTACAAGAGATAGTTTCAGGACAGCCTCTAAAACCACAGAGAAACCCTGCCTCGAACCCCGCCCCAAGGGAATATATAATATAATATATATTATATATATATATATTTACTGCTTTTAATCAAAGGCTTGTGCTGGGTTCCACTGTAGCCCCACCCATTCTTTCCTTTGCCCTGGGTCACTTTCTTGAGACAGAAGACTAAAGAATTACTCCTGTTTTTACAGTTATGGTAGCCCCTGTCCACCGAGTCAAGGGTCTCCCTAGTCACTTGAGCAGCTGTCTCCAGTCTCATTGTTCACCACCCACTCCACACTCCCCACCCACTCCCCAGAGACCCTGAGCCCCAGCCAAACTGCACTGCTCACCATCTGGGAACATATGTTCCTTCTGCCCAAAATAACCTACCCCTGTCTCCACCTGTTAACGTCTATCCTGGAAGGATTGCTCAACAAGTAGTGTTGGGACAATTGGTTAGTCATTTGAAGGAAATTCCTTAAATTTTTAACTTCATGTTAGACATCATGATATGCTGTGGATATACTAACTACAGTTAAATATAAAGAGTCATATATTTAAAACATCAAATCATAACTCTCAAAAATATGCACTTATTTGAAAAGATTGAAAGAGCAGAAGATCCTGGGCTTAAAAACAAATGAAAATTTGAAGGAAACAAATAATAAATCTGACGTCAGACAGAACACAGACTGGAGAGTTAAGAGGTTAGCACACAAACCTGAAGACCTAAACTTGAATCCCCAGCACCTGCATAAAACGGCAGCAGTGTGCTTTTGCAATCTCGGGCGGGGGGGGGGATATTTGCAGGCACAGCATGGGGAGCATCCCTGGGGCCCACTGTCAGCCAGCCTAACTCAACTCAATGAGCTCCATGAGGCAGTGAGAGAACCTGCCTCAAAAAATAAGGTGGAGGGTAACAAAGACAGCCATGTTCACCTCTGGCCTCTACACACATGTACATGTATAATCACATGCACACACAAGCAAAATTAAAACACTTAACACTTGATTAAAATAGAATTTGATTAACCAAGATTAAACTGATGCCAGAACTCAGGTTCAAGTCAGTCTAACTGAGGTAATGAGAGACTGTCATAAAAAATCCCAATTATAAATAAACAAAAAGGAAGAGTTATTTCTGTGAACTCCATGCAGGGAGTTTATAAAGTAAGGTAGTGTTCTGGTTTGTATAGAAACACATACTTGAGCCGGGCGTTGGTGGCACACGCCTTTAATCCCAGCACTTAGTGGGCAGAGGCAGGTGGATCTCTGTGAGTTTGAAGCCAGCCTGGTCTACAGAGCGAGTTCCAGGACAGGCTCCAAAACTACACAGAAAGACCCTGTCTCGAAAAACAAACAAACAAAAAAGAGAGGAGGGAAGAGAGAGACAGAGACAGAGAACGGGGTGAGGGGGGTGGGTGGAGAATGTATTGAAGGCTTCATCCTTGGCTGGTGAATCCAGTCGTTGAAAAGTGACTGGAACCTTAAAACTCTGACTTAATCAGTGTACTACGGCCTGCGTATTAACAATCTAGTGGCATTACTGAAAGGTAGGATCGCAATGGAGAAAACAGGTTACTCGGGTATGCTCTGGAAAGATCCCTCGTCCTTGGCCCTTTCCTGTCTCTGCTTCCCAGGACCACGAGGTGAGCAGCAACGTTCTTGAGTAATCCATGTTTCTCAGCTTAATGTTCGGCCTTACCACTGCCCAAAAGCAATGGGGCCCTCTGACCATGGACTAAAGCCTCTGAAACCATGGGCGTTAATAAAGCATAAAGAAAGCATCCCAAAACCAGCGGACAGACGGAGCGACACAGTACCCCCAGGGAGCCGCAGGGTGCTTCCCTGGCGCGGCCAGTGACGTCACCCCTGCGCCCCGCCGCCTTGCCGGGTCTTCCGGCCGAGAGGCGGCGGCGGGCGGGGTGGAGTGACGTCACGAGGCCCGCGCGCCGGAAGCGGGCCGTGCAGCACGGAAGCGCGGGGGGCGGGGCGCGGAGGCGATGGGGGGCGGCGGCGGCCGGCGATGAGCGGCGGGCGCGCGTGAGGAGCCGGCGGGCGAGGCTGGGGGCCCCGGAGCGCGAGCGCAGGGCGGAGGGCGGGGGCGCGAGCGCAGCGGCGGGCGGCGAGGCGGCGGCCGAGAAGATGGCGGACGGCGACAGCGGCAGCGAGCGCGGCGGCGGCGGGCCCGGCGGCTTCCAGCCCGCGCCCGCGGCGGCGGTGGGCCCGGCGGCGAGCAGGAGACGCAGGAGCTGGCCTCGAAGCGACTGGATATCCAGAACAAGCGCTTCTACCTGGACGTGAAGCAGAACGCCAAGGGCCGCTTCCTCAAGATCGCCGAGGTGGGCGCGGGCGGCTCCAAGAGCCGCCTCACGCTGTCTATGGCGGTGGCCGCCGAGTTCCGCGACTCGCTGGGCGACTTCATCGAGCACTACGCGCAGCTGGGTCCCAGCAGCCCGGAGCAGCTGGCGGCGGGAGCCGAGGAGGGCGGCGGGCCGCGCCGCGCGCTCAAGAGCGAGTTCCTGGTGCGCGAGAACCGCAAGTACTACCTGGACCTCAAGGAGAACCAGCGCGGCCGCTTCCTGCGCATCCGTCAGACGGTGAACCGCGGCGGCGGCGGCTTCGGCGGGGGGCCCGGGCCCGGCGGCCTGCAGAGCGGCCAGACCATCGCGCTCCCAGCGCAGGGCCTCATCGAGTTCCGCGACGCGTTGGCTAAGCTCATCGACGACTACGGGGGCGAGGATGACGAGCTGGCCGGCGGCCCGGGAGGCGGCGCCGGCGGCCCAGGGGGCGGCCTGTACGGAGAGCTCCCGGAGGGCACCTCCATCACGGTAGACTCCAAACGCTTCTTCTTCGACGTTGGCTGCAACAAGTACGGGGTGTTCCTGCGAGTGAGCGAGGTGAAGCCGTCCTACCGCAATGCCATCACCGTGCCCTTCAAGGCCTGGGGCAAGTTTGGAGGCGCCTTCTGTCGGTATGCAGATGAGATGAAAGAAATCCAGGAGCGACAGAGGGATAAGCTGTATGAGCGACGCGGTGGGGGCAGCGGCGGCGGCGACGAGTCGGAGGGCGAGGAAGTGGATGAGGATTGAAACGGCAGCTTCCCGTACTGGCCTCCCCCACCCCACCACCATCCCCTTGGCTAGACAGTCCCCTTTCCTACTCGTCCCCAGTGAGCTAGTGGAGAGGGATCAGGGGAGGCCGCAGACGGAGAAAACAAAATTTAAAATAATATAGTTAAGAGAAATAACCATAAGGAAACAGTCACAGACAATTAGAGAAAAGCAGTTAAGTTCCAAGGAACTGCCAGCAACCTGCAAAGAGGACAGCAGCATCTCCTCACCTGCGCAAAAGTCTCAGCTTCTGTTTAAAACCGAGGTTCGTAAATTCATCAGTATGACACTGGAGGGAACAGGTCTTCGAACGTCTGGGACAAAAACCACATCTGAGTTACCCAGACTCATCCATTGGTAATAGTTGAATTTGTGTTGTACCTGGGCAATCTGGTCTTAGGATCCCTCCAGGCCTCACTATTGCAGCGTCTATCCCTTCACCTCCATCGAAATCAGCATTTTGGATCTAGGTCTTAATGGAATCTTTGGAGAAGAAAGAGGCCTTTGCAGTTACCCGGTTCTGAGGGTACAGGTTTATGGAAAGGAATGCAATTTTACACAATCGTGGACAGGGCAAGATAAGAATTCAGGAAGCCATCGGAGAATTCAAAAATCAATTGGATCCATTTTTTTTAAAAAAAAAAATGGTTTTGCATGGAACCTGGACCAAGGCCCCTGTCTTTTCTTTGCAGAATTGTTTTCCGGGATGCAGATGAATTCAGATATCAAAGCTTGAACTAGAATCCATTACTAAAATAGTTTAAAAGTTGGCTTTTTTTTTTCCAAAAAAACGAAAGCAGTTTTATAATGGGGATTGCTGAGGTAGGCACAAGAAGTCAGGCATAAAGCACAAGACGGATTATTTGAGTGGGTTGGTTGCTGCTCACTAAAGTTCTTCCCTTGATCTCTTCAATATGGAGGTCATTACCAAGAAATGGCTTACCATGAGTGAGAGCTGGATCCCTGTGGCTCCACCATATGAGCTAGTGAATTATGGCTAATTTGGCTGTTACAGCCACTGGCTGGCTGCATTTTAAACCTAAAAACTTGACTATCTGCAAAAAGGAACAGTGTGGCTACAAGCCTGAGCTTTAATGGAGTATACATCCTCACGGAGAAGTTGGAAACAACCAGAACTGAAGTCTTAATTTACCTTCAGTTTAATCTGTGGATTTACTGAAATACTGACGATCCTCAGGTCCAGAATTCCAGCATCATTTATTCTTTTAAAATAAATTTTTAAGAACTTGATCCATTGTATTCAGTACCTCACAATCAAAGTTGGCAAATGATGGATGAATGATTCAAGCATTGCACCCGGTGGAAGCTGAAATCCATCTGTGAATGGAACTGAAGTGACCGTGAATGCTGACTCTATCCTGGAAGCATTTTTATACCATCTTGAAATTTCAACAAACTGGCATTTGCCAGTTTATCCAGCTGTCTTTCAAGAATAAAAGTTGGGGTTTTCAAGGATCGCCTCTTCTATATTTTAAATGGATTTTCAGTATAAGTGATTTTTCTAATCAAGTTAACCCCACCCCATCAAAAGGTATTCCTAGAAATGTCATAGACCTAGGCAACTTTGAATTGAATGGGAGCTAATGTTCTTTCCAAAGTTTTTCAGGTATTTGTGTGACACCTTCTCAAGAACCAGGAGGCAAGTAACCCCACCTCCACAATCTTAGTATTTCTTTTTAACTGCATGCCTGCCCTTTATTTGAGCTGCCTTTTTAATTTATTGCATATCCTTTTTATTATCTTATTTTGGTATTCAATCTATACAATCTTTTTGTATTTATTGGGAAATACGTAATATACAAAAAGGTCATTTTCAAGTCTGTGGCTGAGAGGGAGGGAAATAATTGTGTATATAAAATTAGGCTTTGAAAAAAATTAGACTGATTCAGAATATTGTTGCTCTTAGACTTAAAAATGGGAGAGCCACAAACACTGGTGCCCTTACAGACTATTTCTCTACTCTCATCATCCACAGTAGAATTTTTAAACAGATTTTTTTAAAGTTTTTCTTTTAAATTTTTCTCCGTTGCAAAGAATGTTTCCTAAATTGTATGGGAGCAATAGTATTTTTGATGTTCTAATGACATCCGTATACTTGTACTGTATTTTGTACTACAAGGCAGCTGTTTTCAATAATGTCCTGCTGTATTTACCTATGTGTTTTGAGTGTTTCTTTGCTGCGGAGAACAAATTCCTACTTTTAGTAAAGGAGCTGAGAAGCTAACATTAGGTTTGCAGAAACTATAGTTTCAAACTCTGAGGCAGCAATGAAAATTAAGGTTGCAGCTATTTGTTGATTGCTGTAACGTTTTCATTTTCAAATCATGTACAATTCCTGTATAGACCAACTTGTTTTCTTGCTTCAGTGGTGGTTCTGTTGCTCAGCTGCAGTGAGCCAGTTCAATTTTGCAAAGGTGCAGTACCTCTCCTTTTCAAGGGGTTGGTTTTTGTTTTTTGTTTGTTTTCTTTTTTTCTTCTTATTTGGCTGAATTGCAGTAACTAGCCTTGCCTTTCTATTCTGTAGAAATGACAGGGTCTTCACAATCCTTCAACAGTGGCTACTAAGCTATAATTAGCTGAATAGAAAGAATGTGGAAGTGGTCTGAGGCATATAGAGTATATGCCAAGAACACTACCATATATGGAGTCAGCTTTGGTTACCAGAGAAATTTTCTTAGTCATTAGACCATATAACAGTAATATATCATATGTAAATCTTTAGATATCAATTTGAGAATCCTCCAAAAAAAGGAGCAAAGAATGCATAAGCTATGTGTTGGCAAAAGTAATTTATATTAAAATTTTGACCTGCCTTTGTAAGATTAAGTGGTAAATGTCATAGTGGTGGGTTTTTAAGTCTTAACCAATCTCTAAGGTTTATTTCTCCTACAGGGGGTGGTTCATGGCCTCTCTTCCCACTGTAGGAAGATAGTAGAAGGATGGGGATTAATTGTAGCATTTCACTGATCCCCATTCCAGGGACTAGGGACAATAGAAATCTGCAAATGTGGAGAGTCAGCTCATAAATACTAGTTTTTTGAAGGTGTTGATCTTTGTTAACTCCTATCAGAAAATGGCATTGTACAAATTATGGGAAACTACCAACTTTTCTGTTTTGTTTTTGAAGTGCTACTATGAATGATTTAGAGGGTTTTTTTTGGGGGGGTTGTTTTTGTTTTTTTTAAGTTTGGCAGATGTCCCAGCTAATGAAAATAGTCACATTCCTGGAGCAAAAACTCCATTTCAAATTATTGTTGAAATGTTTGTTTCTCAGGCTACTGTATACAAACACATGTTTTTAAGAAAATCAAAGAGAAGAAAATCTATGCAGAGAGCCTACTACTACTTAATGGTTTCTATTGTCCCTCCACATCATTTCAGCAAGTCTAACGGCAGTTCTTGTCAGCAAATTCTTCAGTGCATATGCTGCACAAAACAAAACATAAATCTGCATGGCACCAAAAACCAAACACAAGCAAACCAAAAACCCAGACACCCTATGTATCTGTTGAAGGCATGTAGGTGGTACAAATGACAGTAGCTGTGAAGCACACATGGCTACTTGTCATGTCACTTTCCATAATTATTTACTGCAAAATGATTGAGAGGCTTTTGGTTCAGGCAGCCATTAGCCTCCGGCTTCCTTTGTTACCTCTGGATCACTTTGCAGTAAATTGCAGGTCTTTTAAAAGATTCAAGCTTCGGTTTTCTCAAAACAAAACAATTATCCTATCTTACCTGAAAATGCAGGGTTGTGGGCAAAAGAGGCTGGTTATAATATGCCCTCATATTGAGTGGTCTGTAAATGGCTGCACACTTCAGGCACTAGAGTTGCTGAGGATGCTTTGTTAATGTGACCTTGACTGGCTTTACAGGGGTGTAGAACAATCTACACAGGCGACTATTTGCATCCACCTTGCCCTTGAGGTGGATGGAAGTAAAGAGGCTGGAGTGTGTAAGTCATGCACATAAGTATTCTTCACTGTAAATTTTGTTTTCATTTTTAACCCAATTATGGTACTTTGTCCAATGCACAACTGATCTCTCAGTAGATATTCATTTGAAAATAGTGTGGCCTTGACCAGTGAGAAGGGGAAGAAGTGACTTATGCTTGTGTTAAAATGACCTGTTTGCTGAGAGTGGTTGTTCTGCAGCACTCTTAATATCATGTTTTTGATTGGGGAGCGTTAATGTTTTTTGACCCTGAATTTAATTAGAGTTTTCTTCTATTTTTAGGAAGTATCAGAATTGCTCTGATGAGTAACAAAGTTGACTGCTTTGATGTCCAATCTCAGGTTTTAAAATATGGTGGTATAAAAGCCCACTGTTACTAATTCTTAAGACAATTTTGATTTAGTATGCCCTAAAAGTCACATATGTAAGGCCTGTTCAGAGAGCAGAGCCTCCATCTTTTTGCTCCTTTCCCACTTGGTACTTACTTCACTTGAAAAGGTGGCAAGTGACTTTGCATTGTATATTTCCATTTTAACCCTGACATAGTTCTCAAAGATAAAGCACTTTTTGAACATGAAATACATGAATCATGTGTGATGTGGATCATGGTTTCTCAGGCCCCTAGATAATCCACTTCTGAGTATTGTTCTATGTAAGGAGAATAGAGATCTTTGCTAATGTTAGAAAGTTTGTATTCTTGATTAGGATGCATTTGCTAGTTTCCAATGGATGGGAGAGTAAACAATGCTGCATTCACAATTTAATAAGTTGCTTTCCCTTGAGCCTTAAGGTAACCTTTTCTTTTCTGTCAACAACAGCACTGAAGTTATAGTAAATGAATGAGATTATCTGTTTTCAGGGTTGGTTTTAGAGTACTGTAAATCAATTAGCTGTCTTCCTAAAGAGTCATAACTCCCTTCAATAGACAAGATGGTGGGTGTGGGGAGGGGGGCTAGGGAAGGGAGAGAGGTAGTTTATAGAAAAGAAAAAAAGAGCCACGTTTACCTTAAAATATATATATATAATTAAAAAAAGTTCATGTCCTGTCCTGTTGGAAATTTCAGATGTAAGGTGGAAATGGCAAAGTATAATTCATTTCCCCTGCTTTTAATTTAGAAAACCTAAGTTATTTTCAAATACTAGTCCCCAGAAGTTTCAAGAGATAGCTAGCCTGACAAATGGTGAATTCTATAGGTATCTCTGACTTCACTAAAGTTATCTTTTTCAGTCCTCACAATTTGAATCTAGTTTCATTACTGAAGTATTTAATAAACTTTTATGTGAACAAATGGGATCCAGTTGTCAATATTGAAAATTAAATTTGGAAAATGGGAAAAGAATAAAGTTGTACCATGAAGATTTATTACCCTAGTGAGTCCCATTGATGTGTGTACTCCTGACCCAAATTAAGGCCTTTATGAATGTATTTTATATTTCCTGATGAAACAGGAAATAGCTACCAATGTAATCTTGTAATCACCTGTATTCACTTTTACTTTCAATTGAAAATCAAATGCCTCTTGAATTGGACATTCCAATTTGGATAGGTAGAGAGAGCCATGTTAAAATAGTAAATGCCATATTTGTAGTTTCAGTAGGACTTATAATAAGGAGAATAGAGCTTTGTTAGAAGTCAAAGCCATTTCTTGATTCTAACACTTGGAGAAAGATTTTAACTATAAGCATGAGGTTCTGTGATCAAATTTTATGTCCACTGCATTACTACCACTGGTGTGGCTAAGAGGGATAACTTTTGTGCTCTGAAATATGGGTCCAGAGTTCTGGAGAGAAAACAGTTCAGTGCCCGATAGTGAAGGCACAGGTGTGTCCATTTTCCCACCTTCAGGAACTCTTCAGTGGCTGACTTTTTCAACAAAATTCTTAGTTATTAAAGGCAAAATATTTTGTGCCCTGTGTTGCAAGATCACTATGGTTAGTTAATCTTAGTGTTTGGAAATAGAGTGACAAAAAGTTTGTTTCTTCCCTTTTAAATGTCCCTTCTAGAAGAAATACAAATACAGGAAGTCCAAGAAAATAAGCAGGATTATATTCCTGAGCACAGTGTGTTGGAAGAGTTTATAATGAACCCTTTTCTCCAAGCCCACGTCACTATCTGTTGAACCAAAGCTCTCAGGAGTCTGAAAAGTCAGGAGGTTGGGCAAAAAGTCTAGAGACTTGGCTGTAGGTCATCATGACTTTTTACAAAGAATATGGTTTTGGTGGCAGGCAAGTATATTTTAGTTACTTTCCCAAGACCTTGATATCTGAAATTAGGATTGTCAGTGTATTTGGACTTTTTTTTTCTGAAGTTAGAACAGTTGTATGAGGCATTTACTCTTATGAATCTTCATGCAGTTGTCTTTCCAGTTTTTGAGTACAGTACAGATGACATACTTTGTGTTCTGTAGGAATCTTCGCTGCCTGTCCTGTCTACGGTGGCCTGTTAAGCTAGGCTCTTCACTCCAAAGCTGGGACTGGTGTCCTAGTCGGGAATCTGCAGAAGTCATTTGAATGAGTTAAAGCCAAATCTCAAGAGCAGGAGGCAGCTTCCTGCTCTAGATGTACAATTAGCTTAGGTTGGAATTACTCTTAAGAGGGTTTGGAATGTCTTTAGTCTGTGTAAATACCAACATGCTTATTATGCATCCTGAACCAGTGTGTATGCCTGTGTATGGATTTGTAGAGCTGGTTTCTGCTTCAAATGAAGCTGCACCTTTGGTTTTATAAGGTCCCCTCCACCCAGAACCCTATAAACATTTGTAAATAGAACACTAAAATTTGTAGCGGTAGGATCAATTTGGGAAATATCTGCTGAGAGACCAAAAAGTTCATTTTTTAAGTACCTTGGTTAAAGAGTAAAGATTATTCCTCTTATTTTTTAAAAGAAGAATGCACTTTAACAAACACAGCTGCATGGGCAATTCAACAATCCATGAAGTGCAGTACCCATCCAGAAACCACACTTCCTGAAAACCGTTCAAAGCAGAGTCCAGACGGGCTGGTGACCTCACCGCCTGTAGGTTGAAGCTCAGATTCTGATGAATTGTGAGACAAGCAGGGCTGCTTCAAAGAGCAATGTGAATACAGCCAGAAGCTTCAGACAGGTCTGTAAAATGGCGGGTCCCGTATTTACCACTAACTAGCAAAACTGACAGAAAAACTCATAGAAATAAAAAGTTTAAGAATCCTTCCTGCTGGTGTGCACTCCTTCCAATAGCAGACTTTTGCAAATGGAGTTTTACAGTCTATATTTAAAAAATTGTATGTTTGTAACAAATAAAGTATGCGGAAAAGTGAATGACAGTCTTGTGCCTGTGTCTCTTATTTAAGGGATTACGTGATGATGGGGGGGGGGGGCAACTATCCCTTGTGGTTCACAAATGGGTGTGGGCTTTCGGGGGTCCCTCCACCTGAAGTGGCCTGAGGTCTAGCCACTTTGAGATCATCTGGGTGTCTATGATCCTTCCTAGTAAGGTATCTGGAGTAAGTCAGAGCAGATAACTTTATGCTTGGTCCATAACCACTTCCTCTTTTTTGTTGTTTAGAGGGGCTCATAATAGCTTGCTGCCCAGATGTTCCCTGGTTTATCAACAGTTGAAAGACAGACTAAACAACAAATTGTGCCAATCTTCTCTTAGCCAAATGATAGAGGAAAACCAAGATGATTGTGTCCAGTGGTCCTGGCCAGATAGTCTCAAGCTCTCTGTCTGGAACTGCTTTACACTTTATATCTTTCTGGGATATATCCATGGATACCTGTCAGGCTAGAAATGGGAGGTTTGTCAAGACAAATAGGCACACATTTGATTCACTGTCAGAGTAATGACACCATTACATTTAGATTCTGGAGCACACAGTGGACTTGTGAGAGTGAGAACAGTAAACAGCACATTTTGTTGGCCAGACTCCTTGAGGCTCTCAGGATTCTGATCACCTGGGAAAACCATTGCACGAGGCATCAGTCTGTGTAAATGACTTCTGTCAAAATAACGAATGGAATTGGTGAAGATGAAGCCAAGCTGGTGTGGTGGCACAGTTCTAATCTGGCCAGCCAGAACTACATAACATCTTTGTCTCAAAAAAAAAAAAAAAAAAAAAAAAAACCAAGGGACTGGAGAGATGGCTCAGAGGTTAAGAGCACTGACTGCTCTTCCAGAGATCCTGAGTTAAATTCCCAGCAACCACATGGTGCTGGGAAAGAGATCTAGTGCCGCCGGGCGTTGGTGGCTCACGCCTTTAATCCCAGCACTCGGGAGGCAGAGGCAGGCGGATCTCTGTGAGTTCGAGGCCAGCCTGGTCTCCAGAGCGAGTGCCAGGATAGGCTCCAAAGCTACACAGAGAAACCCTGTCTCAAAAAAAAAAAAAAAAAAAAAAAAAAAGGGGGCTGGAGAGATGGCTCAGCGGTTAAGAGCACTGACTGTTCTTCCAGAGGTCCTGAGTTCAATTCCCAGCAACCACATGGTGGCTCACAACCACCTTGGATGAGATCTGGTGCCCTCTGCTGGCATGCAGGCAGAAGACTGTATACATAATAAGTAAATAAAATCTTAAAAAAAAAAAAAAAAGATCTAGTGCCTTCTTCTGGCATGCAAGCATACATGTAGACAGAATACTGTATATATACATAATAAATAAAACTTAAAAAATAAAAAGACAAGCCAGGTGGTGGTGGCACAGGACTTTAATCCAGCACTCTGGAGGCAGAGGCAGACAGATCTCTTGTCGGTTCAAGGTCAGCCTGGTCCACAGAGGGAGTTCAGGATAACCAGACTACACAGAGAAACCCTGTTTAGAAGAACAACAAAAAGACATTTAGTTCTTTTTATGGAGTAATCCTACACATACAACACTTAAATGTGTACATATAATTTCCCTGTGACTAAGCCTTTATACAGTCTGGCACTAGTGAGTGCTGGGGACAGAACGACTTGGAGAGTTGGGGGTACTCAGGTCCAGGCCAACTGGACCAGAATCTCAGGGACATGAGTTCTGGTGTGTGGACCTTTTTAAGTTCCCCCAGTGGCTTGTGAGATCTTAAGGTGCAAGGAAGGGGAGATGATTGAAGCCTTAGGGATCCTGCCAAACCAGTCCTTAACATACAGCTTTTTCTTGTAACCCCGCCCCCATGCCTGAATGAAGCATGCTACCATGGAGGTTAAAATAGAGGATGTTGAGAAAGGTTAGAAAAAAAAATCCTCCAGCATTGTCTTCCATCCTTTGGCTAAGAAAATCTGGGGTGGGTTTTACACAGAGAACCCCTTGCCTTTTTTGCACTGGAGTCACCCAAAGCCTTGAACCATGGATTCCTGAGTTTGGGTCTAGGAAAGAAGCTGTACTTCTAACAAGCCTTCTTGTGGTGGTGGAACTGTTGTTTTGAAGCCTGAACTTAAAGATGGGCTACAGGACCAATGGGATTACTCAGCAGATAAAGGTGCTTGTTGCCAACACTCATGACCAAGGTTCAATTCCTGGGGACCACACGATGGAAGGAAAGAACTAACTTCTAAGTCATCCTCATTTCCATGTGTGCACCATGGTATGTACCCACACATACACACAAGAAATAAAATAATAAACTGTAAAGCAAGGTGTGGTGGTACACTCCTGTAATCCCAGCACTCTGGGAGGCTGAAGCAGATCAGTGTAATTTTCTTTTCTTAAAAAAACAGGGTTTCGGGGTTGGAGAGATGGCTCAGAGGTTAAGAGCACCGACTGCTCTTCCAGAGGTCCCGAGTTCAATTCCCAGCAACCACATGGCGGCTCACAACCATCCGTTATGAGATCTGGTGCCCTCTTCTGGTGTGCAGATATATATGGAAGCAGAATGTTGTATACATAATAAATAAATAAAATCTTTAAAAAAACAAAAACAAAAAAAAAAAAAAACAGGGTTTCTCTGTATAGCCCTGGCTGTCCTGGAACTCGCTTTGTAGACCAGGCTGGCCTTGAACTCAGAGATCCTCCTGTCTCTGCCTCCTGAGTGCTGGGATTAAAGGAATACACTATTGCATGGGCTGCATAACACGACTATATATATCAAAACAGTGGGAGGAGGGATGGCTCAGAGGTTAAGAGCACTGGCTGCTCTTGCACAGGACCTTGATTTGATTCTCATTACCAACATGGCAGCTCACAACTATCTGTAACTCTAGTTTCGGGGAAACTACACAGAGAAACCCTGTCAGAAAAAAACAAAACAAAAAAACAAAGAATCATTTAGTTCTTTTTATGAAGTAATCCTGTACATACAGACAACACTTAAATGCATACACAAAATTTTCCTGTGATATTTTTTTCCCATAAATTTCCTGGCCCCAGCCTTTAAGGTCATTACATACATGTGTTGCAAAGACATATGCAGGCAAAATACCCCCACACATAAAATAAATATTTAAATTCTTTTAAAAGCAGAAATCACAATTGCATTCAGGAAATCCCAGCATTCAGGAAACAGAGGCAGGTGGATCTCTTTGTGAGGTCAAAGCCAGCCTGGTCGACATAGTTTCTGAACAGACAGGGCTATATAGAGAGACCTTGTCTTTAAAGAGAGGGAGGGAGGGAGGGAGGAAAAAAGGAAGGAAGAAAGAATTAACTAACTAGTTTGCATCCTCTTTTGGCACATTTAAGCTTCATAGTTCCCCCTAAGGCAATCTGACTTCCAAGAGAATTGCTGAGACTTTCAGAAATGAGAGCCACCTGGTGGTCATGGTCAAAATCCCAGTAACTGTATTTAGTTTAGATCATTTGTAAATTCATTCATTCAGTTAATTGTTGGGTAGCTATTATATGCTATACTAAATGTAGAAGACATGGTCCACGGTTTGGATGGAATTCAGTTTAGTTTAATCAGGAGAAAGTGTTTAAGAAGCACTAAGACAGCCAGAGATGATTTCATTGGCTGTTCCTTCCTAACTCAGGCATTTGCTCTTTACAAGAAGCAGCTGCAGAGTAACTGGAAGAAAGGCATGATTCCCCACCTGTAACCCCTGACCTTGGGAGTATCTAGATCTCATATTGAGCATGAGGCAAGCCTGGCTAGTGAGACTCTCAAATAAAACTAAACAAATCCCAACAAATGAAGATGCCTCTTCTCTCCAAACCCACTGTGTAAAGATAGCTGAGGGTAGCACTGTTGAAGAGTTTGCATGCATCCTTTTGAACATTTTGATAGGGTAGTACTTTTTTTTCAGACAGGGTTTCTCTGTGGCTTTGGAGGCTATCCTGGAACTAGCTCTCATACACCAGGCTGGTCTCGAACTGATAGAGATCCACCTGCCTCTGCCTCCTGAGTACTGGGATTAAAGGTGTGTGCCACCACCTCCAGGCTATTGATTGGTACTTTTAAATCTCAACGTTGATAAGTGGCTATTGCATTTATATATGCACTGATTTTTAATAAAAAAATAGAGACTGGAGAGATGTCTCAGTGGTTGAGTACTTACTGCTCTTGCAGAGGACCTGAGTACAATTCCCAGTACCAAATTGGGACACTTCAGATGTGCTTAAACCCATACAAACACATAGTTAAAAATAAAAGCTTGGTGCACTATTACGATGAATAACTAATACGTAGCCAGTAATGGTCAGGATATCTTTAATAAGTAAATGCCAACCGAAGGAAACCAGAGCGAGCCGAAGCTGCAGATAAAAGAGTGCCACCATGTGCCTTGGCTATCCCTTTAAACCTTTACCATGTCACCTTGACCACACCCTGATGGTCGGACACACCTGTATCCAGCCCTTAAGAGGCATGGTTACGGTGTCTCCGTACAATGCACCTTTAATCCCAGAATTTGGGAGGCAGGTGTAAGCTAATCTCTGTGAATTTGAGGCCAGCCTGATATTTTCATAGTGAGTTCTAGGACAACCAGAGCAACATAGTGAAACCCTGCCTCAAAATACAAAACAAAATGTAGTCAGGCATGGTGGGATTTAAGGCCTGAGCCACCATGTACCACCACACCTAACTCTGAGATACTTTCTTATAAACACATTTTATCATTAAACTGTGTCACAGACATATAATTATTATGCAGAAATTAAATTGAAAAATAATTTAATGCTTCCTTGTGTTGCATTCCACCCAGACACGGATGAAATAAAATTTCTTGTGTCTCCACAGAGTTGACAGAAAAATGTCTTTATTACTCTGGCTCTGATAGAAAGAGCATTAGATGTTTACACACCACATATCTGCTCTACTCTCTGAGGGTGCACATTTCCCCTTCTGACAAACACATTGTTAACTTTAAGAGACAGGACAAGGGCTAGAGAGATGGCTCAGTGGTTAAGAGCATTGGCTATTCTTTTAGAGGACCCTGGTTCAATTCCTAGTAACCACATGGCAACTTACATCTGTCTCTAACTCCAGTTCCTGGGGATCTGACACAGTCACATCAATGCACATAAAATAAAGTTAAAAATTTTTTTTTTAAAGGAGAGAGATGGCGGCTAGAGAGATGGCTCAGAGGTTAAGAGCACTGACTGCTCTTCCAGAGATCCTGAGTTCAATTCCCAGAAACCACATGGTGGCTCACAACCCTCTATAATGAGATCGGGTGCCCTCTTCTGGCCTCCAGGCTTATATGCAGGCAGAACACAATATACACAATAAATAAATCTTTTTAGAGAGAGAGAGAGAGAGAGAGAGAGAGAGGACAATTGTGGTACATGCCAATCATCCCAGCACTGCAGAGACAGAAGCCAAATGGTCACTGTAAGTCTGCAGCTAATCTGGTCTACAGTGTGAGTTCTAGGTCAGCCAGAGCTGCATAGTGTCACCCTCTTTCACCCACCCAGTACCCTACACGAAACAAAAACAGCAGTGACTAGAAGTGGAATGTTGTGGCACACACCTGTGATCCCAGCACTTAGGATATGGAGGCAGGAGGATCCCTACAGTTCAAGATTATCCTTGATGCTATAATATGTTTGAGAGCAGCCTGGGCTACATGAGACTGTCTGGAACAAACCAAAAGAAGGGCTGAGTATGTAGTGCAGTTGGAAGAATGCTTGCCTGGCATGCACAAAGCCCTGTTGGATCTCCAGCCACAAAAATCAGGTATAGAGGTGCTCACCTGTAATCCTAGAACTCAAGAAGATTGGAAGTTAGAGGTCAGTCTTAGCTATGTAGTAAGTTCAAGGCCAGCCTGCACTATGTGAGGCCCTATTTCAAAAACAAGAAATGGGGTGGGGTCCTGAAGAGATGGCTCATTAGAGCACTGACTGATATTCCAGAGGACCTAGGTTCAACTCCCAGCACACATATGGTGGCTCACAACCATCTGTAACTCCAATTCCAAAAGATCCAATGCCCTCTTCTGACCTCCTTTGACCTCCGCAAGGGGTGGCCAGATATACATGCAAATAAAACACCCATACACATAAAACAAAATAATATTAATAAAACAATTTTTAGTTGGCTAGTGAGATAGCTTAGTGAATAAAATAAAAGAGCTAAAAAAGAAAATCTGTTGGATTTATCAGTTTTTTCTATAACCTTTAGGGATGTTTTTGGTTTTGGTTTTGTTTTACTCTGTATAAAACCCCTGCACCTATCTACAGTGAGTTTCTCCTTCTGGATCTGAAGTTTTGCCATAAAATTCAGAAAAATCATTTATATCTGTTGACTTCAGGTATGGGGTGTAGTTCAGTGGTAGAGCACTTGCCTGGCATACATTCAATGAGGCCCTAAATTCAATCCCCATCACCCCTACCCTAAACACATATGCCAAGGATATACTACCTACACTATATACTTTTGGGTTGTGTTTTTTGTTTTTTGCTATTTTGGTATGGTTTTTTGAGACAGGGTTTCTCTGTAACAGTCCTGGCTGTCCTGGAAATTACAGAGATCCACCTGCCTCTGCCTCCCAAGTGCTGGGATTAAAAGTGTGTGCCACCACCACCTGGTGTGTAAGCCCCTTTAAAAAGAATATAACATATAAAAGAAACAATAACCAGCACCAACAACAAAAGTATGTATACTTGGTGTATGTGTTTATGGTGGGGTACCGGGGATTGAATTTAGGGCCTCACATATGCTAGGCAAGTGCTCTAACCCTGAGCTACACCCTACATATAAAGTCAATGATTTCATAAAAGATTCTTCTGAATTATCTACCAGAGCTTCAGGTCCAGGAAAAGAATCTAGCTGCAGACTGGTGTGCTGAACTAACTCTCTGAAGCTGGCAGGGCCAGTGCCCATGCTGGCCTCACTCTGCAGCAGTGCAAACTTACCTGGCTGAGGTGAAGAATGTGAGTGTTCAGCCACGGAGGCTTCTTGGAAATTCAGGATATAGATACATTCAAATGCTAAGTGGGGCTTGATGGTGTCTATTTTATAAACCTGAAAACTTAGGAAACTGAGGCAGAAGGATCCAGATTCCAGGCCAGGCAAGGCTATATAGTGAGATCTTGTCTCAAAAAAAAAAAAAGGAAATCATAAGTGTTTTCTAGATACCGTATTAGTATCAGGACAATAAAAACAGGTAGCAGAGGAGGCTTCATGGCAGCCAAGAATGAGGAGGGAGGGTAGTGAGTCAAGGTCCAAGATCTATTCTTCAAACATGCTTCCAGCAACCAACTTCCTCCAATTAGGCCCATCTCTTGTTATCCCGGACAAGCCCATCACCAATGGATGTTGATGAATCTGTGTTTGCATGTTTTTGTTTTTGTTTTTGTTTTTTTTAATGGGCCCTACATACTAAACTACAGCAAATAGCTACAGAAGAAGAGACATGGGTGACTCATGAGCACATGAAAACATTCCAAGTCATTTGTAAGAAGAGAATGTACAGCCGGGCAGTGGTGTCACACAACTATGAAGTCTTGTGGTTATACAAACCCTGTTGCATTGGTGTGTGAGACATGAAACACACATTGACTTTCTTGTTAGTCACCTAGCAGGGCTTAGCAGACACCTTTCTAAGAAACAGACCAGATGTGTTTCTGTAACGTCAGTAACCTCACCACTGCAGTAACAAGAGATGCAGTGTCCTTTTGTTACGGCTCCAGACAGCAAAGAAAGAAGTCACAGGAAAGAGAATCCAAACTGTTACAGCTGAGAAACCACTTCCTGTTGAGTTTCACCATGGTGCTACCTTCATTTTTATATAAACATGAAAACATCATTCAAACTCCATAAATAGGAAATCATGCCGGGCGTTGGTGGCACATGCCTTTAATCCCAGTACTCGGGAGGCAGAGGCAGGTGGATCTCTGTGAGTTCGAGGCCAGCCTGGTCTCCAGAGCGAGTGCCAGGATAGGCTCCAAAGCTACACAGAGAAACTCTGTCTCAAAAAACCGAAAACAACAACAACAACAACAACAAAAAGAAATCACAATATTTAAATTTCAGCTTAACTTTCAATTATCACAATATTAACAACCCCATAATAGGATAAAACACAAATGGAAGGAGCTATCAAACCAACTTTGCTAGAATCTCATTATATAGCCTTGCCTCGCCTGAAACTCACTATGTAGATCAGGCTAGCCTCAAACTCACAGACATTTCCCTGCCTCTACCTCTCTGGGATGACAGTCACCATGTCCAACAAAAGAATCTTTTAGCAAAACTTTTCTTCTATTTCTTGTAACAAGGTCTCCTTGTGTCACTCAGGATAAAGGACTCTGATCTTTCTGCTTCAACCGCTAAGTGTTAGGATTATAGTGGCCACCATGCTTAAATTCAACTTCTATTTCAGCTGGATTTTTTTTTTTTTTTTACTGGAATTAAATGCAATCAGAGGGCTTACAGTATGGGATATTTAAATTTGGTGAAACTGAAAGAAACTAGGGAGACGACTTTTAAGTTTTGTCAAAGAAGGGTACTCTGCACTGAAAGTCAAGAGATAGAACTGACCGGGCGTTGGTGGCGCTCGCCTTTAATCCCAGCACTCGGGAGGCAGAGGCAGGTAAATCTCTGTTGAGTTAGAGGCCACTTTGGTCTCCAGAGCGAGTGCCAGGATAGGCTCCAAAGCTACACAGAGAAACCCTGTCTCGAAAAACAAAAAAACAAACAAACAAACAAAAAAAAAAAGATAGGACTGTAAAAACACACTGAGAAGTTTATAGTTTTTCCAATACAAAAACCCCTGAGGATTGAGACTTTCGTTTATGTAGTGGAACTTCCTCTGCTGATGCATCTCTGAACAAAGAGGGTTTTCTCTCTAAAAAATAATTATAATCTGGAATTCGGGAGATAGCTCAGATAGTAAAGTACTTGCTATGAAACCACGGGAAATTTGATCCTCAGTGCCCATATAAAGAGCCAGGCTGGGTTTGTAATCCGAGCCCTGCAGAGGTAGAAGCAGGAGGATCCCTGGATTTCCCTAGCTAGCCAATGTAGCTTAATCAGTGAGTCCCGGATCCAAGTGAGAGAGTCTGTCACAAAAAGGAAGGTGGCTAGCTCCTGAGAAACATCCAGTGTTGACATCTGGCCTCTACACACAAGCACATTTATGTACATGTGTACCCACCTCCAATATAAATACATACACACATACATACACAAAATATAATCTGTTGCTCAGCTGGTGGCAGGCTTACCTAGTATGCATGATGTTCTGAATTTAATTCCTTGGATCACATAAATTGGCATGGTAAGCACATGCCTGTAATCCCAGCACTTGGGGAGCAGCGGCAGGAAGATTAGAAGTTCAAGGTCACTCAGTTCAACTGTTACTCAGAACATTCACGTCTAGCCTGGGTAACTTGAGACCCATTTTTTTTTTAATCAATCAATCTCATTTAATTGACATTTGAAGAAAACTCTATCCAAGTACAGAATGCATGTTATTTTTAAACTCACATGGAACATTCACAAAGAGAAACCATATTTTGAACCATAAAAATACTTGATATAACTTTAAAAGGATATAAATAATATGAAATATAGTTGAGACCCATCTTTAAAAGAGCATTTTGAATATCTATATACACATCCGTGTACGTATGTGTACCACTTGCATGTCTGATGCCCACAGAATCCAAATGTCAGATCCTCTAGGATTGGAGTTACAAACTGGTGTGAGCTACCACCTGGGTGCTAGGAATCAAACCTGGATTCTCTGCAAGAGCAGCAAGTGCTCTTAACAGCTGAGCCACCTATCCAGCCCCTTCCATTGCTGCATCTTAAAAATCATATCATCTCTCCAAACCCTCAACAGAAACTTTAAAAGGACATGAGATAATGAATACGAAGTTCTAAAAAATCCAAGCCATCAACTCAGACTACTAGAACAGAAAAGGTATCTATCAAAACTGATGGAGAAAGAGGGATTCCATAATAAAATCAGGCTAAGTGACTTGTCATTATTAAACTCAGTAAAGCATACTGAACGGTCATTGGTGGCTCATGCCTTTAATCCCAGCACTCAGGAGGCAGAGGCAGGCAAATCTCTGTGAGTTCGAGGCCAGCCTGGTCTACAAAGCCAGTTCCAGAACAACTTCCAAAGCAATACAGAGAAACCCTGTCTTTGAAGAAAAAAAAGAAAGAAAGAAAGAAAAGAAACAAAACAAAAATAAATAAATAAATAAATAACTGAAGCATACTGGAAAAAAATCTTTAATCTGAAGAAAATGTGGCTAGAGAGATGACTCAGTGGTTAAGAGCACTGGCTGCTCTTCCAGAGGTCCTGAGTTCAATTCCCAGCAACCACATGGTGGCTCACAACCATCTGTAGTGGTATGTGATACCCTCTTCTGGCAGAAAGTTGTACATGCCATTAGAACACTTATATACATAACATAAATAAAAAAAAAAAATCAAGAGGCTACATGAAAAACTGATGCTGGAGGCCGGGCAGTGGTGGCGCACGCCTTTAATCCCAGGCCTTGGGAAGCAGAGGCAGGCAGATTTCTGTGAGTTCGAGGCCAGCCTGGTCTACAGAGCGAGTGCCAGGATAGGCTCCAAAGCTACACAGAGAAATCCTGTCTTGAAAAACCAAAAAAAAAAAAAAAAAAGAACAACAGATTAACATGAATTTAACAGACATCTCAGACTAAT
Source organism: Cricetulus griseus (assembly GCF_003668045.3). Taxonomy (NCBI): domain Eukaryota; kingdom Metazoa; phylum Chordata; class Mammalia; order Rodentia; family Cricetidae; genus Cricetulus; species Cricetulus griseus. Next base: position 98,430,543 of record NW_023276807.1, read on the forward strand.
CTATCCCAAAAGTGCAGAATACATAATCTTCTCAGTAGCCCATGAATATTTTTCTAAAATATATATTAGGGAAAAAAAGCAGTCTTAATTGAAAATAGAAATAACCATGATGGTATAAAGCTAGAAATCAATGGCACAAGAAAATACAGAGTGGACTTCTGGATTAGGTGCTAGACTAGAAGTCTTACCTGCTGAAACTCAGTGAAACCATTCTTGAGATAGTTTGGCCAAATATGTGGCTGCTTTTTACCCTGGTCCTAAGAATCTCCCTGAGGGTAAAATTTGAAGAGTGTTGGCAGACAAGAGTTCAAGACAACCTAGTATTGACTGTGTAACATAGTTATTAGTGATCACTCTTAAGCAGTTCTATACTGCAAAAGATCAATGGAGCAAAAAGGAAAAAAAATGTACAGTTTGAGAAGAAAAAGAGCACCAGGGAATATAACACTGGAGCTAAATCCTGTGTTCAAAGAGATGAGGATTAAAGAAAGGCCTGATGGTATATTAATAAAGGGAATCTCAGGGTGAGACTCTACTCAGCTAATCCTGTAGCCTGTAAAAGGGAAGCTTATGCAACTAAGGAAAACATCAATAAGTCAAAGCTGAGCAAATGTAACTCAAGGGAGGGGCCAGGTTCCAGCACTAGCAAGCATAACTTGGTGGTGGCAGGATTAGAATTGTGGAATCTCCCTCTGTGCTTAAAGAAAGCCACTGAGGGTCAGGCACATGGTAGAGGAGTCCCTGCATGGAGGCCCGGAGATGCCATTGCATGAAACTGTGAAAGTGAAGCCTGGGAAGGTGAAATAGATGAAATCTCCTGGATAAACTGGGGCAGGGAGGGTGATAAAGGGGAGGGGGTGTGTTGTTCTTTGCTATAGCTTCAGGCAATGAAACACAACCACCAATCTCAACAAATCCACCTGGAGTTTATTGGGAAAGGGAATAAAGGGAGGGGTAGGTGATAACTGATCAAGAGCAGAAATGGAAACAGAAAAGAACAGGCAGGAGGCTTAAAAGTGAAAGGGTGCAGTTTAGAACAAGGCTCAGCGGTTGGGGCCAGTTGAAACTGGAGTCATGGAGCTGCCTTTGGCCCAGCTTCCCATGGTCCCAGCTCCAAATGGCCCCAACTCTGCATGGTTTCTGCTCACAGAGTCCTTATGAAGCCACTTAACGCATGCATGCATGCACAATGTAGCCCCACAATCTTTGACAGCCTTTGAACTGTCAGCATAATGGCAGGATATCAACAAGCTGCTGGTGTTATATTTTGGAGGTGGTCTCCTGTGCCAATGTGTTCAAGGCTACCTCCCACTTTCTCTTCCATGAGGTTCAGTGTAGTTGGATTTATGTTGAGGTCTTGGATTCACTTGGACTTGAGTTTTGTACTTGGCGATAGATATGGATCTACTTTGATCTTCTACATGTCAATATCCAGTTACACCAGCACCATTTGTTGAAGATGCTTTCTTGTTTCCATTGTACAGTTTTAGCTTCTTTGTCAAAACTCAATATTCATAGCTGGGCAGTGGTGGCGCACGCCTTTAATCCCAGCACTCAGGAGGCAGAGGCAGATGGATCTCTGTGAGTTCGAGACCAGCCTGGTCTACAAGAACTAGTTCCAGAACAGCCTCCAAAGTCACAGAGAAACCTTGTCTTGAAAAACCTAGAGAGAGAGAGAGAGAGAGAGAGAGAGAGAGAGAGAGAGAGAGAGAGAATGAACTAGGGAAATCAAGGCAACTGGTGTTAGTGGATGTGCATTTCAATTTTAAATTATAATTTATTTTTGAAATTATAATTACATAATTTCCCCCTTCTCCTTCCTACTCCTAAACTCTCCCAGGTACTGTCCCCTTACTATCTCTCAATTTATCTCAAATCTATGTCCTTCTTATTGCTACATGTACTTTTGTCCTTATGTATCTACTTTATTTTTAAAGCAAGGATTGCCACTAAAGCTGGTCAGACTGACTACCCAGACTCTCTGGAATCCTATCTCAGCTTCCCAGTGTTTGAATCACACACTTGTACTTATGTGCTCTGTGTCTGCCTCTTTTTGTTTGTTTGGTTTGTTTGTTTGGTTGGTTTTCTAGATAGGGTTTCTTTAGCCCTAGCTGTCCTGGAACCAGACTGGCCTCGACCTCACAGAGATCCACTTGCTTCTGCCTCCCAACTGCTAGGATTAAAGACAAAGACCACCTTTTTCCGCCTCATATCTGACTTTTTATTTGAGTACCAGGAATCTAAATGCAAGACATTATGCTTGCAAAGCATATTACTCACTAAGCCATTTCCCCAATCACGTTTTTATAAATTGCTTAATGTTCCACAACACAGATATGCCTAAAATTTATCTTATTATCCTTGAGTTAACCTGAAACTCATGAATAAACAAATTATTGAGAAGTTTGGTTGCCTATTCTTTTACATTGGTTTTGTGTTTTTCTCACTTAAAATTATATTTTTCATTTTATGTGTGTGAATGTTTTGCCTACATGAATGTCTGTGCACTATGAACATGCAGTGTCTGTAGAGGCCAGAAGAGGGTGTCAGAGCCCCAGGAACTGGAGTTATAGATCGCTGTGAACCCTTGTATAGGAGTGTGGGAAGGAAGGAGAAAGAAAGCACATTTTATTTGGAGGTTCAGGTGTCACCTGTTGAAGAGTACCTTCTCGCTGTTGAATTGTATCAGCCCTCTTATCAAATGATCAACCTACCATAAATATGTGGGTTCATTTCCAGACTGTGGCCCATCAGTTTATAGCTCTGTGGGACATATTCCCATCTTGATTACTATAGCTTTGTAGTTTGTTTTGGAATTAAGAAGGTTATGTCCTCCCGGCGTCGGTGGCGCACATCTTTAATCCCAACACTCAGAAGGCAGAGGCAGGAGGATCTCTGTGAGTTCGAGGCCAGCCTGGTCTCCAGAGCGAGTGCCAGGATAGGCTCCAAAGCTACACACAGAAACCCTGTCTCGAAAAACAAAACAAAACAAAACAAAAACAAAAACGGGTATGTCCTCTTGGTGGTCAACTAGGGCTATACCTTCAGTTCCTGGCCAGCCTTAGCTATATCCCAAAAAACCTTATCTCAAAAAAGAGAGGAGAGAGAAACAGGGAGGGAGCAGAGCAGTTTAGCAGGGAGAGGCTAATTTAAATATCTAAACGTCTTTGAAAGGAACAAGGCTGACAGCTGTTTGACAGCTGAAGGGGCAGCTAAACAGATCAAGAGAGGCTATGGCAGGGAGGACAGAGAAGAAGAGTAAAGGTAGAGAGAGCTGAGACAGAAAGGGGTATAAAAGGCTGCCAGTTGCTTGGCGTTGGTGGCGCACGCCTTTAATCCCAGCACTCGGGAGGCAGAGGCAGGTGGATCTCTGTGAGTTCGAGGCCAGCCTGGTCTCCAGAGTGAGTGCCAGGATGGGCTCCAAAGCTACAGAGAAACCCTATCCCCTGTTTCGAAAAACAAAAAACAAAACAAAAACAAAAACAGGCTGCCAGGAGGGACAGAATAGAAACTGCAATCCCTAAGAGTCCAGGAAGGCAAGAGTTTAGGGCCAAGGATTTCAGTTATGAAGTCAAAAGATGTAATACTGGACACATATGCCTGTAATCCCAGAACTGGATCCAGAGATAGATGGGTCGTGTATGCTTGCTGGCTAGCCACAAACTTTAGATTCAGTAAGAGACCCTGACTCAAGGGAATAAAGTGGAGACACACATAGCAAGACACCTGACACCCTCCTCTGATCTCCACATACATGTGGACCCATGCTCCCACGCATACACAGAATCCTTTAAAATAGGTAGTGCTATTTTCAAATTTAGTAGCAGCAAAAATAGGCTTATTGATATGAAATACTTTACATGAATCACATGACTGATAAGTAAAGGATTCTGGATCCAGTCAGGTCTTTCCATACATGACACTATCTTAGTGATTTAAATGCTATTTTTTATTTCATTTGTTAACTAACATTTTTAGAATACTAGGCAAAAAATAGCCTAAAAAGAAATTCTATGCACTGAAGGAGACCCTTACAATATAAAATGTGTGCTACGGCCATACAGAAAGGCACTTATCTCAAATTAGGATGTCAATGGAAGAACTTCTGGACAATGTCTGCAGTGAGACTTTCCTTTTCTTTCTCCTGGAGTCAGGGTCTCTGTATGTAGCCCAAGCTGGCCTTGAATTTGTAATATTTACCTCAGCTTAGTGAGTACTAAGATTACAGGTTTGTCCCATGTCTGGTTGTGTTTAATCTTAAAGGATGGTTAAAGGAGGCAAAACAGAAATTGTTTTAAGAAAAGCCAAAAGCATGCCCAAAAGCAAGATGGAGTTTAGGGTGATGGTGGAAGCGATAAAAGACAGATGAGCAGGGGTCAGAAAATGCAGGGCCTGCAATACTGTGCTAATGGTTGGGATTCTGTCTTTGTAGAAAGATTGTAACTGGCGTATGTCCTTTTTTTAAAAGATTTATTTTTATTTATTATGTATACAGTGTTCTGCCTACATGCCAAAAGAGGGCACCAGGTATCATTTCAGATGGTTGTGAGCCACCATGTGGTTGCCACATGGCTGGGAATTGAACTCAGGACCTTTGCTAGAGCACTCAGTGCTCTTAACCTCTGAGCCATCTCTCCAGCCCCCTGGCTTTTGTCTTAACCCACTATAATGCCATTCCCTGGCAGACCAACATTATCACTGGATATGTTCTGAAACACAAAGGAGTAGGAATTATTAGAGTACTGTCTAGCGAGCTAACTCAGAACTCCAATCCAGTTCTATTTTCTGAGCACATTGTTCCATTCATTTTTATTTCATTGGCTTCCTCCTCCTCACACTTGTCTATATCTTCATTTGAGTTTTTCCCAAAGTCATTTAGAAGATCATTCCTTCCTCATCTAGAATTCAAATTATTTTTTCAAAAGACTCACTTCCCCCAGGTTGCTTCTTCTGATGGAGGTTAACTGTCAAAAGAAACATAATTCAAAGTTTGGGAGAGATCATCTACCTGGAGGTAAATTTCTAAAAACACTGGCTTGGGAAAACCCAGTCACAAGAACTAAGTCTCAAAACAGAAAAAAAAAAAAGAGAATTATTTTGCTCACAATTAACTCCTAGAACTAGTCTATGCTTCCTATCGCGAAAAGAACCAGAATGAGGTCTTAAGAATTCTGATGGGCTGCATGCAAAAGATTACGTTCTCCTGAGCTCATTTCTCAGCTGAAGAAATGGACGTAGCTCTCCCAAATCGCCCAGGTTCAATGATAATCAAATAATAATAATAATAATAATAATAATAATAATGTTTTAAAGTAGTTTGAACCGGTCGACCATAGCAAGAGAATTCTACTACATGCTGAGTGCGACTCACACATATTCCTAAATTTTCACAATAGCTTCCATACGAAGGTAATTCCACTTAGCACCTTCCCTAGTAGTAGAAGAAAAACAAAGCAAACTAAAAAGGCCTAGCGGACTCTCGAATGGGCGGGAAAGACACAGCTGCGCCGCATCATTCCAGGCATTGGCTCATCTGCTGTTGTTCCCAGACTCCCGCCTCCGGTGCTGCCGGCAATGTTTTCATTGGCTTTTCTCCTCTCTCATTGGTTCGTTCTTCTGTTCATTAGACTCCGCGCCAGGAGAGAGGCGGAGAGCGCGTCAATGTTGGGGCTGGAGGACCCGCCTCCCAGTGCCGTGTGCAAAAACAAACAGCCGTTAGGGAGGCGGTGCAGAGAGGGCGGAGTCCCGGCTAGAAGGAGGCGTTCAATTGGCCCGCCGCCGAGGTTCAAACGAACAATGTGAGCAGCTATTGGTGGAAGCGGTGCGAGGCGGGCCCGGGGCATTGTCCGGCTCCGGCAGCGGTGGTCCGGCTGCGAGAGCGGCTGCAGCGGCGGCTCTGGGCGGCGTTGGGCATCGCGCGGCCGAGACCATGGTGAGTGCAGGGTCGCTCGGGGAGTCGGCGCTCGGAAGCCCTGGCGGTGCCTCCACCTGTGGAGCCGGGAGTGGGCGGTGTCGCGCGGTCTTGCGGGAGCGCCCGCTGGGGCCGGGCTCCGTCAGGGGGGCCGCGCCCGACGCGGGAGGCAGAGGTAGGGGCGGGTTCTGCGGCGCACGGAGGAGGTCCCGCTGCCGCCGCACAAGTTCTGAGTCTTTGGCGCTGGGTTACGTAATGCCTCTGCTACGGATCGGAGGAGTTCTGGTCCTGCCCACCAGTACTGCTCGGTCGGTTCGTGTTTTGTACCGGCATGACGCGATCACCGGGTTATTCCCCGACTTCTTTGCAACAGGACTTTATTTATGTGGCTTAAAGTATCTTTTCATTCTGCAGTTCAGTTCTAGTTGAAAGGAGATTAAAAAAAAAAGTGAATAAAACTTTAGCCCCATTTAAAATTCGGGAAGGAGAAAGAACTAAAGCAACGAAGCCTACTCTTTGCGTCAAGATTGTTAAAGGGAATGACGGCCTCATTTCGGAATTGTATTTATGTCGGTATTCCTGTTTTAAGTATCCTTTCACTGTTACAGAAATAATATGCCTTCCCAGTAAGGAATCTCTCCACACACTTAAAAGATTAATTAAGGAAAAGCTCTTTAATAACACTTGTCCTGTTGGGCTAACACCCAAGCAAGAGCCGGCCTTCAAGGGAAGCTCATATTAATTGAAGTACATTTTAGGCTTGTGCATTCCTCAGACACTTGTCATCCTGAAATCTCTTTTCGGGTCCCAGGTTACACTTGGAGCAATTAAAACAGAGACAGGAGATTGCAAGTCTGGCCACTTAGGCAGATAGGAGATTTACACAGCAAAAAATACTACATATTGACAGGTTTATTGTAAGTATGCCAAGTGTTGTTCTTTTTCGAATAGTTGTTATCCAGGGTCTTCTTGCCCAATTGACAGAATTATGTTTTTCCTGATAAGAGCACAGGGGAGGGCCGGGCGTTAGTGGCTCATGCCTTTAATCCCAGCACTCGAGATCCAGGCCAGCCTAGTCTACAGAGCGAGTGCCAGGATAGGCTCCAAAGCTACACAGAGAAACCCTGTCTTGAAAAAAAAAAAAAAAGAGCACAGGGGAGTAAATGATAGAGTAGGACTTAATGATGGTTGTGATTTCATGCTGCCTGCCTCCTTGAGCTGCCAGCTAAATTTGTCTTTGGGTGTGGGAATCTTGGCCTAAGTGCTGGTCATAAATCAGTGCTATCTCCTTTGCCATGGGAATGGAGTCAGTCCTGGTGAATAAACTACTATATACTAGCATCCCAAATTTCCCTTATCCCTAACAGGCCTGGTTAGCATGCTACTTACCTTTGGGGTATTTTGGAGGCAGTACTCCTTTAGCTAAATTTCATTTGTGTCAGTATCTCAGAATTATTACTTTGAGTTTCATCTACATCTTCACAGGACAGGTACCTTCAACACAGGACAGGTACCTTCAACGGGTGCTGTTTGCTTAAAACTTAAAGTCAACCCCAGGCTAGCAAATAATGTAATTTGTCTCATGTGGACGACATGTGAGGTGTTTAGTAGATGACTATAAACTATAAACTATAAAATTCTCAAACTTTGCACTAGAAAGGTTCTGTCAGCTGACATTGTCATATAGTGATTATAGGAAATTACTCTGACTAGCAGCATGGATTACTTGTATGTAAAAATTAATTTGCTCAAGCAGTTGATTTTCATGGTCCTTGTTACTTTTTTCTTTCTCAAATTCTAATGATAGGTTTTCAATATTCATCCAAAAGTACATAAGCAGTAATTTAAGATTAAAAAAGGAGCTTTGGTTGTCCTTGGTAAAGATTTTTTTTTTAATTGACAGGAAGAAAAAGTGGTCTATTAGAGTATCCAGTTTTCAAGTTTTTCGGGAGTGAAAATATATTTCAGTGTGCTCCTTTCCCAAGAATAAACTTTTTTGGGGGAAGAGGGTTTTGAGACAGGGTTTCTCTGCGTAGCTTTGTAGACCTTGAACTCACAGAGATCTGTCTGCCTTTACCTCCCATTGCTGGGATTAAAGGAGTGAGCCACCACTGCCCAGCTCCAAAGAATAAACTTTTAAACAGAGACTCTTATTCCAGTTTAACACACAATTTTTGGGATAAGAAATTTTGTATTGTCTCATTTTTTTTTTTTAGAGTATGTATTCATTGTATATGTAAGGGTGCTTATGGAGGTCAGAGAACAGCTTTCTGAAGTCTGTTCTCTCCTTCCACCAGTGAGTCTCAGGGGTTAAGCTGAGATGGTAAGGTTAGGGCCAGTTACCTTTACCTGCTGAGCCATCTCTATAGCCCAGTTTTTATGTATTTTCTATTTCTCAGTTCATCAACTATTTTAAATTTAAAGTTGAAAGAATTAATTATATGTGGTTTGGGAGATTAGGGTAAATAGCAGTTTGTGTGTTTTTATATGGTTTGCTTTCGTTCCTTTTTTGTTTGTTTTCATCTTTTGGGGATTTTTGTTTGTTTTGTTTTTCAAGACAGGGTTTCCCTGTATAGCCCTGGCTGTCCAGGATCTTGCTCTATAGGCCAGACTGGCCTCAAACTCATAGAAATCCATCTGCCTCTGCCTCTGGGATTAAAGGTATGTGCCACCACTGCCCAACTAAAATATTTTTTAAAATGCTGAGCTTGTTGCTCCTGGTCTTTGCTCACAGCAGCTAGCAACATCAATGCCAAAGCTTGGGTGCTATGCAGTCTTGAAATTCCCTTCCCTAAATTCACTGATGTGACACTTTAAATCAGCTTCCCTCCAAGTTTCAGGACACATAAAAACTATAGACAAATATGAATGGCCCTTAGTCCATTTCCCTAAAGTCTTTGTTTCCATCTGCATCCCTGTATCATCTTTGTTGTGTATTTTTAGATGTGCTTTATTCTTCTGAGCCCCACCAGAATTGCTGGTTGAGTTCTGCTTAATAACGTTCCAGGTCTTCTGTAGCCCACATCTCCAAACACTTCCACATTCCTCGTGTAAATTAGTTCCAGAAGCCTAAGAGCCACACAGGTCATGTTTAGTCATGACAACAACCCCACTCCTGGTACTAAATTTCTCTATTACTTTTCCCATCACCGTGACCAGATATTTGACAGAAAGGTTAAAAAAAGGAAAGACTGATGGGCTGTGGTGGCAGAGGCAAGTGGATCTCCATGAGTTTGAAGCCAACTTGGCCTACAGAGAGAGTTCCAGCAGGGTAGCCAGGATTACACAAAAAAAAAACCCTGTCTCCAAAAAAAAAAAAAAAAAAAAAAAAAAGGGAGGGAAAGACTTTGGCTTGTGGTTTCAAATGATTTGTTTGAAAAGTTAAATGTTTCTGAAATACAAGAAATCAGAAATTTGCAAGACTTATAGATAACTTAAAGTTTGAATAAGTATTAGTGATTGGTTTTTTTGATGTGTTAATAAAAGGTAGGTAATATAAACATTTACAGTGAGGTAGGAAATCGCCTAGATATCTTAAGTTTTTAATTTTTTACTAGAAATTTTTACCTAAAAGAAAAATTTTGTTTTGTGACTTTTTTTTTGCATTAACATTGTCAACTCCAAATTGTTTTCATCTAGGCTGGAGGCAAAGCTGGGAAAGACAGTGGGAAGGCCAAGGCTAAGGCAGTGTCCCGCTCACAGAGAGCTGGGCTGCAGGTATGAATGAATCCATTCTGTCACAGTTTGTTGTTTTCTTTATCTTTGTAATTCATAACCCAGAGATAGTTCATTAATTACAGAGATTTTATAATGATAGACCTTGAATGTGAGATTAACTGGTTAAGACTTAAATTACAAAGTAAGCCATTAATTTGTATTTTATAAGAGAACAGGATGCTTTAACAAATTTGGTGGGTCTTCCCCCCTATTAGTATCTGCTCTTGGGCCTGGAAAGCTGAATTAGTGGTTAAGAATGTGTGTTGCAGCCAGGCAGTGGTTACACATGTCTTTAATCCCAGCACTCGGGAGGCAGAGGCAGGTGGATCTCTGTAAGATCTAGGCTAGCCTGGTCTATAAGAGAGAGTTCCAGGACAGTCTCCAAAGCTTCACAAAGAAACCCTGTCTTGAAAACCCCAAAGGGGGGGAAAAGAAGATTGTCTGTTGCTCTTGTAGAACACCTGAGTTTGTACAGAGAAACCCTGTCTCGAAAAAAAAACAAAAAAAAAACAAAACAAAGCAAAAAAAAACCACCTGAGTTTGGTTCCCAGTGCCCATATCGAGGGTCACAACCACCTGTAACCTGCTCCAGGAGGATTTCACAGTTCTCATACTGACACAGACACATATATACTTAAAAATAAATCTTTTTTTAAAAAATACCTGTTCTTTCAGGATTATAACTGTGTTCTCATTCTTATAAACTTCAAGTGAGTATGTTCTGGTTTTCCTTTTGAGAATGTTTGTAGTGGCTCATTGACTTTCAGGATAGGCTAGAACTAGAGGCCAGTGCTGGGTTATTGCACTAGTCTCTGGATGTTTCCCAAAAGACCTCCATTGTAGACTGAGAAGTATGCTCTAAACTCCTAAGTATTTTCAAATTTCATGTATGTGAATTTTTACAACATTAACCTAAGACTCAGATTTTTCTAGATTAGTAAAAATTATTCCCTGTACATAAGGAATCCTTTAAAAGGGGGCTGGAGAAGCCAAGCATTAGTGGTGAACACCTTTTAATCCTAGCACTTGGGAGGCAGAGGCAGTGGATCTCTGAGTTTGAAGCCAGCCTGGTCGTCTATAAATCAAAAAGGGGGGTGGGGATGGAGGCTGGAGAGTTGGCTTAGTGGCAAAGAACATTTGCTGTTCTAGAGGATCAGATTTGATTCCCAGAACCTACATGTAATTCACAACCATCTCCACTTCAGGGGAGTTATGCCCTCTTCTGCCCTCTTTGGGCACTAGGCACACATGTGGTGAACAGGCATCAGTGAAGGCAAAACACTGATACACATGAAAATAAAGGGGTTACATATTTTGTTTGTTTAATTTTTGTTTTTTAAGATTAGGTTTCTCTGTGTAGCCCTGGATATACTGAAACTCAGTTTATAGACCAGGCTGGCCTCAAACTCAGAGGCCTGACACTGCCTCCCAAGTGCTGGGGTTAAAGGTACACACCACCACCACTGCCACCTGGCTAAAAATAAATAAATCTTAAAAAAAAAATAATAATGGGGGAGCACTGACTGCTCTTTCGTGGTAATGAGTTCAATTCCCAGCAACCACATGGTGGATGACAACCATCTGTAATGAGATCTGGTGCCCTCTTCTAGCCTGCAGGCATACATGTGGGTAGAACATTGCATACATAATAAATAAATATTTAAAAAAAAAATGGAACCCAGCCTTTTAGGCAAGTACAGGCTAGAAAAACACATTTTTTTTTTTTTTTTTTTAAGATTTGCTTATTTTTATTTTCTGTGTATGGGTGTTTTGCCTGCATGTATGTAGCATGTACATACAGGTGCCCGAGGAGGCCAGAAGAGGGAGTGAGAGATCCTGGAACCGGAGCTACACATATGCCATATAGCTGTTGGGATCTAAACCCAGGTCCTCTGCAAGGGCAGCACGTTCTCTTAACCACCAAGCCACATGAAACAGTTTTTAAAGGGGAAATTAGGAATCCACAGGATTGCTTAATAGGAAGAGCATTCCATCAAGCTTTACAACCTGTCCTAAGTTCAATTCTCAGGACCTATGTAGCGGAGGGAGGGAGGGAACCAACTCCAGTATGTTTTCATGTTCGTGTGTGTGTATGTCAAGCATGTGCATATACATAAATAATTTTTAAGAGGAAAACTGGAAGTCATAATGTGTGATGGTGTGTGTGTGTGTGTGTGTGTGTGTGTGTGTGTGTGTTGTTTTGTTGTTTTCTTTTTTTTCACAGCTTCCCTTTGTAGCCATGTTAGCCTCCTGCCTTAGATATGTACCACCACAACAGCAAAATCAAGTTTCTTACAGCAATGCTAAAACTTGGCAAATGGATAACATAATCTATGTTACACGGAAGGAAAAGGGATAGGTACTTAAATTCATTGTATTTCCTTTGTTTTGTTTGTTTGTTTGTTTTGGGAGATATGTGTTTGAGACAAGGTTTTTCTGTATAGCCTTGGCTGTCTGGAACTCAAGTCTGTAGACCAGGCTGGCCTCAAATTCACAGAGATCCACTTGCCTCTGCATCCAGAGTGCTGGGATTAAAGGTGTGTGCCACCACTGCCTGTTTTCATTTTTATTTTAATTGTATGCATATGATTGTTGTGCCTGCATGTATTTACATCGTGTATGTAGGTCCAAAGAAGGCATTGGAACCCCTGAAACTGGAGTGAGCCGCCGTGTGTCTGCTGGAAACCAAACCCAGATCCTCTGCAAGGACAGTGTGTGCTCTTAACTGCTGAGCCGTCTTCTACAGTTGGGAACTTAGCTTTAAAGCACACGTTTTGTGTTAGGGCACTACTTAAATTCTCAGAATTTATTGCAGCAGTCAAGTAGAGGTTGTTGCATTAGTTTAAGAAATAAAAGGAGGGGGCTGGAAGAAGAAAAGGAAAGGGGCTGGTGAGATGGACGAACAGGTAAAGGCATTTTCCCCCCAAATGCCTCAGGATTCAAACGATGGAAGGAGATAGTCAGCTTCTGCAAGTTGGCCTCTAACAAATAAGGAGTGGCCTAGAGAGATGACTCAGCAATTAAGAGCACTTGCTCCTCTTCTAAAGGACTAAAGAGGTTCCCTATACTCATTTAGACATCTGTAACTTCAGCTTCTGAGATTCCATGCCCTTTCTGGCCTCCCCAGGTGCACATTGACACAAATAAATAAATGTAATAAGTGAATATTGTAGTGTTTTAAAAGGATTAAAAAACATGCATGTAGCTGGGTGGTGGTGGCGGCGGCGGCGGCGGGTGGTGGTGGCCCACGCCTTTAATCCTAGCACTTGGGAGGCAGAGGCAGGTGGATCTCTGAACTCCACATCAACCTGTTCTACAGAAAAAGTTCCAGGACAACCAGGGCTAAACAAAGAAACTTTGCCTCAATAAATAAATAAAGTTCATGTGGGGGTTGGGGAGAAAACTCAGTAGTTAAGAGAACCAGCTGTTCTTCCAGAGAACATGGGTTCAATTCTCAGCATGCAACAACAGCTACAACTGTAACTCTAGTCCAAGGGATTAGGCATGCAAAGATGCCTCTGTGTGTGTGTGTGTGTGTGTGTCTGTGTGTACACATGTACATGTACAGGCAAAATGCCTGTGCACAAAAAATTTTAAAAATAAAATGAATATGGCTGCCGGGTGGTCGAGACATACACCTTTAATCCCAGCACTCGGGTGGCAGAGGCAGGTGGATCTCTGAGTTCGAGGCCAGCCTGGTCTGTAAAAGAGTTCGAGGACAGCCTCCAAAGCCACAAAGAAGCCCTGTCTCGAAAAAAAAACAAAAACATATATATATATATTATATATATATATATATAATATATATGAGAGAGAGAGAGAGAGAGAAAGTGAGTCTGATGTGTGGTACAAAGCTTGTAATCTCAGCATTCAGGAAGCAGAAACAGGAAGGTTCCTGCAAGTTGGAGGTCAATCCACAATCCCTATAGCAAGATCAAAGAAAAAGTACGAAGGGAAGGAGGGGTATCACTTAGCAGAAAAGCACTTGCCCAGCGTCTTGTGAGACCCTAGGTTCAGTTTCTACAGCTATCAAAAAAGAAGTAGCAGCAGCAGGTGGAAAGAGGTATAGAGTTGAAAGACAACTCCTTCCCTGTCCCCACAAAAGGTTTCTCTGAGACTTGGAACTTTCTAATCTAAAAGAGACAGGAATTATAGTATGAGTACACTGTAAGATTAAATGTAATGCTAGTTACTGCAAAGTTCACTGAAATACATATTTAAATATCTAAACGTGGAAACAAGTCTAGTTTTCTAAAGGTTGTTGTACACAAAATTAACTAGTTTAAGAACATTTATGTAAAATTAATGCTGTGGTTGAGTTTCCTAATCTAAGAGAATAATAAACACAAGAACATCGATGGTCCCTTTCAAGATATTTTTTCCTAGTTTTGTTTAGGGGCCAGTGTTTGTAGACAGGGTGTTGTAACCCAGGTGATCCTCAAGTTTGTGATCCTAATGTCTTCTCTCCCCAGTATGAGATTCCAATTGTATGCCAGCCACTAAGATGTTCTAAGAGATGCTTGGTCCTGTAGATATAACCAAAGCAAAGCATCGCTGGGCACTTTTACTCCCAACAGCTGAGGAGTTAGAGACAACAGAATCAGAAAGTCCAGAGCAGCCTGAGAAATGTAGCAAGACCCTGTCTTGTGTTGTTTTTCGAGACAGGGTTTCACTGTGTAGTCCTGGCTGGCCTCAAACTCAGAAGTCTGCCTGTCTTTTCTTCCCAGTGCTGGGATCAATGGCATGTACCACCCACCACCTTAAAGACCTCGTAGGGCTGGAGGCTCAACTGTTAAGAGTACTGCCTGTTCTTCCAGAAGATCTTGGTTTGATTCCAAACACCCATATGGCAGATCACAACTGTACTCCAGTTTTAGGGGATCCAGTGGCCTCTGAAGGAATTAGGCTCACATGCTGTACACCCATATACATAAAATAAGTAATTTTAAATAAAGTTCTTCCTGGTCTCTAAAGCTAAGGAAGAGATGTGTCTTGCTATGTGCTAGACAGCAAACCTTACAAATAGTACAAAACAGAAGTAAGGCATTGATTGTGCTCTTAAGAAAATTATGATTTCTTCTGGAAACTCTCTTTCCCCTTAAGAATGAGATCTATGCTGGGTGGTTGTGGTGCAGGCCTTTAATCCCAGCACTTGGGAGGCAGAGCCAGGCGTATCTCTGAGTTTGAGGCCAGCCTGGTCTCCAGAGTGAGTGCCAGGATAGGCTCCAAAGTTACACAGAGAAACCCTGTCTCCCCAAGAAAGAAAGAAAGAAAGAAAGAAAGAAAGAAAGAAAGAAAGAAAGAAAGAAAGAAAGAAAGAGAGGAAAGAAAGAAAGAAAAAGAAAGAAAGAAAGAAAGAAAGAAAGAAAGAAAGAAAGAAAGAAAGAAAAAGACAGGTACCTAGAGAGCCAGCAGAAATGAAGTTATTGGAGTTGTTGAAATAATGAGGCAGGAGAGTGGGGTCTTGGAATGTAGCTCTATAGTGGAGCTCCTTAGCATGTGCAAGGCCCTGGGTTTTATTACCAGCACCCAAAATTAAAACATACATAAACAAGCAGACTAAATAGTACAATTAAGTAGGACTAGGAGACTTTGGAAATGAGAAATTTCTTTCTCAAAAGGAAAGCATCACAATGAAAAAGGTATTGATTTTGGTTGATTGGTTGGGTTGCTTTTTGTTGTTTGGGGGTTTTTGTTTTGTTGGGGGTTTTTTGTTTGTTTTGTTTCTCGAGACAGGGTTTCTCTGACCTAGAACACGTTCTGTATACTCACAGATCTTCCTGCCTCTGCCTCCCAAGTGCTGAGATCAAAGGTGTGGGCCACCACACAAGGCTAAGGGATTGGTTTTTTTCTTAACTATCAGGTGACATCTTGAAATTGAGGAAAGAACAGAGTTAGGGTCAGAAAGAATGGTGGAGGTTCAAAGTCATGAGACGTGAAAGAATTGATTAGATACAAGTGTGATTATTGGGCTGTATTGAACATGTAATTGATAACAGCATGGTATAATTCTCATTTTACAGTGAAACTGTTGGGCAAAAGTTCAAGATTTAAGGCTGATTACCAACACATACTTAAGAGGCCCTAGGACTGTTAATTACCAAGTAAATTTGGCCTATAATGTCATTACACTCAAGCATATATTGCTAAAACTCTGCAGTGCTTCCCAACAAGACATCTCTTTTTCAGTTTCCTGTGGGCCGAATCCACAGACACTTGAAGACTCGCACCACA
This sequence comes from Cricetulus griseus, assembly GCF_003668045.3. Classification (NCBI taxonomy): domain Eukaryota; kingdom Metazoa; phylum Chordata; class Mammalia; order Rodentia; family Cricetidae; genus Cricetulus; species Cricetulus griseus. The sequence goes on from NW_023276807.1 coordinate 98,446,405, forward strand.
AGCCATGGACGGGTGGGTGCCACTGCTGCTGTGTACAGTGCGGCAATTCTGGAGTACCTCACGGCTGAGGTTTGTGGAGAATGTCTTATGTGGGGATACAAGAGGTTGCTTTAAACTCAATGGCTGAGACTGCTGCCATGGAGAATATTTTTTTTAATAATTTTATTTGTATTTTATGTGCATTGGTATTTTGCCTATATGTATGTCTGTGTGAGGGTGTTGGATCTCCTGGAATAGGAGCCATAGACAATTGTGAGCTGCCATGTGGGTGCTGAGAATTGAACCTGGGTCCTCTGGAGGAGCAGTCAGTTCTCCCAACCACTGAGCCATCTCTCCTGCCCCCCCCCCTTTTTTTTTTTTGCTCCCTGAGAATACTTCTAAAGGATTATTGTACTTTGGGTTTTGTTTGTTTGTTTGTTTGTTTTGTTTTGTTTTGTTTTTTTACCCTGGAACTAGCTCTGTAGACTAGGCTGGCCTCTGACTCACAGAGATATGCCTCTGCCTCCCAAGTGCTGGGGTTGTAGAAGTAGGCCACACACTGACTGCTTCCTTCTTTTCTTTGCTTTTCTGAGACAGCAGCTCGTGCTGGCCTGAAACTTGCTCTGTGTTCTGCTTAGTGTGGGTTGGGTTTTCTTTTTTGAGTTGGCCTGGTGGAGACAAGTGACTGGCTGATTGGAATTCTGTGTAGACTAGCCCAAGCCAAGTTACCACTCAGCCAATTTAAAGAGTCCTGGTGTGCTTGGTTTTTGTTTGTTTGTTTACATTTAGGTGAGGGTCAACAAACCACATTTTTAAATGACATGATAAATACTGTTCCGATTAAGTGAACTATGGGATATATATGTTAGTCATTTGGCAGTGTTTGAGACTCCTTACCTAGCATACATGAAACCCTGGGGTTGTTTCCCAACATCCCATAAACTGGGGATAGTGTAATCCCAATCCCAACACTTAAGAGGTGGAGGTGGGAGGATCAGGAACTCAAGTCATCTTGGCTGCATAGTGAATTCAAAGCCATCCAGGAGTACATGAAACCCTTTCTCAAAAAACAAATAAACAAATGGGGAAGGGGGCAACAATATTCATGAAGTTACAGCATGCCTTCTTAGTTTATGAAGATTTCTAGTAGAAAGATAATGACTAAGCTGGGTGTCGCACGTCTTTAATCCCAGCACTCGGGAGGCAGTAGTAGTCAGATCTGAGTTCTAGGACAGCCTGGAGCCTGGTCTACAAAGTGAGTTACAGGACAGCCAGGAATGTTACACAGAGAAACCCTTTCTGGAAAGCCAAAAAAAAAAAAAAAAAAAGGAATGATATGGCTGTGCTTGTAATCCTAGCACTCAGGGAGGCTGAAATAGGAAGATTGTGAGTTTTGAGGTCAGCCTGAGCTTCGTAGGGAGCCCCTGCCCCCCAAACAAACAAAAAACATACTGTAAAAGTCAAGTACCTTCTGATGCAAAAGTCAAGTACCTTCTGATGCAATAGGTAAAGAATTAGCAGTCCTTCCCTCATGGTTACAAATGAGCTTCACATTTCAACTAGAGAAATTACTTTGGCAAAATTTAATACAAGGATCCTGGATCACCACTTCCCTATCTCTAGTCCTCCTCTGGAAAATGCATAGGAAGGCATGAAATGGTGGCAGCTACATTCCAAACCAGGCAAGTAATTAAATAGAGAGCAAGTCAGTTGATAGAGACAGCTAAGCAAATCAGAAGATTTTTTTTTTTTTTTTTAAGATTTATTTATTATATATGCAGTATTCTGCTTGCATGTATCTCTGCAGGCCAGAAGAGGGTGCCAGATTTCGATACAGATGGCTGTGAGTCACCATGTGGTTGCTGGGAATTGAACTCAGGACCTCTGGAAGAGCAGGCAGTGCTCTTAACCTCTGAGCCATCTCTCCAGCCCAAAGCAGAAGGTTCTTAATGGGGAATATATGATAGGGAACAAGGCTGAGAGATGTGTCTGTAGTGTGTGTTAGTTATCATTGCTTTGAGTTATGGATAGTTTGAGCTTTGCTGTTATGAGCCAAAAGTTTCATGAGGGCATTTTGATGTTAGTTGAGACACTTCTTTGAGCCTATCCCAGATTTTTAGTTCACTACAGGCTCTTGGAAGATAGGCATTTTTATGTACTAAAGCTGTATATGTACTAAAGATTTATAGCTTATACCATTAGAGGTCTTTCTACATTCCTATTTTCAAACATCAGTTACGTTTTCTTTGTGGTACTTGGGATTGAACCCAAGACCTTATGAGTTAGGGAACCACTCTACTGATCTATACATCCCTAGTTCTTTGGAGGTTCTGGGGTGTGTTACCCATTTGTATGTCTGCTTACCACCTGCATTCAGTGCCCACAGAAGCCAGAAAAGGGTGTCAGGTATTCTGGGTCTGGACCAGGGCCCTGTGGAAGAGCAGCCAGTGCTCCTATAGCCACTGAGGCACCTCTCCATCCCGTCTTTTATGTCTTTGGGCAGTCTTGTAGGCAGCCCCAGCTGGCATTAGACTTGTAGGCCTATCTTAGCCCTACAAGTGATTGAGGTTACATGTTTTACTTAAAGCTGGTCAGAGTTTTTAGGGTGGAGTTAGACTTCCTCCAAAGACAGCTCAATGAGAGGATATGTACATAAGCTTGTATGAGGCCCCGTGTGTTTAGTTTTTTATGCTTCTAAGTTATCAGCCCCTTTATTCTTAGACCCAGCCTCACTGTTAGTTCAATGCCATTGTCACTCTGTCTTAAGTATCATGTCTTACATGTATCAAAACTCAAAATGAACCATGAATTCTGGGTTGCAAAAGGGATTTAGTTTTACACCTGTCTTTTATGTCTTTGTCTACCAGTTCAACAAAAACACAGGTGCCACACAAATACATTTTTAAAGAAGTCAGCATGTTCTAGGTATTTAAATTTGGAGTTCTGACCAGCCAGTGGTGACTCACTTCTTTAATCCCAGCACTCAGGAGGCAGAGGCAGGTATATCTCTGAATTTGAGGCCAGCCTGGTCTACAGAACTGTAGGCTCCTAACCCTGAGTTCCAATTTTTGTTTTTAGTAGAGGTAAAATTGTGATCCCTAAGCCAAGAGTTTATGTCAGGGGTAATCGTTTTTCAGGCTTGGCTTTCACTAGAACCTCTTGGAGAACTTTCCAAACATACTGATGCAGGGCTCACCCTAGACCAGCGAGAGGCCTGAGGTAAGGCACTGGGAGGTTTTGAAGCTTGCCAACATTTGATTCGGATGTATGATATACTCTGTGCTCTGCTTAAATGAGGATGCTCTGTAGCTATTTTTGTTACTTCTATCAAAGATGTAACAGTGCCGGTAGAACTGATGCAGGTAAACACAGATAACACAGGCAGTGTTAGCTGGACAAGCTGGTACACTGTAACCCCAAAATTCCAGAGATAGAGAAGGGAGAAATGCTGGCCTCAGCTCCAAAGAGTGACCCATGTCTAAAAACAAAGCAACAATGTATTGTTGCTGACCAGAACTTTGACCTTTCTTGAAATAAGGCTGGGGATACAGCCTAGTTGGTAGATTGCTTGTCTAGCAAATCTGAAGCCCTGAGTTCAGTCTCAAGTGTCACTTAAATTGGGAGTGTTGTGTACACCTGTAATTCTTGCTCTTGGAGATAGAGACAGAAGGGATTAGGAATTCATTGTCAGTTGGGCAGGAGCATGCCTTTAATCCCAGCGCTTTGGAGGCAGAGACAGGTAGATCTCTGTGAGTTCAAGCCCAGCCTGGTCTACAGAGCAAGTTCCAGGACAGCCAGGGCTATACAGAGAAACCCTGTCTGGGGTGGGGGGTTGCATGTTTCCCTATGTTTGTGCAAGGAGGAGAGTCAGTGAGAGGTATTAGGTGTCGTAAAAGCATACAGTGATACGGAAAAAACTATTACATACAGGAACAGAGAAGTTGTTCTCTACATTTGGAAACCTACCATTTCCTTAATTGTGTTATTTCATGGATGCTTTATAGGTACTGGAGTTGGCAGGTAATGCTTCCAAGGATCTCAAAGTAAAGCGCATCACTCCACGTCACTTGCAGCTTGCAATCCGAGGTGATGAAGAGTTGGATTCACTTATCAAGGCTACCATAGCTGGGGGCGGTATGTATTGTTAAGCCTAAATTCGTTCTCATTAATAATCATTCAGATCAGTGATCCTGTGAATTTGAGTGTGAATTTGAGTGACTAGAAACCATATAACTTTAACTCCACAAGTGTTAAGTGTACTATAGTTCTGTTGTTGCTGATGGGGTGAACCTGGGTCCTCATAAATGCTACAGGTGATTAAATAACTAAAACTGGGTCACAACTCAGGACCCACCAGCCTCTTTTCATAGGGATCTGAGTAAATACCTTCTCAATTGTCATGTGTAGTGCTGTTTTTATCTTAGCTCATTCTTTAAATTTTTCCACACTTTAAGCCTAAGGTTTAAAAGATTTCCCCATACATTTGAACTAGAGAAATAACATCATCCTGAGAAATTACATAATACAATAGACAAACTTGGCAGAACCAAAATGGTTCTGTATTGGGGATCTGTAAAGGTCTGAGGTCAGTTGCTGAATCCTTCCAGAATCTTGTGATGGCTGTGGTTAGCTACAGTTGCTATTCCTAGGCGAGGCTCTAGGGCTCCTATGGGTTTTGTAAGATCCAAATGTGGAAAGGGACTTAAGTCCATCCTTTATATAATTGCCTGTTTACTTTAGCACTAACTCATTAAGATATACAGAGTTTAAGATTTTAAAAATGTATTACAATATTTTTTACATTTCATTCTAGGTGTGATTCCACATATCCACAAATCTCTGATTGGAAAGAAGGGACAACAGAAAACTGCTTAGGAAGTGATTAACCAACCTGCTCACCCCCACTGTCTATAACAGGGACAGAGGACACCAGTGGCATTGTGTGGAATTTTTAAGAACAATTCAATGGAAAAGCATAGACAATTGCTGTAGACAAGATAAAAGAAACATTTGTATGTTTTTAGACTCACGAAGTTTGATACAGTCCCTTTCCCTGTGGTTATGGTCATGTGTTGATTGACCAGGTTTTTCCCTTGTGTTTTATACAAAAATAGAATTGATAAAACATTTTTTACAAAATGAATTTGTCTCAGAATTTCTTCATTATGTGTTAGAAATACTTTGCTCACACCTGGGCATGGTTGTGTATGCCTGCAATCCCAGCATTTGAGAGGTGTGGGCAGGACCTTCAGAGTTCACAGGGACCCTTTCCTACATTCTGAGTTCTAGGGCAACTGGCCTACAAGAGAATCAATAGACTCTGTCAAAAGAAAAAAAAAATGTTTTACTCAGATTTTAAGTTGCAAATAAGTCAGAATAATCTTAAAAATTGAAAAGTTGTGTGCTTTGATTTGGTTCTATGTTGAATCTTGGCTACAATCAATTTTTTTTTAAGATTTTATTTATTATGTATACAACATTATGCTTCCATGTATATCAGCACATCAGAAGAGGGCATCAGATCTCATAACAGATGGTTGTGAGCCACCATGTGGTTGCTGGGAATTGAACTCAGGACCTCTGGAAGAGCAGTCGGTGCTCTTAACCTCTGAGCCATGTCTCCAGCCCCTACAATCAATTTTTAGTGATATACCATTACTTTATTACATGCAACCAAGAAAGAAAAACTTTGTGAGTTAATACCAGCAATTAGGAGATAAATCTTTAGTGCAAGGGTGATAGACAAAGGGGGAAGTTTGTATTTAGGATCAAAATTGTGTAATGAAATCAGTTGGACCCCTTACAGAACACTCCCACATGTTGTGCCTGAGCTAACTGCTTTACTGAGAAGGAATTTTATTGCCCCACTTTATGGGTATGATTGCCTAATGTCCGTAAGAATTGAATGAGCTGCTGAAAAGGTGGCTGAGCTGGTAAATAGGACAGTGGAGGCAGGATGGGAGCCTACACCTTCCTGGCTCCAAAGTTCACACCTTTACCTAGAAATGCTGCTGCTTTATCAAACTTTCTGCTTGTGTCTTGGAACTCTTAACTTTGTGGTCTCATTGATCCTACAAACCTGCAGAACTTAAGTCTTAAGATGATGTCTAATGTAAAAAGATTTAAGTTAGTTCATTAGTTACAGCCAAAATTTTATTTTTCGTCCATGCAAGTCTTTGTAAGAAAGTAATATTTTATGATATAACAGTATCAAAATGATTCTTTTTGAAAAAATATTTTGTCGTGGAAATTCTGACAAATACACAGAAATAAAGAGAATAATACTGATATGACAAAGCCATGTATCCCTGTCCTCCTACTTTAGTCTTGTGGTCAGTTTTAACCATGTCTCCACCTGCCACCGCTAATGGATTGCTTTGAGTCTGATTACAGTCTTTTCACACCTTTATATTGTAGACTTACTCAGTTTCCATGATAGACAAGGTGCCTCCAAGACAGCTAATATGAAGCACCAGTCAGCATTCAGGTTTTCTTGGTTTTCCTGTTTTGTTTTTTTACAGTTTGTTTTAATTAAAATATAGAAAGGAGGCTGCAGAGATGGCTCATTAGTTGTAAGAGCACTGGCTGCTCTTCCAGAGGACCTGGGTTCAATTTCCAGTACCCACATGACAGCTCACAACTGTCTGTAACTTCAGTTCCAGGGGACCCAACACATACAGTAAAATACCAATGCACATTAGATAGATAGATAGATAGATAGATAGATAGATAGATAGATAGATAGTAGCACTGGCTGCTCTTCCAGAGATCCTGAGTTCAATTCCCAGCAACCACATGCAACTCACAACCATCTATAGTGAGATCTGGTGCCCTTTTGTGTATAGGAATATATGCAGACAAAACACTACACAATAAATCTTAAAAAAAAGACAAATTCTGTGACTTGGTTTCAACATTTTATTTTGGTTTCTTGAGATGGGCAACTTGCAACTGCTATAATACTCCAGGGGCTCTAACACCATCTCCATGGGTACCTGCATACCCAAGGCAGACAAACAACTTTTTGTTTGGTTTGTTTGGTTTGGGGTTTCCAGACAGTTTCTCTGTGTTGTCCCAGCTGTCCTGGAACTCACCCTGTAGATCAGACTGGCTTTGAACCAGAAATAAAATTATTTTTAAAATTTTGTAAAGAAAATTGGGTTGGGTATAGTGGTGCACGCCTTTAATCCTAGCACTCAGGAGGCAGAGGAAGTTGGATCTCTGAGTTCAAGGCCAGCCTAGTCTACAGAGTGAGTTCCAGTGTAGCCAGGGCTACAGTGATGCATGCATATAATCTCAGCGAGAACTAGGTAATGAAGTCATAAGTTCAGGCTAGCTGGGGCTACACTATCACAGCAATAAAAATAAAGGTAGTGGTTTGGGATGCTGCCACCCATTGCAATTTCTGTCATCCTTTCCCTGATGGATGATTTTAGCTATTGTTACGGATACTCACCCAGATCTGAGAAACTCCAGTAAGGCCTCAGCAACCAGTGATATCCTGTTATTCCTGTATACTATTAGCTGAAATGCTACAGTATAATTTTTGCTCATCAATTTACGAAGCAGGTCTGGGTACAAAGCCCATAAAGTCTCACCAAACAAGACCCAAGTTAGATCCTCAGAACCCAGTGAAAACTTAGGCTTGGGATGGAACTAGAAGAAATCATCCTGAGTGAGGTAACCCAGTCACAAAAAGACAAAAATAGTATGTACTTATTCATACATGAATTTTAGACAGTAACAGCCTACAATCCACATAGCCAGAGAAGCTAGGAAACAAGCAGAACCCTAAGAGAGACATAAATGGTCCCCCAGAGAAGAGAAAAGTACAAGATCTCCTGAGCTAATTGGGAGCATGTGGGGAGGGGAAGAGAGAGAAGAAAGAAAAGGGGAGAAAAGGATGGGAGAGGAGGATGAGAGAGCAGGAAGATCTAGTCAGGGCAAGAATAGAGAACAAGAAAGAGATACCATAATAGAGGGAGCCATTATAGGTTTAAAGAGAAATCTGGCACTAGGGAAAGGTCCAGAGATCTAAAGGTTGACCCCAACTAACAATCTAAGCAATAGTCAAGAGGCTACCTTAAATGCCCTTTTCTGATGAGATTTCTGACCTTATATGCCATCCTAGAGCCTTCATCCAGTAGCTGATGGAGGCTGAGAGAGTATCCCTTTATGAGAGGGCTCCCAAAGTCCATTGGTGTACTAGGGGTAAATACTGACCCACTACCAGAGGCCCCATAGATTGTCCAGACATCCAAACTGACCTCGTTCTGAAGTGGGTGAAGCTGAAGCAGACATCCACAGCTAAACACTGAGCTGAACTCTGGAACCCAGTTGCAGAGAGGGAGGAGTGATGACCAACCAAAGGGGTCAAGACCAGGCTGGAGAAACCCACAGAAACAGCTGACCTGAACAAGGGGTTGCTCATGGACCCCAGACTGATAGCTGGGAAACAGGCTATCAGACACCCAGACACCCTGAACGAGGTCAGTTTGGATGTCTGGACAATCTATGGGGCCTCTGGTAGTGGGTCAGTATTTACCCCTAGTACACCAATGGACTTTGGGAGCCCTCTCCTCATAAAGGGATACTCTCTCAGCCTAGAAACACTTGGGAGGGTCTAGGCCCTGCTCCAAATATGAAAGGCACTAGAGGCAGAGGCAGGCAAATCTGTGAGCTAAAAGCCAGCCTGACCTACAGAGCCTGCCAAAGCTTCAGTGAAGACTGCCTAAGAGCAGCAAGACTGCTTAGAATCATCTCTCCAGCCTCCTAGTTACTTTAAGGGAAAAAAGGGTAGTGATCATGCTGGGGTAGTAGTACATTGGTTTGTAACAAAGTCTCATTTAGCTTAGGCTGGTCTGAAACTCATAAAGAGCCTAGCCTTAAACTTGATACTTTTTGTCTCTCACTTCCTAAGGTGCCAGGTCTGTACCAATCTTCCGCATGCTTTGTTAGGTTTTTACATTGTATCATATATGATGTCAAATATCCCTGGCTGCTACAGATGTATAGCAGACTGGTAGAGATAAGAAACATTGTCTTGACAACCTCTTTTTAAAATTAAAACTAAGCCGGGCGGTGGTGGCGCACGCCTTTAATCCCAGCACTTGGGAGGCAGAGGCAGGCGGATCTCTGTGAGTTTTGAGACCAGTCTGGTCTACAAGAGCTAGTTCCAGGATAGGCTCCAAAGCCACAGAGAAACCCTGTCTCGAAAAACCAAAAAAAGAAATAAAAATTAAAACTAGAGCCTAGTGGTGGTGGAGCAGGTGGGTGGGGAAGAGGTACTTGCCACAAACTTTGAGGACCCGAGGTCAAGTTCTTGGAACAATGCAGTTAATAGTAGAAAACCAAACATCTCCACATTTATCCCCATCCCAGAGTAACTACCAACTAAGAAGCATTTAGTAACTGGACAGAACAGAACACTTGTAGAGGACTAGAGTGTTCTCAATATCCACATCAGGTGGCCTAGAGCCATCTGTAACTCCAGCCCCAAGAGCTCTGAAGCCTCCACACATACACCAAGTTCTGAACTTGAGTGTTTTGCCCGTTATATATTCATGTTTATGCATCCAGTACCCCGAGAGACCAGAAGAGGCTTCACTGGTCACACATCAACTTTGGCCTTACATCTTTACATGGGTTTCAAGGTTAAATCATATTAGTAAGACTTAGTCTCCCTTCTACTCAAACTTTTGTTCCTGAACCTGTAGACCAAAACAAATCTGCAGCTCAAAGATGCCTTGCCTGGTAAAGGTTAAGCTCTAGACTTCAAACTGACACAGGCAAACACACAGCAGTCCCTAGAGAAATCTAAGATTTACAGGAAGCTACACGTTTAAATACACCATGTGGCAACTTCCCATGGCAGCACAGGCTCATCTAACCAGTCCCATTTAAGTCCCAGTTCCTTCCTTACCCAACCCAACCTTAGGATACTCAGTAGCAGTCGAGGAAGACAAAAGCCTTCTGGAGTCCTGCTATTTTCAGTCAAGTAACCCAACCAGCTGCTGAGGGAGACCTCAATAAAATAAGGACAAATAGTTCTTACTTAGTTTTTATTTCACAATCATAAACTTAACTCTGCCATCCAGCTAGACTTGGAGGGGAATGAGGAAAATATGGAACCCAAAGAATTTCAGTGAGAGCAGAGATTACTGGGCATTCGAGCAGATGGGGTGGGAATGCTCTCCTGAGCTACACAAGGAATGGTCTGGTAGGTAAGAAGCCCGCAAGTCAAAAGAATTAGAGTTGCCCACAGTCGGAAATGGTGATCTTCTTGCTGGTCTTGCCATTCCTGGACCCGAAACGCTCCATGGCTTCCACAATGTTCATGCCTTCTTTCACCTTCCCAAAGACCACATGTTTGCCATCCAGCCTGTAGAAGAATGACTACCATCAGCAACTAGCAGAAGATGGTACACTGATTTAAAAGCAAGAAACAAGTGTCACTCAGCAGGGTTGTACTCTTTCAAACATATATTCACTGTATTTCTTACCACTCAGTCTTGGCGGTGCAGATAAAAAACTGGGAACCATTTGTGTTTGGTCCAGCATTTGCCATGGACAAGATGCCAGGACCTGTATGCTTCAGGATGAAGTTCTCATCCTCAAATTTCTCTCCGTAGATGGACCTGCCGCCAGTGCCATTATGGCGTGTGAAGTCACCACCCTGTTACAGACAGAAACCTGTCACTTCAGCAGTATAACTGTAAAGTATACAGGTACAGCCCTCTACACATTTCTCTATTTTGTTGCTGTGTGCATATAAGCTACAGGATCAACTGCCATTCATTCTGCAAACACAAGTCTCTCATCGGCCAAGGCTTAAAGTTCTGGCCAGGCTAGTTGACAGCATCAGAGCATGTGTATACGTCACCAGATCCAGCTTTTACCAAAGCTCTGTGTCTCAGGTCCTCAGTTTTGGGATCCTTGCGTGACAAGCACTTCACAGGGCTCACCCTAGTCCAAGACTCTATCTAGAAAGCTGGTGTGTAGGACATCTGGAATCCCAGTACACAGAAGAGGCAAGAGGATAAGGGCAAAACAAAAACCTGTGCCGGGGGCCAATGAGATGCCTCACTGGAATCAGCCACCAACTTCAAGACCTGAACTCAATCCCCAGGACACAGCCAGGCAATGGTGGCACACGCCTTTAGTCCCAGCACTTGGGAGGTAGAGGCAGGAGGATCTCTGTGAGTTCGAGACCAGCCTGGTCTACAAGAACTAGTTCCAGGACAGGTTCAAGCCAGAGAAACCGTCTCAAAAAAACAAAAACAAACAAAAAACCCAAATCCCGGGACACACAAGAGGATGGAGAACTGACCTTATGTGCATACACATAAGAAAAAACTAGGGTAGCTGGAAACAAAATGGCTATAATACTAGTTCAAGTAGTGTACAACTGAAACATTCTGGCTCAATCCTAAATTAAAGGGACAACTAAAAATTCAGTCAATTCTTACCTGGCACATGAATCCTGGGATAATTCTGTGAAAGGAGGAACCCTTATATCCAAATCCTTTCTCTCCAGTGCTCAGAGCTCGAAAGTTTTCTGTTAGAAAAAACACAGTATTTACATTACATACATACTTTCTCTTTAAAATTGTTTTGCTCATCAAACTTGTTAAATTTAGAATATGAAACCAACCTGCTGTCTTTGGAACTTTGTCTGCAAATAGCTGTAAGGAAAAATGACAGCTAATTAATACAAAGATGAATATTCATATGGTAATGCCTTTAGCTTTAAGGATTTGTACTTCATAAATTCAGTTTCTCACTAGGAGAGAATACTACTTCAAATCCCAGCAAGAATCACTCATAAGCTTTTAAAAGTTGGGTTGAGAAACATGAGAAGCAAAAACATGCCAAAAATCTGGAACTGGTCATGACTTAGAAATGGCGACAGACTCCTTAAATGTGACTCAAGAGCTTTTAATATATCACACCTACTTCTGAATGGACTTTAGTCTTCTCAAATGTACATGGTCACCTCCCCTAACCATGTTGGAACCTAAAGTCAAAAATTCTGAAAGCACTGTCACACAGTGCACAATTAGTCACTGGCAATGAAGATGCTACCACCTCTACCCTGTTCCAGCATAGCTTTTAAGCATCAGGTAAGAAGGTAAGTGGTCTTCTTGGTATCCAGGTCCCTTACACACTAACAGGTGCTTTAAACCTCTCCTCAATGTTTACAAACCCTTTCCTAACTAGTTGAAAACCACGAATCCTTTTTCAATTTACCAAGATAGTAAATCAGGTGTAGCATCTACATTCTTCTGGATAACTATATTTATGGTTTCAATGCTTAAATATGTGGGTTCTTTTTGAATGTTTAAACTTTTCTCAGAGCTATGCAAACCCACATTTCTTTTATTCCAAGTACCACTTCACAGCCCTTCCTGGCGGCTCCATCTCTATTCTCACCTTTGGACCTACAAGTCTTGTCATTTCCATTAAGCTCTGGTTAACCTGACACTAACCTGCTGCCAGGCACTAACCTTATGCCAAGTTTCCACAAGAGCCCTCATCAACTATCAGCTCTGACTACAGATAAACGCTGGCTAAAGACTATATGCCTACTACGTGCCGAGCGCTGTGGTAGGTGAGCAATGGGGAAATCTAGCTTTGGAGTTAACAGCATTAAAACCTAACTATTGGCAGTTTTGGGGAAACAGTTTAACAGACAGACACTAAGCAACATTCTATTTCACTATGGCCTAAGGCCTGGTACTGGAATTAACGAGAATAGAATATTTAATTTTGTAAAAGAAACGTTCCAATTGCTTAGGATACTAATTATTATTTAATCTTTAAGCAGCCATTTAACACCTCCCAAAGCAATTAGGTAACTAACCACTGGCAATCCACCTCGGTCGATGCAGGGCTGCAGCGTGGCCAGTCCTAACATGCCTGCTCCACAGAGGGAAATCGGGAGGGGTTCCAAAGCGCCTCCCCCGCTGCGCCATCACTGCGTCGGGAGGCGGTCCTTGGGCACAAGCAAAGGCCAAGCCTTTCCCGTTTCCGCTCGTGGGGTTGGGGGGTGCAGAGGGATGTTCTCTGCCTCTCTAAACAAATGTTACTGCTTCTAACCAAATGGAGAAACGCTCCAGCACACCCTACATCCCCAGGAGCTACTGGATTGATCGGGACGAAAGAGCACGTCCCGGCTCATCGAGCCTTCGTCCTTGAGACCTTAGAAGCAGGGTCTCTGCCCAGATCCCACAGAAAGGCAGAGGCACCGCAATGTGGTTGGAAAGAGGCCCGCGGCTCTGCGGCTCAGCAGGGCGGGGCTCAACGGCTCCGACATGGGAGAGGCGCGCCGAGCACGTGCGCCCGGCCGCGCAGGGCCCCACAGGGCGCAGCCACGTGCGCCGGCGGGCAGGCCGAGGCGAGCGGGCGGGCGGGGGAGGGGACGCCCCCTCCCCCAACGGCCGCGCCCCGCCCGGCTTTGTCCGCCGCCCTCCCAGACTCCCCGCACCTCGCCGGCCTCCCAAAATGGCCCCTCGTCAGGAAATGGCGCCGCCGCCCGCGCTCGCTCGCTCCTCAGGAGGGTGGGCCCGCGCCCGGGGGCGCCTCCCACCGCACCGTTCCCAGGACCCCACCCTGGAGCACCATCGCCCACCCGACCTCGAAGGAGACGCGGCCCAAGGGCTCGCCGTCGGCCGAGATGTCGAAGAACACGGTGGGGTTGACCATGGCTGCAGGAAGAGGCGACAGGGGACAGCGGCGTCTGCAAAGCGGCACGAGCCTGTCCGCCCGCTGCCTTTATACCCGGCCTGGGCCCCGCCCACTACCGGTCGCGCGCCTGGACCTTGGTCAATCGCAACTGCTTCCCAGACGGAGTGACGGTAAGGGCGGCCTATGGGCGCACCCGGGCGTGATGTGGGGCGGGGAGTAAGGTGCGCGTGCGCTGTAGCGCGCGGAGGCAGGTTCCCGCCCGCGGGCTCCTACGGGGTGGTTGCGGCGCGGTCTATGGAGGAAGGATCTGAGGGCAGTTGGGGAGGGTGGCCATGCAATCTGGCTGTTCTTAGGAGCGCGTCGGGGCCTCCGCCACCCCATCTCCCCGGATAACGCGTATCTTCCCATTGCACGGAGGGAGTAATTGAGGCAAACACAGACCTCAAGGTCGAGCGGCCTTTCAAGGTCGGGCGGGGTCCTGCGGCGGGGCTTACGCTGCGGAAATGAGAACAGGCATCCCTGGGCGGAGATCCAGGACCCGCATCGGCATCCTGCACTGGCAACCGCTTCCTGCTAGGTTCCTTTGAGCGCCTCTTAAACTCTGGAACTAACACAAGCAGCCCCCTCACTGGAAAGATTATGAAATACTTTTTAAATGTCCTACTTTCTAAAAATATGCTTTTTCTCCAGGAGGAAGCCATTTAAACAGGATCCTGGCCAGATTCTACCTGTAATTATTTTCTTTTTCCCCCACCCCCTCACAACAAGGTTCTGGGTCTTTCTCATTTCATCATGAGAACTAAGGTGTATCAATACAAATGCTTTGAAGCAGGGAGGCACATGCATGTAATCCCACCTCCAGGTAGACTGAGACAGGAGGGTCGTTGAGTTCTAGACAGCCTGAGCTGTGTATGACCCTGCCTCAAAAACAAAGAACAGGAAAGCATGAAGATGGGAAAGGCGGTGCTGTGTAGGATCCCTCGGTAGTTCACCAGCAGTCTGTGGGAGTTGGCTTCAAGCTATAAGGCCTTAGAACAGAACCTCAGGAATGTGGGTCTGGCGGTGCCTTATTTGGATGAATCAGACCAAAAGCACATTCGGCTAAATGACAGAGAGTCTTCATCTGCTAAACTGGAAATTTGTGTACCACTGTAACTTTTACTCATACAGCATCCTATAAACGTGCTTTTCTCAAAAATGCCCCTTATGCAAGCATGAGGACCTGCATTTGGATCCCCGGAACCCATGTAAAAGCCAGGTCATTGGAAGGGATCTGTAAGCCGGGACTTGGAGGGAGTGGAGACTAGCTGGCCAACCCGTCTAGCCAAAACTGAACTCAAGTGTAGTGAGACCCTCTCTCAAAAACAGTTGGAGGGACTGGAGAGATGGCTCAGCAGTTAAGAGCACTGGCCATCTCACAGGTTCATTGCTTCCATTTTAAACTAATTGGTTCCTTTTATTATAGTTGAATTTTAGGAGTTCTTTACTTGTTCTGGGTTTAATTTCTTAGCAGACACATAAAAATTTGCTGATAGTATGTTTCCCCCATTCTGCTAGCATGTTATCCCTGGTACGGTGGAACTGTGGGCCAGTGTAAATCCTTCCTTTCCTTATGTGACCGGCATAGTGGCACACACCTTTAATCCCAGTACTAGGGAGGCAGAGACAGTGGATCTTTGTGAGTTCAAGGCTAGTTTGGTCTGCCTAGTGAGTTCCAGGACAGCCAGGGCTATGTAGAAAATACCTGTCTTAATAACCTCCCCCCCAAAAACAATATTAAAAATAAAGAATACACAGGTTGAAACTGGAATGCAGCTTAGTGGGTAGAGTGCTTGATCCTGGCATGTACGAAGCCCTGGGTTTGATCCCAGCTGCTCATAAAGGAAGCTATGTGATCATACACATCTGCTGTCTCAGTACTTGAGAGGTGGAGGCAGGAGGATCAGGAGTTGAAGGTGTTCCTTACCTGTAGCTGGTTAGACTATGAGATATGTCTTAAGAAAAAAAGAGTGCACAGGTAGTGTCCATGGAGTCTATCTCACATACACCAAGTATACATACTTTTGTTGTTGGTGCTGGTTATTTTTTCTTTTATATGTTATATTCTTTTTAAAGAGGCTTACACACCAGGTGGTGGTGGCACACACTTTTAATCCCAGCACTTGGGAGGCAGAAACAGGCTGGTCTGTGAGTTCAAGACCAGCCTAGTCTACAAAGCAAGTTCCAGGACAGCCTCCAAAGCCAGAGAGAAACCCTGTCTCAAAAAACAAACAAAAAAGGAAATGAAAAAGAAAAAGAAAACAAAAAGAGAACCAACTTTCAAAAGTTTTTCTTTAAGCTCCACATGTGTCCCTATATAAGTAAATAAATAAATGCAAACACATAAGTAAATAAATGTGAACACACACAAATAGAGAAATGTGACCCCCCACAAATAATGAATAAATTTGAGTGCTAGGATTACATATATGTGCTACCATACCCAGTTTATACAGTGCAGGGACGAGAATCCAGGGCCTCATGCATGCTAGGCAAACAGTCTACCAACTGAGCTACAACCCCAGGCCCAAGACAAGGCTCTTTATATTTGAAAACACTAACACTCTCCCAACAATTCATAAGGGTTCTAATTTCTCCATATCTTGAGCAATACTTATTATTCTATCTTGGAAAAGCATGGTAGTCAAGGTATAGCTAAATGGTTCACTACTTGCTTAGCGTTAAAAGGGATGGGCTTGAACCACACCCGGCCAGACACATCTGCCATGTAGAGGAGTTCTGTTGGGAATTGGGCAACATGTCTAACCCTGACTCACATAAGCCCATGACAAAGCATTTGAGGCTTTCCCAAGGACACAGGCACTAGGCCCATGTGTTTTGGAAGCAAAGGGACCTGGGAGAACTGCCCTGGGGTTCCCCCAGGAGCAACACTGACTGCTCCAGATCAGCCATTACCATGTGGTGGGGAAAAGGACAAGCCAGGAGGATGTCATTCTTAACTGAATGCTAGATCTCACAGCTTGCAAGGTCCAGATGTCTCTCCATGCAGACTAGAAGGAGTTGGCCCTGGTACTAACAGCTTGCCAGATAAAGCAGCCCATAGTTCTCCAGACAAAGCTACTTTTAGTTTGTAGTCTCTACTCTTTGGAGAGGGGAGAACAGGATCTTGCTATATAGCTTTGGCTGGATTAGATCTTACTACATAGCCCAGGCTGGCCTCCAAATTATATAATTACCCCTCCCCAGCCTCCTGGGGGCTGGGATTACAGGTGAGTGCTGTCACCTTCTCCCAGAGGATCTTGACCCGTTTCAAGTTGACAGACACCAGCCAGTGCAGCATCCTATCTTGTTCCCAGGAGTTCCTGTAATATATGTTCCAGGTGGGACCAGTGTCACTCCCAATCTCAGGATTGGGTACCTCTGGGGGTGGAAAATTATGGTATTTTCTTCAAGAAACAGGGCCTTCCCTGGGACTTTTGCTTAAATACTGGAAAAGAGACATTCTTTCTTCTGGGGTGACTGGGATGTGGGTTATCTCTCCAATGCATTCCCAGAGCCTCATCTCTGGCTAGGTTGGAGTGACTCCTGCCCTGGGCAGCACCACTTCTAAAGTCTCAGCTCAGTTTCCTGCCTCCAGAAGCCTTTTTCTCAGCTTCTTATTCCACCAGGACAAACTGTAGAGATCCCCTTGTTCCTAAAATTTTTCAAGACAGTGACAAGCAAAGCACTAATCAGGATGTGTCCTTTCCAAGGGCAGGTGGCCTCTGGCTCTACTCTCCACTGGTGTTGCTTGCAATGCTACTTAAGCCCCAAGGGGGCAGCATCCAAGTACAGCACTCTCCTTCACTGTAGCTGTCCCTTTGTTTGAGGTCTGCACTCCACACTACCCAGCTTCTCCAGAAGACCTGGAACCTTACTTCTTCCGGAGAGCACAGTTGTGCTGATCGTGGCTAAAAGTTATGTTGCCTGTGTACAGGGCTAACAGAAGGCAAATTTCCTACCAATTACTCTGGGATGGCCAGAACTAGGATACACACATCTTTTTTTTTTCCCCCTGAGACAGGGTTTCTCTGTTTAGCCCTGGCTATCTTGGAACTCACTCTGTAGACCAGGCTGGTCTGCCTCTGCCTCCGGAGTGGAATGCTGGGATTAACCATGTGTACCACAACATCCCACCACAAGTCCTTTTTCAAAGGCAGGTTTCTGTATCAGCCACAGTTTGGGATTACAATCAGAACCACCTCTAGCTAAATAGATCAATAGATTTATTAGAATAAGAGGCTCAAGCTTAGAAAACAAAGCCAGGTGGTGGTGGCGCACGCCTTTGATCCCAGCACTCTGGAGGCAGAGGCAGGTGGATCTCTGTGAGTTCAAGACCAGCCTGGTCTACAAGAGCTAGTTCCAGGACAGCCTCCAAAGCCACAGAGAAACCCTGTCTCGATCCGCCTCCCCTCCCCCCCCCCAGAAAAAGAAAACAAACAAGGACTAGAGGCTTCACACCCAGAGCACAACCGGAATCTACCAGCATAATATACCTATTGAGGCTGCAACCTCTAGCCTCAGACATACCTACAGTGTCCAAGCCCAGCCCATGTGCTTTGCTAGTGGTCATTAGTGCAGGAACACTTGAGTCCCAGTCCTCACTCCTCTCCCGATGGGTTTTCTAGTTTCCTTTCCGTTGCTGTGAGAAAACACTGTGACAAAAAGCAGTTTAGGCGGAGGAAAGGGTTTATTCACTCTTACATTATCAGGTCCATCATTGAGGGAAGTCAGTACATGAATTTAAATCAGGAAACATGGAGGGATACTGCTTACTAGCCCATGCTCAGAGAGCTTTCTCATACTACCTAGGACCACCTGCCCAGGGATGGCACAACTCACAGTTGGCTGGGCCCTCCTACATCAGCAGTTAAGACAATTCCATGCAGACATAGCCACAAGGTCACAAGACTCCTGCTGAGTCTTACTGGCACCAATCCTAGAACAACAGACTGGCAAGCACTTCCTCCTGTGAACCTGCAAATATCCACCCCACATCTGTGAGCATCCTGGCCTGGCCAACACAGGTGGAGGAGTAGCGACCTGAGAGCTGGGTGTGAATGGGGCTGGGGCGGTCTCCAGTTGTAATCACACCAGGTGGAACCTTCCAGAGTTAATTTAATTTCTTCACTGTTACCAGCACCTTGACAGTCAGCATGATGGTGACCCCCCCCCCCCAAAGAGTTCACAGTTTAGTTGGAAAAGTTAAAGAGCAGGATCCTCTCTTGCTAAAACCTTTTCCCCTCTGCAGTACTGGGGACGGGACCCAGGGCCTTGCATTATTTTTTGTTGCTGTTGTTTTTTTCTTTTTTAAAGCTGTTTCTTTTTCTTTTTTGTTCTCTCTCTCTCTCTCTCTCTCTCTCTCTCTCTCTCTCTCTCTCTCTCTCTCTCTCTCTCTCTCTTGGTTTTTCGAGACAGGGTTTCTCTGTATAGCTTTGGGCCTATCCTGGCACTCGCTCTGGAGACCAGGCTGGCCTCAAACTCACAGAGATCTCCCTGCCTCTGCCTCCCAAGTGCTGGGATTAAAGGTGTGTGCCACCAATGCCCAGCAAGTAATGCCTTTTTAAAATAAAAAATTGCCGGGCGGTGGTGGCACATCCCAGCACTCAGGAGGCAGAGACAGGCGGATCTCTGTGAGTTCGAGATCAGCCTGGTCTACAAGAGCTAGTTCCAGAACAGCCAGAGAAACCCTGTCTTAGAAAAAAAAAAAAAAAAAAAAGAGGTGGTGGCCCAAGCCTTTATTACTTGTTGTGATGTTTTGCTCTTTTGGCTTTTTAGCCTTTTGAGGGGCCTACCACCCAGCTCCCAAATAAATCACAAATGGAGGCTTATTCTTAGTTATGAGTGCCTGGCCTTAGCTTGGCTTGTTGCTGTCCAGCTTTTCTTACCTTTAAATTAACCCATCTATCTTTTCCCCCTGGGCTTTTATATTTCTTACTTCTGTATATCTTTCTTTCCTTATTACTCTGTGGCTGGCAGGCTGGCTGGCCTCTGACAACCCCCTCTCCTTGTTCTCTTGCTGCTCCTCTCTTCTGATCTCTTCTATGTATCCTCCCTGCCTGCCTATCCTTGCTCCTGCCTCTATAATGGCTGTTCAGCTTTTTATTAGGATCACCAGGTGTTTTAGACAGGCACAGTAACACAGCTTCACAGAGTTAGACAAATGCAACATAAACAAAAGTCACACACCTTAAAATAATATTCCCCAACAAATACTAGAACTTGGGAGGCAGAGGCAGGCAAATCTCTGTGAGTTGGAGGCCAGCCTGGTCTACAAACACAGTGAGTTCCAGAACAACTTGGTCTACACAGAGAAACCCTGTCTCCAAAAATAAAAACAAAGGGGGAAATAATTACTTTTAATTGATTATCTGAGCTCAGGATTAGGAAAGGCACCTCATAGAGGAAGTCCAGGCTACAGTAGAAGATCCCATTTGTTCTAGAGCGAGCTGCCTCCCCCAGGACCTGGATCAGACAAAACCAAACTAGGCTAAGAATCTGAGAAATGCATGGAGAGGTTTGAGCAAGCAGGGGCCAGGAATTAGGACTGAGGGTCGTGGGAGGCCACATACACTTCCTTTTCTTTCTGACTCTGCTGAGTCTGTAGAGGGCTGGCCACTTCAAGCTAGTTTGCAGGTGGGGCCCATATGGAAACCAACCAGAGGCACCCAGAAGGAGCAGCCATTATTAGGCCCTGAGTGAGGGGTGGCATGACAAGTGGGCTGAGGAGCTGCAGGCATAACTGCACAAAAGCAGCTGGTTGAGACAAGCTCGCAAGGAGCCACAGTGCCTCCCACCCCCACCCCCAGCTGTGCCAGAGGCCTTGGTGCCTCTTTGAATGCTACTTTGAGTTCTTTCCTTCCTACAACGGTTCAAATCTGCCCCTGAAAAGTTCTGGCTAATGTACAATGAAAGCCTTCAGTAGGGGGATGCCGGGCCAGAGAAGAGCTAGGGTGTGGAAGGGAAAGAAAGGGGCCTCATTAATTCTCTTGGGCCACAACTGAGACATCTTGCAAGAGAATGAAAATAAAAATTTGAGCCTTGCCTTTGGTGTTGTTTTGTCTTTGAGACATGGTCTTATGTATCCCAGGATAATCTTGACCTCTTCATACCCCTGCTTCCATCTGCTAAATGCTAGGATTACAGGTATGAACCACTGCACACAGACTAATCTGAGCTTTAATTAAAAGTCATGAGAGTGCTGGGTGGTGGCGCAGACCTTTAGTCCCAACACTAGGGAGGCAGAGGCAGGCAGATTTCTGTGAGTTCAAGGCCAGCCTGGTCTACAGAGAGAGTTCCAGAACAGCCAGGGCTGTTACACAAGAGAAAGCCTGTCTTGAAAAAGCATCCCCTCTACACCTCCCAAAAAGTAAAGAAAATGGAGAGATGGCTCAGAGGTTAAGAGCATTGGCTGCTCTTCAAGAGGTCCTGGTTTCAGTTCCCAGCAGTCACATGGTAGCTCACAGCCATTATAAGGAGTTCTAGAGGAATCCAATGCTCTCTTCTGATCTGCAGGGGCACCAAGCACACACATGGTACACAAACATACATAGAGGTGAAAGAAAAATTGGAGGGGGGGAACAGGAAATGTTTCTAACAAACCTCTGATGGTACTGACGTCTTGGCTTCCGTGAACCAAGGAGACCTAGAATGGTTTCGAAGGGGGAAGGGAAGAGGGTTGGTTGCTTCAGGGAGGGAATGGCGGCAGTGGGAGAGGGCAACATACATTGAAGAGCTCCCTCTTTTGAGGGTCTGCAGTCTCAGGAGGCTCAGTGTCCCCTCTGTAATATCTGATGTAATTCAGCATCTGACACTGGGCTTCTCCTCTAGGGAAGGCCTCTAATGATTGATTCTATCACTCTCATGTAGGCCAGTTGAGGAATTATGTCTTGTAGGCTCCATCTTGGTCCTTGGTTGTCTATTGTTTCTATCAGGTAATTGGTCCATTTTATCTGTTATCTAACTTGCTAACATAATTATCTTTAGTTTTTATTGTCTTTATTTCCATGAGATTGGCATGAGCATTTTCCCGCCTCCCTTCTTCCCTGCCTGCCTGTGGTGCTGGATGGTTGTCAGTTTATAAGGCTTATTAAATTTTCTAGAAAAGAACAAACTTTTACTTTTTTTAAGGTGTGTGTGTGTGGTGTGTGTGTGGTGTGTGTGTGTGTGTGTGTGTGTGTGTGTGTGTGTGTGTGCCTGCAAAAGACAGGTGGCATGGGATCCCCTGAAGCTGGAACTAACAGGTGTTGTGAGCCTCTTAAAGTGGGAACCAAACTCAGGACCTTTGCAAGAGCTATAGGTACACTTAACTTCTTGGCCATCTCTCCAGCTCCCTTATCCAGCTTTCCCCCATTTCTCTGCCCTAACCCTTCTTTTCCTTCCCTGTGTTCTCTCAAGGCTGAGTTTGGCTTACTTCTAGTCCCTTTAAATGTAAAGCTACTACTGACTGGAGAGTTCCACTTATTTTTTTTTTAAGATTTATTTATTATGTACATAGTGTTCTGCCTGCATGTATGCCTGTAGGCCAGAGGCCAGAAGAGGGCATGAGATTTCATTACAGATGGTTGTGAACCACCATGTGGTTGCTGGGATTGAACTCGGGACCTCTGGAAGAGCAGTCAGTGCTCGTAACCTCTGAGCCATCTCTCCATCCCCAAGAGTTCCACTTATTGACACAGAGTCTCTGCTTCTGCCTCTACTTTTGTGTGTGGATGTTTTGCGTACATATATGTCTGCACAGCACATATAACCTGGTGCCCAAGCCAAAAGAGCATATTGAATGGATACCTTGTAACTGGTGTTCCGAATGGTTGTGAGCTGCCCTGTGAATGTTGGGGATCAAACCCAGGCCCTCTGGAAGAGCAGTGAATGTTCTTAACTTCTGAGCCATCTCTCCAGCCCTAAAAATTCTACCTTTTAGGCTGGATTTGGTGGTTCATGCCTTTAATCCCAACACTCAGGAGGCAGAGACAGGTGGATCTCTGTGAGTTCCAGGTCAGCCTGCTATTCTACATAGCAAGTTCCAGGCCAGCCAGAGCTACATAGAGAGACCCTGTCTCAAAACACAAACACACAAAGAAGGCTATTGCACTTCTTTGCTCTACTTTTGCTGTATTCTTTAAGTTTCAGTATGTTTTCATTCACCTGTACTTTCTACTTTTAACCTATAGTTGTTAAGAGCCAGGTCTGATGATGTACACATAATTCTAGCACTCAGGGAAGGCAGGAAGATGAGGCCTGCCTGGGCTACATGGGGAGCCCTTCTCAAAGCCTGAAGTGACATTTACTTGAGCTTGCTTTCTGCTAGTTGTCTACAGGGACTCCACTGTAGAGAGATGGCAGGTTCCAGTCTGACTGAGACATGCTATGTCCTGGGGCATGTTGCACTGAGGTGTATTCAGTATGTCAGGTCTAGTCAACTTTCTTAAAATTATGTAATATTTGGCACACACACACACACACACACACACACACACACACACACACACACACACACATTATAATCACAAAGCAAGTGCAGTGAAGTGGAAAGCTATAAAACCACCAGCCCTTACTGGGTCTCCACAGGGAGCAAGTCCATGCCCTTGCTGTGTAAACAGGCATGCATGTCTAAATCCTGTGAGACTCAGATTAGCTTTGACCTTCATAAAAATGGCCTTGTATTGGGTGCTGGAGAGATGACTTAGAGGTTAAGAACACTGGCTGATCTTCCAGAAGATCCGGGTTCAATTCAAGCACCCACAAGGCAGCTTACAACTGTCTGTAACTCTAGGTCCAGGGAATCTGATACCTTCACACCAATGCACATAAAACTAAATAAAAAAAATGGCCTTGAACTGCAGGAATTTCTACCACCTTTTGTTGTGGTCCTGACCCCATTCATAATAGTGCACAGGGACTCTGCAGGTCCTCCTCAATCATGTATCCATTATCTGAGGTTGGTTGGACTTCTAGATGGATGTCAGGTCCAAAAGAAACTCAGGATAAATGGCTAACTATGGTGCTTAGTCCAATTACAGGCTGGACTCCAGGCTGGGTTGCAAGAACCTGCTAAGAGTCCTCCATGCTGGCATCCTGGCTCTTCTAGCCCTGTCCCCTACTTTCTCTAGCTCATGGGCCTCTCTTCCCCCAGCTTCATCTTCCTAGAACAACCCTGCCATTTCAGCCATGTGCTCTCTTAGCTCTTGGTCCTTCTCTCACAGCCCAGTCCAATCCGCTAACCGTGTTCAGTTTACTTTCTCTCCCTGCTCTGGGCTCTTCAAAAGCCTCTAGCTGCACTCTCCTTCATATCTACAATAAAAACTTCAACCATAACCTTGGAGTGGTCATGTTCTCACTTTATCTGGCGCTGAAACCCCTACTTTACATAGCTGTAGCTTTGATTGTTCCCAGCCCTCATCCTCCCATGTAGACCAGGCTGGCTCAGAACTTGCAGCAATCCTGCCTGGGATTACAGGTGTGCACCATCATGCCTGGTGTGGTACCAGGAACACCAGACTTGCCAACAGGCTTAGTGTGTGCCCAGCAGTCTGATCCAGTCCACGGAGGGCCCCTCTTCCTCCCCTCCCCCAGTGCTGGCTGAGCTAGGACTGCTGTGCTGTCTTATATTCCCTTAGCCCTGGCCCAGTTGTTCTTGCAGCTTTTCTCCACTCCTGTCCCCCTTCCCCACCTCAGCAAGAGAACAGAGAAGCTGATAATGGGCTCTTTAGGGTAATGATAGGGCCACCAGTATGTTCTCAAGTGAAGACACTCAGGGCTACCAAACCTCCCAGTCAGGCAGCTCCTCCAGGGCTGCAAGGCCTAGGATTCCCCTCACCCCTCCCTGGTTCTCACCTTTCCTGCTGCACAGGAAGGCTGTCTGGGCAGGACCTCAGGGCTGAGGCCAAGGAAGAGCAGTGAGCACAGGCTCACAGCTCATTGCTGCTGAGGCCCCTGGTTGTGTTGCAGTCACTTGACAGATAGCTGGCTCCCTGCCCTAGGGCACACCCAAGGAAGGTGACATGGTGGCAAATGTCTCCAGGGCAAGCCTGAGACACTTTACAAAATAGCTCTGCTGCTAAAGCCAACTTGGAAAATTCCAGGGCAAAGGAAATTTACCACAGCTCAGGGATAGCCTGAGCTTGGATGAAAACATCTACTTTTATTTGGGGTGCTAAGAACAGGAAGACCACAGCCCCTGAGCACAAAGGAAGGACTCAGCCAGACCCATGAGGGAGTCTTTAATAGATCGCACAGACAGGAGACACAACAGGCTAGCGCCCTGCTTGCAGGCCCAGGCGCTTTGCCAGTAGATGCAATGGCCTCCCCCACCTGGGTGTGGGCCGCAGGGTGGAGATGAGGTGGTTTAAAAAACACAGCTGTACTAATTCTTCACTTTCACAGAAAAGAGGAACTCGGGGGGAGCAGCTCACTGGAGAATTTACACAGAGCTGAGTCTGAAAGCCCACCCCTAGAGGGGCTGACACTCCACCCTCCTCTGAGCTGTCTGCACTCAGTAGGCCACACCAGTCAGTCCACAGAGGACCATGCTGACTTAAATAGCTGTCCCCTCCCTTTCCCAGCTGTTAGCATTTCTACACTATGTACATTGTTGTGCTTTATTGTCCCCACCCCAGCCACCACCTGAAGCTCAGGGTGGAGGGTGGAATCCCTGGACCACATTCAGCTGGGTGGGAGCGCCAGGCCCCCACAGTCTGGTGCTCTGTATGGTTCTGAGACTGCAAGGCTCAAGCCACTGGAGCTGCAGACCAAGAGTCCGTAGGAGCCAGCCTCGCCAGCCAGCTCTTCTGAGGACAAGCAGAAACAGAAGGGTCAGTGCTGGACAGGATGCAGGCTGGGTGGGAGCAGGCAGTGGAAGGACAAGTGCAAGGCCATGAGTCTGGGATAGGGTTGTGCACACACGGCTGCAGGGCGCCTCGCAAGAACCATTCTGTAGCAGTGAGCTTGACAGAGGGAGGCTGTGAGGACCACTGGCCTGGGGCCCCTTGGAGCACACGGCTGCTTCCAGTTCATCAGGGGCGGGCAGTGGCAGGCTCCAGGTCAGGGTGTGTGCATGAGGAGATTCAGGGAGAACCACCAGGCATCCTGTGGGGCTGGGTGAGAAGGGAAGGCTGTGGTGATATCTGTGAGTATGTCCTCGCCAGGCCAGGGGTTAACACAGGATCAGTTGTTCTCAAAGAGTGAGAGCAGGTCATCACTGCTGTTTGTGGGGAGGTCAGGTGGACCCAGGTAGGAGAGCAGCTCATCAGGATTGGTCAGTTCTGGGAGCAGCTGAGGACAAAGTAAACACATTAGCAGCTTCAGTCTCAGACCCTTCATGTCCAGTGGCCATGCTGCCCTGGCCCTAGGCCCAGTAGGGGATGCTAAACTGCCCTTCCCCTGCCAAACACTGAGTGCCTGAGTGAAGCCACCTGCCTGTATGAAGCTGCCCATATCTCCCCATGGACGGCTGCTACAGGACAAGAATAGCTCAAGACATGCTTCTCAACTGCCAGGAGCCAGGGTGTACAACCCGAGGTGGCCCAGCTGTGCAACAGGGATCTCCAGTCTCGTTCCCAAGGGCTAAAGCAGATGGCAGAATTCCATGCCCCTGGGCTTTCTGCTCTGGGCTGCTCCTCATCTTCCTCGTAGAACTTCAGTGAGTTTCTATTAAGGTCCAGAGACGGCAAACCCACTGTCTTTCAAGCTTGTGCTCACACCCTGCCTGTGTTGTCAAGATGCAGAGCTGAATAAATAGGCAGGTCAAGTTGGACTTTGAGGACAGTGCTGTGGGCTTCCTTGGAGGCCTTACACACCCAGGCTCCAAAAGTCTCTAATCTAAGGGCAGGTCAGTCATTAACCACACATGGGTACCTGGCACCCCATAGCTATTCCAGGTATCCAACCTGTGTGGAACAGCTGCTCTTGGGGTGACATTATCTGACAATCTCTCCTGAAGGTTCACTGTCTTTCCATCTACGAAGCAAGGTGGGCAGACCCAGGGACCGATGCACAGACAGCCCCCAATGGCTCCCACCCCCAGCACAGGACGGGTTACTCACATCCAGAGCTGGTTCTGAGGCCTCTCCTGCCCCAGTCATGCTGGGAGGCCCCATCATGCCCGTGGCAGGATTGAAGGCCAGTTCGCCGATGGGCCCTGTGTTTGGTTGGCCCAGGGGCTGCCGGGACGGAGGGGGAGGATTTGGATGGTGTAGCTGGGAGCCTGGGGTGGGTCCAAGGTTAGGGGTGTGCAGCCCTGGTGGCCCAGGATTGTGGGCTGGGTCTAGGTGGCCTGCTGGTGCCATCTGAGGATGGAGAAAAGAACTTGTTTAAATAGCTCAAGGACTCCCTGCAGAGACTCCTACTGTGGACCTCTGTGCACACCACTAACCTGGCCTGGGAGGCAAGGGGCAGACTTGTCTGCAGTCAGGAGGCTGCCAGGAATGTCAGATTGGTAGGACATGGGGGGTGGCCCCTGGGTGAACTCAGCGA
This sequence comes from Cricetulus griseus, assembly GCF_003668045.3. Lineage (NCBI taxonomy): Eukaryota > Metazoa > Chordata > Mammalia > Rodentia > Cricetidae > Cricetulus > Cricetulus griseus. The sequence goes on from NW_023276807.1 coordinate 98,473,579, forward strand.
GGTTTGGGGTGGTGGGTGTAGCAGATGGGAAGGATTCTGGGAAGGTTCCAGGCCCCAGGAAATTGGAACCTGCAAGAAGAAAGTCAGATCAGAAAGCTCAGACTGGCAGAGGTGCCAGGTAGGAAGGAAGGCTGGAGAAGGCATGAGTGGGATACACCCACCATGAACACTGGTTCACTGCCAGGGGGCTGAACCTGTGGTGGTTCTATGAGGGGAGACCTCAGAAGTGATGGATTGAGACCCACTACAACAAAGTGCAGTACACATGCAGTAGGGGTCCTCGAGGGACACCCCAAATGGGGCCAGTCCATTCAGCACAAGTCCTTGGAAGTTTTTCAGGGAAAAGCCTTACTCCAAATCAGAGGAAAAGGGCAGAAGGCTTACTACCCTGCATGAAGGGCAGGCATCCTTGGCATGGTATTTGTAAAGACACTGCCACAGGCAAGGAGGTTCATCTGGAGAGGATGAGTCATTTGCCCAGGGTCACCTGAGGTTCAAGTCTGGGTGTGTTATACTCACCCTGGCTGGGGTAGTCGCTGGGGGCAGGGGCCGAAGGGGGCTGCAAAGGGGCAAAGGGGGTAGCGCCTGGGCCGAGGGCTGCAATCATCTCCATCACACTGGGCATGAGCACATGGGCAGGGCTCACAGTGCGGCAGCGCTTCAGCACTGGCCCATCGGGCTCCTCCTTGATGTGAAGGTCAGGCTTCACAGGAACTGGCTTCCAGCTGCACGTGGGGTCGATGGTGATCTCCTCATAGTCTGAGCTAAGCAGGGACAGATGGGTACTGGTCACCGCCCAGTGCCTGCTGCCACACTCAGATGTCAGGAGGGTTCCAACCACACCTTGCACTTAAACACTGCTACCCAGAACCTTCAAGGCACTCAGCAGGTGTGTGGGTGGGTCCTGGCCTGGAGTGGAGCTGCTTCACCATGGGAAGAGGCTCCGAAGACTGCTTTACTCCAGGACCACCCTCTGGTGGCCACAGATGCAGGGGTGGGAGGAAGAGACTTACTTCTGAATGTAAATCAGGATGCCCAGCATGTACTGGTCCACCTCCAGACCCTCCAGCAATGCTGTCTTGCTGTAGAAAGAGCAAAGGAAACTGGTCAGGAGGCCTAGCCCAGTTGGGTATAGGTGCTATCATTTCTCCAGTTCTCCACCTGTGTGAGGTGATTCCGTAAGGAATCCCCGTGTTTGCATCAACTGCTCATGGCATCATGTGTCAAGTGACCCTGAATAAACCATTAGGGTAATCCAGCGTAAGGAGATGCTTGCAAAGTCACCTAGTAGGAGGTTTCTGCCCTGAGATGGGCTACTCTGGTTTGTGCTAGGGAACACTTCCGATGCTACTTCAAATTCCACCCTCTAAGGAATCGGCAGTTCTCCCCTCATCATACACGAGACTGACTCACTTGCACACGGGGCACCTCCAGGTCCCCCGCTCACAGTTGAGCTGTAAATATGACTCCAGGTCAAAGCACTGCAGAGAGATAGAGAGACAGGTCATTCCTCACCATAAGTCAGTGGAGAGGGCTGTTCAGAATGTCTTCTGGAAAGTTTGCCTTGTTTGGGTATATATTTTTAAGGTATCAGGTTTCTACGGCAGCATCTTTTGTAGACCAGACTGGCCTGGAACTCACAGAGATCAGCCTGCCTCTGCCTCCTGAGTGCTGGGATTAAAGGTGTGCTCCATCACCGCCCAGCTACGACAGTTGTTAAAAGTTGTTCAGTGGCAGAGTGCCTGTCTAGCATGCATGAAACTCTAAGTTCAACCCCCAGCACCACCTCCAAAAAAAAAGAGGTTGCTTTCAGGACAAAAGAGCATGCAGGTACTTGGCTAACACTGGCTATTTCTGTAGACTGCAATTCTAAAGGTAGGCAGGAAGAAGGCTGCACCCATATCCTTATGCCTTTTAAAAATGGAACCCCATGAATACAGTAACCAGCAAAATATAGGGAAAACTGTAGTGGGTGTGGTGGTGCATGCCTTTAGTCCCAGCATTTGGGAGACAAAGGCAGGTAGATCTCTGTTTGAGGCCAGCCTGATCTACATAAAAGAGTTTTCCAGGACAGTCAGGGCTACATGTCACAAACAGTCATACTTTATAGGAAAAATTATGGCTGTTTCAAAGGAGCAAGACTAATAATCTCAGGGAAGGAAGCAAGGAGGCCATGCCCCTGTGGAGGGTCTGCCTTTTTGGTCTGAGGAGCTGAGGTGCTCAGATTCCATCTGCCAAAGAGGGTAAGGCTGAAGGGTCAGCACCAAACATGCCTTTTTCCAATACTTGAGTGCAGTGGTGTCTGCCTGGGAGCTTGGCAAGTGGAGACAGGAAGATCAGGAATTCAGGGTCATTCTCAGCTACATAGTGAGTCTGAGGCCTGCCTGGGCTACATGAGACCCTATCTCAAGGGGAAAAAAATGTCAGACAGATTCTCACTATGTATCGGAGACTTGGCCTCAGCCCCTGGGGCTCTGGAATTACAGGTGTGTATTATGATACCAGGCACAAAACATTTCTCTAAGTTGCTGGTAAACATGTTTTACCAGCAATCTAAAGTGATTACTGGTTACAGCTATGGACATTACTGTATATGTTTTAGTTGCATAAATGCTGGAAGTAGAACCCTTCTTGTGGATCATGTGTTTTCTTTTTAATGCTACTAAGAAGTTTTCTCAGTTTCTAGTTTAGATTCCACTCAATACTGAGTCAGTCTTCTGGGTGCTCCATAAACTCAAAGCATTTTAAGGGCAACAAAGGTCTACAGGGACCACAAACCTGTATGTGGCGACAGTCGTGACCACGGGCTGGGAGCTGGATCCTGCGGAAGGTGATGGGGCACTTCAGGGACACCTTGATAGCCGTCTGCTCCACCCCATCCTCTCCATTGGGCCCAGGGGTGCCAGGGATGGTGCCGCTACTGAAGTTCCGCTTTACTGACATTGACAGGGGAAAGGACTTGAGTAAAGGTCTCCAACATTCTGAGGCTGTGAACTGGTGCACCAACCAGGGACCCAGTCATTGCTCAATCAATGTCTCTTAAGAGTTGCCTGGAGGTAACCAATGCCCCTTGGCCAGAGCCACCTGTCTGAGAGGAAATGGCCTCTGTGCCACAAGGTGGGGTTCAGCCTGGGACAACCCAGATGGCTGAGGAGTAGGGACCACTCACTCTTGGTGATGCAGTGCTCAGCAGGCAAGAGGCGCTTCTTGAGGAGGCCCTGCAGCACAGAGCGGACAGATGGACGGTGCACCAGTTGCAGCACGAAGAGGTGGGACTGCAACAGAGTGAGGGATGTTATATGGAGAGTGGGGAGGGCTGGAGAATGTAACATAGGGTTAGAAGTTAATTCAAGGGGTACCAGGCAGGGAGGGCTGGGGTTAGCATGGAAGGAAGCCAGGCCAGCCACCTTCCTAGCAGCTAGGTCCTCCTGAGTGCTGACACACAGGCAGGCAGGCAGGGACTATGAGCTTCAGCCACACTGCACTACCTCATGCTCTGCAGGGCACTTTGCTCCAACCACTGTCTAGTTTTCTCCTCTGTCAAACCACAATCACCTCAAGTCCCTGGCACAGTCCCCTGCTTATCACATCCACTCTCCTGACATGACTTGATATCTGAGCCTTCCTATCTCCAGGCCCCTCCATCATGTCAGGGTGGCTCCTGATAGCCTGCAGCTCAAGGTCTAGTTGGGATCCTACCCACCAGAACCTCGTGAGGCCCAGGCCAGTGCAGGTGGCACATCTCCCATGAGCTTCCTGTGCTTGCTCTCTGACATAATTAACATGAGCATTAAATCTGTCCAATGGAATCTAACTGGAAAACAGAGTGGATTTAACTGCCTCTCTTTTCTGAAAAGGCAGGACAAATTAAAATAGAAACAGAAGCAGCACCTTGTTCTTCAAGGATAAAGACCCTCCCCCACAAGCTGCCAAACCCACAGGAGAGCTGCTGGTCTGGGTGTGCCTCTGCTGGCCCCAGCCTGAACCCTGGCAGACACTACCCACAGCCCCACAGGCTACCCACGCAGCAGCAGGCGGTAACGGTGATCTGGATGGTGTTTCGACCTGGCTGGCACACGTGCTTCAGGTAGAGGGGCTTGTGTGAGGTCTTATTGTCTCCACGCTCGATGCTGAGGGGTGTGGCGTTGACGCTGACCTGCACGGATGCTGGCCAGTTGGTGTTCATCTGCCGGTCCTCATGATGGTAGCATTTGAACTGCAGCTCCAGGTCAGGCCTGGCAGGGAAGAGGATAACAGGAGCCCACATGGTGCAGGCAGGACCCAGGGGCAGGATGGTAGCAGGACTCACCTCAGCATCAGGGTCTTGTAGACAGAGTCTCGGAGCTGGAAGACATGGTTGCTCACAGCCAGGTTGTGCTGCAGTCGGAAGGGCTCCAGGACCACCCCATCTCGAACTGGGAAGGTCAGGCGCAGCTCATCACAAGGGCCACTTCCTGAGGGCAGAAGTATGCGGGCCATGAGTTTGGTACCCTTCCAAGGAATCTTGGCCCTCAAGGAACACTTCTGCACATAGAGCCCCAAACCCTAACCCAACACTTGCCAGAAACTCTCAAGAGGGCTGAGACACCCACACATGGGTGCTCCAGTTAGTGTCTCTCCTCAGAACTTGGGCCCACGGTCTGTGTTCTATCCTGTCTTGGTCATTCAGCAGTCTGGACCACATTGTGAATAGTCACAGGACATGCTTCCAACCTAGGAAGCACATCCCGACTGGGCCACCTGCCATCCTCTTATGGTTCAACTTGAAGTTTTAGTATCTTAGCTGCTTCTGCAGGAATCTCCCTGCAGGCATTCATAGCCAAGGATGGATATCTGAGGGCCATTTTGGGTGAACAGACATTTTTCTGGACAGAATATCCACAGCCTCCATGAGAGCTAGACAGGGCCATTAAGGGAAACGAGAGGGCCTGCTATGACCCTTCTGCTTTGTATGAAACTGGGCCTTGGACTTCCAAGCTGTCTGTAGGACTCTCTTGAGTCCTGATTACCCCGGCCACCGTCCTTCAAACACTCACCAGAGGGTGACGGGTGCAAAGAGCTGAGGCCTGGCTTGAGGTCAGGCAGGAAAGGAGACTTGACTTCCTGGCTTGGGGACATGTAGGGAACATTGCTGCTGGGCGTCATGGGTGGTGTGGGATTCCCCGGCAGTGGGGAGCTGGGGTAACCAGGGATGGAACGGGAAGGCTGTAGAGGTTGAGCATAAACAGTCAAAGCAGAATGGCAGAGTGGGAGGGTAGTCTGCTCACGGAGCACCCCTGGAGTACTGGGCAGGGTGCCTACACTTCCTCCTGCCTGGGTACCCTCTTTCCATATGCCCACCCTGTGAGCCTCCCAGCCCACCACCCTGCCAAGCCCCGTACCCCACTCAAGCCAGGCTGGCTGTAGCTGATGCTCCCCCCGTTGAAGCTGGTGCCCTGCCCGTTGAACTGCTCTGTGGGCTGTGGGAAAGAAAACTGAGTGTGCCTGGGGCTCCAACCTGCCCCTCACTGACCCCCTAGGCCCAATCCTAGACTCTGCACCACACCAGGTGCTGATCTGTGCATTGTCTACACTCCCCACAATATGTAAGAAGCATTACTATTTCATAATGTAAAAAGTTAATGCTACAGAAACAGGAGTGACCCTTCCGGCTGGAAGAGCTATAAAATAGGTGCACACAATGTTCTTTCTTTACCTCATCATGCCATTCTGTCTACCGAGGCTCCCAGTGCCCAGATAGGGTATATGGCCAGCAAGAGCCTTTCTCTTAGACAGGAGTCAGGTGTGGGGTAGAGGAGTAAGGGAGTGGACTGCACAGTTCCACAAAGTCTGTCAGAATGGCTTAGAAACCTGCTTGCTGCTCCCTCCACCAAGTATCCATAGAGAAATATATACATATGTACCATAGACCCAGACTAGTTGGTCACGCTGAGAGCTGTTCTTCCACTGATTAGAATTTCCTGGCCAGCCTGACTAAAGGTCCCCACTGAATCCTATGACACTCAACCTAGCACAGGTCCATGGGAGACATTTCTACCTTGTAATGCAGTCCTGTGGAGCCAGGTGCAGACAGGGACTGGGACATGCCCTGCTGCAGGGGTAGCCTGTGTCCTGGGTAAGAGGAGGCAGGGCCAGGAGGCTGCCCAGGGCCAGGAGCATACTGGGCAGTGCTGGCTGCATACTGGCCTCCTTGCAGATACTGCTGCCCAGGGTACACCTGAGAAGAAGCAGATACCCAGGGAAAGAGAGAGTTATCAGGGGGAAGCAATTTGCCATGTGCTTGTGTTTGTCTGAGAAAGAGGAGACTTCATGATCCTGATAGGCACCCTCTCACTGCAGGAGGCACTCTTACCATAGCTGAGGGCAGTTGGATAGGGGAATCATCATCTAGGACCCCAGGCTGAGCAACCAAGACACCCACCTCTGAATAGGCTCTCTTGACTCCCTGTCGGGGCAGTGGCTGGGCCTGAGGAGGCCCAGGGTACCCATGCTGAGGCAGTCGCTGTCCTGCATACAGGGGTGTCATGCCTGCTGCCCGGGTAGGGTTCATGGCCATGGAGGAGAGGCCAGAGGGGCCCATCATTCCTCCCATGCCAGAAGGGTTCATGCCAGGGGGCACACTGGGTCCTCGGGGGCCTCCATGCTGGAGAAACTGGCTGTTAAAAGACTGACCAGCCCCCATCTGAAAAGAGAAAAGAGAGGGATGGTTCAGAGCCCCCTCTCAGTGGTTCCCACAGTCCTCTCTCCTTTCCTGCTCCCCCTTTCCACTGACCTCAACAGGTCCCAGCACAGTCCACACTTGTCCCCACTGCCTTACCAGTCCACCAAGTCCACCCATACTTGCTACCACATGGAAGGAGCATGAGGGGGCCTCACCGCTCCATATTGGCTTAGCTCCTGGCTCTGTTTCTCCTGCAGGGCAGCCACAGTGGCTGTGGCTGTGGCGGTGGCGGTGGCTGCAGCAGCAGCCATAGCAGCTGCAGCTGCTGCTTGTGTGAAGTCAGTGGAGGGTCGTGCAGCATGCGAGGGGAGGCCCAGGCCTCCAGGGCCACCTGCATACCTGCAGGTGATAGAGGATTACCTCACTCTCTACAAAAACTTGCTCTGAGACACACAGCAGTCAGGGGAAGCCCAGTTTTTGTTCTTTCCAGATCTTCCACTGTGGCTATATGGAGACAGTGGGGAAGCAACAGGCAACATCCAACCCTTTTGCAGCTCCTGCCAGGCTAATAGTGTTAAGCCACTGGCCAGGTGAGGGCCCTGCTTACCCAGTGGTGAAACTGGATCCCCCAGGGTAGCCTCCGCGTCCATACACTCCTTGCTGTACGTAGCCCTTGCTAGCACCACCTTCAGCAAACGCCTGCTGTCCCAGGCACTGCGGGGAGGTCAAGGCAGAGCTGCCACCTGCCACACCAGGCATCATGGAGCCACCAGGGGGGCTTCCTGCAGGGCCCATGGGGTTCCCCAAAACCTACAAGGAAGTGGGAGTCACCAAAGAGAACCATCCAAACCACTATGTCTTCAAGACATAGCTCTGAAATGCTAGATGTCAAGAGATCCCTAGCAAATGGGGGAGGACCTGGGGTGGGGAGGAGTGGCTGTCTACAATTCTGACTGGAGTGGTCTATGGAGCCAAGGGAAGATATCGGTGATAATGTAGAAGAAAGGCACTTAGCAACTTGAGACCCTCAGGAAGCCCCATCCTCGTGCTCCAGTCAGTCCCCTTGGTCCTTTGTTCTTTCCTAAGATGGTAGAGGTACCACCAAGGCTCTTGATCCTGAGGGCTAGGGGAGGAGAGCCCAGGTGCACACTCACCTGGCTCTGTGTTGCGTTGCCAACTCCCCACACAGTAGTGACCACGGACAGTGACCCGGCTGGCTGAGTGGCACTTTGTTGCCAAGGCACAGACTCATATGCAAATGAACCATCACTACAGAGAGAGTAGCTGGTAAGACAGGGTCAGAAGGCCCAGGGCTTGCTAGATGCAGGCCACAGAAGCCCACACTCACCCGTGTGGCGCAGGGGGCAGGGCAGGTTTCATGGGGTTCATGGGGTTCATTGGTGATGGAGCAGCCTACAGGCCCAATGTGCTGAAACTTTTCTGGGAGTTGCTGCTCCGGCTGCTGGACAGGAGGGAGAGACAAGAGCTTAGGTGCAGGAGCCCCTTACAGTAGCATGGACAGAGTCAGGCAGTGGAGTTGGCTGATGTCAGCCCAGAATGCAGTGGAAAGCAACTCTAACAAGGGCCCTGCCATCTTAAGCCATTGGACCATTGGAAAAGGGCTTTCTGATCTCAAATACTTTCCACACACCCTTTCCCACACCATATCCATATAAAGCCAGGAACACCTCAGCAGGTCCCTGGAGTGAAGGGCAGAGGAGGGCCAATCATGGTAGCACCTTCTCAAAGTCTTACCCACCCTGGGCAGCCCAGAGACCTGAGAAGGAGCAGAGCCAAAGTGTCCTTTGAGGCAGGGGCTGGGAAGGTCAGGAAACCGATGCTGAAGAGCAATCCATCCACCAGCTTGGCATTGGAGAGGCTGTACCAACACAGCTGAGGCAGGACACAGGCACCAGCCCAGCTCCTGGTTGGCAGCTTTTTCCTATCAAGAGGGTAGCAGAAGGGCTTCAGGCCATAGGACCTTCAAACTGACCCAGATGGCTTGCAGGGAACAGGCAAGGGGTGTGTGTGTGCGTGTGTGTGTGCTTTTCAGCGAGAGTGAGAACATGCTAAACCACATCTGTAAGACAGGACCAACTGGGTTTCATCCTCAGACAGCAGCAGCAGCTGGTGGACAGGGGAGGCGATGGCAGGTAAGACCTGTGGTCAACGCTGGAAGTCTACTGCTCACCGAATTGCGTCTGTGCTCCCATGTAGCTACTGAGTCACAGAGTGACCATAGCACCAGGAGGCTTCCGAAGTCATGTTTCCCACACTGCCACAAGCAAGCTCCTTCCTGAAACAGGCTCGGACATCCTCTAGAACCAGACTACTGCCCTTCCCAGAGCCTCATGTCCTTAGGTCCTCACATACCCTGAACCACCTGCATGCCTACCTCTGCTTGGTCTCACAAGAGGGGCACAGCAACCATGGGCTGTGCACTTCTCAGGGAACCCTTGGGGAAGGCCAGGCGCTTCTGTCCTGAACCCCTCTGCACAGTAAGGGCTGTGTGGCTGCCAAGTGTGCTTTTTGAAACATGCTGAAATCTGGTGATCTCCCTCTTGCCACTAAGCACTCACAAGCCTCTTGTCTAGGGGAACAAGGGATAGATAACCCCAGCACCCACTCAGCCCTGGGACAAATATTGCTGTGTGGTTACCAGGGTCTTCATTCAGAGCTCATAATGGACCCAGAGGCTCTACAGGTCCATACACACAAGCTACACACACAAAGCCTTGAGCAGGCAAGAGAAAGAGAGGAAAGAGGACAGTGACTTGACCCTGAGAAGGGGCAAAGAAGCCACCCATGGGCGTCTGCCCCCTAACCCTCAGAGGCAACTAGACTTGATTCTGGCCTTTCTCAAACCAAGTCCTGCCTAGGCAGCAGAGGCCAGAATGTGCCAGCTTGGCAACAGAGGCTGGCATCCCTGATGCTACTGCCTGATCCTGAGAGAGTGACCTGGTGAGAAGAGGAACTTGTCAACAGACAAGAAGCACTCCCAAGACCTAACATGTGGGGCCTGGAAATCAGGAATTAGGATCTAGGTTAAAAGAATTAAGAAAGAAGCATGACTTAATGGAAGAGAGTAGAGACAGGAAAATAGCCACACAGTCACTCCCAGAGGCACCAGAGCACTTCAATGGAGGAAGGACATTTACAGCAAGTGGTGCAGGAACAACTGGAGTTCTATCAGGAAACAAGAACTTCAGACACAAAAAATGATGGGGGTGGCAGCTCAAGATGCAGCTCAATGGCGGAGAACTTGCATAAGTGTGTGCTATGTGCTGGGTTTGAATCTCAGTACTGTAAAAACAAACAAAAACAACCAATACACACTATATACCAAAATGAACTAGATCCTGGGTTTTCAGGTAAAATAAAAAACTGTAAAATGTTACAGAAAGGCAAAAGGAACTACAAGATCTAAGCCAGGAAAAAGTGCTCAGATTTGACACCACAAGGCATGATCCATAAAATAAACTTGGCTTTATCAAAATTAAAAACTTTCCTGTGAAAGATTTGCTAAAAGTAAGCCACCTGTTTCCAAATGAGGTGGCTTCTAGCATATATAATAAATTTTAAATTATTAGTAAAATAAAATCCAAATAGAAAAATCAGCAAAACACATGAATAGACTTCTCCAAAGAAAACACAGATGGTAATTAATCCAAGAAAAAGTCAGGGAAACACAGATTAAAGCATAAGGAGGCATCATTGTACATCCAGAAGAACAACTAAGATAAAAAGTAACATCACAACCGGGCATTGGTGGCCTTTAATCCCAGCATTTGGGAGGCAGAGGCAGGAGGATCTCTGTGAGTACGAGACCAGCCTGGTCTACAGAGCGAGTTCCAGGACAGGTTGCAAAGCTACAGAGAAACCCTGTCTCAAAAAAACAAAAAAACAAAACAAAACAAAAAAGTGACATCACAAAACGCTGGCAAGGAGAAACTAGACATCACATACATTGCCCATGGGAACATAAAATAAATGGTGCAGCTACTCTGGAAAAGTTGGCCACTTCTTATAAATCCAAGCTTGTAGCCACCACAGTATACACAGCAACTCTACTTTAGGGCACAGAGCTCAGAGAAATGTCAACTTAAGCTTATAGGAAAACCTGTACGTGAATGTTTATTAGTTGCAGCCAAAGACAGGAGACAGCCTAGGTGTCCCTCAGTGAAGGACAGTCACATCAGTGTAGGACACCCACAGCCCAGGTGCCAGAAGGAACATACTACTGCTAACATACTAGAACCTACTTGAGATGAATCTCCCAGAAACTGTGGAGCGCAACAAACAAATCACTGGTGCTATATTATATGATTCCTTTATCTGCCAAAATTAGGGAAACTGTAAACAGGTTAACAGTGGCCAGGGGTTAATTGTCTCATGTCTATAACTTCAGTTATAGAAGATGAGTGTGAATATAAACCCCCAACAGGAAGGCTCCTCCCAACTGTAGCAATGTGCTGTCCCAGAGTGATGTTGTACTACAGTTTTTCAAAATGTTACCATTTGGGGGAAACTGGGTAGAGATACAAAGAATCTCTCTGTGCTATTTCTTACAACTGGATATAGCTACAATTATCTCACATCAAAACCTTTAGCTAAACAAGGGCATGATGCCCCATGCCTATAACCCTAGCACTGGGGAGGTAGAGGCAAGAGGATCAGGAGTTCAAGGTCAGCCTTGTCTAGATAATGAGTTCTAGACTACTGTGGTAGTGCCTACAGGAAATCACAGCAACTGGAAGACTGAGGCAGAAGGTCACCACGAATTCAAGACCTGCCTAGGTTACTCAGTGAGACACTGTCTCAAAAAACAAACAAACCATAATTACAAAACCACACCATCAGCCAGGCGTTGGTGGCACACGCCTTTAATCCCAGAACTTGGGAGGCAAAAACAGAGGCAGGTGATCTCTGTGAGTTCAAGACCAGCCTGGTCTACAGAGCAAGTTCCAGGACAGTCTCCAAAGCCAGAGAAACCCTGTCTCGAAAAACAAACAGACAAACAAACAAAAAAACAAAAACAAAAAAAACCCAAACTACAACATCAGTAACAGCCAAGCCTCCCCTCAAAAAAGCTATGGTAATCCAAAGCTGGCTGGGTTGGCCAGAGCCACTCTGTTGTCCCAAGCACAGGGAGGGAACCAAGCTGTCTGAGAGGCAGGTAGGTGAGCCTCATTTGAAGTCACATAAGCCAGAAACACTCACCTCTAGAGCATCCCAGTCAGCTGGTGTGACAGGCTGCTGGCCCCACCCAGGGTCATCAGAGCAGGCTAGGTCCTGAGCCTTGCATCTTTTAATAAATGACCAGTTTGAAAAACTCTGAACTGGGAAGTGCAGAGTTGGGGAGATGAGAGAAGGACAGGTGTTGGGGTGGGGGAGGTACCCACAGGAGCCTTCTACATCACATGGGCCTGGGGAATTCCACCCACAATGCTTCTCTGCTGTGGACAGAGACCACAAACATTTCCAGTTCCCCCTAAGCACGCCTCTCTGCTGGGAGGACTTCCTGCTAAACTCCTGAATTCACACCTCAACACTTAGGTCTGGTGGGAAGGCCCAAGACTCCAGATCTGGTCTCCAGTGGACCCTCTGCTCCTGACCACAGGGAGACATTCTATGAATGTAGACCCTCCTACCACATCCAAGGCAGGGCTGCTTTGAGGGAGGCCTGAACTCTGTGTGCCACCTGCAGCTGGAAGCTAGGTCCCTAACAAAGCTGCTCTAACTTCAAGTCAGTCTAGGCTTTCTGGGGGTTAGGTCATGTCTTCTTCCTTCAGGCACAGAGCTCCAGAGAACTTGCTTTCCAAGTGTACCAGAGAAGCTACACCCCAAGTCTCCTGACTCCATCGACCTCTACCTGTCTGAGCAGCTAAGAACAAGACCTAGTAATGGGGCCCACTCTCAGGCAACGTTCCTGCAACCAGGCCAACCCTTCTCAACAGCTCACAAATTGGGACTTAATGCCTCCAAAGTTCCAGAGTTAAGCTCCAACTCAAGAAATTCAACTCAAATCAACTCAACCCAAATCCCAAATCAAGAAATTGGGATCAGCCAAGGCGGTAGTGTTCCATGCCTTTAATTCCAGCACCCAAAAGGCCAGTGGATTTCTGAGTTCAAGGTCAGCCTGGTCTACAGAGGGAGTTCCATGCCAGCCAGAGCCACTCAGAGAAACTGTGTCTTGAGAAACAACAACAACAAAACAACCAAAAAGAAACTGGGAATGAAAGGCTCCCAAGAAATGACAGTTTCAGGAAAGTGTGAAGTGGTGTAAACTTGTAGTTTCAGCTATTCAGGAGGTTGGGGCAGGAAGATCATTTAAGCCTAGGAGTTCGAGGCAACACAATAAAATCACATGACATGTGGTGGGTGTGGGAGGAGGATAAGACAGGTCTGAATTGTGGCAGAAGCAGTCTCTAGTACCAGAGGAAGAGTAGGTAAGTGCCCAGAAGGCTAGAGGTCCTGCCTGCTCTCCATGTGAGACAATACTTCCTAAGCTCAGTGTGCAGACTTGCTGAAGGACTTCAGGAATGAGCATCTGCCAATGGTCCAATGGATGAAGGGATAACCAAAACCTGACTTCTGTTTACAATGTTTAAAACAGGAATCTGGAGGCCACTCTAGGATATACAGCCACATTTATGTCATCAGCCCTTAGAAATCAATCCTAGTAATTGGGATGCTCCCTAAATATGATGCTCCTGTCTCTCACAAGTCTACCTGCTTATCCTCATTATCCCTCCAGCCAGTAACACCCCCTGGGAGCACATCAAGAGCCTTGAGGTCAGTCAGTCCTGGGGAGTAAGGTTAAGCTCCCCACCCACTCTTCCTCCCTCCCTCGTTACCACTCTCAAGTGTCAAGGGATGCCCTTGGTACTGCCAGGTGGTGAGTCTGTGTTCACCCTACCCACATCCACCATGGTCTTAGATCAGGTCACACTCGCTATTTGTGTCCCTGTGAAATTTTCTGCCATTAACACAAACGAGTTAAAGACATCACCAAAGACTATCTCCAACTACTAAAAGGAACCCTGGGGAGGATGGGGGTAGGACGCGGGGGGGGGGGGGGTAAGGCAAGTGACGAAGTAAGAAAGGCACTGGGTACTGGCAAAAGGATACCTTGAGGAACGAGATACTTTGGGGGGGGGGGCGGGCATTGGGCACCTGGGAATGATGTTCAGGGTACCAAAGAGAACAAAAAAAAAAAAAAAAAAAAAAAAAAAAAAAAAAACCTAGGCAGAATAGCGCACCTTTGTACCTGAGCTTCAGTTTGAAAAAGGATGTTCCTGTCAAAAACCTGGCCAGGGACTGACTGACAGGTCAGCGTCCTCAGCCTAGGAGCAGCGCAGCTTCTCCTCGGGCCACTAACGGCTTCCAACCGCCCCCCCGCCCAACACCCAGATGGTGAGCACATAAGTGGAAACCGAGGGACGCACCGTGAAGGTGAGCCTGCCTGGCTCCGAAGCTGAAACGACAGGCTGGGGCGAGGGCCCATCAGCCTCCTCCGCTTAGGAGGCCCCCGAAGGCCACTTGCACCCCTGGGCCAGCCCCAACAAAGGCTCAGTAGATAGGTGAGAGAGCTCGACAGCACGGCGCAGGGGGGCAAGTACCCGCAGGTGGGCGGCAGAGCCGGGCCGAGCCAAAACCTCGTCCGGCGCCTGGGACCGGTCGCACCTGCCACCGCACCTGCCGCACCTGCGCGCCCCACCGCCCGCACTTGCCTGAGGTGCCCCGCGCCACCCAGACTCTCACCTCCGCCCGGCCCGGCCCGGCCCGTCGCCGCGGCCCCCGGCCCGCGCGCTCCATGCGCTCAACCCGCCCTCGGCGCCGCCCGCCGCCCCCCGGGCCGCCGCCCGCCCGCGCCATCGCGCCGCCGCCGCTCGGAGGGCACAATGGAGCCGCCGCCGCGCTGCTCATGCATATGCATGACGCCGCGCCGCCGGCCCCGCCCCCCAGGCCAGAGCAGCGGAGCCCCGAGCTGCGCTCCGTAGGCTCGGGCAGGGGCGAGTGCGGCCCTGCATGGCCGGGATGAGCCCGGGCTGGGTCGGGGCAGCGACTGGCTGCCGCGCAGGAATCTCTGTGTACCCGGCCTGCACCCCGCACCCCCTCCGCACCTTTGCGAACGCGGCGGCGGAGAAGCCCTGTGCGCTTCCTGCTGCTGTCCACCGGGGCGGGGCCGGGCGGGGGCGGGGCCATGGCGGGGGCGGGCCACGGCTGGGCAGGCTGGGCCTGGGCCTGGCCACAGCCTGGCAGTCTAGTCGGTTCGTGACTGAGTACTACTGTCTATGTCGCTCCGGAACCTGAGACCTTCATGGCGGCCCGCAGCGTCTTAGGAGACGGGGACCGGGAAGCCCATCGTTGCAAATGAAAACTGCGTATACCTGCCCAAGCAGCCTTCTATACTGCCGAATGGTCCCTTCTGCCCTCTCTGTTGAAATCACTGTCAAAAAATTTCTAAGGGCTGGAGAGATGGTTCAGTGGCTAAAAGCGTTGGCTGCTCTCCCAGAGGCCCCAGGTTCGATTCCCACAACCATCCATAATTAGAATTCCGGATGATTCTGTGCTCTCTTCTGATCTCTCCATGGGCATCAGGCACGTATATGGTGCAAAGACATAACACGCTAGCAAAATATCCATGCACCTAAATAATGAATAAATATTTTCTTGCCAAGCAAAATAGACTTGTAGATACTTTTGTCATTCTGTAAACCTAGTAGGTTTGTCCAACCTTTTGATATTGCAACATGAGGATTGTCACCTACAAAGTTCATACTAGAACCAGGCAATAGACTTATCAGCAACAAATATAATAGTTTAAGTTTATAATTTTTTGTTGTTGTTGTTGAGCAAAATTCATAGGAATCACCTTCCACATGTATGCATGCAGGCTCCCAGATACCAGGTTAGAGACCATCTGTGAGGTATCTACTTTTTTCTACCCTAAGTTCAGAAGAATACATTTTCCTGATAACACACAATTCTGTCATAGTTTTGGTTGTGAGCCTAGCCTTTAACAGCTGAGCTTTCTCTCCAGCCCAGTAACCCACAATTGCTATTGCTGTTGTTATTGCAAAATGCACTGTACATTTTGATCGTGTTCGAGTGTCAGTAATATTAAACACATACATTGTCATGAAACCACCATGTACCCCCTAGTCACTTCATTACACTTGTGTCCCTGAGTTTGACTAAAGTACCTCATACAAGTGGAATCAGTGCTTGCTTTCTTATGGCTGGTTTACTTCACCACACTTTGTGATCTCAAGGTTCAACTGTGTGTCAGAATTTCTTTTTTTTTTTTTTTTTAAAGATTTTATTTATTATATATACAACATTCTGCTTCCATGTATATCTGCACACCAGAAGAGGGCACCAAGATCTCATAATGGATGGTTGTGAGCCACCATGTGGTTGCTGGGAATTGAACTCAGGACCTCTGGAAGAGCAGTCAGTGCTCTTAATCGCTGAGCCATCTCTCCAGCCCCCAGAATTCCTTTGGTTAAGTAGAGGTTGAAACAGGTTCTCACACTGTAACCCAGGCTAGCCTTGAATTTGCAGCAACCCATTTGCCTGGGCCTCTCAAGTGCTGAGATTACAGGCATGCACCTTTACATCCAGCTGGAGTTTCCCTCCTTTTTACTGGAGAAGAATATTCCACTGAATGGAAAGAGCACGTTTTGTTTATCCATTAATGGATAAACAGAGGCGGGCAGATCTCTGTGAGTTTGAGGCCAGTCTAGTCTATAGAGAGAGTTCCAGGACAGCCAGGACTGTTTCACAGAGAAACAGTTTCTCTGTGAAAGAGTCTTATGTTTACAGTGTTCTGTCTGCATGTCTGCCTGCAGGCCAGAAGAGGGCACCAGATCTCATTACAGATGGTTTTGAGCCACCATGTGGTTGCTGGGAATTGAACTCAGGACCTCTAGAACAGTCAGTGCTCTTAACCACCGAGCCATTCTCCAGCCCTTGATGAGGTTTCTTCATTGAGTCTTATGCCTTCTTTCTCGAGAGAAGTCATATTGCACTCAACTAATGTGACAGTCCTGCAACATGACATCCTTGGGTCTTGACTCTGCAGCTGCTACATTAGCTCTAGGGGCTAGGGGCACCCAGCCCACACAGTCTTTGGAACAGGCATATTAGAGGGAGAAGCAGAAGGCAGTGTCTCAACAGGAGTAAGGCACTCCATCAGGGAGAGTGTCAGGAGTTAAAAGCAACATCAAGTGGGGTGATGGGGTAAGGAGATGAAAGGGTTATTTGGTGATAAAGACCCCAATGAATGGAAATCCATCAGGGTCTTGACTCATCTTGACTCAACCAGTGCTCTTAACCTCTGAGCCATCTCTCCAGCCCCATTGCTCTGTTTTTTTGAGACAGGGTTTCTGTTTGTAACCAGTCCTGGCTGTCCTGGAACTTGATTTGTAAATCGGGCTGGCCTCAAACTCACAGAGATCCGCCTGCCTCTGCCTCCCAAGTGCTGGGATTAGAGGTGTGCACCACCACCACCTGGCTGGGGTTTTTTGTTTGTTTGTTTGTTTTGTTTTGTTTTGTTTGTTTGTTTGTTTGTTTTAGGCAGGGGCCTATGTAACCCAGGCTGGCTTTGAACTTGCTATGTGACTGAAAATGACCTTGAACTTCTGATCCTCCTGCCTCTGCCCTGTGAGTGTTTGGAGGTGCTACTCCTGGTTTCTGTCTGGTGTTGGGGACACCAAACCCAAGGCTTCCTGCAGTCTAGGCAAACACCCTACCAAGTAAGCTGCACCCCAACCTCTAGACAATGTTTGTATTGATTACAGTGTATATAATTAGAGAAGTTTTTATTTACTAGGGGGAATAAATAGCAATTTCCTTTCTAACACCAAGTAAGATAACATTTCTTCACTTTACTAGTTGGCAGTTCTTTGAGGTTTGGAAGAACTGGGCATGTCAGCACACATCTTTGATCCCAGCACTCAGGAGGCAGAAGCAGGAGGATCTCTGAGTTTGAGGCCAGCCTGGTCTCCAGAGCGAGTTCCAGGACACCTAAGGCTACACACTGAGTCCATGACTGGAGCACTTGCTTTTAATCAACAGCACTTTTTATACTTTTTCCCTCTCATGATTAACACAAACATTTGTCTGTTTCTACACATTAACTGTAAACCTCATAAAGTGAATAATTTAAACTAGACCTAGTCCTCCCCACCTGTAAGATCAGTACCCAAAAAGCAAGGGCAAGAAAAAATAGCTTCAAACTCTATTTCATGTTTCTGATGAGATTCCTAGAAACTGCAGGTGTATGGCAGGTTGAAAAAAAGCCTATGCAGTTAGTTGTTAATTGTGCTGGAATTGTTGGTATGCTGCAGGTGAGAGGCCCAGGTAAGGGTTCCTTCTCCTCCTATCACCATTTTCCCTGCCTTTCTACACTGCTGCAAGCTGATAGTCACATAGTTGGTACAACTGTGCTATGCTTCCAAACTTCTGGAAACCCATCAGGCAAGTTGGCAACATCAGTGGCTGGAGAGATGGCTCAGAGGTTAAGAGCATTGACTGCTCTTCCAGAGGTCCTGAGATCAATACCCAGCAACCACATGGTGGCTTACAACCATTCGTTATGAGATCTGGTGTGCCCTCTTCTGGTGTGCAGATATACATGGAAGCAGAATGTTGTATACATAATAAATAAATAAAATCTTAAAAAAAAAAGGTTGGCAACATCTGTAAGGCAAAAACAAATTAGCAATACCCCAAGGCCTGCTAATTGCTCCAAAAAAAAAGGATGGCTGGCTGGCTGTATCTGTGCATGTCTGTTTTACAGGACTCTGGAGGCTGAGGCGGGAGGATTCTGAGTCTGAGGCCAGCCTGGTCTGTACAGTATGACTCTGACCAAACAAAACAAAACAAAACAAAACAAAACAAAACAAAACAGGTGTGACGCTGTAATGGTTTGAAAGAAAATGACCCCCAAAGGGGGTGGCACTATTAGGAGGTGTGACCTTGTTGGAGGAAGTGTGCCACTGTGTGTGTGTGGGAGGGGCTTTTCTCTTTTCTCAAGCTTCACTCAGTGTGACAGTCAACTTCCTGCTTCCTTCTGGTCAAGATGTAGACAATACTGCATCTGCCTGTACACTCTGCATGTTCCTCACCATGACAACAATGGACTGAACCTCTGAAACAGTAAGATACTGTCTCAATTAAGATGCATACATCTGGAATTCCTAAACCTGGAAAGGTGAAGCAGGAGGATTGCCATGAATATGAGGTTAGTCTGAGCTACAAGACAAGACCCCGTCTGTCTCAAAGAACAATAAAATAATGACAAAAAGCCGGGCGTTGGTGCACACGCCTTTAATCCCAGCACTGGGGAGGCAGAGGCAGGCAGATCTCTGCGAGTTCGAGACCAGCCTGGTCTACAAGAGCTAGTTCCAGGACAGCCTCCAAAGCCACAGAGAAACCCTGCCTCAAACCCCCCGACCCCACCCCCCAAAAATAGTGACAAAAATGAAAAGTGGGAAGAATACTTGGAACTGAGCTCTCCACTGCCCTGGGCCCTTGTCCCCACTGGTACTCCCACACCAATGGCTCTCATCCTTCCTAGATGAGGTACAGAGGTACAGATGTGTAAGAGAAGGGAGAGGAGGCAGAGTCCTTACAGCTGAGTGCCTCAGAACACAACCAGGCCACTGACAAGGTCACAGCCGTGTTTGACCCTTAAGGTTTGTACTGCTTTGTGTCTTGCTTTTGGTCTCTTCATACCAGACACCAGATATCAGAATCACATGGAAGTGTTCAGATAAATACTTGGTCTTCCTATCTGGCCTTGGCTTAACTTTCTGACCACTGCCTTAAGGGGAGTCTGACGTCCTGTGGTGGCAGACTGCTTCCTCTATTGACATGCTCCATTTTCCTGAAGTTGCTCTGCATAGTGTGCTCGAATGGGGCTTCCCCCCAAAATGTCCACACCCATCCTGATTCCCAGAACCTGTGAGTGTCACATGTAGCCAAAGAAGGTGTAATAGTTTAAATGTAACTGGCCTCCATAATCTCATAGGGAGTGGCACTATCAGGAGGTATGGCTTCGGAGTGGCCATGGCCTTGTTGGAAGAAGTGTGTCATTGTGAGTCTTTGAGGTTTCCTATGCTCAGGATACCACCCAGTGAGTCAGTTGACTTCCTGTTCCCTGCAAGCGAAGATGTAGCCAGCACCATGTCTGCTTGCATGCCACCATGGCCATGGCCATGCTCTCCACCATGAGGATAATGTACTGAACCTCTGAAGCTGTGAGCTAGCCATCATTAAATGTTTCCTTTGTAAGAGTTGTGGTCGTCATGGTGTCTCTTCACATCAATACAAACCTAACTGAAACAGAAGGGATTGGGCTGGAGAGATGGCTCAGTGGTTTAGAGCACTGGTTGTTCTTCCAGAGGTCCTGAGTTCAATTCCCAGCAACCATATGGTGGCTCACAACCATCTGTAATGAGATCTGGTGCCCTCTTCTGGCCTGGGTACATGCAGACAGAACACTGTATACATAATAAATAAATAAATCTTTAAAAAAAAAAAACAGAAGGGATTAAGTGAAGGACCAGTAGTCACGTTTGCAATCAACCTTATAAGAGTGTGGGGGAGGCAGGTTGGAGACCACCTGAAGGCAGGACAAAGACTGCATAGATTCCGCTATAATCAAGGGACAACAGCACCACCAGCAGCTAAAGAGGCAGGGCAGAACCTCCCCCAGGGCCTGATCACACTTGCAACTCAGCCTCTGGTGCTCCGGACCACCTGGAACTGCCTGTTGTTGGAGCCACATGATAAATGGTCATTTGTTATGGTGGTCACAGAACGTCGGAACCTCTGTGCAACTGTTGTGCCCAGTTCCGGTGGCATCAGACGTCTCCTCCACAGCCACCATCTGTCATCTACATCTATTTCTGTTGTGGCAGCTTCCTCATTTCTCCGCCCCTCAGGGGCTGTCCTTCTCTTTCGTTCTGCCTGCCTCTCATGGACCTACCATTACGATTTTACTTGTCAAGAAAGTCATAACAGGCTGTGGTAACCACACCAGAGAGATGTTTGAGAGCTATAGACTGGGGCTGGCATTTGTCCCATTTTTCTCCTCCTTTCCTTCTCCCTGGAGACTCATATACACTTGAGGTCTGAACCTCAAAGCTCCCCACTTCCTCCCTGGGACTTAGGTGGCCCTGCCACTTAAGTCACATCTTCTAGAAAGGACTCCCACACTCACAGGTCAGCTGTCCCCACACCTCCCCTGAAGGCTGGCTCATTTAAGTGCTTGCCACCTCCCTCTTCACTTGCTGATACCAGTCTCAATAGATCCAAACCAGACACGATTACTCAGGCTCACTATCCCAACACTTAGGAAGCTGAGGCAGGAAAGTCGCCATGAACTGAGGTCAGTGTGGGTTAAGAAGTGAGTTCCAGCATTACAGAGTGAGACTCTGTCTCAAAGAAAAACAACAAAACACCATAACACCTGATCTCAACACATCCACACCAGCACTATGATGGTGGCACCTCAGGGCCAAATGCACTTTTGTCCTTCCAGTCATTTTTGAAATGTTTGGTCACTACTCCCTCGTCCCTCCCTCACTCAAATCCTGATGCCTTTCAACACACCATCTTGCCTATGGCCCAGGAGAACTTGAGCATACAATGCTCTGCTTCAGCTGGGATCATATGTGTTCAACACCTTGCCTACTGCTTTCTTTCTTTCTTTCTTTCTTTCGTATACAGTCTTCTGTCTGCCAGAAGAGGGCACCAGATTTCATTTAAGGTGGTTGTGAGACACCATGTGGTTGCTGGGAATTGAACTCAGGACCTCTGGAAGAACAGTCAGTGCTCTTAACCACTGAGCCATCTCTCCAGCCCATGCTTCAAGGGCTTAATAACAACTAGATTGAGATAGTTTTACTCCACACAATTCATCTGTTTAAAACATGCAGTTCAGGCAGGCGGTGGTGGCGCACACCTTTAATCCCAGTGCTCCAGAGGCAGAGACAGGTGGATCTCTGTGAGTTCGAGGCCAGCCTGGTCTACAAGAGCTAGTTCCAGGGCAGCCTCCAAAGCCACAGAGAAGCCCTGTCTCAAAAAACCATAAAAAAACCCAAAAAAAAAACATGCAGTTCAGAGCTGGGCGGTGGTGGTGCACGCCTTTAGTCCCAGCACGTGAAAGGCAGAGGCAGTTGAATCTCTGAGTTCGAGGCCAGCCTGGTCTCAGAGTGAGTTCTAGGGCTACACAGAGAAACCCTGTCTCAAAAAACCAAAACAAACTAGCAAAGAGTTCTACAATTTTTGATAATTTTCATCAACCTGTAAAGAAATCCACAGACAGCAGACAGCAGACAGCTCACTTGCTGTGTTCCTGACACACAGATTGCAGATGCAACCCTGCAATGTACCGCCACTCGCACCTGGCTCCTCTCCTCAGTGCTCATCTGTGTGACAGCATGTGCCAGAGCCCCATACTTTTTTTTTTTTTTTTTTTTTCTTCATGACAGGGTTTCTTTGTGTAGCCCTGGCTGTTCTAGAACTCACTCTGTAGATCAGGCTGGGCTGGAACTCACAGAGATCCACCTGCCTCTGCCTCCCGAGTGTTGGGATTAAAGGCATGCGCTACCAATGCCCGGACTGTTTTTACACCTTTTTGTAGCTGAGAAACGTTTCATCTTATGAATATGACACATTTCATGTCTCTGTCACTCAGATGGTGGTTGGTGGATGTTTGCGTCATTCTTTATATATTCTAAACATGAGTCCCCCCCCCCTCTCTCTCTCTCTCTCACACACACACACACACACACACACACACAGGTCTCCAGCTGTAAGAATGAAGTTGTAGGCTGGAGAGCTGGCTCAGTGATTAAGAGCACTACTGCTCTTCCGGAGGACCTGGGATCAATTTCTAGCACCCACATGGTGGCTCACAATTGTCTGTAATTCTACTTCCAGGGAATCCAATGCCTTTTTCTGACATTGGCACTAGGCCTGTGATTCTTAACCTTACTAATGCTTCAACCATTTAATACAGTTCCTCATGTTGTGATGACCCCCAACCATAAAATTATTTCTGTTGCTACTTCATAACTGTAATTTTGCTACTGCTATGAATCATAATGTAAATATCTGTGTTTTCTGATGGTCTTAGGTGACGTCTATGAAAGGGTTGTTCGACTTCCCCTGACCCCCAAAGGGCCATGACCCTCAGGTTGAGAACTACTGCATTAGGCACATATATGGATCACATACATATATGCAGGTAAAACATTCATACACATTAAATAAATATTTAAAAAGAAAGGAAGAATGAAGTCATGTTATTTGTAGGAAAATGGGCACAACTGGTGATACCCATGTTAAAAGGCTTAAGTCAGGTTCAGAAACACAGATATTAAAGGTTTTCAGACATTGCAGTTCCCAGATTTTTATAATGTCACATAAAATCATATGCACATACACAGTACATATGAAATGACAGGAGAAATGATTTTGACTAGAGGAACAAATGGGATTAAAAGCAAGGGGATAGGGAAAGGCTTGTGGGAGAGAATGGGGAAGGTATGTTCAACACACACAATATAATATAATGTAAAAAATTGTTTTATTTTGTGGGAGGGGTGTTGGGGGTGTTGGGGGTGTTGGGGGTGGGGCTGGAGAGATGGCTCAGATATTAACAGCACTGGCTGCTCTTCCAGAGGACCTGGGTTCAGGTCCTGAAACCACACGGTGGCTCACAACCATCCATCAAGATCTGGTGCCCTCTTCTGGCCTGCAGGCATACTTGCAGGCAGAACACTGTATTCATAATCTTTAAAAAAAAAAGTTATTTTTGAGACAAAGTCTCACTATGTAGCCCTGGTTAGCCTAGAACTCTCTCTGTAGACCAGGCTGGCTTCAAACTCAGAGATCTGCCTGCCTCTGCTTCTCAAGTGCTGGGATTAAAGGAGTAAGCCACTATACCCAACCAAAAAACCTTTTTTTTTTTTTTTTTTTTTTTTTTTTGGAGACAGGGTTTCTCTGTGTAACAGCCCTGGCTGTCCTGGAACTTGCTTTGTAGATCAAGCTGGCCCCAAACTCACAGAGGTCCTCCTGCTTCTTCTTCTTCTTCTTCTTCTTCTTCTTCTTCTTCTTCTTCTTCTTCTTCTTCTTCTTCTTTTTGGTTTTTTGAGACAGGGTTTCTCTGTGGCTTTGGAGCCTGTCCTGGAACTAGCTCTTGTAGACCAGGCTGGTCTCGAACTCACAGAGATCCACCTGCCACTGCCTCCCGAGTGCTGGGATTAAAGGCGTAAGCCACCAACTCCCGGCAGTCCTGCTTCTGCTTCCTGAGTGCTGGGACTAAAGGCATGTGCCACCAGCCACCACCCAGCTCCATAAAAAAACCAAAAACCTTTTTAAGTGAGAGGAAGGAATTGGCCTCTTTTTTTGCTGGTGAGGATGCAAAGGGACTCTCTTTGTCTCTGTCTTTTACTCAAACTACATACCCATACCAAGGGAGCCCTTCTCAGAACCCCATCCTTATAGTGAGGCGAACTCGAGGCCTTCCAGTGTCTCCATGGTGGCCCAGCTCTTGCCCCTCCTCTTCATGTCACATGGGTGGCTAACTTGCTGGCTTTTGACTTCACATGCCCCCTGTCCTACGACATCTCCTTTCTTGGCTCATCTGTTCACATTATCTTAATATCTGTACACAGTGTGGAGTCAGGGCTGTCACAGAAAAGTTTAATGTTTTAACTTTCTGGGAATCAGAGGTGCAGTGGGCCATGGAGGAGCTAGAAGTCCCAGGAAAAGGCAGGCCCATGCCATTACTGGGGTTTTACGGGAACGTGAGGCAGAGCAGGGCGGTAGCAGGAGTAGGCTTCTGGACTGGTTTAGGGCAGGGGGAGTGTTTTTGGTATATGTTTGAGACGAAATGGTTGGGGATGGGGACTAGGTAGACACTTTGCATGTAATGGCCATGTTCTTGGAAGTGAACTTTACTGTTAGAGTTGACAGTCCTGGGAAATGTTTCCCCAGACAGCCACACCTGGCACAGCAGAACCTTCAGAACACACACACACACACACACACACACACACACACACAAACAATCACACATACACACCAAAATCACACACACACACACACACACACACACACACACACACACACACACACACACACACCCCAAAATCACACACACATACATATACTCACACACACAAAAAAAAAGACAGAAAGAACATATAGTTCAGAGCCACACAGGGGTAGCACACACCTCTAATCCCAGCACTCAGGGGGCAGAGGCAGGCAGATCTCTGTGAGGCTAGCCTGGTCTACAAAGAGAATTCCAGGACAGCCAGGGCTACACAGATAAACCCTGTCTCAAAAAAAACAAAATAAAATTTAAGAAAAAAAAAATAAAGATTCAAGCTGGCTGCACCTGAAGGCATCCACATGACTGTAAAGCCACTCAGAGAGACCCATGGAAGCTTTGAACAGAGAGACGGTGGTAGAGGATGAGTCTGAGGAGCATCCAGTATCTCCTGAACAACTAAAACAAACATGAAAGTATTATGGAAAGATGCTTTTAAAAAGTGGTCTCATGAAATTGAGGGAAAAAATGGTGGAGCAGAATTTCACATAAGGCAGAGGGAAGCAGTGTTGGTGATGGGTATGGAAGCTTATCCACGGAGGCAAAGGAGCACGTTGTTGCCAAGTATGTTTTCCACCCCCTGGGAGGCTTGGGCCAGCAGTCCTGGCCTGTACCTTGAAGCTGCCACTGCTGCAGCTCTAGCTGCTCACCCTGCTAGGTGGAGGAGGAAGAGCTAAGTGGTCATAGTTCTGCCTGCAGGCTGCAAGCATGATGGTCATGCCAGGTGAGCCTGAGGGACAGCTGCCACTGAGGGCAGGGAGGCTTGCAGTGGCCTGGACACCCCATGCAGTGACCTGGACCTCATGAAGATCTTTCCCTGGATCAAGAGGTCCAGCTGCAAGATCACACTAACTCTGGGCAACCACAGGATATCCCAGATGAGTCTCAGTGTTTATGGTGCTTCAGAAACCAGAAACCTTGAACCAGACCAATGACTCACTGCAGTAAGTATTTGCATGTAAAGTTGTTAGGGGGGGGGAACAGTGTGACACACAGCAGTTTACAATGCCACTTTGGTGAATGAATATGTGATGGAGAGGTGGGAAAGGTGGTGGAACGGAGCAATGCTTGTGAGGTGCAGAAAGACAGAACAGAGGCTGCACTGACAGGTACGGGAAGGAGGCTACAGTGGACAAAGTAGCATCATCGCTGAGTGGGGTCAGCAGGGTGGTGCACAGCAGTCTGAAGCTCACAAAGTCTCTGCCCAGCTGCACATCACCTGGGCTCTGAGCAACAAGATATCCTACATGAAGAACATTTATTTTCTGGATTAAGCCTACTCGAAGAGGAGGCCATGTTGGTGTCCATGGTCCTCATTGCAGACAGGGGTGGGTGCTGGTCTCCCTGGTTTGTACTGCCTCGAGACACCATGTAGATGTCCCTCCCTGGTTCTGTTTCTGCTGGAGTCATGTTGATGTCCATCATCCATGCTGCCATGGGGGCCATGTTGAGGTCTGTGTTCTGTCCTGCTCCTGGAGTCCATATGGAGGGCCAAGATCCATGCTGCCACTGGCTGTTATGGGTCAGGAAGCTTCTTGTGCAGTGGTGTGGATGACTGCAGACTCATAACTGAGAACGAAACATTGGAGGCTTCTGGGGCAACCTCATCCCGCCCTTTCCCCCCAGAAAAAAGAAAGGAAAAAGAAACAGTCCAGACAGGAAGCTTTGAAGCAAGTTCTTTAAAAGTGTGATAACATTGCTGAAGTGTAGCTCTTCATAGTTGATGGCTTCCAGCAGGGATGGGGTGGGAAGGACTCAGTTTTCTTCTTTTATTTTTTTGTTTTTTTCGAGACGGGGTTTCTCTATGTAGCTTTGGAGTCTATCTTGGCACTTGCTCTGTAGACCAGGCTGGCTTCGAACTCACAGAGATTTGCCTGCCTCTGCCTCCCGAGTGCTGGGATTAAAGGCGTGCGCTACCGACACCCAGCGACTCAGTTATCTTTAAGGGACTGGCCACTGGGAGTTTGACCATGCACAATGAGTATATGGGCAACACAGACTGGACTTGGTGTATTTTTCTTTTTTGGGGGGAGGTACGAGGGTGGGAAGGTGGACCTTGGAGGAATGGGAAGCGAGGGTGATGTGGTACATTGTATGGAATTCCCAAGAAATCAATAAAAATATTATGTTGGAAAAATATAAGAAGATTCTGAAAAAATGGAGGGGTGAAGCAATACCAAGCAGAAACCCCAGAACCCAAGGATAACCCCCCCCATTTCCTTCCTTCCTCAGCTATCCCAAGATAGGTGCTAGAGAAGCTGACAATCTGGAATGTAACAGTGTAGATAGACCAAGAGAGCCTGTGCTTTCAGTCAAAGGACCCAGAAATGGCAGCTTAGAAAAGATAGAGATATTAGCAGTTCTCAGGAGGCAGAGGCAGGCAGATCTCTGTGAGTTTGAGGCCAGCCTGTTAGCAACTAAACAGAAATTGCACCATCCCAGCCCAAATACCCAGAAAGGGCTGTGGAACCTGTCTCCTACCCCTGCCAGCCTTCATGTGGCAAAGTTTGCCTCTGTTCCTGTGGTTTCAGAGGAGGCTTGGAAAGTAAGGACAGTGACTGTCCCTGACTCTCTCTCTCTCTCTCTCTCTCTCTCTCTCTCTCTCTCTCTCTCTCTTTCTCTTTCTCTCTCTCTCTCTCACACACACACACACACACACACACGTACACGTACACACACACAAACACAGAGACAGAGGCAATGGGTCCTGAGCAGTAACCACTCCTGCTCTATCCAGCAGCATGGAGTCCCAGCCCTGCTCTCCAGGTGTCACCAAAGGCCCAGTAGGCAGTGCTTAGGAACTTGCACATCCTGCTGGACTAGAGTCAAGCAGTTTAAAATGCAGGGTTTTACAGCTTCCAGCATTCTTTTGTTTTTCAGGCTTACAAATTTTATGTGTATAAGTGTCTGTATGTATGTTTGCGCACCACTTGTGTGTTATGTCTTAAGAGGTCAGAAGTGGGCACTGGATCCCCTGGAGCTGAGATGGAGTTAGATGGTTGACAGTTGCCATGTGGGTGCTGGGAATGGAACCCTGGTCCTTTGCAAGAGTGGCCAGTGCACCTAAACACCAAGAGATCTCTCCAGCTTCAGAGGCCCACGAAACAAAATATTTAGTTTCCTTCCTTTTTTTTTTTTTTTTTTTGAGATGGTTTCTTTGTATTACAGTTCTGACTATTCTGGAACTCCATTCGAAGAGCAGGCTGGCCTTGAACTTAGAGATCCGCCTGCCCCTACTTCCCGAGTGCTGGGTCTCACTATGTAGTTTGGTGGTCTTGGAATTCACTATGTAGACCAGGCTGATCTAGAACTCAGAGATCTACCTGTGTCTGCCTCCAGATGTTTAGTTTTCGATCAAAGATCATTTATCATACCAAGACTCAGGAAGATCTCAAATCTAATTTGTGAAGACAATTAATAGATAGCAACACTTATCTGAAATGGGCTTCAGCAATGGGGCTGATGAGACAGCTCAGCAGCAAGAATGCTTGCTGCTCCTCCAGGGGAGCTGAGTTGGGTTTCCACCAGCACCCATGTTGGGTGACTCACAACTGCCTGTCACTCCAGCTCCAAGAGATCTAATGCCCTCTTCCTGTTTCTGCAGACACCAGCACACAGGTAGCACACATATATACATAAATACACACATACATACCAATAAAAACTGTAAAATGCTTCAAAGCAATTAGGAATAATTTCTGTTTGTTGTATTGTTTACAGTCCTGGGGACTGAACCTAAAACTTCACATATATTAAATAAGTGCTCCATCACTGGGCTACATCCCAAGCCCAGCTAGAGACAATCTTGAATCAGATTTTGGTTTGTTTTTGTTTTTTTGTGTTTTTTTTTAAAGATTGTATTAATTTATTATGTATACAACATTCTGCTTTCATGTATATCTGCACACCAGAAGAGGGCACCAGATCTCATTACGGATGGTTGTGAGTCACCATGTGGTTGCTGGGAATTGAACTCAGGACCTCTGGAAGAGCAGCCAGTGCTCTTAACCTCTGAGCCATCTCTCCAGCCCCCCCCCCTTTTTTTTTTTTTCGAGAGTCTCTCTGTGTAGCTTTGGAGCCTGTCCTGGAACTCGCTCTGTAGACCAGGCTGGCCTCAGACTCACAGAGATCCACCTGCCTCTGCCTCCTGAGTGGCTATATACATTTTGGAAAGTGTATAATTTTTTCGTCCACTATTATATTATTATTGTGTAGTTTTATTGTGTTTAAATACCCATGGCCCCTTGTTCACCCCTTCCTGTCTGGCCTCTGGTAATCATTGATACCATCTTCAGACTTTTGCCTTTTTTAGAAGATCTAAGAGTTGGAGTCATGCATTATGGGTCCTTTTCAGATTGCTTTTTTCATTTATCAATGTACATTTAAGATTCCTCTAACTCAGTTTATGGTTCAATAGCTTATTTCTTTTATTTTATTTAACTGTTGAATATTCTACTATATATTTTATCCATTCACCTACCTACTGAGGGTCATCTTTCCCTTCAAGTGTTTGCAAGTATGAACAAAGCTGCCACAAGCATTATGGCCAGGTTTTTGTGTGGACATGTCTTCTGTTCAGTTGGGTGAATTCCTAGGGCAATGGATTGCATTTTAAGAGGATTTTAGTTTTTGTTAGGGGCACAAAGGTTCTTGTGCCCATAGATCACTAGAGAAACCAGGGGTGTTAATCACACAGGGATAGCTCCTCAAAGGAGAAATTATCTGTTTTCCATCTAGAAGGCTGGGAGTGAATATTGTTAATGACTGGTGACCCTTTTGCTATCTGTGGAAGCAGACCTCACTCACCCCGGAATGTTTACCCCAGACTCTCCCTCTCAAGACCTTTATCCTTAGCTCTCTGAATAGAACCCATCCTTAGGGGAGATGTCACATGTACTTTATAGCCTGCTGACCTCTGTGCTATTCCAGTCAGAAACCATACCAGATCCTAGGCCCTTAAGCTATAAAACCCATCTTCATGTTCACATGTATTTTGGGAAGGACTTTTTTTTTCTTTCCATTTTTTGGTTTTTTTCGAGACAGGGTTTCTCTGTGGCTTTGGAGTCTGTCCTGGAACTCACTCAGTAGACTACGCTGGCCTCAAACTCACCGAGATCTGACTGCCTCTGGTTCCCTAGTCCTGGAATTAAAGGTGTGCGCCACCACTGCCAAGCTATCAAAGGAATTTCTACGTAGTCATGCATTAAGTTTTATTGTGTATCTGGAACCTGAATGATTGTTACCTGGAAACTTCCCCCCCAAATTCTACTGTTTTTTAAATGTTCTGGCAATAAACTGCCTGGCATCAGACATTCTATAAAAGTTTGATCCAGGGGCTGGAGAGATGGCTCAGCGGTTAAGAGTACCAACTGCTCTTCCAGAGGAGACTGGGGTTCGGTTCCCAGCACCCATAGGGCAGCTAACAACTGTCTATTTCTCCAAGATCTGACACCCGCACACAGACATACGTGCGGGCAAAACACCAATGCACAGAAAGTAAATTTAAAAAATGTGATCCAGTCTTGCAGACTAATTCTGGCTGAATTGAGTTTTTGTTCTCTTCTGTTTGCAGTTCATTTCCCTGGCTGCTATGATTCCTGCAGGAACCCCCCTCAAGTTAGGTAAGAAACTACTGTTCTGTTTTCCAGAGAACATGTGCCATCTTGCATTTCCATGAAGCAGTAGATGAGCCCTCCTGTTGCTCCCTTGTCTTCATTTGATGATATCAGTATTTGGGATTTAGCCTCGATAGCCAGTGTGTAGTAAGATGTCACTGCTGTCCAATAGCACACCCTCTGAAAAAGATACAAGATCAGTCTTCCTGGTCTCAAGATTCATCACACTGTGACACCCAGTAGACCTTTTGGCCCTGTGACCAAATACTAGAGAGAACAGCTTCAAGTTCTGGCTTATGGGTTCAGGTGTTTCAGTTGGTGCTTCGTTGGGCCCATTGCTGTGGGCCTGTGATGAGGAGAACAGCATGGCATCCAGGAAGAAGAGTAACATAGGACTGGGGACCAGAACAAGTCTCAAGGCCATACTTCCAGTTCTCTACCTTCAGTAGTTTATTCACACTTTGAATCTATCTGTGGATCAGTCCATTCCTGAGGACACAGCCCTATGATCCAGTCACTTCCACCAAGCCCCATCTCTAAACATTGCTTGTACCAGTGACCAAGCTTTCAATACTTGAGCCTTTTGGGGCAAATGAGCCATATCAAAACCATGGCACAAGTAATTAATGCAGTGAACTACTGGTAGAGAGAGAATAGAGAGCAAAGAGCAGAATAGTAATAGTAATAGTAATAGTAATAGTAAACCTAGAAATAGACGCGTAGAAACAATGTCCATGCCAGGTGGTGGTGGCGCATGCCTTTAATCCCAGCACTTGGGAGGCAGAGGTGAGCAAGAAAGAAAGAAAGAAAAAGAAAGAAAGAAAGGAAGAGAGAATGCCCATCGGATTTGTTTTTTAGGGTTGGGAGTTTGTAGCTCAGGTTGGACCATAATTCACTATGTAGATCAGGCTAGTCTTGAACTTGTGACAAACCTTGCATTTCTGCTTCCTGAGCACTGGGATTACAGGTGTGAAGTCCCACACCTGGCTGCTCAGTTTATTTCTTACAAACATACAAAATAAATTCAAGGGCTTGGTGTAGGGGAAGCTGTAGCCAGCCCCTAAGAAGGCGTGGCTACAGCTTCCCCTACAGCTTGGGAATTTAGGTCAGTGGGTACTTACTTAGCAAGTACAAGGCTTTTGGTTTGGCTTTCAGCTTGAGGAACAAAACAAATTCAATCAGAAACCTTGGTCTTTTTGTCAAATGGTGCTGAAACTGATAGACCAAATGGCCACAAAAGAACTGTAACCTAAACTTCACTTCTTATACAATTATCCAAGATGAATCTAGATTCAAAACAAAACAAAACAAAACAAACAACCAAAAGAACCCAACCACAAATGTGGGTGGGAACTGGGCCAGTGACACAGCTCAGCAGGTAAAGAGCTTGCTGCCCAACAGTGCGAGCCTGACAACTTGAGCCTTGATCCTTGGGATTGATTCCACAGAGCTGCCTTTGACTTCCATGTGTGTGCCATGACATGTATACACACATACACACACACACACACACACACACACACACACACACACACACACACACACACACACACAATGAAAAGGAAAGCTGGTTATGGTGACATATGCCTTTATTCCAAGCACTCAGGAGGCAGAGGCATGTGAGTCTCAGTTGAGTTCAAAGCTGAGCTGGTCTATATAAAGAGTTTCAGGACAGTCAGACTAAATAAAAAAGACTGTCTCAAAAATTAATAAAATGACCAGTGTGCTGACTCCTCCCTTTAATCTCAGTAGTCAAAAGGTGGGCAGATTTTTGTTAGTTTGAGACCAGCCTGGTCTACAAAGTGAGTTCCAGGACAGCCAAGGCTACACAGAGAAACCCTGTAACAACAAGTCTTTCTGCCAAGCTGCCTGCTGCTATGTGGGTGCTTTCCGCCAGGCTGCCCAAGTTCCGCCCACTGCCACGTTAAGGTCCCAAGTAACATACAGAGACTTATATTAAGTACAAATGCTGCTTGGCCAGTGACTAGGATTTCTCATCTGCTAGCTCAATCTTAATTATCATAAATCTATATATTTTATAAGACTTATCTCCTTGGACGCCAGCAGTAAGCGCCCTGTCTTCCCAGGCTCACAAGGTGACTCCTCTTTTTCTCCTACCTTTCCCAGAATCCTCCTTGACTCCTAGCCCCACCTATCTTGTTTTCCTATTGGCCAACAGTACTTTATTTATTAACCAATAAGGCAATCATATACACAGAAGGACCTCCCCCATCAAAACTCTTCTCAGAAAACCAAAATAAGACAGGCAGTGGTGGTGCACTCCTTTAATCCCAGCTTTTGGGAGGCAGAAGCAAGTTGTTTCTTTGGGTTTGAGGCTTGCCTGGTCTACAAAGAGAGTTCCAGGATAGCCAAGATACACAAAGAAACCATGTCTTGAAAACACAAACACATAGAAAACAAAACCCACCAAAATAGATAAATAAAAATAAACAAATAAAATTTTTAAAAATTAAAGAAGAAAAGGTATCTGGGTGGTGGTGACACATACCTTTAAGTCCAGCTCTTAGGAGGCAGAGGCAGGTGTATCTCTGAGTCTGGGGCCAGCCTGGTCTACATAATGAGTTCCAGGACTCCAGGGCTATGTAAAAAGACCCTGTCTCAAAAAACAAAACAAACAAAAACAGAAGTAACCAAACAAGCAAAAAACAAAAGAAGAAAAGGTAAGCTGAGCATCAACTTTCATTTCTGTGAAAGGACCAGAGTTAGCCTAGGACCAATACCAAGTTCTCAGCACAAAGGAGATTTATTTGCCCCAGAGGGACAAAGTGCAGGGAATAAGAGACAAAGACAGGAGACAGAGGACTGGGGAGAAGGGAAAAGGAACAAGGAAGATGAATATTTGCTCCAGAGGGACAAAAGACTGCCTCTCAATAGACAAGAGAGAAATGCTATCTGTAGGCAAATGGCAGTTTATAAAGGAAAAGGGGGAAACCCAGTGTTAGGATGAGTTGCTTAATTTTTTTGTTTTGTCTTTCGAGACAGGGTTTCTCTGTGGCTTTGGAGGCTGTCCTGGAACTAGCTCCTGTAGACCAGGCTGGTCTTGAACTCACAGAGATCCACCTGTCTCTGTTTCTGCCCCCACCCCCACCCCCACCCGGTGCTGGGATTAAAGGCGAGCACCACCACCGCCCTGTGGGTGAATTGCTTCGTTTTGATTGGGCATGTTAATTAGGGCAGCCAAAAGACAGCTTTTGTTTTCTGTTTGTTTGCTTTACTTTTTTTTCTTCTTCAGCTTTTTTAAAAAATTGAATTAGAAACAAGATTGTTTTACTTGACAATCCCAGTTCCCTTCTCCCTCCCTTCCTCCCCTACCACCCCCCCCAACTATAACCCTACCTATCACATATCCTTTCTGCTCCCCCTGGATGGTGAGGCCTTCCATAGGTGTCATCAGAGTCTATCATATCCTTTGGGATAGGGCCTAGGCCCACCCCCCGTGAGTCTTGGCTCAGGGAGTATTCCTCTA
This sequence comes from Cricetulus griseus, assembly GCF_003668045.3. Taxonomy (NCBI): domain Eukaryota; kingdom Metazoa; phylum Chordata; class Mammalia; order Rodentia; family Cricetidae; genus Cricetulus; species Cricetulus griseus. The sequence continues at coordinate 98,507,481 of NW_023276807.1, forward strand.
TGTGGAATGGGCTCCCAGAGTCCACACCTATGCTAGGGATAAGTCCTGAACTACCACAGCAGGTCCTGTAGATTTCCGAGGTTTCCTCACTGAAACCCATATTCTTGGGGTCAGAATCAGTCCCATGCTGGTATCCCAGCTATCAGTCTGGGGAGCTAGAGTTCTCTGATGTTTAAGTCAGCTGTTTCTGTGGGTTTCACCAGCCTGGTCTGGACCCCTTTTCTCTTCACTAGTCCTTCTCTGCATCTGGGTTCCAGTTCAGTTCAGCGATTAGTTGTTGGTGTCTGCTTCTACTTCCACCAGCTGCTGGATGAGGGCTATCAGGTGGTGTATAAGTCAGTCATCAATCTCATAGGGGGAAGTTCACACAGGAGTACTGAGGTGTAGATGAAGGAAAGATTAACTAGGACAAAAGAAGTATGAAGATATCATTTGGGGGCCGGGCGGGCGTTGGTGGTGCATGCCTTTAATCCCAGCATTTGGGAGGCCGAGGCAGGCAGATTTCTGTGAGTTCGAGGCCCGCCTGGTCTACAGAGCGAGTTCCAGGACAACCTCCAAAACAATATAGAGAAACCCTGTCTGGGAGCGGGGGGGGGGGGGGGGGGGGAGGGGGGGGGAAGAGGTGCCTAGCTTTAATTGGAGAAGCCTCTTAGGATTTTATTATATATACAGTCTTCTGCCTGCACTCCAGCAGAGGGCACCAGATCTCATTCAGGGTGGTTGTGAGCCACCATGTGGTTGCCGGGAATTGAACTCAGGACCTCTGGAAGAACAGTCAGTGCTCTAACTACTGAGCCATCTCTCCGGCCCCGAGAAGCCTCTTCTTACACTAACTATGGTGAATGAACAATGAAGGCAGATGCATAGTTGCCCATGATGCAGAAAATAAGCAACAGACATGGGCCCAGCTCTAAACAAGTCACTCATACCACCATCTTGAAGGTGCAGTAACATTGCAGGAGTGGGCAAGAAGTATGTAATAGTTGGAAGACAGGGTAAAGAACTACAAAATGACTTTCCTTAGACTTGACACAACCATTGTAATCAACCATAGTTGTTACCTGGCCCACAGAAGACCAGCCCTATCAATACTCAAGAACCCTACCCTTTACTGCTTAACTGTTGGCTACTGAGAGACTCTGGGAGAAGGCCTCGCTGTCTTTTTTGTGTCCTCTCTGCTGAATCCGCCAGGTTGCAATGGGTAGTTTCCAACCTATGCTCACAGAGATGGCTCTGATTAATCATGGCGGGTCACAAAACAAAAAGATAAGAATGTGAGAGATTTGTGGGGAGGGAAAGGGGTGGTGTGGAGACAGGAGGTAAGGGCAGACACTATGGAAGGTGCATATAAATGAAACTGAAAACAACAAAAAAAGTGGAGTCAGTCCTGCCTTAGGGTGCTCAGAGTACCTGTGAGAAAGCGGAGATGACTAGCACCCTGGGGTGAGAGGCTAAGGAGAGGGCTAAGAAATCAACATGGCTGGAGGGTGGTGCTGCACACCTTTAATCCCAGCACTTGCCAGGTAGTGAGTGGTAGGCAAATCTCTGTGAGTCTGAGGCCAGCCTGGTGTACAGTGAGATCTAGGACAGCCAGGGCCACATAAAGGAACCATCTCAAAAAGCAAAAATTAAAAAGAAAAAAAAAAAAAGAAAAAAAGAAAAAGAAATCAATGTGTTTGTGGTTCCTTGAGATCCAAAAGTAGCTATTCTGGCTCTATGGCATACTGGGCCTCCCCCCCTTTTTTTATTTTTACAAAATTATAATTTCAAGGGCCTTCCTTTTTTGCATGTCTTCCACACTTGTTTTTGTGCACAACATCTGGTGGTAAGCAAGGTTCATCAATTACCTCCTGATGATACACTAGAGGAATTTTCTTCTGTCATAGGCAAGACTGGGGCCCTGTTTAGATAACTCTTGAGGAGCCCTGAGAAACTTGTGGATACCAGGCCCAAACATGCTGTCTATCTTCCCACAGTTTTGTTTCACAAACTATCTTCACTCATCTCAGAGGTCGGGAAAACCCGTGCCTCACGCTGGTCATTGTAGCCTGTGTGCTGAAGCTGCAGGTGATGGACCCTGGTAAGTGTGGATAAGTCCAAAGGGGGTACTAGACCATCCTTTTCACATCTGTAGGGTGCTACAGCCCCAATGAGAGGGAAGGAGGGCTCCCCATATGACCCATTGCTAAGGATACAAGCCTCTGGATTTCCTTGGGGGTGGGCAGTTTTGAGACAGGGTATCTGTTATATAGCCCTGGCTATCCTAGAACTCCCTATAAGACTTGAGACCAAGTTGGCCTCAAACTCAGAGATCCAGCTGCTGAATTAAAGGTGTGGGCTACCATTCGAGGCTTAAGCCATTGGCTTTCTACAGGGAACATAGGATCCAGGCTGAATTTGAAGACTAAGGAGTAACAGGGTAGTTCATTCAATCCTAGTGAGACCAGCAAGGTGTGTATGTGTGTGTGTGTGTGTGTGTGTGGGGTAATGGGGGAACTAACTCACCTGTATCTGGTGTGGGGGTGGTAAGGACCAGTTTTCCCTCATCTTTCCCTTTCCCATGTCCTTGGAACAGGACCCCTTTCCCAATGACTCACAGGGCCCAAAGAACATTCCTTACTCAGATTCACAGTCCATGGCCTCCATGCCATTTCCATCTGCCTCTGCCACTCCTTGTGGCCTGCTCTTGATTCTATGTGATGGTAGATGAGCCAACACCTATTTCCCTCCCTAAGTTTTCACCTGATCTGTAAGCCCTGCCTATCTCCCTCAACCCCAAACATTTCCTAGTGCAGCTTCTACTTCTTTGGATCTGTAAGGGCCTTTTCACATACAAGATGGGTCAGGACACTGCCATTCATTCTCAAGCTCTGGGCATTGCTAACTCTAGAACTAACCAGGATTCTTTTCAATGAGACAGGGTCTCACTATGCAACTTTGGCTGTCCTGGAACTCATCATGTAGACCAGGCTGGCCTCAAACTCCCAGAGCTCCAGCTGCCTTTGCCTCCCAAGTGCTGAGATTAAAGGTGTGCGCTACCACATCTAAATCTTGTTCTTTTTCTGTTTGTTTTCAAGACAGGGTTTCTCTGTGTAGTTTTGGAGCCTGTCGTGGCACTCGCTCTGGAGAACAGGCTGGCCTCAGAGATCCACCTGCCTCTGCCTCCCTGAGTGCTGGGATTAAAGGCATGCGCCACCAACGCCCAGCTCTAAATCTTGTTCTTAAGGCTAACCTTCAGAACTAAACAGCTGAGGTGGCTCTAGGGAAATAAAGCAGAGGACAGGACAAACACAGGTGGACTGATCTGACAACCAGGACCACTTTTCACCACGGATAGTTTCCTAGTTGACCAGGTCAGAGGTTTGGTGTGGGAAGAGACTCCTTTCAGGCTGTCCAGGCTGTGGGTCCCCAAGACAATACTAGCCTAGCTGGGGCCAGCTCTGGGGTAGGGAAGGGTTGGTGAGAGACATGGCTGGCAAGCCCATCCACTCCAGCAAAAAGGCACCTGCTAGTTAGGGACCTGAATAAACCTGGGAACCTGGTGGATTAACAGGGCTTCATGGCAACCTGGGATGGCAGGTTAGGACAGGGGCATAGAAGGAAGTGTGGAGAAGAGGCATAGTGACCCTGCAGTCACCTAGAAATAGTTTGGAGGATTAAGGAATTCTAAATAAGAACATTTCTGTCCGATTAGCCAATTCTAATGTAAAATTGCTCTAACTGGAAGCTTACTATATCAACAAAGTTAGAACTACGTGGCCTTGGTTATTCATTTCTGCTGTTTCTGCTGGGTCCACAGTGGTATTCTGTGGCTTACCTGGCTTCTTCCTGGTCTTTCAAGAGTTTTTATGAAGCCATTTCTCCTTGAGGGTACACAGAGCCACTGACCCACACACAGAGGACTTGCCTACTTTCAACAACTTCACCAGCAGCCAGGTCTGTCGCCATCACTAGCATCTGAGTGTGACTACCACTCTGAGCTGCTTCACAGTCTCATCTCACTCAGACATCATGCCCCCTTGTCATCCTTCAGTCCAAGTGATGAGCCTCCCTCCTATAGTTGCCTTGGGCTATCCTATGGAAGACAGCACAGGTTACATCCCCAGCTAGATGGCAGGATGAGGTCAGCAGTGAAGTCACGGCACATTCCCTTTGGTGTGGGGCAGGCCTAAGGCAGCTACCTACCTTCCCTGGGGAAACTGGCAAGTACAAGTATGTGCTTATGTGCTGACCGACCATGACTTCCAGCAGCCTGACTAGTTGCTCTGCTGCTCCAGCTTTATCAGATCTCAGAATGGATCCCAACTACTCCCGCTCCACCAGCAGCTGCACCTACTCCAGCTCCTGCGGCTGCAAAGGCTGCAACTGTAACTCCTGCAAGAGCTGCTACTACTCTTGCTGTCTAGTGGGCTGCTTTAAGTGTGCCCAGAGCTGTGTTTTCAAAGGCGCACCTACAACTGCACCTGCTGGGAGGACAGTGCTGCTCCTGTACGTAAACAGAAGCATGGACCAACCCAATTGTTTTTCACACAGCTTCTACCCTGTTTACTAAATCTCTTTTCCTATCACATATGTGAATAAAAGCCAATTTGAGTCTTAAAAAAATAAAACCAACAACCAAAAACAAACATGTGCTAACCATAGCCAGATGTAATAGTGTTCTGTCCTTTCCACCTCTGAGAGTAAGGGCTGTTGTTCCCATCCCAGGACATTCTCTATTGGACATCGATGTAGTTATTAGAAGTGTTTCAACCTAAGCTCCATGGGGGTAGCAGGAGAAACGAGAAGCTGAAGGTACCAAAGGCCCAGGTTTGGGCTGGTGCTGCCTGGAAAGCAGGGTGAGGGGGTCTGAGGCTAAGGCCCCAACCCCTAGGATGTTTGTTGGTACAAGGTCTCATATCCAGGTTGGATGAGATGCTGAGGCTTTAAATTTGCAGGCTGAATGACAGTCATTAAGAAGAGCTCATGAGAAATGCCCAGTCCAGAGGGCAAGGCACCATTCAGGCAGAGCAGCTGGCCCAGTCTGCATCATGCACCTACTTATAATGACTGCTGCTGCTCATGAGGGGGTATAGAAAGCTGTGGGGCACATATCCAGTAGGCAAGTGGCAGCTGGCAACCCCTCCCCAATGAGAAGATTGTTTCCAAGCAGGTTGGAAGGGCCTGGCTAGGGGGAGGTGGAACACACAGAATGACAGCAGACAGGCTGGCCATGATAACTTAGTTTATGGGTCAAGCCGATGCAATGCAAAGTTGGTTGTCCTTTTTATCATTTTTTTTTTTTAAACCAAAATAAATAAATCAATCAGATCTGTCCCTTTGAAGGTCAAAAGAGGGAGGAAGGACAGCTGGCTCCTTGTGTCACCTTGCCCTTATCCACTGATCTGTTTTTGACCTGCCTTGGCACAGTGAAGAAAAGGATTTATCAACTGCTTCCATGTGTTCAAGGGAACAACAGAAAGAAAATTAAGTGGCCAGGGGATTAGGAAAGGGGGGGGGGGGAGAGTCAGCAGGACCAAGACGCAGCCAGTGCCTGGGGTTTAGGACCCGAGGGAGCTTCTGGACTCTATTTAGAGCCAATCACTCCAGGCATGGTAGCTAGGGCAAATTCCGTACAAACAGCCCCAAACCCAAGAAGGGTAGCCGAACTGGACCTGCCTTTGCTGCTAAAGCCTTTTTAACTGCTCTGTACCATTCTCTGCTCACCCAACAAGCTGAGTGACACCCGAAACCCTACCAGCTATAGTTCCTCCATGACTTCTCAGTTTGGCTCTAGCAAGACGAAGCTACCCCTAGTCTTGAATCTGTGGCTTGTTGGGTGACAAGGACTGACTACCAGTACCTTAGGAAGCCACATAGTATTTCTGTTCCAACCCCAGAGGATTACATAGTGAGGATGGATAGGGCCAGAGCTGCCTTCCCTAGGATATCTTGAGGGGACCTTTCTTCATCTTGCTCCTTATTGCCTCCATGGAAGGTGGGCAGCCTGAGAGAAGTCAGCACAGGCTGGGCAGTATCTGGCCTGGGAGCAGCTGAGCACTGGAGGAGACAATCTAATTCCTATGAGAACAGGCGGAGGCATGTGGCACAGCAAGGGGCAGAAGTGTGGGCAGTGCTGAGGCACTGTTCTTTAGTGGAGAAGCAAAGAGCATCATGGACACGGGGGGCCATGGCCTCATCAACTCCAGGGGCATCTAAGAGAATTTCTTGAAGGCTTCCAGGTCAAAGGCTGTGTCCAGGAAGCGCTGCAGCTCTGTCAGGTGAGTTTTCTTGTTACCAGTGGCTGGAGCAGCAGCAGGGTCTCGGCCAGCATACCTGAGGGAGCAATGGGGAGAACAGTCAGAGGTGGGCCCTGCCTGCTCTTCCTAGCTGGCTTCCAGGTTAACTGCCCACCAATCCCAGGAAAGGTTCTGCAGGACTTGGGCCTTACCAGACTGGCTTGGCACGGTCAATGGTGGTCCTTAGTCTTGGCTTGACATAGTCATAGTAGCCTTGGTTCTTGTGCTCTTCCTGGCACCAGGCCAGCTCAGCATTGGGATACTTCTGTGCCTCCTTCAGTAGGAGGTCGAAGGGGAATGGTGATAACTGGAAGAGAGCAGGGTTGAGATCAAGAAAGGGACATTCAGAGGGTGGTAGGGGTAAGCAAAGGGAGGCTGGAATTTCAGAAGGGAAAGTCTTGCGGCTATTGCAGGTGGGAACTCAGTAAATGATGTTTTGCAAAAGCACCATGACCCAAATACTACACAGATAGAACACTGACAACTAGCTGCTATACCACACGCTCTCACCTGCTCAATCCTTGTAATAGCCACCTGCTCTTCCATGCCCCTGGCTTTGCGCTCTCGGGTGAGGTCATAGTACACCTTGCCAGTGCAGAAGAGTAGTCTTTTGACATTGTTTGGGTCCTGAGCTGCAGGGCCATTTTCTGGGATCACACGCTGGAAGTGGGTTCCTGTAAGAAAATTTCCACAGCTGGGCTGGTTCTTTCTCCAGGCCTATTCCATGGCTGCTGTGCATAAGCTGAGGGCTGTCTCACAGTGGCTGGGATCTACGGTTTGAGGGTTAGAGATACTTCTACCTCATAAGCTTCTGATGCCTGCGCATTCACTCAGACTAAGAATGCTGTATAACCAGGACCAGTGATGTACATCTTAAACCCTAGTATGCAGGAGACAGTGGCAATTGGGTCTCTCTGACTTTACTGTCAGCATGTTCTACATAGTGAGTTCCAGGACAGCCAGTGCTACATAATAGAGACTCTGTCTCAAAAAGAAACTAAAAACAAAACAAAACAAAAACCCCATCTGATGGCTACTTATAAATATACCTTACAAATTTACAAATGAAAAAATTTATAACACTCAAGAGGGCATATCCAAACAACTGCTGCTAGAACTGGTACTCACAAAACAGAGACTTGAGAGACTGTTTTCATGAGTAAACATTCAACTGGGAAATGGCAGTTGTACACATGAAAAATCCAGGGCAAAAATCATATTCAAGCTGGGTGGTGGTGCCACACGCCTTTAATCCCAGCACTTGGGAGGCATAAATTATATTCAATGGTGAAAGATTGGAAACTGCTCTTCTAAAGTCAAGAACAAAACTAGCAGGCCCACTCTTGCCATTTCTATTCATGTTACTGAAGCCCTAAACAGCACAGTTGGGTAAGAAAGAAGAAAAAATGACATCAAATGGAAAGCGGAAAGTGAGGGTATTTCAGTGGGCAAAACACTTGTCATATAAACCCGCTATGAGTTCAGTCCCTGGAACCCACATTAAAGTGGAAGAACCAATTTCTGAAAGTTGTCCTCTGACTTATATACATACTATACAAACCCCCCCATCACACACACACACACACACACACACACACACACACACACAATTAAAAGCCCAATTATGGTTTTTGTAGAAAGAGGACTTCTTTCTAAAATTCATATTGTAACTCAAGGGACAATGAATAACCAAATAAAAATTTAAGACAAAACAAAATTCAGAAGAAAACTTTCAAAATGAATTTTGTGCTTTAAAAAAAAAAAAAAACTATAATAGGGTGACACTGACATAAAGACAGAGAAACAGACCAATCGAACAGGACACAGTCAGATTAATTTTCCACACAGGAATCAAGGTCATTCTATGGTAAAGAATAGCTTTGACAAATGGTGTTGTAAAGCTGGAAATCCACATGCAAAGAATGAAGTCAGGATCTTGATGAACTATTTGTATATCCGTGTTCAAAACAGTGTTACTTACAAGAGCTAAAATATGGAAGTGCCCCAAAGACCCACCAAGCAGTGAATGGACAAACCAAATGCAGTAGATCCATGAGATAGGTCACTTCTCAGTCTTTTGGCTAAAATCAAGTGTTAAATGGAACACTCCTCCATCTTAAGACATGAAATGATGGCACACACTATACCATGGGTGAACCCTGAAGACAGTATACTAACTGAAATAAGTCAGTTATAAAAAGATCAATATAGACTGAGTACTCCTATTCTTTAAATCCCAAAACCTGAAAACTTTCTGAATACCAACATGAAACCCCAAATAGACTATTCACCTGTTACATGATGGGTTACAACTAAAGCTCAGCTACACAGGAAATACAGTGATTTCTTATTAGATATTTGTAAGATACACATAAAATAAATGCAGCCTACATTTAGACTTGGGTCTATACGAATATTTCAAAACCAGGAAAAATACCAAAGGTAAAACATCTCTGGTCCTAAGCATTTGAGAAGGGCTGCTTGGTTGTACTGTTTGATTCTAGTTAAAAAAAAAAAAAAAAAAAAAAAAAATAGAATGTGGCTGCCAGAGCAAGAGCAGGAAAGTGTAGGGAGTACTTAATGGGTGAAGGGTTTCAGTTTTACCTGATGTAAACTCTAGAAATAGATGGTGCGATGTCTGTACAACAGTAAGAATGTTACTGTGACACTGAACATTTAAAATTGGTTAAGACAATAGATTCTACATTATGTAATTGCTACCCCACACAAAAAGTAGAAAATAACAAAGAGGTTTGCTGTACAGAAGACTATAGGGGCTTGGTGGTTGAGAGGAAGCAGTCTTCTTGGCCACAGGAACATCTGGATGACCACAGGCTGTATTAGCACCTGCTTGTCACTTTCCAGGTAGAATCTCAAGCCACAGACTCTGTCTCAGCAATGTATCTGGCACGCTCTCTCCCCACATTATTCCTCACTGTGAACTGTGGTGAGCTGTCACATGCACCTACTTGTGACCCTAGTCTCTCTTTTTTTGTTGTTTTGTGTTTTTTTTTTTTTTTAAGACAGGATCTGACCATGTAACTTTGGCTGGCTTGGAAATTGCTCTGTAGAGCAAGCGGGCTCTGAACTTAGAGAGTTCACCTCTAGGGTGCTGGGATTAAATGCCAGTGCCACCAGGTCTGTTATTTTAATGCAATTCCAGGCCCTCACAGTCAGAGGTCTTTATCTCATACCAAAAATCCATAAAGATCCAAAGAAGATGGATAAACACAAGTCCCATAAGCCCTTTAGAACAGCAAGGAACCCCAGAGCTAACTAACACCACCCTGGGAAACACTTATGCCCTCCACACCTACCTGGAAGCATCTCATCAAAGTTAGTTCTTGCCTCAGGGTGGCGCAGCAGGGATTTCGGAGTGAAGACAATTAACTGAAAGACAAAATATACTCACAGTAGACTATATTTTAAGATTCAGAATGAAGATACAAGGTAAGGGTCATCTAAACTTTGATCTTTGGTACACAGTCAGGTCAGCCTGTCTTCCAGATCACAAATGGGAGACTCATAAAATACAGGAAGAAAAAGAAAGACTCTAATTTCTCTGTTGTTCACCTCCTCTGGGTAGGTATTTACTCTCTAGGACTACCTTCCTGGCCTGGAGCCTCTCCTTGGTGAGCTGACCCAGTTGGTCTTAGAGATAAAGCACCTCTAGCCTGTCTAAAGCTGAAGGCCTAGCACCAGGGCTGTTCTGCTTTGTGGGTCTGCAGGCTACTAGGGATACAAAGCTAGAAGCCTTAGCTTTGCATCCACCCTTTGCAGTATCCTTATCCCAGACACTCTCGTTCTCATCATTTTGCCCACTTGCCTTCCCCACACAACTCCCACTACCACTTCAACACCCAGTTCAAAAGCTGCTTTCTGGGGTTCCTTGGTCCCTGCTGCTGGGGCTCACCTTTTCCCCCAGTGCTCAGCACACCTACATGACAAACTGTCTTACTTCTCAATATACCATGGCTGTACTTGTCTTCTTTGCTAGGCTGAGGATTGTATTTTATTGGACTCTCTTTCCTCTCTCCCTTTTTCCCACCCTCCCTCTCTCTCTTTAGTTTTTCGAGACAAGGTTTCTCTGTAGCTTTGGAGCCTGTCCTGGAACTTGTTATATAGACCAGGCTGGCCTCGAACTCACAGAGATCTGCCTGCCTCTGCCACCCCAGTGCTGAGATTAAAGGCGTGTGCCACCACCACTTGGCTTGTTGGACTCTCTTACATATGGTACTCAAGAACATGTGAGGACTCTCAGTCTTGGAGTGAGAATGTACAGTTCCTTGGCATTCATAACAATAGGACCTAGCTTCCTGAGACATCTCACCCTTATTCCTCTTTAGATATGACCCATTCAACCTAGAGAAAAAGACACTAGGAGAGTCCTTCTTTGTGCTAACACAGGTTGGCCAGCACCCTGGTCATTCTGGAGAACCCAGAACTGACCGGCTTTCGGAAGGGCAGCAGGATCTGTCGTCGAAGTACATGGAAGAAGTTGCCAGGGGTGGAACAGTTGACAACAATCCAGTTGCAGTCATATAGCTGATTGATGTCAAAGTTGTCTTCCTGTAGGTCCTGCAGCATGGGAGGAAATGGCCAGAGGCCAGCAGCAGCTGTGAGCATTCTGCCTGGGAGAAGGGGTAACTTAGGGCAGAGGGGCCTCAGGATGTCTCATTGGAGACTCAAGGATGCACTAAAGACAGTAAGGAGCAGGCTCTACAGGTTTCCTGAGTCTGAATCCCATTTAACCCTTGGCAACTTCTGAAGGCTACCGCTTGACAGTGGATGTATGGAATATAGGAGACACAGGTGCTGGCTATAATTAAGTCTACTCTTCCTTGAAAACTGACTCCCAGTAGTTCTGAATTCTTTAAAATTTCCTTAAATCCCTATTTGAATGACAGCAATGGCAATATCACCTAAGAGGTCAGGCTGAGTTCTAGGCTTTCAGCAACAACAGGAAACAAATGAAGTAACCTATTTCAGGGAGATCAGAAGGTATAGTGCCACACTGGTCTACCCACTCTGATTCCTAAGCCAGAGGGAGAGAGAGTCAGCTGAGATCTGACCCCTCAGGACATCCAAATGGAATTCTTTCCTGGATACCCCAGGTAGCTGAGTGACAGGATCTGCTCTACTCACAGGCAGGACATCTGGGTCATCATTGCACATCTGCAGAAACCGCTCTGGGCGGGCAGAGGAATGCTCTGGACCCTGGAATCAGACACACAAGTTAGCTTGCAAGTTCTCACATGCTGACATCTACTACACTTGCAGTTTCTTCCTCCTGATGTCAGTGCTCATTTGATTCTTCTCCCTCCCACTAGGCAAAGCACAGGATAGCAGGGATGAGGGAAATGAGTGCTTGAAAGACTGAGTAGTATCAGCACCATCAGCTTTCTATCTAGGGATGACCATCCAGGCTGCATGTAGATGGGCCACTCTTGTGTTCCAAAGCTAGTCTTCCCATCAAATGGATGGGAAGCACCAATAGAACCCTCTGGTCTTTGGGATGGGGTTCTGGACAGGTCCTTCCTAGGTCTTGAGTTTGGTGGGCAAGGGGAAGATCTTACCATGCCTTCCATGCCATGAGGCAGCAGGAGCACAATGCCATTCTGCCGCACCCACTTTGCCTGTCCTGGGCAGATGAACTGGTCAATGATGCACTGTGCCATATTGTTGAAATCACCAAATTGGGCCTCCCAGAGAACCAGAGCATTAGGGCTAGCCATGGCAAAGCCCAGCTCAAAGCCTGTAATGGACAGAAAAGGAAGAAAGACATGTTCAGGACATCCGGCAAGGAATTCGGAAGACTGAGGTGGGGTGGGGGTTGGCCTTACCCAGGACACCATATTCAGACAGAGAGCTGTTGCATACGGTGTAGGGGGCCTGATTGGGCCAAAGGTGGTTCATGGGGATGCAGGTTCTTTTGTCTACATTCTGATCATGGAGCACATGGTGGCGATGGCTGAGGCAGAATGACAAGATTAATAAGCAAGAGTACAGATATTTGAACCAACCACTTGGACTTTGAAGCTCTAGTAGACTCACTATGACAACCTGTCTTTCTGCCAAATACTGCAGAGTAGAGCCCTCCCAGCATACAAATTGAGCATCCAAAACAAAACAGGAAAGGGTAAGGCAGCCTCGACACAGAGGATGCAGTGACTTTTCTGGAAATGATTTCCCCCACCCTGGAGTATAAATACCAAAGCTCTTCAGTTTGAAATGTAAATATTTTTGTTACCTGAAGGTGCCCCGCTCCACATCCTGGCCACTTAGCCGGACATGGATGCCTTCCTTCAGGAGTGATCCAAATGCCATGTACTCTGCCAGGGCCCAGTCCACAGTCCGGTTTGTTACCAGCTCCTTCCGAGTCTTCAAGATCCGGCTTAGCCCTGCAGAGAAAGAGAGCAAGATGCTGGGCAGTGGTGGTGCATGCCTTTAAGCACAGCACTTGGGAGTCAGGGGTAAACAGATCTCTGTGAGTTCGAGGCCAGCCTGGACTACAAAGTGAATTCCAGGAGAGGCTCAAAAAAAAAAAAAAAAAAAAAAAGAGCAAGAAAGAGCACTCAACAGTACTGCAAGTCCAGCTCATGTGGACACCTTTCTTTCTGTGCTGCAATGACACAGGCAGAGCCTGTGTCACCCAGTGTTAGGATAGCAAAATGGTGATCTCCTAGTTGCTTCTCTACTTCTTTCCAAATGAAGGACCTTGGGTGTTGTGGGAGCGAAGTCTACCAATATCCCCGGTGGGCTCTGGACAGGGGAGTTCCTGTAGTGTGTGGTTGGGGACACTGTCTTCAAGAGGTACTGATCTAGACTAGTGTTTCTATGGGCAAGTCCAGGGATGGTTACCTCCATGGATGGTAAAGTTCTCCACAGGTACAGAGCTGGCGACATTCCCAATGTGGGCCAAGACATCCTCTTCCAGGCCAGTGGAGGGGCAAGACATGCTCCGGGGCTGTCCATCCAGGGTGAAAAAGCCTAGGAGAACAAAGACAGGCTTCGGCTGCCATCTACTTTGGAAAGGACATCTGCAGAGCAGACCAGGGTTAACAGCTTTACCATAGTACTAAATGGCTTTGGGTAAATGAAAGGTAAGAGACAGTAAAGCCTGGATGGCCCCCTAGGTAACCACAGAGGCCTTGCTGAAATGGAACATTCACTGTATTGTAGATACAGGAGCAGGAGCTTTGTCTGGGAAGAGACTTCATGGTTATATCCGATTTACAAGGAGTCTATCTGGGGTGATGGCCCCTTGCTTACCAGGCCAGGGGGAATCCAGCCAGTGCTTGATGTGCAAGATCTTTTCATCTTTGGATCTGGTAAATGCTTCCTCACAGATCTTATCATACTTGGAGATTTCCTCCTGAAAGAGTGGGTGGATTCACATAGCTAATTGAATACAACACACCCATGTTGTACAGGTCTATTGCACCCTGGCCTTCCAGTCCCTCTGTACTTTTGCATATCCAACAACCCACCCACTCTATTTCCTCAGAATCGCCAACATACAGCCTCAAGAACTGGCTTAGTTTTATGTGTTTGTAGAAGACTAGGCTTTAGAGCTGTACCTTCAGAAGCTGTTCAATCTGGTCCCTAACCATCCCATGTGCCTAGAACTGCTGCTCCACATGTGACAGAATGCTCTGTGCAGATTATATAGGATCTTTAGCAAGCTGGATGGACCCTTGTCCATACATCTCTCAACCCAAACAGCCTGTGTCAACAGAGAGAAACTATTGAGTAGTCACCACCTCATCTCTAGAACAATTTTCTCCACCTCCAATAGATCTACCTCCTTTAAAAAGCATCTTGGTGCCCCAGATCCTCAAAGAAGTTAGAATGCTGAAATGCTATAGTTGTCAAGATTTCACATGCTTCCATTAGGGTCCTAACAAGAAGACTGGCCTGGGATGATCTTCTCTAGTTTGTCCTAGCACAAAGGCCTACTAGGACACACCTCATACTCGGGCTGGTTGACGACACCCTGGGATACCAGCAGCTCTGCATACTTCTGCAGCACAGGCTTCTGCTTGCGGATCTGCTTATACATGAGTGGCTGTGTAAACATAGGTTCATCCATCTCATTGTGGCCATTGCGTCGATAACATACCTAGTCAGAGTAGCAAGAGAGGACTATTAGAGATTGTGTGTGTGTGTGTGTGTGTTTATTTGTCATTTCATTTTTGTGATGCCAACATGGCTATTACTGCTTTGCCTCAATTTACTTCTACAGCTAAGACTTTGATCTTTTACATGGAGAACTTGCTCTATTAAATGAGACATAATGAGAGTTACTTGGGAATACAAATTCCCTCTCTCTCCTCTCTCCCTCCACCCCACCCCCTCTGTTTTTTTAAGACAGGGTTTCTCGGTGTAGCCCTGGCTGTCCAGGAACTCACTTTATAGACCAGGTAGCTTCAAACTTGAGAAATCCTCTTGCCTCTGTCTCCTGAGGGCTGGGATTAAAGGCATGTGCCACCACTGCCTGGCACAGATTATTTGTAAATCAGTCTAAGATAGGACCAGATGGACCATACAGCGCCCACTGGGGAGTACTGAGAGGAGAGCCTATGTTTGAATACTCTGGAACCAGAAGGATCCTACCTTAAGTATGATATTACAAAGCCCAAGGAGACTTAGCAAAAGGAGGGGCATAGCCAGATACTTTGCTTGGATGTGTTTACCCTGGCATCACTTACCAGATCAACAACAACATCCTTGTGGAAGGTGCTTCTCCACTCAGCTGCCACCTTGCATACATACATGACAGCTTCGGGGTCATCTGAGTTGACATGGAAAATGGGAGCATTCACCACTCGGGCCACATCAGTTGGGTAGGGAGAGGAACGGGCCATCCGAGGGTCTGTGGTGAAGCCAATCTGTAATTATGGAATACATGATGAGGCAACAGGGTACCTGGAACTGGAGTACAGAGTACAGAGGGTGGTAAGTGTGTGGTGGATACAGCCTATACTTTCTGCTGGGCTACTAAGAATGTGTGACCTAAGTGGCTTTTTTACTTAGTTTTGTTTGTTTTCTCCTACTCTGATAACAAAATTCATGCCTGTTTAACATAGGGAATTTGGAAGAGGGAATAGATTGTAGTAGTAACTTAATTACTATGTATACAATGTTCTACCTGCATGCCAGAAGATGGCACTAGATCTCATTTCAGATGGTTGTGAACCATCATGTGGTTGTTGGGAATTGAACTCAGGACTTCCAGAAGAGCAGCCAGTGCTCTTAACCTTTGAGCCATCTCTCCAGCCCAAATTTCATTTTTTTATTGGTTTCCAAGAAAAGGTTTCTCTGTATAGCCCTGGCTGTCCTAGAACTCACTCTATAGACTAGGCTGGCCTCAAAGGCAGAGAGCCACCTGCTTCTGCCTCCCAAGAGCTGGAATAATAGTGTGTGCCACCATTGATGGGCTGGTTTTCCTTTCCATATTATTTTCTCTGCAGGCATACATATGTAAATACATAAGTATACATTGAAGTTTAAGATCTTGCTTCACCTCTTTCCTCTGCTACAGGTAGAGTAGGCTAGCAGTAGCACACTTCCTTAGTGTGCACAAAGCCCTAGGTACTTAAACAGAAAAGATAATGTTAGCCAGACTATGCACTTTAGAGAGGTCAAATTGCTTTTAAATCATCTCCCTTCTCATGCCCATTTTTGTGGGGAGGTGGCATATGTGTGTGGCTTGTTCTCACCTGGGGAAATGTGAGTACACTGTGTGGAGGTTAAACATCAATGTAAGGTCTTCTTGTCTCATAGAACCTGTAACTCACCAATTGGTGACACTGGCTCCTAGTACCTTCCTGTCTCTGCCTTCCCAGTGCTAAACTCACTAAGGTTCTCATGGCAAGTACATTACCAACTGAAGTATTTCCCTAGTTCCCTGACATCAACAACTACTACTACAACTACAACTACAACTACTACTACTACTACTACTACTACTTTTTTTGTTGTTGCAGGGTCTGACTATGTAACTCTGGGTGGCCTGAGACTCATTATGTAGACCTAGCTAGCCTCAAACTCAGAGATCTACCTGTTTCTGCCTCTCAACTGCTGGGATTAAAGGTGTGGTACAGCTAGGTACAGTTGAAATCTATGGATATTATGTGCAGAGAAAACACAAAACTCTGGAATTGATCAGCACTCAGGAGGTAGAAAGGATCTATATAAATGAGGCCAGCCTGGGTTACCTTGTGAAGAGCAGGTTAGTCTGGGTTACAGAGTAAGAGCTTAAAACAAACAACCATAACCAAACAAAAACTCCACAAAACCAACAAAATGAAAGTTTAAATGGAACTCTTCTTTAAGCCAGCAATTCCACTCATTGGGTATATAGCCAAAACAACTAAAAGGAGGGTCTTAAAGAGTATCAGTATGCCCATGTTCACATCAGCATTTACAACTGGTAAATGTAGAGGCAACTCAAGTGTTTATCAATGGATAACTGAACAGCATTTGGTGTATCCCTAGTGGAATGCTACTCAGACTTAAAAAGAAGATTCTGACACATCACAACACAGATGGACCTTGAAGGTATAAAGGTTAGTGAAGGAGTATTACCTTAAGAAGACAAATACTATAGGGTGCCACTTCAATAAGGTACGCAGCCTAACCACAAATTAAAAACAGAAAGTAAAATGGGGGTGAGGGGAAGAGAGGGGGCGAGAATAGGCAGCAATTGTTTTTGTTTGACATTTATCTTACTGTGTGTGTCTGTCTGTGAGTGTCTGATACATGTGTGTGGGTGCTCACAGAAGTCAGAAGAAAGGGTTGAAGCTGGGCAATTATGAGCTGCCCAATGTGGGTGCTGGAAACTCAATTCAGGCCCTTTGGAAGGGCAGCAAACACTCTTAACCACTGAGCCCTCTCCAGCCCCAGGCAGTGGTTGTTTAATGTGGAGCTTCTGAATGGTGGTCAATGCACATTAGGAATGTGTTTAATACAAGTTAATGGTTCATTAGAAATGGTTACAATAATAAGCTTGTTAGGTATTCTACCACATTATAAAAAAGGAAGAAAAATTCATTAGTGGGGCTTTTTGTTTATTTTAAAAGGTACTTCTTTGTTCTTAACACTACTCTCTGAAGGCAGGCAGATTACATACTAGTACTATCATTTACTTCAAGCAAGCTACTCACTCCCTTTTTCTCAATGTTCTTTTTTGGAAACTGGTAATACCACAGCTGGATGTGATGGCATATGCCTTTAACCCCAGTACTGGGAGGTAGAGACGGGTCTATCTGTGTGAGTTCTGTGCCAGCTGGTCTACATATTCAGTTCTCAACATGCCAGGTACATATGAGACCTCGAAAGGAAGAAGGAAGGAAGGAAGATGCTAATACCATCCCCACTGCACAAGTAACAATCCCATGGATTGAGTTAATGCATATCAGGTGCCTACGCTGATTTGTGATATGTGGCTGATCATATGCACTCAGTAAATGGCAACTCTGCCATGTAGTATGGTATCACCTTGTCACTCATCAGTCTCTCCCACAATCTCACAACACATCTGGACTGCAGCTTTCTTTGTAAATGCATGTATGCGGTGGGCAGACAACAACATCAGGTGTTATATACTCAGGAATGTCATCCACTTGGTTTGAGACAGGGTCTCCATTGACCTTGCAATTAGATGCTCACTGCCACCCTCCTACTGTAGGGAAAAAAGGCCAGCGAAAGAAACACACCCAGAGCAAAGCCAAAGAAACACACTTTACCCTGCAACCAGAGCCAAAGAAATGTACTCTGACCCCAAAACCAGTGCCAAAGAAATACAACTTTGACCCTAGAATCAAAGCCAGTGAAAGAAATATATCCTGGCCCTAAAATTAGAGCCAAAAGGCTAAAAAGGACCCGTAAAAGAAATACACTTTGACCCTGAAACCAGAGCCAAATCTGCCCCTGAACCTGAGCAGAAAACCAACCAATCCCTAAGCATGAGATCTAGCCATCTGAGCTCAGGGACTAAAATCTGACCAATCCCCTCCCTGGAAATCTTCCTGGAAAAACCCTGCCCTTAAAAAGCCCTTTATAAACCCTGTGCCTGTTCAGTTTGTGGCTATCTTCTATCACCCTGTATTCTTCCCTCCCAATAAATCTATTGAATGAAGTTTGGGTGAATACCTTCTTTGGGAAACCTTCCCCTAGCAAAGCCCAAAGTTGTTACACTCCACTCTCCACTCCAGAGAACTGAGCTGACCTGTAACAACTTCTCTGAGGGAACCCCTCCCCTGCAGTAACAGAGCTGTTACACTGGGGAAGCCTTTCCCTGGAGCAGAGCTGTAAGCTGTTACTGTGACCTGTGGTATTCTTTGGCTCCCGAGTGCCAGAAGACCTTTCCATCAGAATGGTAGTTCTTTTTTTTTTTTTTTTTTTTTTGAGACAGGGTTTCTCTGTGGCTTTGGAGGCTATCCTGGAACTAGCTCTTGTAGACCAGGCTGGTCTTGAACTCACAGAAATCCATCTGCCTCTGCCTCCCGAGTGCTGGGATTAAAGGCAGAACTGTAACTCTTACACCTAACTCTAAGATTATAAATATATGCAACTATGTGCCCCTTTCTGAAAAATTAATTTATTTTTAATGTGTACGAGTGTTTTGCCTGCATGCATGTATGTATATTATGTGTGTGCCTGCAGAGGCCAAAGAAGGCTTTGGATCTCTTGGAACTGGAGTTATAGGCAACTGTAAGCTGCTATGTGGGTCGAGAGAATTGAACCTGGGTCCTCTGGAAGAGCAGCCAGTGCTCTTAACTGCTGTGTCATCTCTCCAGCCCTCATACACAGCTTTTTATATGGTAGCAGGGCAGTGAACGTGGGTTCCCTGGCAAATGCTTTATAGGCTGAACTATCCTGCTGGAGCTTTCTGAGCACTGGTTGATGGCAGCTCTGGCTCATATTAAACAGACAAACTTCCTTAGTCATAAACACTTCCTGTCTGCTCCACCCCCACCATTTGTCTACTTGACCTTTCAGTTTCCACTTAGTCATCAAACAGAGAATTAATTGCTATCAACCTCTGGCCTCCCTTTCCTTCTTGGTATTTTGGGCCCCTACACCTTAATGAAATGTAAGTTTTGTGTTAGTAGATTACAATATCCCTTTCTCTGTTTGATACCCAAGATAGTGTTTATACTTAATCAGTAGTTGAGTATTTGTCAGGGAGAGTTACAAATACTGAGTGAGATTACCCAAAGGAAGGACATAATAGGTAATAGACGGCATGTGTCAACACTGGGCAGAACTAAACTGTGAGAACTAGAAGAATATTATTAATTGAAGTAGTACTAGAAACAAGAAAACCTAAGATTAGAAGTTCACTTTATGAAACAATCTATAGTGACTAGTGACTACTTTTACTAAAGCTTTTTTTTTTTTTCCTCTTCTAACACTGTTTTAAAAGACAGCATGTGAATCAGGAAATAATGTGGTAAATAAGAGCAGATGGTAAGATATGTATATAGGACTCCAGTTTCTTACAAAGAAAACCAATTACTTGTAACTGTGGCTCTAGACAGAAATACTCTAAAACAATAATGCCCTTCCCTTAAACAATGTAATTAAAATCATTCCACTGTAAAAAGTGGCTTTCCAAAGAAATTTATTTATGTGTATGTGTGTTTTGTATACACACCAGAAGAGGGCATCAGATCCCCAGGACTACAGTTACTGACAGTTGTGACCTGGCATGTAGGTGCTGAGATTTGAACCCAGGACATCTGGAAGAACAGCTGTGCTCATAACTGCTAAGCCAGCTCTCTAACCTCACATGTCATCCAAATTTTTAACAAAAACCCCACTTTTATAATCACAAAACAGTGAAGGTTTTAAATGACCAGGAGGATACATCGGAGGCAACTGACTGACACCTGAGGTTACCTGGTTGTTGACAACCACATGCACGGTGCCATGGGTTGTGTATGATGGCAAGTCACTGAGATGGAAGGTCTCATATACAATGCCCTGGCCAGCAAAGGCAGCGTCCCCATGCAGCAGGATAGACATCACCTGCAAAAGAGACTCCAAATGTAACACATCTTGACGGTTAAGGTCACACAATAGTAAGTGGATGAAATGAGCTGCAATTTGTTTTTATAACTTGTGTTTGAGTACATGAAAGAGAGAACAGGGTACACATGCCACAGTTCGGGTGTGGAAATCAGAAGACAACCTTGTGGAGTTGGATTCTTTTTTTCTATATTTATGAGTTCTGGGGATCAAGCAAGCTCCTTTATGCACTGAGCCATCTCGTGCAGTTCATAATTTTTACAAGGGTAATGCTTCTAAGTCATTTACAACTCAAAGTAACAGGAGTACAAAAGGCTTCTAGGAGTACAAAGCCTTCTAGAAGGGCTTCCTTTCTAGCTGGACTTGCTACCATATCCACATGTGCCACTACCTGCTAGTACCCACCCTAAATACAGAGAAAGCCACATATCTGATGTGTCATCCCTTCTGCATCCTGCAAGACATCTTCTACACCTTAAAAACCTTCCCATCCAAGAAAGCAGCTCCAGCCCCAGTCACCCCAGGGAATGGGTTTCCTTAGTTCTTGTATCTCTGGCAGCTCCTACATACCAGATAGGTTAGCTAGGGTCACTTGGTCTGATCATGGTCTGCCAATTTCCCTTCAATTCATCTCTCAGGCACTGAGTACACAGTAATATTTGGTGGAAAGAACTTCATTTTATTCCTTCTCAAACCTTCATCTCAGCCTCAGCAATATCTTGATCCACCCTAGTTGGTTGAGTGGCTAATAGATGATGACCTCTGATTTGTTACTCCTGTATCTATTAATTGGCATCTTCTCCCTTCTCCCCAATTTATGATTATATGCTCATGATTCCTATCTTACTCTACAAATAGCATGTAAGAGAGTCATGATACCATCAGTTATTCTGATGCTCACTTTATTTCATGTGCTGTGCCTTTCAGGGTACCTTATTTTCATGCATCACAGCACCAACACTGCAGCCTCCTACTGTGTTGTCTATTACCAGCCTTGATTTCTCCAGGAAAGGATGGGAATTTAGAATTTACAGCTATTTGTTTACCAACACCAGTTTCTAAGCCAGAGCTAGTGAATATATAGGTTCTTTCTATTATCTCTGTATACACCATCTATCAACATCTCCTCCAGGTACCCAGAGTTTACCTATTAGCTCAATATCCCCAGTAGGACCTATTCCTTGGCTATATAGCCTATGGCTTTCCCAATCCCATAGTCAGGGTTCTCAAAAAAAAAAAAAAAAAAAAAAAAAAAAAAAAAAAAAAAAAAAAACAGACAGGACAAACAAACAAACAAAGTCCACAGTCAATGAGGTAGAGCTTGGTATATGACTGCCTACCTGGTTTGAAGAAGCTGGCATGTTTAAGCACTGTGAGGCAGAGTGGGCTACAGATCAAGGGAGGAACTGAGGATGTAGTTTGAGTCTGAAACTATTTAGAGGCAGAATTCTTTCTCCTTTTGGTATCATGGTGTTTAAAAGACAGGGTTTCATGAGCCAAGGCTGGCCTAAAAGTTGCTAAGTAGACGGATGACCTTTGAACTCTTCATCCTTCCACTTCTAACTCCTGAGAGTTTCACTACCACACTCAGCTTTATATAGTGCTGCAAACTGAACACAGGGGCTCATGTTAACTGGGTATCACACTGGGAAATGGTGATCAGTTTTTGAAATCATCCCAGGCAGGAGCAAGTTTTCCCTTTGCACTGGTTGAGTCACTTGTACTGGTTAGTTTTATGTCAACTGACACAGAGAGTCATTTGGAAAGAGGGAACCTCAAATGAGAAAATGCCCCCACCAGACTGGTCTGTTGGCAAGCCTATGGGCATTTTCTTGATTAATGATTGATGTGGGAGGGTCCAATTCACTGTGGGTAGTGCCCCCCTTGGGCTGATGGTGCTGGATGCTATAAGAAAGCAGGCTGACATTCCTCATGGAGGGATACTCTCTCAACCCAGATACACAGAGGAGGGCCTAGGCCCTCCTCTAAATGATGTGACAGACTTTGATGATCCCTCATGGAAGGCCTCACCCTCCCTGGGGAGTGGATTGGGGGTGGGATGGGGGAGGTTGGCAGGGGGGCAGGGAAGGATGGGAGGGAGAGGGAACTGGGATTGATATGTAAAATAAGATTGTTTCTAAATTAAATTAAAAGAAAAAAAAAAAGCAACCAGGTGGCACATGTGTTTAATCACGGGAGTTCGAGGCCAGCCTGGTCTACAGAGTGAGTTCCAGGACAGGATCCAAAGCAATATAGAGAAACCCTATCTCAAAAAAATCCCACAAAACCAAAACCAAAAAAGCAAAAAACAAAATCAAAACAAAACAAAAGCAGGCTGAACAAACTATGAAGAACAAGTTAGTCAACAGCACTCCTTCATGGGCTGGGCTTCAGTTCTTGCCTCCAGTTCATGCCCTGACCTCCTCCTCTGATGGACTGTGATATGGAACTATAAGCTGAAATAACAATACTACCTCCCCAAATCGCTTTTGGTCTTAGTGTCTTATAACAGACATAGAGAAGTAACTAAAATACCAACACAGTGGTGATTTAAACTGTCACAGAGGAATGTTCCCAGAATACAAAATCTAAAAGGCTACACTAGTATCAAGTCAGATTAGGTGAGTTTCTCAATGCACAAGGTTATGGACTGACCTCAGCCCAATTTACACAAGTATACAGTTTTTTCTGACCACTAAGGTTATGTAACCTGCCACCTTACTGAGCTCTAAATTTAGTAGAAATCATATCACCTAAGGAATGTCAGAAAAGTAGCAAGAACAGATAAGAGACTAAGCTTTCTCTTCACTAGGCTGAGGTCATGCAAGGACTTAGAGTAAGGTGAGGAAGTAACTCAGAAATCGGCTGGCAGCTATCTGTACTGGGGTAAAGGAAAGCACAACAACAAAGTACACTCCTAAAACACAAGAAATGGGGCTGGAGAGATGGCTCAGGGGTTAAGAGCACTGGCTGTTCTTCTAGATGACTCAGGTTCAATTCCCAGCACCTATATGGCAGCTTACAACTGTCTGTAACTCCAGGATTCAACACCTTCACACAGACATACATGCAGGCATAACGCTAATGCACATAAAAATAAAAAAGTTAAAAAAAAAAAAAAAAAGAACAGGGCTGGAGAGATGGCTCAGAGGTTAAGAGCACCGACTGCTCTTCCAGAGGTCCTGAGTTCAATTCCCAGCAACCACATGGTGGCTCACAACCATCCGTTATGAGATCTGGTGCCCTCTTCTGGTGTGCAGATATACATGGAAGCAGAATGTTGTATATATAATAAATAAATAAATCTAAAAAAAAAGAACAAGCTGAGTGGTGGATCTCTGTGAGTTCCAGATCAGCCTGGTCTACAGAGCAAGTTCCAGGACAGGCTCCAAAGCTACAGTGAAACCCTATCTCGAAAAGCAAAATAAACCCATGAGTGAATTTCCAGCCAACCAGGAACTAGCCAATTTCTTTCATTTAGATCCCAAGAAAGACCAATAATGTGGAACCCTTTTCTGCTACCTTTCTCATTATTTTATCACCTCTCAGGACACTTCCAAAACTCTAAACAAGGTCTGCTTGAGTAGAGTTTTGTCCACATTTTCTTTTCTTTTTGTTTTTTTGAGACAGGGTCTCTGTATAACAGCCTTAGCTGTCCTGGAAATAACTCTGTAGACCAGGCCGGCCTCTGCCTCTTGAATGCTGAGCTTAAAGGCATGCGCCACCACCACCTAGCCTTGTCCACATTTGCATTTATTTATTTATTTATTTATTTATTTATTTATTTATTTATTATGTATACAACATTCTGCTTCCATGTATATCTGCACACCAGAAGAGGGCACCAGATCTCATAACGGATGGTTGTGAGCCACCATGTGGTTGCTGGGAATTGAACTCAGGACCCCTGGAAGAGCAGTCGGTGCTCTTAACCTCTGAGCCATCTCTCCAGCCCGCTTGTCCACATTTGTAAAACTACTTACCCAGTGCCAAATATCTGGGCTAGCCCCCTCATATAACCCTAGTGTTCTAAATGGACATGGAGCTACCTGTCTCCCAACATAACTGAAGCCTCACTGTAGATGTTCTACATCTACTTAAAAGATTTTCTGTGGCACCACCCAGCCCCTAAACTGGAACCCAGTAAGTATCCTCTATGTGCCTGTGACACTATCACCAATGAGAAATTGCTTTCGCCTCTCAAAGCTATCCCAGCCACCTTCCCATAAGCTGCCAAGCATATTACTGGGATTTATAATTTGTTATTTTTGTTTGTTTGTTCGTTTTTTGTTTTTTTGAGACAGGGTTTCTCTGTATTGTTTTGGAGCCTGGCCTGGCACTTGCTCTGTAGACTAGGTTGGCCTCATCTACAGAGATTCTCCTGCCTCTGCTTGCCTCCCGAGTGCTGGGATTAAAGGCGTGTGCCACCAACACCTGGCATATAATTTGTTTTTTAAACTTATGTGTAGGTGTTTTGCCTGCATGTATTCTTTGCACCACATCTCCAAGAGCAACAAGTGCTTTTAACTGCTGAGCTGTCTCTCCAGTCCAGATTTATAGTATTTTAAATAGCAAAACCAGGTATGGTGGTACACGTATATATAATCCAAGCACTCAGGAATGGTTGAGGAGGAATCACTTAGATGAGACCAGCCTGGGCTATAGTGAGAGTTGGCCACCACTGCCTGGCAAGACAGAGTTTCTCTGTGTAACAGCTCTGGCTGGCCTGGAACTAGCTCTGTAGACCAGGCTGGCCTCAAACTCAGAGATCTGCCTGCCTCTTTAGTGCTGGGGTTAAAGGTATGCCCTACCACCACCTGACCTTTTCTTTTTTAAAAAAAAAAAATTATTTTTATTTCATTTTCATTGGT
This sequence comes from Cricetulus griseus, assembly GCF_003668045.3. Taxonomy (NCBI): domain Eukaryota; kingdom Metazoa; phylum Chordata; class Mammalia; order Rodentia; family Cricetidae; genus Cricetulus; species Cricetulus griseus. The sequence goes on from NW_023276807.1 coordinate 98,532,667, forward strand.
GTTTTGCTTGCATGTATGTCTTTATGAGAGCATCAGATCCCTGGGAACTGGAGTTACAGACAGTTGTAAGCTGCCATGTTGGTGCTGGGAACTGAACCCAGGTCCTCTGGAAGAGCAGCCAGTGATCTTAACCACTGAGCCATCTCTCCAGGATCCTCCCCCTTGCCACTATTTTGTTTTGTTTTGTTTTTAATTATGTGCATGTGCAGGGTGTGCTGAAACCAGAAGGCATTAGATTCCCTGAAGCGAGAGTTGCAGGCAGTTGTTGAAAGGTCTTATGTGAGTGCTGGGAATTGAGTTTAGGTTCTCTGTAAGAGTACCATGTATTCTTAGCCACTGAGACATCTCTGGAGCCCTGATATGTCTGGTTGTCTTACTTCTCATCTAACTTGACCCCACATCTATGGATGCTTATTCTGAAGTGCTTCATTTTGCAGCTTCACTGCACTCACTATTGACTGACTTCCTGACATCCCCCACCCCATCTCTTTTGTTTAAACAGAGTAAAGATCCTTGGGAGCAGGCTGACAGTGTCTTTCTTACATATCACTCAATGTACACTGCACCATGTACATTGAGTACATGATTCTCCCCCTGGTTTCTTAGTTTTTAACATCATTAATAAGAACTCAATTTACTATAAAAATATAAAATTTGCTACAACTAAAATATTATATCCTGAGATTAAATAAGGATAAGATTAAAGTCAGATAAGGGTTTTTATATTTGAGTAAGCCAGCCAACCAATATTCAGCATTCTCTGTCACACAAAGGAAATGTCTTAGTAGTTGGGAGCTGTCTGATCAGTGACACTCTCTCCTGACATCTGAGTCCCACACCTTTTCCTTGTAGTCACTTTTTCTGTTCATAACTAAAAACTACCTCCTCCATCAGCATTGTGAAGACACAAGATAACACCTTACCCAGTTTGGTGGTTATAACTTGGAGGGAGTGTGATTACATCTGTTAAGCACTGTGTGAAATATGAGGTGGAAAGAACTTTACTCACAGTGTCTCAGGGCCTTACCTTTTTCCCTTCAGTATCTCCACAATAAAACTGCTCAGCTTTTGTCTTGCCCATTACCACAGGGTCAGCAGCCTCCAGGTGGGAAGGGTTTGCCACCAGAGACAGAGTGATATTTCTGTCTGTCACACGGTTAATCCTGCGGTGATACATGCCCAGGTGGTACTTCATGTCCCCAGAACCCTGATGGTAAAAATGGCAAGTGATGTTGGTTGGAGAGATTCGTTCTCAACGGCAGCCCTACAGATGGGATTTTTTTTTACTCTTAGAGCCCAACTGCAGGAAGATGGGGAAGCTTTCCCCAACATTATCCCTCCCAGATACAAGTACAGGGTCACCTGAGTAGAAGGAGTATATTCTTGCCCCCAGCAGGAGGAATACAAAGCTGCTGGGTAGAGGAGGTTGGCCAATTCCAATAAGGAAGGCAACTTGTAAATGGTCTGGAGTGGAGCTTTGGCTAAGACATTTTGAGAAACCAGTCCTCACCTCATCAGCTGCTTCCAGCTTTGAGTCAAACTGACAGAAAATCTGTTCCAGTTCCTTCCTGATGACATTTGCAAGCACGTTCAGTCGTCCTCTGGGACACAGGGAAGAGTGAGTAATACCCAGAACAAAGATGCCTTTCCCTGCCCCTTATCCAGGACACAGCATCTCCTTGGTTTATAGCCCAAGAATAATTATGAGCCAAAGCTAATGTGGAAATCAATTCTCTGGCCATCAGGCATACTAAGCTATAACGCATAACCCATGTATGAAGAAAGGCAGAAAGCACAAATGCTACCAGCCCTAGCACCCTGCCTCTCCCAAATCTCAGAGTGCTGTCATTCTTGTAACCGAGATAGCAGCAATGGCACTGGCAATCTACCTATGAGGTATACTCTCACTGTGCAGGAAAGGCTAGTCTAGCACTTACTATATTAGCCCAACCTGAAATTGAATTTTGTGATCTTCCTGCCCCAGCCTCCCAAGTACTGTTATTATAGGTATATACTACCATGCCCACCTGGATTTAATTTTAACAAAACTCATTATAGAATGAAATATAAGTCTAATCATATTTGGCTTTAACTTTGACACTGACTCTGTAGTCATCTTGATGTAGGAGTGTAAGAAACTTGGAAGGCAGCACATCTTCATATACTTAGGCTCTACTAGATCTCTAGCAGGGCCCCAATACTGTGCCTTCAAGGGCCATGGGTACCTGTGTGGCATTCCCATGATCACATAGTCTACTCCATTTTCACTTGACTTGTCAATGATTGTCTTGAGGGCAGGGATCAGCACCTCACAGCCTTCCAGGCCAAAACGCTTCTCAGAGGACCACTTCCGTTGTAGGAACTCTTCAAACCTGGTGGAGAAATAAGTATCTTGAAAAGCAATGTCTATAGGGCCAGCCTCAATGTCAGGCATTCTCAAATGACAAGAGGGTACAATGGAGGCCAACTCTATTTTCCTGCAGGCTCACCACCCTGGAGGACAGGATACCCACACTCCACAAATGGGCCATGGATCCCCTGGGAGCTCATGGCCCAAATCACACCTCTTTACCTGGTGGACCGTACAAGCCTGGCCAGCAGGGTCCGCTTCTCCTCATTGGTGAACTGCATGATTCCAGGGGTCTCAAACTTCTGCCGGATCCACTGGCATTGCTCCAAATCATTAATGAACATGAACTCCACACCAATGTGCTGACAGTAGGCCATCTGTCCACATATATACAAGGACATAAAAGTTACTGCTGAACATGAACTGCATTCCAGCATGCCAGCAATAAGTCATCTACCTGTACACTACCCTCATACAGACAAGGGTATGTTTAACCAGGCTTCATTGTAAGAATATACCAACTGCCCTATTCTCCAGGCCAGGGAGGAACAAACTGCCTTCTCCCATATACCTAAAGCGCTGTGACGGAAAGCAGAAACCAAGCAGGTATCAGTCTTGCAATCTTTCTGCCTTGGCCTCCCTAATGCTGGGATTACCAGCTTATAAATTCCACAGTTAGCTTCTGAGGTCCTTCTAACACAGCCATGTAACACTTTCTTAGGATCTGGCTATGGGTACACGCAGAACCTGAGGGGCCAACCAGGCTAATGAATAACTAGTTCATTATCTTCATAGTAAGTAGCAAAGACCATGCCAGCTTTTGGACTGGATTCCTTTCTAAGAAAGGCAGGCTGTCCTTACAGTATGCTCCCCCATCCATGAGAAGAAAAGCTAATGAGCTCAGTGGCTACTTAAACACTTAAGACTTTTAACTTCAACTTTCTAATAACTGATTCCCCTGGAAGCTTAAGGATTGAAGAACATGACAGCACAGGACCATTTTTTTTTTTTTTAAGACAAGGTCTCTACATAGCCCTGACTGTCTTAGAACTCACTCTGTAGACCAACTTGGCTTTGAAGTCTGAGATCCACCTGTCTCTGCCTCTCAAATGCTTGGATTAAAGGTGTGTGCCTCCACAACGAGGTAAAAGAACAGGTTTTTAATAGACCTGACAAGCCTTGAACCAAGTCTAGGAAAGGAGGTGGCTGTCAGCCCTGCAAAGGTAGAGACCAGCTAGCTCTCCGGGAAAGAAAATTAAGGGAAAAAAAGCAGCCTAACTGGATGGGCGCTTGTAAATTCACCTTAGGGACGCCCAACTCCAGTATTCTTACACACTCTCAGTCCTTGCTGAGCCTTTACCACCTGTACCACTGTCCTAGAGGCCCATAATGCAGATGTGAAAGTAAACTGGGCAGCAGCACTGGGATAGCAAAGGCAACAAGATGTCTGATGCTGCCAACTGTACAGACCCAAGTGCAGCTGACTTCAAATAGCCAGAGGCCCCCTTCTGTGCCTCCTTTTGGTTTAGACAATGAGCCCTGCTGGCATTGGCAGTTTATAGTTACAGGCTTGTTGGATTTGTGGTCAGGTGCCTATTCTTTGCACAGTGGAGAGGCTTTGACTGAACTTACAAAAGTAAGGCTGCCCGAAATATACTACAGCCTTTCTAGCCATATTTCTGGGAAGACCTTTGAAATTGAAGTTGTTTTCAATAATTCAAACCATGTTTTTTGTTTTTGTTTTCCTTGACACAGGGTCTCACTATGTAGTTTTGGCACTTGCTATATAGACCAGGCTGGCCTCAAACTCAGACCCTCCTGCCTTTGCCTCCTGAGTGCTGGGATTTATCATCTAAATTAACTCTTAGAACTTCTTAATTAGATTAAGCTATCCATAACTTCACAGCTTTCACCAGTCCATTGCATTGTTATGTCTCATTTTTACAGACATGTGAGGAATCTGGCAATCAGAAGAACAAGGCGTGCTTCTACATAATTCAGTCCCAGAGAAGCTATTCGCACCAAGCATCACGGAGGCCATCTTCCTAGTACAACCAACAACTGGCTCCTTATCTACTAGTTACCCTGGGTGGCCTGCTGACGGAAGTGGTGCTAGGAAAGAAAGACTTCCTTTGGTCACTACTGCATTGAACCTGTGCATGAGTCTGTTGTCCAGGTCCCTCCTTCATGTCTTTTAAGCCCAACAGGCAGAATTTCCATTACTTAACAACTAAAAGCACAGAGGAAACTACTGAGTTAAACACTCTAGAAATCAAATCTCTACCTAATTTGTCAGCATTACTTTAGCAATTAATCCAGAGATGCAATTGGAAGTCTGGACAGTAGATAATGGCTTTATTTTTGTTTCTTCTCCCTTTATCCTTGGCCCAGTTCTCAGGAAAATTGCATTTATTTTGGGTAGTTGTGTGAGTTTCAAGATCTCTTAGCTTCTTGCTCTGATGAAACTAGTTTAAGGGGGTCTAGAAGTAGTATCTCTAATTTTTCTCAAGATCTACTAGATAATCACTGCGTCATGTGATCTACGGCTTGTATCAGCTAAAGAAATGGGAGGCAGCCCTTGAGTGTGCTGTGGGCTGTCCACCCCTTCACACCAGGCTCAGGGCTACATAGGACTCAGAATTTTATGGGAAATAAACCAGATGAGACACTAGTCACTCTCCCATTCCCACAGAGATGGGAAGGTACTGAAGGGCCTGGAAAAGATGGGAACAGATCATACAGCTTGGATGGGGTGGTGTGCATCTGATTGTTGTCCTGAAAGCACCAGATCAGTAAGATGTAAAGGTTGGGATAACACAGAAAAGCCAAGTCACTTGGGACATGGCCTCTTGGAGGAGCACTGGCTTATATGGCACAATATGTTTGGTTTAGATGATAGAACTTGCATGTTTTCAAGAGTCAGCAGAAATACATGAGACCACCACAAAAAAACAAAACAAGACAAACAAAACAAAACAAAACAACAACAAAACCAACAATAACAAGAACAAAAAACAAAAAACAAAAAACAAAACAAACCCAAAAACCCAAAAGTTAAGCTGGGCAGTGGTGGTGCATACCTTTCATCCCAGCACTTGGCAGGCAGAGACAGGTGTATCTCTGTGAGTGTGAGGCCAGCCTGGTCTACAGAGCTAGTTCCAGAACAGCCAGGGCTGTTATACAGAGAAACCTTGTTTCAAGAAATCAAAAGAAGAAATAAAGAAAGAAAGAAAGAAAGAAAACCAAAACAGAGAAATACATGAATACATGAGACCCCAGAAAGCCTAAGCCATAACTGTTGTCCTCCCAACTTAGAATATAGGTATGCACATAAACTCCTCACTACCATACTGGTGGTGATGCTTCACTTATGTTGTGGTGTAATTACACAGAACTTAACAAATGTATGTTTAGAAAATTTTAATAAGTTAAATTTTCCTAGTAGACATAGATGAGACGAATTTCACTATTTTATTTGACTCAATATATTAAACATATTGTTTCAACAGTTAAAGTTATTCAGGCATTTTGCCTATTTCAACTGTTCAACAGTTCTGTGGACCAGGATGGCCTCAAACTTAAGTGATCCACCTGCATCTACCTCTTGGTTGCTGGGATTAAAGGTGTGCACCACCACCACCACCACCACCACCACCACCTGGCTTCAAGTGCTCAATAGTTAATAGGTAGCTCTCATGCCGAAAACAGCAGGATCAGACAACATAACAGTACGGTGACAATGATGCACAGGTGGACACAAAGTTAATTCACAATGGACTAATCCTGAGCATTTCCTCAAGTTGACCATTCCTCTGTGTGTGTGTGTGTGTGTGTGTGTGTGTGTGTGTGTGTGTGTGTGTGTGTGTGTGTGTGTGTGTGTGTGTGTGTGTGGTGTGTGTGTGTGTGTGTGTGTGTGTGTGTGTGTGTGTGTGTGTGTGTGTGTGTGTGTGTGTGTGGTGTGTGTGTGTGTGTGTGTGTGTGTGTGTGAGAGAGAGAGAGAGAGAGAGAGAGAGAGAGAGAGAGAGAGAGAGAGTGTGTGTCTCGAGCACTGGATTGAAAGCATTGCATCACCACCGCCCGGCTTTTTTTTTTTCGTGAAACCAAATTTTTCCCTCTTCATAATTAATCAAAAAATAGATTTCTAACTATAAACCAAAAACAAACAAACAAAAAAGGTTATCTATTTTTTTAAAAATACAGGACAAAACCCAAACAAACAGCTTGATCTCAAGTCTGTTAGATTTTTCTAAAAACTGTTCTTACCTCCAGCCGGCGGATAATCTCCCGAAGAGGAAGTGCAGACTCCTGTCCCCCGATGAAAGTGGTGGTAGGCAAGTGGAAGACCTTGTCAAGGTCAGACTCGTCTAGGCCATAGAACCCTACAGACGATGAAGGACAAGGTACAGCCATGCAGGGGTCACAGTTTACAGGAAGGGAAGAGAAGGGATGCCCCAAAGAGCAAAAAAAGAAAAAGTATCACATACCCCTGATATATATATATAAATATATGTGCATATGAAAACAAGCAATATTTATCATCAAAACCAGAAATTTTAACAATAACTAGGCACTAAGATTATTACTACATAAACCATAATAAAGCTATTATGCACATATTAGTCCAGTGTTTGGCAATTATTTACAATTCAGAGTTAAATATATTTGAAGGTCCCAAGATAAAAGCCAATTTTTTTGAGGTGGAAAGAACCATAAGAAATCAACCAAAAGTAAATAAAAAGAAAATTAAAGAGGGAAATGAGGAACTGATAGAGAACAGCAGACCATATATGAGTCATTAACAGGAATATGAGTATATATTACAAAGTGAGTAACAGAGAGCTGGGGTCTACAAAGTGAGGGAGAAATAGTCACTAGGAACCAAGCAGCTTGTGGGAGAAGTGTCTTTCAGGGTACACCTAGGGTAGCAAAGAAAAGGTAAACAGCCCCTAGCCTTGAATTAGGGGCAAGCCTCTTTCCCTGAACACCCAAATGGCTATTCTAGGTGTATTCTGAAGTGGTAGTCAATTACAGGTCTAACCCTCACTTTCCCTATCCACTATCCCTGGAGCACTCACTACAGGGAAGATGCCTCTTTATCTCTGAAAGCATGTTTCAAACTAATAAGAACAATAGGAGGCTCTTTAACATCACGCTTATTTCAACTTGAAATCATTAAAGGAGAAACTACCAAATGACATCATTGGTTTGTTTTCCAGTTTGGCACTCTGAAATGATTATCAATTCAAGAAGGATTAAGAGCGCAGTATAAGAGTCACCAGTATTTGAATACCTGATGCCAGCATTTTCTCAGGCTCCAGAAATAAAAAGTGAACCAACAGACAACTGGCGGAGCCTCTGGCAGCCGACTGGCTGAGATAAAATATTCTCATTGTTTTCTGCTTGAATTAAGTATAAATAAGGGCTGCTGTGTGACACATGAATCAGGAAACCACACTAATGCAAGAACTTGCAAACACAAGCATTGGCACAAATCTCCAGGGTGATTTTTTTGTTCCGTTCCCTGACAGAGTCCCTATTTAGCTCCAAACTGGCCTGGAACTCGATATGTAGATCAGGATGACCTTGAACAAAGGTAATCTTTCTGCCAGTCTTCTGAGTAATGGAATTACAGGTGTGCACTAGCCTGCCTGGTTCTCTGAGGGATTTGAGAACCCTTTTCAGTCTTTAACATCAGTGCAGACCTAAAACAAAAGCAAAACAAAACAAAACCTAAAACAAAATACGCCCCCCCCCCAAAAAAAAAAACCTAGGGGAAGATGATGGTAAAAGTAAAGGGCTTAAGCCTATTTACTTGTTTTTTTCCTATTATTTTATCACAAAGGAACAGCAGTTATGGACTTATAGAAACACATGGCTCTTGCCTTTTATAACCCAGCTTATAAACAACAGCTCCACAGTGTTTACTGAAGAGAACAGGAAATATTTTCTATAGTTGTGTGTTTTTTTTTAGATTTTTATTTATTTATAATGCATACAACATTCTGCTTCCATGTATATCTGCACACCAGAAGAGGGCACCAGATCTCATAATGGATGGTTGTGAGCCACCATGTGGTTGCTGGGAATTGAACTCAGGACCTCTGGAAGAGCAGTCAGTGCTCTGAACCTCTGAGCCATCTCTCCAGCCCCTATAGTTGTGTTTTTAAAGACAAGCTCATTTTGTACAGACTAGCCTTGATCCAGTGGCAATTCTCCAGTGCCAGTCTCCTAAATGCTCTGATTTATAGGTATGCACCACTGTGCTTGGTTTAATAAAATTATTATTATTTTTTAAAAGCAATGAGTCTTTTTTTTCTTTTTTTTAAGATTTTATTTATTATGTATACATCATTCTGCTTCCATTCTGCTTCTGCACACCAGAAGAGGGCACCAGATCTCATAACGGATGGTTGTGAGCCACCATGTGGTTGCTGGAAATTGAACTCAGGACCTCTGGAAGAGCAGTCGGTGCTCTTAACCTCTGAGCCATCTCTCCAGCCCCTAATAAAATTATTTTTAAGAAACTTTTCCAGGCTTACAAAACTCAGCCCAAGCCAGGTGCGGTTATTGTAATGCCATCACTTTGGAGGTGAAGGCAGGAAGCTCAGGAATTCAAGATCAGTCTTGGTTATAGGAAGACTGTATCTCAAAACAAAATAGTAACTACCACCAAATAAAACAAGATAAAATACCAGAAATCTCAGCTTAAGGGGAAGATCAGAGGACCACAGTGTCAAAACAGTACACTGTTCAATTTAGAAAATAAACATTCAAATTGTGATGTTAACTAGTCAAGCATATGCCCGCAGATGAGAACTGCACTGTTACACTATCAGCACTAAGTGGTAAAGGATGCATACACTGTGTGATGGTCCTTTCGGTGTAACACTCAGTTGTAATTCACAGTTCTTGGGCTGCACTGATCAGCCTCAGAAATGCTGGACCCATTTCTAGATCTTCAGTCATTTGAGAAGTGAAACCCACAGACATAAGCTCTGCGCAGGTGGAAAAATCACTCTTTTCTGTTTCTTTACTAACTCCAACCCCAAACTCTAAATTAATTATGTAGAAAAAAGGGTAAGATACCCCTGTTCAAAGGCCAAAAGAAGGCAGACAAAGTCAGTGGACAAAGTCATGGAAGCCCCTAGGTTCTCTTCTGCTCCCACATCCCAGACAGAGAGGAGAGAATCAGCAGCAGAGAACAAACAAAGCCCCACAAATGCTGCTCTACGTCAAGATCAGAAGGAGGACAATCAGACCAGAGACCGTGAGACAATTCCTGCTGCACCTGCCCACTGTCTCTCACTAACTTGTTGCAAGCCTCAGCACCCAAATTGAGGTTTCAGGGAAAACCTGAGTGAGTCTAAAACTGCCTCCTCTTGAGAGATAAATAAGAAGATAATGCCACTGACAGAAGCTGTGTCCAGAGGAGGTCTGCTACCAAAATGTCTTTTTTCCATTTAAAAAATTTCAAAACACACAAGAGAGCTGGTGAGATGGCTCGATGGGTAGTCTGCTACCAAGTCTGATGAACTGAATTGATCCCCAGGTCCCATGTAGAGGAGAGAATTGATTCCCTCAAGTTGTCTTCAGATCACTACAGCACCCACACACACTAAATAGAGCTTAGTGATTGGCATGACAGTACATTCCAACACTTAGGAGGTGAGCAGGAGGATCAGAGGGTTAAGGTCAGCTTCAGGCACACAATGAATTTGAGATCAGCCTGGGCTACATAAAAACCAAAAACACACAAATAACAAACACCACCATTATCACTCCACTATATTAAAAATAGAAATAGAACTTTTTAAAGGCAGGCATAAAAATCCTTAGCATAACAGGAAATCAAAGCAAAGAAATGAAATAGGAATATTTGCCAGATGTGGTGGCACATGCCTTTAATTCTACATTGAGAGGCAAATAGGAGGATCTCTGTGAGTTTGATAAAAGCCTGGTCTATGTGCTGAGATTCTATCTCAAAAGAAGAAGAATATTTCAGGATGAACCAGAAAATGGCAGGCAGGAGCAAAGTGAAATGCCTGAGGCTGTGTGACGGCACAGAGATGCATCCAGGACTTAGATCCATTAGGAACTCATTATTGTGGCTTTGACTCAAGGTCACTGGACAAGAAAAGTCTTTAGCCAGGCGGTGGTGGCACATTCCTTTAATCCCAGCACTTGGGAGCCAGAGGCAGGTGGATCTCTGTGAATTCAAGGCCAGCCTGGTGTACAGAGTGAGTTCCAGGCCAGCCTCCAAAGCTACACAGAGAAACCCTGTCTTAAAAATCCAAAAAAAGAAAGAAAAGGAAAGGAAAGAAAGAAGAGTCTTTAATCAATAATCTAAGTCCCTAATCCTGACCCAGGATGAGAAGAGGGAAAAACAAAACAAAAACCAACAAGCACCTGTAAAGAACTAAAAGAGCAGAAATCAATACACAAAACAATAGTGAAAAACAGGGACACAAAGGGCTATTACTCTGAAAAGATCAGTACACTAACAATCCCCTTGTAAAACAAAGACAACACAATTTACAAATGTCAGGAATGAAACACCATGTCACTACAGATCCTCAAGATAAAAGATAAAAAGGGAATATCATGAACTCTGTAGATATTTTACCACTTAGAAGAAATGAACCAAGGAGAACCAAGGAAATTCTCAATTTCCCTTTAAGTTTAGCCTAATTTGTAATAAAATGTTGATAAGGTTTTATATAGGCAGAAATACTCTTTCTAAAATAAGAATTGTGAAAATAAAGTTTAATAGCCACAATAATCTAGATGTGATATTGGTGGAAGGGTTCACACTGCTAAAGAAAAACTGAAAACACAAATAAGGCCTAATGAGTTTTTGAAAAATTTATTGTATGTAGTTATTTGTGTATGTGAGACACACGCTCCAAGGCATGCATGTGGTATCAAAGGCCCAGAAATGAAAGGTTTGTCAGGCTTAGAAGCAAGTGCCAGATTCTATTTTCATTTCATTTTATTTTTTCCTAGACAGGGTTTCTCTGTGTAACAGCCCTGGATGTCCTGGAACTCGCTTTGTAAACCAGGCTGGCCTCTGCCTCTCAAGCAGTTGGCTTTTGACTCTACTATTTTTGAGAAAAAGTATAAAAGTCTCACTGAAGGAAACTTTCCAGTTAACAATGCCAAAATAATCAGAGACTATGGGCAAAATAAGTATTTAAATAAATCACAATTTAGACACTAATTTTATACATAAATAAATTCAAAATGGATTCTAGACTTATTCAAAATTATAAAACATTTATAGGCCAGGGTGGCCTCCAAAGTGGTAGGATTTTAGGTGTAGGCTACTATGCCTATCAAAATGTACAAGGAGAAACCTTTGGTACCTAAGGCTAAGGGAAAAGTTAAAATTGACAATGAAAGCACAATATGATGGAAAAAAAATGGATAAACTGAACATCACAAAAATTAAAATGTTTTGTGACTCCTTTAAAACAACCACATCTCTATGTCCTGGAATACTACTCAGCTGAAAACACTAAACCTGGATGTGTCTCTACATAACTAAATTGAAGGGAAAAGTCCCAATCTCAAAATGTTACAAATGTGGTTCCATTTTCATAGCATTCATAAAATGATAAAATTACAGAAATGGAGAAGACACGAGTAGTGTAAGGGTTTAAGCATGGTGGTAGAGTGAGAGGGGAAGGGTTCTGGGTCTTAACCCTAATAAGTGCTACAGTCACAACTACACCGATGGGTACAATTGTGAAATCATTAATTCTTACAACTGAACAAGTCTACACTTGTTTCAAAATTCGAAGTTTAATGTCTCACAGGGACTATGAATAAGACATAGGAAAAGAAAAATATCTTAAGAGAAGCCTGAAGGGAAAGAAACTGGCCAGGAAAGTGAGGGGTAAGTAGAGAATACAGCAGGCAGATGGCCCCAGCACCTCAACTCTGGATTCCTCAAGGGCATTCTACCCAAAATCAAGTCTCCAAGAACCGATGGAAAACTTTTACTAATACTTCAGTTGTCTTTTAAACAGGGAACGGTTTCAAGACCTTGTTCAAAATGCCCAGGAAGCAGAATCCGAAGGAATCCAGAGTCTAGCAAAAACCACAAACAGAACATAGAGGATAAGACAAGCCACCATGCAGAGCTAAAGACGAACAATGCTGAAAATGGAAGTTTACAGCAAAGCGATGATAAAGCATGTGTAGGATGAAATGCTCTTCAGAACACAAAGTGAACAGAAATAAATAAGCCCAGGTACACCAGGTACATAGCTCTATTTGTTGGTTAATAACTAATTGAAGGAAAAAATGTATTTTAAAACAATTAACTTTAAAACACCGATAAACGTTGTGTTAACTTTCCCCAAGTCACATGCTACGGAAAACTGCAATCCTATTCAAATGAAGTCCTCAACTCCAGAAAGGTGAAAGGCTCATTATTTTCATACCTCCTACTGTTAGCATTCGAAGTCGTTCCTTGAAAACTGCAAGATCTGAGAGGCAGAGTAGGGTAGCATGGGTGAGCGCAGAAGGAAAAAGACAGGTGAGAGTTAGTTTAAAACCTCAACACCAAAATCCTATACCATCACCACAGGAACAGGCAACATGGACGGAGGGATGGACAGACGGATGGACATGGACACATACACACACAAAAGGAAACGAGGTTGTGATTAGGGGTTCAATGGATGAGACCTGCTCTGGTAAATGTGGGACCTGTTCATAGAAGAGTTGGATAAGGCCGATCAAAAGGCAGGAAGGCCACTCCCCTGATACTGAGAAGCCACCAAGCAGCATCATTTGATCCCACTGCTCTAACCTGGCCTCAAGAAGCCAACAACACAGTGTTTACTGGGAAGTTACATATATTTCTAGGCCACTATGTGATGGGAGACAAAGGAAATGAAGGGGGGAAGACCTAATCTTTCAGAACTGGGCTCCAAAGAATAGGGGATCTTCAGTCTAGTCTTCTTGTAGAATACAGCAGCATCGAAACAGAAGAATTCAACAGCCAAAAAAACACCCTAAGAACCCTAAGTACACACAGCTAAGTACACCTTATACTACCTACTATCTGTGAGCTTTCAGGCATTTCTACCCCAACTTCCTGGCCACTAGTGAAGCTCAAAACATTTACTCAAATACATCAAACTCTTCACCCAGAGAGCCATGGTCATTTCACTGGTTAGGGTATGCAGATACAGACAGCCAAGTGCTTCCCTTCAAGTAGAGGATTCACAGAGAAAAGTCAGTCTCATTTAGTGATCCTGTAGAGCTCAGACACAAGGGAGGGCCTCAAAGGGAGCTGAAATTGCTCATTCTTATTTAAAAAAAAAAATTTGAACACATTGGCAGGGGTGGCACACGCCTTTAGTCCCAGCACTTGGGAGGCAGAGGCAGGCAGATCTCTGTGAGCTGGAGGCCAGCCTGGTCTACAGAGTGAGTTCCAGGACAGCCAGAACTGTTACACAGAGAAACCCTGTCTCGAAAAACCAACCAACCAACCAACCAGAAAAAAACAAAACAAAACAAAACAAAACAAAAACAAGGGAAAGTTTTGCCATCTGGATATTGGGTATGTAGACACAACCAAAGAGAGTGAAAGAGAAACATTGTGCGGTCACTTATAGAAAGCACAACTGTCTCTGAGTATACTGAGTCCTTCAGCAATTACTTTTAGAGTGTAGGAGTGTCACTGTGAGTAGACAAAAACTGTTAGGGATACAGCTGTGGCACTTGTAAAAGCACAGGATACACATGGAGGTAAGTGTGATGGATTTGCCAGTTCTTGGGCATTTACAAAGAATCCCTGTTCAACATGCAGTGGCTTCCTGGTCTTGGCCCTGATGCCCTTTGAATACAGCTTCAGGGAGACCTGCTTGTAATCACCTAAGGAAGCTTGTTACTACTCTCCAGCTTTCTGAGGCACAACATGTTGCACACAGAAGACAATGTTTGCTAAACAAACTGCCATAACTCCAAAATTGTGATTAAAAAGCAATCCTAGAGTTTTTAATTGTGATTAAAAAGCAATTCTATGGTGTGGCATATAGATGTAGTCCCAGCTATCTGAAAGGCTAGGAAGGCCCCATGATCACATGATTTTGAGACCAACCTGAGCAACAAGAATGACTGCAGCTCAAAAAACTCTAAACAAATTCATACTCAGCTTTCAGCTCATTCTTCACAACAAAGTCAGAAGGATGTACAGGAATGCTGACAAACTGTGTCTAATGCCACAGAGGCAAGAGCAAATTCTTTTTTTTTTTTTTTTTGATGCAAACTACATGAAGCTTTATTATAGTTATTTAATGAGCTAACTCCACGTCAGCTCTGGTCTTTCATCCACCCACCATGGTGGATGGGCAAGAGCAAATTCTTTAAGTGGCTGAAATTTTGACATAATTTTGGACTTATAAATTGGCTTTTAAATTAAATGTAAGTTCACATCCTAATATTATTAGGGGTATGTGTGAGAATTTTCATATTTCCTTACATTTGTTGACATAATGTATGTTAATCTGAATTATTTATTTATTTATTTATTTTTGGTTTTAAGAGACAGGGTTTCTCTGTGTAGCTTTGGAGCCTATCCTGGCAATCGTTCTGGAGACCAGGCTGGCCTCGAACTCACAGAGATCCACCTGCCTCTGCCTCCCGAGTGCTGGGATTAAAGGCGTACACCACCAACGCCTGGCAATTTTTCAATTATACTTAAATCTCACATTAGGAAAAATTATTTTGTCACTGGTGAGAAGTTACTGTGGAATATGAAACAGAAGACACAGATGATGGCAATTTTAGGCAGGAATTTAGTTCAGGCATTAAACTTGAAAGAAAAAAAATTGAGGACAAGAGTTAATGGGAACAAGATGTTAACTCTCCCATCTCCATGTCAAAATAAGCAAGGAAGAAATGACCAGCACAGAATGCAAACCCTCAGACAACAGGATGTCACACTGCAGTTGGCTCTACAAGTTAATCTGGTTCTAATTAAGCTGTGTATTTCCAAAAGATGACAATGATGGAAGCTCGATGTGTAGACCTGTCCACTCAACAACTCTGGCATTTTGCAATACACACTAGTGTCTATCTTGGTACCTACTAAAATCATGAACCTTCTTTAAGGTCTAGGAAAAGCCTCCTTAAGCATTCTCTTACCAGGAGATAGTGGGATGCTTTACTCTTACTACCACAGTATCAGAAAATACATAGAACCAACCATGGCTGTGGGTGATAGGAAATGTGTCCACAAGGAAGTATGGTTTACAGTACAACCTAGTACAAATTAAAATGGTCCTCCAGAGGCTTACTTGGAACCTGGACCCAACTAAGCACATTATGGAAAAAGGTATCCCTATTCCAGACATTATAATCACAATCATGGAATATAACCCATAACTGAGGAACTGCTCTAAAATTAATCTTTAAATTTTTTATAAAAAGCCTATAGTCCTAGTTATTCAAGAAGCTGAGGCAATAGGGAGGGCCCTCTGAGCCCAGCCTAGGTGAGGGAGGAGGGAAAAAGAAGTGGAAGGAAAGAGAGACAAGAAAGTGGGAGATACCAGGTGCAATGGCTCACAAATGTAAGCCAAGAGACAGAGGATCATTGCAGTAAGTTCAAAGCCACACTGGCTTACACAGAAAGCTTGCAATGTAAGTATGTTCCCTTATACAAAGCTTAACTCTGAAAATAATCTTAGAAGACACCATCATCTGCCTTAAAGATGAGGTGACTGAGACACAGAAAGGTCAAGCCTCCAGCTAAAGGTCAGGGATTATAATTATAAAGATTGTAGTCGAATAAGGAGATGCTGGAACTCATGTCTACACTCATGTCAAACCTGTGCATTCAGGGTAGTTGTTCAAACTACTTTCCCTACAGCTTCAAACAACTAACAACCTGACACCTTTTTTTACCTATAGATATCTTTATGTGACACTATTTAAAATTCACAGCATCCAGGATGGGATGTAGGTAAATGGTACAGTATTTGCCTAGCTTACTAGAGGTCCTGAGTTTGATGGGGTAGGGGTTAGAGGGAAGCTAACCATGGTGGCAAATCAACACTATTAATCAACACTTGGAAGATCCAGGCAGGAAAATCAAGTTCCAAACCAGCCATGGGTACAAAGGGAATTAAAGACCTGCTTAGGGCTTTATAATTTTTCTGATTAAAATATACAAAATTTACAGGATCAGGTGGCACATCTTTGTAATCCCAGAACCTGGGAGGTGGAAACAGGAAAATCAGGAGATCAAACCAAACCTTGGTTACCGATCAAGTTTTAGGCCAGTTTGGGTGGCATGAGACCCTATCTTTAAAAATATAGCATCACTATGTGCTTTTCTCTTATCCCTGACTCTTAGTACATCCACATGCTCCTGGTCACAGAGAGTTGTCAGAGGATTTCAGAGAGCTCCGAGCCATTTCTATGCAGTTAAGCTTCACGATTTATAAAGTCTTCAACACTGATCCTCACGGAAGCACAAAAACACTGAGGACATATCCAAAGTGGATATGAGGCAAGACCCCAGGAAGGAAGGTAGGGCGGGTGGGCAAGCTAATGAAATATGGATTCAGGAGGCTGGGCTTTGTTGGAATCCTTAAGGTTTTTACCCTTCAAAGACTGCTAGGTTGGGATTCCCACAGCTGACCTTGATTTATAGTCTGAAAGGACAGAAGATAGTTTGAGGGTCCCCAATTATTCTAATGTACAGACTGAGAGGTACATTTTAATATTGATTCCAGCAGTATAGAAAAAGGCCAGTTTTCTCATCTGCTTCTCTCTGATACAAATGTTTTATCATAAATGCAAAACGAGTATTTTGTGGTTTCTAGCTTGACTAATATAGGAGGTATTCCTGAGAGAAGAGGAGGTTCCCGGAAGGTCTGTGCTCACAAAGGGGGTAGGTAAGAAGTCCACAGTCAGGGGCTTATCTTGGCCCAAGCACAAGGAGGAGACCCTATAGATCCAGAAGGCTTTGAAGTATTCATGGAACTGATGTGATACAAACAGGAAGACGAACAGGCTTGGGACTGCCATGCAGTGGAAGGACTGGAAGAGAGTGAGCAAGAGTTTTCACACTACAGGATGACATGGATGGAAGGAAGCACTAAAACCACCTAGGAACTGTGCAAAGAGACCGAAGCTTATGCTAAAGTTTTCACCACTGAAATCCCAGAGCAAGGCTGAACTCACGTTCAAGTATACCATCAGAATTGGCCTTATTTGGTCAGATTCAGGGAGTATTTTTACACTTTCCTCCTCTGTTATTTTATTTTAGAGACAGAGTTTCTCTGTGAAAATAGTCCTAGATGTCCTGGAATTTGCTTTTTAGATCAGGCTAGCCTCGAACTCACAGAGATCCACCTGCCTCTCAAGTGCTGGGATTAAAGGGGTGGGCCACCACCCGCCCTGCGTCCTGTGTTATTTTATATCCATGTTTTTGTTCATGGTTCCTGCCTTATAACTTTCTCCCCAAGTAAGCCCACAGAAACTCTAGAGTCCCTTTTACTCAAGTGGGTCCAAAAACTTCTTAATCTTCCCAAGTCTTCCTATTACAAGTGACCATAAATTCCTTGATCTATCCTTTGATCATTTCAGAAGGGTCCTGTCCTGTGCCTGAGAGGAAGGAATGCTGAGAAATCAGTAAGCGTTACATTATGTTATATCTTTGGTATACAAATGCATTTTAGCATTACTGTCCTTGTTTTGGTCACACCTGTGCAATACAGTCTCCATAGGAGTCTATGAAGACAGTGTTCTGCAGGCTATGTACTGCAAAACATACAGTAGTTGTTCAAAAACCTGTCTACATGCCAAGATGGTGGTGCACTCCAACTCCATGAAGCAGAGTATCTGAGATACTTTCAGACTAGCCCTCAGCTTCTCTTCATCTGATTGATTTATTTACATTCCTGAAATAGCCTTTATAAGCCGGGCGTTGGTGGCACACGCCTTTAATCCCAGCACTCGGGAGGCAGAGGCAGGTGGATCTCTGTGAGTTCGAGACCATTTGGTATACAAGAGCTAGTTCCAGGACAGAGAAACCCTGTCTCGAAAAACCAAAAAAAAAAAAAAAAAAAAAAAAAAAAAAAAAAAAAAAAAAAAAAGCCTTTATAATAAGGTGGTAAATATATGCACGTTTTTGCTGGATTCTGTAAGCTGGAACATCCCACTATAGTGGCACAAACCTTTAATTCCAACACCTGGAAGGCAGAGACAGGTGGATCTCTCTGATTTTGAGGCCAGCCAGGTCTATTTAGTGAGACTATGCCGTAAAAGAGCTATTTGAACACAAACTTGTAGTTTGATAGAGGCAGTCTTGGGAAGGGAGGCCCCATCCTGGATCTGATTCCATCTCCAGGTAGAGAGAAGTTAGGTTGTCTTTTACATTTATTTGTGTGTCTGTCTCTATGTATGTATGCATTTACATGCCATAATGAGAGTGTGGAGTTGTCCATTCTCTTTTTCTACCATGTGTGTTCCAGAGACCAAACTCAGGCCGCCAGGCTTGGCACCAAGCATTTTTACCTGCTGAACCATCTAGCCAGCCTCAAGTAGTTGGTTTTTGTCCATAGTTCCTGGCTCAAAATTTCTTCCCTAATGCAGGCCATAAGCTAAAATTCCTCTTACCCAACATAGATCAGAAAACCCTAATCTTTTCCAGACTTTCTGCTCTGGAGTTCATCATAAACAAATTGTTTTCATGGAACCATCTATCAGAACTGAATTAAATGAGAAGAAACCCAGTTGGTATTGACTGCTTACTTGCAGGTTGGTGGGAAGAAGTCTAGTGTGTGTGTGCGTGCGTGCGTGCGTGCGTGCGTGCGTGTGTGTGTGTGTGTGTGTGTGTACTTGCACAGAGACCAGAGGAGGGCATTGGGTATCTCTGCCTTATTTCCTAGAGATAGGGTCTTTCACTCAACCTAGAGTTAGGCTAACAACAACCAAACACCAGTGATCTGTCTCCACTCTCCACAATGCTAGAGTTACAAGCTCATGTGGCCATGGGCTTTTTTTAACATGGGTGCTTAGGATTTGAACTCAGGTCCTCACGCTTGCACAGCAAGTGCTCTTACCCACTAAGTGATCTCCCCGGAACCCCTTTATGCCTTTTGAGGTCACAAAAAGCTTTTGTGTTGATAAAGAAAAAGGTTTGTTTTTCTACACATTTCCTAAATCTGCTAAAGGGTATACAAATGAAGGAAATCCTGTAATATCTAGAGTGTTCTTGAAAACTAAAAAACAATTTATAAACTGTCAACACGAATTCCAACATCAATCATATCTGATGTCTAACTGTAGCTGATTAACATCCAAACCCTTGGTTATAACTCAGCAATACCTGTAAAACCACAGGGTACATGCAGAGCCCCAGGGACTATTCCTCAAAGTGCCTTCAAGGACACTAAGTTCACCTTTTCCCCAAGAGTATTAGCAAGTAGGTGATCATTGATTTCATTAGCATGCAAGGTGCCTACTGTGAACACTCTGGTCATTTCATAATTAGTCACATCATCATTTCTTTAGTATAGGTTAGCAGCACGGTGACATAAGCAGATTAACTCTGGAAGCAACTGCAGTGAGCACCGCAATGCCCATTAAACTCATAAGGAGGACCAGGTACAGGTTGGCATATCTTCTCGAAACAGTGACAAAACCCCAATTGTTTTCCACACATGCACCTCCCAAAGGCCCTGGCCTCCTGACGCTGTAGGGAATGCCTTCCAAAGTTTCCTCAGTGTGATCACCAGCATTTACAAATTAGGAAACTCAAACTGCACACCTTGCTCTGCAACTCATTCCTTAGGGATGAACATCCTTCAGCCCAAGCAGCCCCACCATATTCCAGAATGGGACAGCATGACAACAGCAGCCTTGCAAGGCTGATCAGTGGCCTTACAAAAGGCAGTGCTGTGCAGGATATGGAGAGCTGGAGCCAGAAGAGCTATTCTCTGAAGCAGTGAGCCAGGTTTTCTCAGTGCCACAGACCTTCCTTTGAAATTTTATTTTCCAGATTGAGACTTGGACAATCTGGCTGAAAATTGAGATAAAAACAATACCCTTAAAGCACACTATGGCTACATTACTGCTCAATTTCAAGTGATCAGAACAAAGGAAACTTAAGAGCCTTTCCCTCCTGTCTGGATATCCTGGCTAGCACAGGCTGTGCACAGCGAGAGGAGCTCAAGCAGCGCAGCTGACTGCTCGCAGACCCTCACCAAGTTTGTCTGTGGATGAGATAATGTCAGCGGGCACGGAGGAGTCCAGATCAGCATCCAAAATCCCCAGGGGGTCCAGCTGTGCTACATGGTGCCCTCGTATCTATGAGTGGGCCAACAATGAGAGGGAAGGACACACACAAAAGGACAGGAGAAAAAAAAGAGGGAAGGGGCAAAAAAAAGTAAAATAACATTAAAATTAGCATTTACATATTAATTCTCACCCACGTTTGAAGAAACAGTTACCGGAGCATCATCAAAATTTACACAACTAATTCCGAGAGGATCAAGTTTTGCAATGTGGTGACCCCTGACCTGGAATAATAACACAAGCAAGTCATTAAGTAGATCCAGTAAGCTGTGGGAAGGGGTAAAAGAGTTATACTTCACACAAATCTTTTCTCAGAAAGGAACATAGCTCAATGTTCCATAACACAGAATTATTTCTTTAAAAAGTTTAAAACAGTTTATTTTAAAATGCATTACTGTGAGGTGGGCCTAGTATCACAGACCTATAACCTAAGATACTTAACAAGATTGAAGCAGAGAACTTAGTGAGATTCTGTCTCAACGTAAGAGAGCTAAGGATACATATATAGCTCAATGACAGAGCACTTGCTTAGCAAAACTCAAGGCCATAGCTTCAATTTCCAGTACACACACACACACACACACACACACACACACACACAACACACACACACCACACACAATCCAACAATCCAAAGCATTATTGTACATATATGCCCTTTTATGAGGATAAAAAAGGAATATATTTCTCAAGTTATAATAAACTTGGATATTTAAAGCTGAGCATTGGTGGTGCACACCTTTAATCCCAGCACTTGGGAGGCAGCGGCAGGCAAATCTCTGAGTTTGAAGCCAGCCTGGTCTACAGAGCCAGTTCCAGGACAGGCTCCAAAGCAAAACAGAGAAACCCCATGTCCAAAGAACAACAACAACAAAAAAATAAACTTGGGTATTTAAAAATAAACTTTATCTTGGGGATCTTTAGTTTCTCTAGATCAATGGAAATGAGATATGCTGGGAGAATTATTACTCTAGTGGGAAGACAATTATTTCCCCAAGGAAGAAAATGAAGGCTTAGGTGCTGGCTGAGCTTGAAGGGAATAAACAAGATGCCATCTTATTAAGTGAAGGTTTGCTTTACTATATATATCTAAGTATGTGGAGGACTAAGGGCTCTGACCCTAATGCTGTACAGAGTAGGTCACACATAGAACAGAATCTCCCACTACTACATCAGTTTAAAGCATTTGATCTGAACTATTTAAAAAAAAAAACAAAACAAAACCAAAAAAAAAAACCAGAGGGGGCTAGAGAGGAGGCTCAGTACTTAAAGAGCACTGCTCTTCCAGAGGACCCAGCTTCCATTCCCAGCATGGAGGCTAAACAACCAATGCCTCCATGGGCACCAGGTACATATGTGGTGCACACACATGCATGAAGGCAAAATAACCACTCACAGAAAATATTATAAGACAAAAAAATAAGAGACTGGGGTAGAGCTCAGTGGCAGAGCACCTGTGAACCACTTGTATACCCACATGCTGCATCCAATCTCCAGCACCATCAAAAAAACAAAGGCAGGGGAGGTGGGGAAATCCCTTTCATTTAAAAATTTTCAAAAAATATATTTCTGAGACAGGGCCTACTACTATGTAGCCCTAGTTGGCATGGAACTCATTGTGTAGACCAGGCTGGCTTTAAACACACAGAGAAATACCTGCATCTGCCTCCCAAGTGCTGGAATTAAACATGTGTGCCACCATACTCAGAAAATTCCTTCAAGTTTAAGTGGATTTGTTGTTTTTCAGTTAGGAATATTTCTGTTACAGTTCTTTCTACCAATTTGAGAAGGTCAGCAGGTGATGAGAAGTCACTAGAAACTAGATTAAAAACCTTACTGCAGCCAACTGTATGGAGCATTTGATCAGGGCTATAGCATTTACAGCACTGTGGACGTCTACCCAAGTCAGCTCACATGTCCCAAGAAGAGTCCTTACCCAAGAGTATGGTAGGAAAGACTGAGGACCCAGGACTTTCCTGAACCACCACCACCAGAAAATCGAAGCATAAGGCTGAAACAAGAGCTCAGGGCAAACTCCCTAGATGCTACTGCTTTGTCCATGCTATAGGCAGTGGAGCCTGGACTCTCCTCCTCTAGGAGGAGGCTTCCTGGTTTATCTTTCTGTACCTTTCCTCCTCAGATCTACTCAAACTATAAGGTCTTTATTCTGGCTCCCCAACCGAAGTGGGCATGGAGGAAAACCTTTGGTTATTGTGCTTAGGTGGAAAAAGGCCTGGGAAAACAGAGCCCAGTCATGCTGAACATATCTGATGAGGCTGGCTGCTTGCCAGCAGAACTGAGATATAATATCCTTGTCTCACACCCATTTTGCAGATTCAGATACTCTACTCTCTGGCTTCTGCCTCTAAACTGTATGCATTTACTCTTTTATAGTATTCAGCTGTAATTGAGATGGGACACTGATCCGTCAATTGTGCAACACCCTGCCAGGCCCACATACAGAGTTGTCTATTTATGAATAGAAATCATGAGCTATTATGAGACAGACCATTAAAGCAGAAGAATTGCTTAAGTAGGGGTAGTCTTGCTTCTTTCTCTTGTATATTTCACCAAAGCAGGAAGGATACAGCTGGCATTTGGAAGAGAAGTAAAACAACACACATCGAGAAAGGCCTAGGGAATACTGTAACCTGTATGATACTGATGGACAGCCTCTGCTTACCTGATATGCCCTGATGAGAGATTGTACTGCCAAATGGTCTTCCACAAGTTTGTCGACATTAGGTTGTGCCTCCACCAGGGACTGTGCATGGGCCATGGTAGCCAGGGAGCTTCGACTCAGGGAAAGGGGACTCTGGTAGGCAGTACCCGGAGGGGCTCCAGCATTGGTGTTTCGGAAAAAAATGTCCCATGACTAAAGACAAAAAGAACAGTTATGTGACTCTCCCTTAAATACCATACAGAACTGTCCTCTACCAAAAGGCAACACTGTCATTCCTTTATATATTACTTTAGATTCTAATAATTTAACCTGCATTTTGTATTATAAATTTTTACACATTTTAAAATATTTAAAGATACATTTTTTTTTTCGGAGATAGGGTTTCTCTGTGTAGCTTTGGAGCCTATCCTGACACTTGCTCTGTAGACCAGGCTAGCCTCAAATTCACAGAGATTCACCTGCCTCTGCTTCCCAAGTGCTGGGATTAAAGGTATGCACCACCACCACCCCAATAGATATATGTATTTTTAAATTTTTACTTATTTTTATTTCTGTGTAGATGTGTGTCTTAGGGTTTTCATTGCTGTGGAGAAATATCATGATCATGGCAATGCTAATAAAGAAAACATTTAATTGGGGTGACTCAATTATAGGCCAGAGGTTCAGTCCATTATCATCATGGTGGGGAACATGGTGGCATCTAGGCTTATGTGGAGCTGGAGCTGAGATCCTTGTATCTTGACTCAGAGGTAGCAGGAAATTGACTGAGACACTGGGTGGTATCCTGAGTATAGGAATCCTCAAAGCCTGTCCCCTAACAGTGACACTTCCTCCAACAAAACCACACCTCCAAATAATGCCACTCTGGCTCCCACCAAAACTCACCCTGGCTCTTTCTCTAATGTGGGAGAGAGCCACATTTCTACCTAAATGGGGAAAATGGAAGAGATGACTGTTAGCATCCCATTCAGATCTGCCAGGTTCCATACCAGACATCTAGAAAATGGCTATCCACAAAATTAGATGGATATCCCCAGGTGCTTCTGACTTCATGGAGCCTTTTTAGCAGGTCCAAAAGAGCTCCCTACATTCGGAAGCAGGAATGACCAATGACGGCATACTTTGGCTGTCCACCCTTTTGGAAGCAGACATTAAAGAAGACTGTATACTTTGGCTAGAGGTGCTTGTTCTAGAAGCAGATGTGATCAAAGACAGCACATGTGAGTATCTAATGGTCTACAAGAAATGACCATGGAACACATGGTTTAGTGGTCCATCTTCGAATACTCAATCCAAGAAATCATTAGATAGCTCTCGCCGGTCTACACCCCGGCCCTCAGTAAAAATCTCTCCAATATAGCAGCAAAGAAGGTTCTATATCACTACAAACTAGCTCCAGTAGCTGGCTCACTTAGTCCAACCCTGACACTCATGACCTTAGGGCTGCAAGATTGGCATAGCCCTGACAACAAGTAGCCCATGAAGAACAGCACAACCCAAACCGCCTTCTTTTTATCTTCATAGTCGGGGAATCAAACCCAGGGCCTCTTATTAACCATGTAGGCTCTCTACCACTGAACTAAATCCAAAGCATGCTTTCTTCCTTTATTTTCCTTAAAAAAAAAATTATTTATTATGTACATAGTGTTCTGCCTGCATGTATGTCTGCAAGCCAGAGGCCAGAAGAGGTCACAAGATTTCATTACAGATGGTTGTGAGCCACCATGTGGTTGCTGGGCTTGAACTCAGGACCTCTGGAAGAGAATCAGTGCTCGTAACCTCTGAGCCATCTCTCCAGCCCCTCTTCCTTTATTTTCTAACAAGGTCTCATGTGTCCAAGGATGGTCTTAAACTTGCTATGTAGCTAGGATGACCTTGAACTTCTTATCCCTTGTCTCTACTCTTTTAAAATGCTGGGGTTCCACTTGTGTGCCACCATACCTGGCTTACACAGTGCTGGAGATCAAACTGAGGACTTTGTGCATATTATGAAAGCACTCTACCAACTAGAGCCACAACCCCAGAACTCAAACTTTGTCTCTTAGATAGGGTCTCACTATAGTAAAATATCAAAATGTTTGAAGCCAAGAATGATGGAGTACTCAGGAAAGTAAGGCAGGAGAATTGACAACTCAAGGATAGCCTATGCTACACAGACAGACACTCAAATTGGAGAAGGAACAGGTACAGCAGCAGGGCCTGATTTTGAAGGCTAAAACTCATAAGGCTAAAAAACAGGAAGATGAGTTCAATGCTAGAGCTGGGAATATAGCTCAGTTGGTAAAATGGTTGACACATTAGCATGAGGGCCTGAGTCTGATCTTCATATAAGAGTCAGGTGTGCATCTATAATTCTTGTCCTGGGGAGGTAAAGATCATATCTAAGGCTTGCTAGCCAGTTAAGTTAGTCAAATTGGCAGACTCCAGGTTCAAAGCTCTGCCTCAAAAAATAAAGTAGGGAGGCTAAGGTCATGGATATACAAACATGAGGACCTGAGTTCAAATCCTGAGCACACATATAAAGAAGTGGGGGCACAGTGGCATCACACCCAGTTCCCCAAGACTCTCTTTTGTGTTTAAAAAACTCCAGGTGATTTTCAATTGGCTGGAAACAACAGACAGAAACTGCTTATACTAAAGTTGGTCACGAAAAACAAAACAAAACAGGTTCATACCAGTACTCTTGCATTTCCAGAGAGGAAAATGAAGGGAATGCAGCTCCAGTGGCTCTTCTCAGACAAACTGACAGAGAGCCCCCATACTGGGTTGGGACTGTGCATGAAGATCCCCCTTGGAACCTTGACTGTTGTCACACTAATAGGTAATCATCAAAGGTTTCCATATACAGCAAGCTGACTACATCTCCTTGGCAAAACTCACAGTACATACACTGAATAAAAGTGAAAGTTATTATTTGGCCCACATATGAGGCCACAGGTAACCAAAATGTATGTACCTGTGCAAGGTCAGAAGCACCCCTACCTACTGACCACACTTTCTTCCCAATAGCCTTAATGAAACAACTTCCTTCTTGGGAAGACCAGAGGCCATTTCTCTCTTGCCTCTGCAACCCTGCATCTTACCCACTGCTCCCATTCCCCCAGCCCTGCCTTTATCTCTCCAACCCCTGATGCGCCAACATCCATGTCATTGTCTTCTATAATATCCCAGCTCTGGGTCTGGGGTTCTCTGTAGGCTTTAGAGACCTTACTACTGACCACCTACTCCTAGATCCTTGCCTTCCCTGCGTCCTCCTGAGGTATCCTTTCATTCACCTCACACAGGTGTCACTGCTAACACCCAGTTTACTATTATCTTTGGAAAGGGTTCCCCTTACCCTAATTCCAGCCCTGTTGGTCTCCTGCATTTATCTCAACTTGAGAGTCTATTATTTGTCACCAGTCTATCTCCATGCTGCCACCACAACTAAAGTCTATCCCCACAGGGATGAAGGAGAACACCACTAAGCTGAGATATTAGTGCTTGGCCTGCACAAGAGGAAGCTTCTGCAAATGTGAGAAAAGCTTCAGGGGAAAAATAAGGTCAATTCCCTCACCCCCACTTCCTGTTCAGTGCAAACTGGAGAACAGAAGAGGCCACCCATTAAGGAAAGTAACAGTATTGGTGGCATTGATGAGAACCTGGCCAACTCCAATCTTGTGGTGAGTGAGAAAAATGGGCCTAAGTTTTCTGTTTGTCTGAGTCAAATTTATTCCTACCTTCACTATCCCTTGCTATCATTTGAACAAAGCCCATGGTCAATGTGAAAAAGGGCAGTAATTTCTACCTTCAGAAATGTGTCCAGGGACCGGGAAGAAGCAAAAAGAAAGCAAACACCAGCTGGATGGCTGGGAAATGTGATTTTACAGCACAGGAATGGTTTCTTTTCCACAAGACAGAGTTGGACTCTGGATCCAGGAGAATGAAGATGGTGGTGGAGACTTCTAAGTCATGCTGACCTTTGTTCATGTTCCCAAGTCCACCACACCCATTTCTAAGGTCATCTGCCTCTCCAACCTCTTGCTTGGCATGTTTTGCAATTAATAAGAAAAATATTTGTCTCCTTGTGTAGATTAGTATTAGACTGTATAAAGTTCACAACATTCACATCTCACCAGAGATAAAGTCCTTCATAAAAAAGAAAAAGGTTAAAATATCACAGTAATTGGGCAAGGTTATAAACAACACTCAAGGGGCATGAAGCTGTCAGGAAAATTAGGTCTGGAAAAGAGGCACAGGAGGTGCCTATCCCAAGGCACTAGTCTCTGCACCTACTAAGCAATTCTGGGACTCTCAGAAAGTATACATAGTTTTTTTTTTTTGTTTTTTTTTTTTGGTTTTTTGTTTGTTTGTTTCTTTTCTTTTTTTGGTTGATTGAACCTGTGTGCATACATGTTTATGTATAAGAGGAATTTGTGGGTCATGTGTGTGCACATGGATGTGGGCGCCAGGGGTATCACTTTCCACAACTGTTCTTTACCATAGCTTTTTCAGACAGAGTCTCTTACTGTACTTTGGGCTCACTGGTAGAGATAGACTGGCTTGCTAGAAAGCTCCAGGGATCCTACTGTCTCCACCTCCCCAGTGATGGGACTACAGGGATGCACTGCCCGCTGCAGTCATATTTTACATGGGTGCTAGGGATTCAATTCAGGCCATTGCTTTACTAACTGAGCCATCCCACTAGCTCTCTCTCTATATATTTTTCCTTTAAAAAGAGTTATCCAAAGAAAAAGAAAAAAAAAAAGAGTTGTCCAGCTGGTGGTGCATGCCTTTAATTGCAGCACTCAGGACGCACAGATGGGTGGATCTCTGTGAGTTTGAGGCTAACCTGGTCTGCTGTGTGAGTTCTAGGACAGCCTCCAAAGTTAAGAGAAACCCTATTTTGAAAAACAAAAGATAATGATAATAATAATAATAATAATAATAATAATAATAATAATAATAATAATAATAGTTGTACAATGTATGTGGGGGGTAGGGGAAGTGTTTTTATTTTGAGACAGGGTCTTACTCTGTATCCCAGGCTAGTCTTGAACTCATAGAGATCCACCTGTCTCAGTCTCCCCAATGCTGGGGATTAAAGCTATGCCTCACCATGCCTAGCAAAAACATGGTTTTTAAAAACCTGTTTCTGAGCCAGACGGTAGTGGCGCACGCCTTTAATCCCAGCACTTCGAGACCAGCCTGGTCTATAAGAGCTAGTTCCAGGACAGCCTCCAAAGCCACAGGGAAACCCTGTCTCGAAAAACCAAACCAAACCAAAACAAAACAAAAAACCTGTTTCTGGCCGGGCAGTATTGGTGCATACCATACTTTTGACCCCAGCACTTGGGAGGCAGAGGCAGGCGGATCTCTGTGAGTTCAAGTCCAGTCTGGTGTACAAAGTTGAGTTCTAGGACAGTCAGGATTACAGAGAGAAAGAAAGCCTGTCTCAAAAAAAAAAAAAAAAAAAAAAAAAAAAAAAAAAAAAGCAAACAAACAAAAACAACAACCATTTCTGGGGCCAGTGATGTGGCTCTGTGGTTAAGGGCACAAGCCTGGCAACCTGAGTTCAATCCCTGGAGCCCATGATGGAAGAAAAGAACCAACTCTGAGCTGTCCTCTGACTTCCACATGCATACCATGGCTCTCAAAATAAATATAAAAGCAATTAATAAAAATCTATTTCTGGTCCAATTCAACAAACATCCAATCCATTAAAAGGCTAATTATATGAATCATGCTTTAAGGTTTGGGAACAAGAAGACAAATTAAAGTGAGCTTCTACTCTCAAGGAAGATAAGAAAAGTAAATTCACAAAATGTACAATGTTCACAATTGCAGAGAAGAGAGGGCACTTATTTACAGGGCATTTTAATGCCCTGAGTCTTGAAGAGCAGGTGGGACCCATGGCAGCTGAAGGGAGAAAAGATCACATGCGAAGACCATGACAGCTACATCAAGAAGGTAAGATGGTATGGGAAGAACCAGACTAGGAAGCTGTGCTGAAAGCAGGACCTGGGACACAACACTTGAGGGCACACTGCTTAACTATCCTGTGGGGAGCCACCACCTAACTGGACACTGGCTAACCTTTGCCACCCAATGCTAACAGGAGGAGAGCGCTTACAGAAGAGGAGCTCATGTCTTCCTGCCAATCTTCCATAAGTGGGTTTAAAGTTATAACCTTTCTGCCAAGATGACTTGAAACAGAACAGATTTCAAATGCAAATAACTTTAATACTGTGGTTGAAATAAAATGAAATCTGAGTTTCCACTTTTTTTATAGAAAACCAAACACTCTTAGTCATATACTGGTGCCAGCCAAATAACCAAGGACATGTGACAATAATCCAGTGATATGGGAGGGGCAGGCTCAAAGGCCTATCTACCACTGATAAATTTTTGATGAAGCCCAGCACTCTCAAATCTATATCCTCAATTATTAAGTTCAAATGCTAATTATACTTACTGTTATCAGTATGAGTTACAGGGAAATGAGTGAAAGCCAACAATAAGGGTTTCCTTTAAGCTTTGCTCACCCAGTGCCCTATGATCACCTACCCACAGGATGGTGAGTGCAACTTTGAGGTGCAAGCCCTGCTGTTCTAGCTATAGCACACATAGGCAAGACCTGCTACATGCTATTACCCGCCCCTCCTCCAAACCTATGAATCTGTTCTCTCAGGATGAGTCCTTCCAGAAAACACCCTGGGAATGATTTCAAATGTGAATGTGTGACTACCTTGTATGAACAGGTATCAGAGTCAATTTGAATGTAGCCAGAGTAAAGGCTACAAACATTCAAAAGAATTCAAGAGGGTAATTCTAGCACCTAGGAGGCAGAGGCAGGTGGATCTCTATGAGTTTGAGGCCAACCTGGTCTGTAGAGTGAGTTCTAGGACAGCCAGAGCTGTTACACAGACAACCTGTCTCAAAAACCCAAGATTCAAGAGGGAGAGCTGAACTTCAGACACTTCTATACACTCAGGCAATCCCTAGGCAGGAAGTCTCTTTTCCAGCAAGACAGGACCACTGCCCAGCACTACCCCATCTGAGACAAAACCTCAGGTACATTGTAATCCATATCTGCTGATACTACAAACCCATTACAAGCTAGTTAAAACTAGAGACCTGATGGGAACATGCATGTTAATTCCATTACTCTTGAGGCTGACAGCCTGTAAATAATAGTATTGTTACCTAGCAGGAAAAAAAAAAAATCAAAAGAAACTAACAAAAAAACCCCTAGGGTAATTACTATTAGATGTCAGCAAAAACACCAAATGAATGCATGATCCATTACAACAATGCTGTTGTTTTCACAGTACAGTATAGGTGACAGAAGTTTATAAACTTTCTGTCTAGGTATGTGAATTAAATTGTGATGGATACCTAAGACTGACAAAGAAAAGCTCCCTTAGCTCTGACCTATAGAGTGTACTGTAAGTAAAAGGCATGTTGCACTAAACTACAGGTAGCCATACTATCAGATCACAGTCAAACAGGCCAGAGGCTAGCCAGTCAGTCATACATGGTCTTCCACCCATACACATGCCCTGCCTCTTCATCTCTTACAGTAGATAAGAGTCTCACTCTCTTCAGCCCTTGAAGGCAGACCTCAACCTGTCTTTTTTTATTATTTAAATTCTTTAATTACTACTCATATTTACATATCCACCCCCCCATTCCCTCGCCCTCCCATCCTCCCAAGTTCCCCACTAACTCCCCCCAACCCGTCCCCCAACTCCTCCCCAGGGATAGTGAGGCCCTCCACCAGGGACCTTCAAAGTCCATCATATCATTTGGGGGAGGGCCTAGGCCCTCCTTGCTGTATCTGGGCTGCAATAGTATCCCTCCATAGTGACTGGGCTCCCAAAGTCCATTTGTGCTCTAGGGTTAAAGACTGGCTCTACTGTTAGAGGTCCCATAGACTATCTTGGCCTCCTAGCTGGCACCCACATTCAGAGGGCTTAGTTCAGTCCAATGCTGTTTCCCCAGGTTTATGACTAGGGGCTCCATGTTCTCACTAGGTCAGGTCAACTCAACCTGCTCTTACCAATATAATGAGCAACAGCAGGAGGCCTAAGCCCAGAACTCAGAAACTCTGCAGCCACTCCTCATCACTGGACCTTTCCTAAAACTAAGACTGCAACGCCTGAGAGGCAGGCAGCAACTACTGCAAGCTATGACTGAGGCCTTCATAGACCCTGCCTAGAGTTATCTTGGCTGCATGGGATCACTATGGGAAACCAGAGGCCGCCAGCTGATTGAATCAAGAGAAACATCATACGGTTACCACTTTAAGATGCAGTTTGGGAATGGTTTGTTATACCAATGCCCTAGAGAACTTAGCTTTTCCCATAGGAAAGTTTTGTTTGTTTTTGTTTTGTTTTTGTTTTTCGAGACAGGGTTTCTCTGTGTAGCTTTGGAGCCTATTCTGGCACTCGCTCTTCCATAGGAAAGTATTATAGCAACATATCCTGTGACTCTTCTCTTAAGTAGACTCAGGACATTCTGTAGGAAAGAAGAACACTTATCTCTGCCCAGATCTGCACATGACACAACTCATGAGAAACCAGTCAAAAAGTGGTTATCTGGAGTCATCTGTGTCAATCTGGCTGGGGCCCATTTGCATAAGTAGCAACTAGTTTTGTCCTCCACAGTACTGACTGGGACTTTTGAGGGGGTTCTAGCCTAGTTGGGTAAAGCAGCTGCTCCAAGATTTCTTGCAGAATGCTGAGGCTTCAAGTCACCAGCTCCTTGGCTCACAATATAGTTAAGCCAGAGTTCCAAGGGCCTAAGACTAGCAGGACAGCCTTGAATGGAGGGAGGAAGCCAGAGTATAGGAATCCTCAAGATTGAACAGGCTGACGCCGGGCGTTGGTGGCGCACGCCTTTAATCCCAGCACTCGGGAGGCAGAGGCAGGTGGATCTCTGTCCTCCAAAGCCACAGAGAAACCTTGTCTTGAAAAACCAAAAGAAAAGATTGAATAGGCTGTCTCTACAATGTGATAACTTCAGTACCCATGCAATGTAGAGAAAATGAGCTACTTTTTGGACTTACAAACTTAGCTCTTTGATTTTTTTCACAAGAACATTCTGGCTGCTCATGGATAGACTGGCCTTAAGTAACTCAATTCTTTTCATTGTTGGTGCTTATATTTCCCTTAAGATTTATTTTGGTTTCTACCTTCGATCCTGATTTTTTGGTTTTGGTTTTGCTTTAAAATACAGTACAAGGAGACAGTCAACAACAACAAATCCATAAAAGATGCAATGATTGTCAGAGTAGTTTCTCCCTTCCACTTGCCAGGAGATAGTTCTCAAGGCCACCCTGGCCAGCCTCACTCTCCTACAGAATAGGGTTCACACACGCACCTAACAAGATACGAAATAAGCAAACACCTTTTGACCTAACCTTGGAACTTTTTCTAGATTCCTTTAGAACCTTTCCTCCCAACCCACCACTTGCTGAGGTTATACACCCTTGCTAAGTCCCTTCACTTTGTCCCTTACTTCCAACCCTGCCCTTTGTCTCTCAAAGCTCAGAACTTCCTACACTTCCTTTCAGAAGTTCAAGGGTTCTCTCCCCAGTTAGTGAGTCAAATCACATGCATTACTAGTAAACAGAAACCATTCAGGACACAGTTCTCACATCAACAAAACTGTCATGATTTGCAAACTGACACAAGACAGGTAAAGATGCTGCTTTCTAATTCCCGCTTCTTTCAGGAGTTAAGGCATGTCCCTAACTGAACCACAAATGCAAACCCATTAGAAGCACAATATTGTGCTCAAGTTGGAGCTGGTATAGTTAGTTTAACATAAAAAGATGCAATTGCTGAAACCACTCCTGACAGAAGTAGTTGAAGATCATTGTGAGGCAACTTTAAAGTCTTGATTGTTGAAATCCTACTTAAGTTGACTATGGACTTCAAGTATGTATTATTTTCATAATCATTCAAAATCAACTACAAGATCAAAATATGGCCGAGAAGGCAGCTCAGTCAGTAAAGTGGTTATCATGCAAGTGTGAGGACCTGAATTTGATTCCTATATCCCATACAAAAAATCAAACCAAACCAAACAAAAAATAGGCACAGTGATACCCACCTATAGTTCCAGCATTGGAGAGGTAGAGACAGAGCATCTGGGGTTCACTGGTCATCCAGCCTAGCCTACTCAATGAGCTCCAGGACAGTAAGAAACCCTATCTCAAAACACAAAGTAGATGGCTTCTGAGGACAACACCTGGGCTGACCTCTGACTTCTACATGTATACCCACATGTATATGGGTACATATACAGGCATACAAAAGTAATATACCTAAAAAACAAACTAAAACTGGAGGGCTAGGGATAGAGTTCAGTGGTACAGTGCTTGACTAGATACATAAGGTACAAGTGTAAAGCTTTAATACCACAAATAAAGAGGAAGAACATTTATATACCTTAGTGGTAGAATGCATACTTAGTCAATTACCAGTACCTTGTAAATAAAAATAAATCATAAATAAAATAAATTTTTAGGGGTTGAGGAGATACCTTAGCAGGAAAAATGTTTGCCAGGAAAACATGAAGTCCTGAGTTCATTTAATAGCTGGGTGTGATGGCATAGGCCTGTAATCTCTGAACTGCGAGTGGGGTTGAGACAGGCAGACACCCAGAGTCAGTCAATACAATCAGTAAGCTTTGATTTAGTTTGAGACCCTGCTTTAAAACAAAGTGGGCAGCAATACAGGAAGACCCCAACATTGACCTCTGGCCCACACCTACACATGTGCACACATGCACACTAAAAAACAAAAACAATGAAACACAAACAAAACACTCTGGAAAACGAATTTCAATTGCTAAATGACATTACCTAAAATGTTTTCTGGTCATCTACAGTGGTATATGCCTTTAATCCCAGCACTCAGAAGGCAGAAGCAGCTGGTCTCTATGTGTCTGATTGAGGCCAGCCTGCTCTACACAGCCAGTTCCAGCCAACGGGCACTATATGATGAAACCCTGTCTAAAAATATTGTTAATTCAAAGAAACTTTTCTGAATTCCTCCCAGAAATAACCCCTAAAACAGTACCAGAGTGATATCCTGCAGACAGTTCAACATAGCTGCTCTCCCTTTCAGAAGAACACAGTGACTACAAAACTAACCCATAGGTGCCTGCTCTGAGAAGAAACCCCATGGCAGCACAGAAATGGGCAAAGGGATAGAAGGATGCCATTTTCTCAGGATAGGCTCCAAAGCTACACAGAGAAACCATGTCACAAAAGAAAGAAAGAAAGAAAGAAAGATGCCATTTTCTAAGTGCAGTCAAAGCAGTTGTCACTACCATGGAGTGAAAAGATGAATGTCACTTGTAATGTAAATTATGCATGTGAGTTGTATGCTTGGCTAGTTCTCACTGTTTTAAAAATATAAAAGTGTTGGTGCACTTTAATCC
This sequence comes from Cricetulus griseus, assembly GCF_003668045.3. Lineage (NCBI taxonomy): Eukaryota > Metazoa > Chordata > Mammalia > Rodentia > Cricetidae > Cricetulus > Cricetulus griseus. The sequence continues at coordinate 98,567,451 of NW_023276807.1, forward strand.
CAGGACTCAGGAGTTAGAGGCCAGCCTAGTCTACAGAGTTCCAGGATTGTCAGGGCTGTTACAGGGAAATCCTGTCTTGAAAAGCCAAAAAAAAACACCAAAAACCCCACAGAAGGAGTTGTTAGCATTCTATGTATCACCAACATATTAAGATATTGAAAAGAAGAAAACAGGCCACCACCAAAGATTCTTAAGAACATGCAATGAGAAATACACCTCTGGGGGTGGGGCACACGCCTTTAATCCCAGCACTCAGGAGGCAGAGGCAGTCAGATCTCTGTGAGTTCGAGGCCAGCCTGGTCTCCAGAGCGAGTGCCAGGATAGGCTCCAAAGCTACACAGAGAAACCCTGTCTCGAAAACAACACAAAGGAAGGAAGGAAGGAAGGCAGGAAGGAAGGCAGGAAGGAAGGCAGGAAGGAAGGAAGGAAGGAAACAAGGAAGGAAGGAAGGAAGGAAGGAAGGAAGGAAGGAAGGAAGGAAGGAAATACACCTCTCAGAGAGGACCAAACTCAGAACAAAAGGACAGCAGACCTGGTGCACAGGCAGATCAAGTCAGAAGATAGAACATCATGAGACAGCACAGGAAGAAGGGACATAGGAGTTCTGTCTTGTTGCAATACTTTTGCCACACATATAATTTTCACAATTACACATTCTTTCTTTTATCTATGGAACGCTGGGAATTGAACCAGGGGTCTCATATATGTTAGGCAAACATAGTACTACTAAACTACACCCCTAGCCATCTTTTTGTTTTTTAAACTAGTTTATTTAAATTTATTTTATGTGCATTGGTGTGAAGGTATTAGATCTCCTGGAACTGGAGTTATAGACAGTTGTGAGCTGCCTTGTGGGTGCTAGGAATTGAACCCCGGTCCTCTGGAAGAACAGCCAGTGCTCTTAACCGCTGAGCCATCTCTCCAGCCCCGACCCCCTAGCCATCTTAAAAATAAAAGTTGCTTCTGTGGCTATTGTTTTTTGAAACAGGTTTCTCTGTGTAACAGACCTAGCTGTTCTGAAACTCACTCTGTACACCAGACTGGCCTCAAAGTCAGAGATCCCAATTCAGACCTAGGCAGTGGTGGTGCATCTCTGTGAGTTCAAGACCAGCTTGGTCTAAAGAGAAAGTTCCTGGACAGCCAGGGATATATAGAGAAACTCTAAAAAAAAAAAAAAAATCCCAATTTGGTACCCAGAATCTATGTCAGGATGCTCAAAATTATCTGTAATTCCTAGACCAGGGAATTTGATGCCTCTAGCCTCCCAATATACACGCATCCTTACTCATAATTTAAAATAATAAAATAACTCTTTAAAGCATAAAACCAAACGTAAAAGATCAATTTTAAAATATTTGCACCGGGCGGTGGTAGCACATGCCTTTAATCCCAGCACTCGGGGAGGCAGATGCAGAGGCAGGCGGATCTCTGAGTTCAAGACCAGCCTGGTCTACAAGAGCTAGTTCCAGGACAGCCTCAAAAGCCAGAGAGAAACCCTGTCTCGAACACCCCCCCCAAAAAAAAGATATTTGCAAAGACTTAAATATAGATCAAAGATGCAAATTAGAGAATTATATTGTTAATTGCATTCAGTGTGGTTATGAAAACATCTCCTTATGAGGCAGAGGTAGGTGGATAATGAGTTGAAGGCCAGCCTAGACTATATGATTTCAAGACCAGCTAGGGCTACATAGGGAGACCCTGCCTCAAAATAAATTAACTGATTAATTAATCTAGGGGTGGGATGGCACATACCAGTTAAATTTGTTCTATTGAATATGAACATCTGGCACCAGCAGACCCCATGACCCTTTTGAAAATAATTATGGAAAGTGACCTCAGACATTTCTAATAAAGAAGATGCTCGAATCTTATAGCATTTCTAATTTTATTATTTCTACCTAAGCTGTATGTTCTAAAACAGTAATAAATAAAGCAATTAAAACAAAACAAACAAGCAAAAAACAAAACAAAACTTTCTGGTACCAGACATAAAGCTTTTTTTTTTTTTAATATTTTATTTTTGTGTCAGGTTCTCTGTAAGAGCAAAGTGTTCTTAAACTGCTGAGCTATCTCTCTAGCTCATTTTATTTTTTAAAGATTTATTTATTTATTATGTATACAGTGTCCTGCCTGCATGTGTGCCTGCAGGCCAGAAGAGGGCATCAGATCTCATTACAGATGGTTGTGAGCCATCATATGGTTGCTGGGAATTGAACTCAGGATCTCTGGAAGAGACACCCTGGACAACCTAACACATTTCAGGTTAGCCTGAACTACATGGCCAGACCTTGGCTTTAAAGAAAAAAATAAAATCACACATGTAGGTTTGGTTTGTTTGTTTGTTTTTGCCAAAATGCTAGTTAATAAAAAAAAGGTAAATTAGATATAAAACTTTAAACTCAGCAAGATAGGATAATTAAATATTTTCTTTAATTTTGTCAAATACAAATAGACTAGATATTGTAACTGTAATTCTTACTTGATGACTGTTTTATTGTCATTATTATATATTATATGTTATATGTTATATTATATATTATATGTTAAATTTATAACCTTCCTTTTTGAATAGGCAGAAAGGGGGAAATGCTGTGGGATAATCCTTCTGTTTGCTGTGAATATATGTTTATCTCACTGGTTGATAATAAAAGCTGCTTTGGGATGCCCTCTTTCCAGCTCTTCTCTTTCCTGCTGCTCCCCTGGGGCAGACAGGACTCTGCCTGTCCCCCTCTTCTCTTCTGTCCTCTCTGTCTCTGTCTCTGTGTCTCTTTTCTCTTTCCTTCCCCTTCCCTTTCTAATAAAACTCCACACAAAAAAAAAAAAAAAAAAAAAAAAAAAAAAAGCTGCTTTGGCCTATAGCAAGGGTGAATATAGTTAGGCGAGAAAGCCAAATGGGATACACAGGGAGAGAGGGTGGAGTCAGGAGAGATGCCAGCCAGCCCCAGGAGCAGCAAGATGTATTGGACCACAGGTAAAGAAAGCCATGAGCTACATGGCAATACATAGGTTAAAAGAAATGGGTTAATTTAAAAAGTAGGAGCTAGTTAACAATAAGCCTGAACAATAGGTCAAACACTTTGTTATTAATATTAAGCTTCTGTGTGATTATTTTGGAACTGAGTGGCCAGGGAGCAAAAGCGCCACCTCTATTTACAGATGCTAGATTTTACCTTCAGACGAAAAGACAGAAAAAGAAAAAAGGGGGGAGATAAAAGGAAAAAGAAATGAAAGGAAGGGGAGAGGAAGGAAAACGGAGAGAAATGAAAAAAGAGGGAAGGAGAGGGAGAGAAGAAAAGGAGAGAGGGAACAAGGAAAAGAGGAGAGCAGGAACAAAGGGATGGATGGAGGGATTGTATACAAACAGCTATGCCACAGCCCAGCGCTGTCTGGTGGCAACACTGTGGTCACCCACAGACCATTTGGCCCTGAGTGTAGGCACTGTTACCATTCATATTTAGGAGCTGCTGTGTAGATCAAAACACAACTTAAGTTCTAATATAAGATGAACTTTTGACTGATAACTTCTGGGCTGTATTATTCCAAACACAGTTCACATTACTGTTACCAGAAATCTCTAGTCCCTAACATAATCCAAAGTATGGGCAATTTTCAGAAAATACTTATTTCTAGGCATTGTGCTTACATACAAGACATTCACTAGAGTTTTCTGACAAGAAACCACATCTCACCATGAGTTAACAGTACTCCCAGGTTGCCGTGGCAATGGGAAAATATTGAGCAAAGAGCCTTATTGTCAAGTAAAAGCCTGGTGGCTCAACCATCACAGGAACAAGTCCACTCTCAGTGTCACCAACACGTAAAAGATAAAATTTAATAATAGGCAGTACTCAGATGATGGAGCCAAGAAGTCAGTATCTAGGTGTAAATTCATCGAGAAAAGAACATGCTTAAGATCTGGAGGGCAGAGTTAGATCTCCTAGCTTCATGCATCAGAGAAGAAAACAATGGCTGTGGAAATCTTGACACAGGCTCAGGAAGAGAAAAGAGTCTCTGGTGATTCAGATGTTAGGTGTTTGAGACCCAGAGAAGCTGAAGTGAACCTAAGCCAGAGTAACTCAAGCTGCCGAGAAAGTTACAGAAAATCTAAACAACAATCAAGACATTGTATTAAGAAAAAGAAGTCTGCCGGGAGGTGGTGGCGCACGCCTTTAATTCCAGCACTGGGGAGGCAGAAACAGAGGCAGCCGGATCTCTGTGAATTCGAGACCAGCCTGGTCTCCAGAGCGAGTGCCAGGACAGCCTCCAAAGCCACAGAGAAACTCTGTCTTGGGGGAAAAAAAAAAAAAAAAAAAAAACAGAAGAAAGAAAGAAAGAAAGAAAGAAAGAAAGAAAGAAAGAAAGAAAGAAAGAACGAGAAGTCTGACATCCTAAAATTTGAAGGCAAATGGACAGAACTAGAAAAAACCATCCTGAGTGAGGTAACCCAAAACCAGAAAGACAAATATAGTATGTACTCACTCATAAGTGGATACCAGACATAAAGCAAAAGATATACAGCCTACAATCCACAACCCCAGAGAAGCTAGAACCCTCTTCCAGAAACAGATGGAAACAGATGCAGAAATCCACAACTAACCAGTGGACCAAGCTCCAGGAGTACAATCAAAGTGAGGGAGGAGCAAAGAAAATATGTACAGAGTAGTCAAGACCATGATGGGGAAACCCACAGAATCAGTTGGCCCGATTCTGTGAGAGATCACTGACTCTAGGCTGAGAACTGGGGAACCTGCATAAGACCAAACTAGACTCCCTTAATATAGGTGACAATGGTGCAACTGGGACAATATATATGAGACCAGTGGCAGTGTGCCCAAGATCTAACACTAATGTACAAACTTACTTAGTGAAGCCTGTTCTATATGGAGAGATACCTTGCCCAGCCTAGACACAGGGGTGTGGGGGGTGGAGAGGTGCTCTGGTCCTGCCTCAAAGAGATGATGGGACAGACTTAGTAGACTTCCTAGGGGAGGGCTTACCCTCTCTGAGGAGCAGATGGGAGGTCGGAGGTGGGGGTGGGGGAACAGGAGGAGAGGAGGGAGGGGGAACTGGGATTAGAATGTAAAAAATAAATTAATAAAAAAATTAAAGAAGAAAAAGAAGTCACCAAGACAGTGAAGATAAGTAGCAAAGACATTTAAAAAGGGAAAAATAAAGTTTGCTTAGCAATAAACCCCAGTATGATTTTCATTAGTAGTGCAGAGGTAAACTTGGTAAATAATGCTATGTTTCAGAAAGAAAGCTTAAGAGTCCCTGTTTTTACACTCCTCAAAGTCCACAAGGAGATAATGAAGAAGGCTGCCAGGAATCTCAAGAGGGATAACAACTTAAAAGTTGGAGGTGAAGCTGGACATGGGCATACCTTGAATTCCAGCACTCAGGAGGTAAAGGTGGGAGACGCTCTGTGAGTTTGAGGCCAGCCTACTCTACAGAGCTAATTCTAGGACAGCTAGGGTGTTACACAGAGAAACCCTGTTCTAAAAAAAAAAAAAGAAAAGAAAGAAAAAAAAAAGAGTTTGGTTTTTTTTCTCTACCATAATTTATACAGTAAATGAAGCATCCTTGAATACGGTTCCAATCAGGCATGCTACCAGCAAAGCTGCCAGTCTCTTCAAAGTTACTTTTCTCCTTAAAGAAGGCTGTTAGTATGTTCAAATGCCACATGTCCATGAGAGTCATCTATGAGGCATCCAAGAACACAGGTGGCAGAATCAGAAGCAGTAGGCTTGGGAAGGTCCAGGTTAAGTGAGTCTGCTGATTCAGGCCCAGCAGAGGAACCACCACTATCAACATACAGAAAATTAAAGGAGTGAGTGAGGATGAGGTGTGTAGAGAGGGTGTAAAGAGAGGGTGTATTGGTGGCATCCAATGGGGGATGGGCTATTTGCTATTTGGCTTGCTCATGACATTCGTCCAGGGTCTGGAGGTGAGTGTGTGTGTGTGTGGGGGGGTAAGTTTTGGTGGATGAGCAAGCAAAAGTATGGTCCTCCCTCCTGCACAATAAAGCCCTGAAGTTAAAATAAAATAAATAAAAAACTTAGTCACAGGTCAGTGGGCACAGGATGCATTCTAGTGAGGTGACTTTGTGACTCAATAGTACAAACAGGCCCAATCCACAGTAAAGGCAAACATCTTGGCTGAGCATGGCTTCCATGATGATGATAAACATCATGCCTGTGCCATTTCCTTCCATCCTCCCAAAAACTTACAGATGAGAAACTGTAGAATATATACTCTTATCACCACACTACACTGTAAACCACTACATCAGGCAGGCTTCCTTATCTAAAAACTAAGAAATGACCATAGAAATCTATACACAGTCATTGGCCACAAACACAACAAACCAATTCTGACAGTACTAACATGCCTGGGCTAGCCCAGGGGAGGTGGATATACTGTGATAGTTTTGGAATTATCCAATAAAGCATAGCACATCTCCACATCATCTAAACAAGGCATCCTCAGAAAGGTTTCAGGCAAACATTGAAGAAAAGGTTCTAAGAAGAAAGTGTCCATGTAGATGACAGAGAGAAATCAAAGAAGGAGGAAAATAGAAACAGATCTAAACCACTCTTTATATAGAAATTACATGTGATGAATTTAAAAGGTCACAAATACACATGTTCTCTCAGCACTGAAGAGCATCTTGAGGTCCCATTCTTTCTCACAGACGTTCTTCAGAGGCTTCATCCTAAAGCAACCTTTGGGGAGATCCTGGAGAGCAGTCCTGTGCTTTCTCATATATCTGCAGGACCACACTTGTACTTCCTCCCATTCTTGAAGGGCTACATTTGTTTCCTTGTATGTTCAATGTTAAGCTTATCAAAGGAAATCACTCAAGAAGACTGTGTTTTCCACTGAGGCCATGCTGAGTCTGATGCAGTTGATGTGGTAGATGATGCAGTTGATGTAGTTGATGTGGTGCTGGAATCCAGTCGCCTGCCTGCCCCCTGACTCTTCTGGATATACTCACTTACCTGGCAGTCAGTGAGCACCTGACCAACATACACAGCACAGGAACTACTCTGTGAGCCTTACCTTATGTACACTTTTGGGATTCTCCAACCAGGCACAATACATTTCCTCCACATAGTTCGAACTAGTCCCACTAAGAAATGGCTCAGCAGCTACAGGTGCAGAATAGCACCGAATCTGTTGAAACGTCCTAATTGCTGCTGGTTTATTTTGTGAAAATGTCTTAACAGTCTGGGAGGCCGTTAATGGCCTCAACTTAGCAGCACAAGTCCTTAAATGAAACATTTTGTCCTGATGACTTCCACAAGTACCTGTTTTAAAAAAGAGAGAGAGAGAGAGAAGTTTTAATAGAACATTAAGGAGATAAAACTTATCCAGCTGTTCAGGAAAAAGATTCTAGCTTGAAAAGTGTTCACAACAGCCATGACTTGCTCGAGAGTAAAACAGAGCTTGACTATCAAACTGGCACACACAACCCTTACAATGCCTGGATTAGCCCAGGGTGGTAGGCACAGAGTTGCAGACTTCACCATCTGACTTGGGATCTTTACATTTATATACTGTCTGAAATGACTGCAAAAAAAAAAAAAAGACAAGGATTGGCTAATGATTAACATTAATTGCAAAATGGCATTTTCTAGTGTATCAAGAAATCCAGTATTCTTTGTGCTCTTACTATTCTGGGGAAGTAAAGAAATTTGACTTTGCTTATCCTCAAGTAAGTAACTCCTTGAGCAATAAATATAAAATGTTGAGAAAGCTTGGCTTCATCAGAACAGCTAGAGAGCTTCAAACCCTCCTCAAAATGACTCATCAAAAAGTTGCCCTTCTGGCCTGGAGAAATGGCTCAGAAGTTAAAAGCACTGACTGTTCTAGAGGACCTGGGTTCAAGTCCCAGAACCCACATGGCAGCTCACAACTCCAGTTTCAGGGAATCTGACACTCTTATAGACATACATACAGGCAAAACACCAATGCACATAAAATAAACTATTTAAAAAACAAAAGTTTCAGCCGGGCCTTAGTGGCACATGCCTTTGATCCCAGCACTAGGGAGGCAGAGGCAGGAGGCGGATCTCTGAGTTGGAGACCAGCCTGGTCTACGGAGCAAGTTCCAGGACAGGCTCCAAAGCAATACAGAGAAATCCTGAAACGAACAACCAAAAAAAAAAAAAAACAAAAACCAAAAGTTTCACCAGGTAGTGGTGGTACATGCCTTTAATCCCAACACTCAGGAGGCAGAGCCCAGCATGGTCTACAAAGGAAGTTCCAGGACAGCCAGCACTATAACACAGAGAAACCCTGTCTTGAAAAACTACCCCCCCTCAAAAAAGTTGCTCTTTAGCAGATGGCATAACAGGTTCTGACTCTACCTAGGAATGACTAGGATACCTGCTTGTTATTCATACTAAGATTTACATTCAATTAGCTTAGTACAGCCTGTCCTTCAGCTTTCTAACTTATGTGTTAAGAAAACTGTTGGCAGGTATTAAGACACAATTCCAGGGGCTCTGCCTAATACATGAAGAACAGCTGGGCAGTGATGGTGCATGCCTTTAGTCTCAGCACTTGGGAAGCAGAGGCAGGGGATGTTTGTGAGTTCGAGACCAGCCTGGTCTACAAGAGCTAGTCCCAGGACAGCCTCCAAAGCCACACAGGTAAACCCTGTGTTGAAAAACCCCAAAAAACAGAACATTAAGAACAACACATTAGGGCTGGAGAGATGGCTTGGCAATTCACTTGGAGTTCTTGTAGAGGACCCAGGTTTGATTCTCAGTATTGATATGACAGTACACAACAATCTGTAACTCCAGCTCCAGGAAATCTTATGCCCTCTTCTGACCTCCATGGTACTAGATATGCACATAGAACACATATATGTGCAGAGAAAACATACACAAATATAAAATTTTTTAAAAGTCTACAAAATAAAAATAAAAGAACACATCAGTGAAGAGTGGTAGTATATGCCTTTATTCTCAGTACTCAGGAGGCAGAAGTAGGTAGAACTCACTGAGTTCCAGACCATTTTGGTCTACAAGGATACAGGGATACATAATGAGACTCTGTCTCAAAATAGAGGTGAACCCTTTACACACTATACAAAGTTTTAACCATAAAGCTAAAACTAGAGCCAGAAAGCTGGCCCAATGATTAAGAGAGTGATTAAGAAAGTTTTTACTGCTCCTTCAGAGGCCCCAGGTTTGATTTCCAATACCCACAGGGAGGCTTACAGCCACCTATAACTCCAGATGCAGAGAATCTGACATCCTCTTCTGGCCTCCACAGGTGCCAGGCATATACATGGCATAAACATACACAGAAAAATTTTAAATAGAGAAAAGACTCCTATGTATTTGGAAAAAACAAGATGCAAAAAGAAACAGTGGCCTAAGCTCAAAGGTACAGTGCTTGTCTAGCATGGTCAAGGCCTTGGATTAGTAATCAGCAACCTAAAATAAAAAAATAAATAAAAAAGAATGTAAAGGATGGAACCAAGAAAAAAGTATTTTTAAATGTTAAATTCATAACCTTAGGAAAGATACACTTAAATATTAGATGTATGTGACTACATAATTATTACATAATGTAATAAATATTACATAAATATTACATAATCACATACATCTAATATTTAAGCAGGTGTCAATAAGCAGGCAGACTGGTAAAGATGGAAGTAAAGAGGCACTTTTAAGAGGTGTTGCATAGGGGCTGGAGAGATGGCTCAGCAGTTAAGAGCACTGGCTGCTCCTCCAGAGGACCCGGGTTCAATCCCCAGAACCTACAATGGCAGTTCACAACTATCTGTAACTCCTGTTCCAGGGGATCCTACATCCTTACACAGTCATACCTGCAGGCAAAACACCAATGTACATAAAACACATATAAAATGAATAATTTAAAAAAAGAGATGCTACATAATGATGCATACCTGTATTCCTAACACTCTGGAGGCTGAGGCAGGAACATTTAAATATTAGGTATATATACAGATATATAGTATATGTAATGGTATATATACTTATGTATTAAGTGTAATATATTAATTATAACTATGTGTATATATGCCAAGGCCCAAGGTCAATCTCTGGTGTCATTCCTCAAGTGCTGCTTTCCTTTTTGGATACAAGATAGCTCACTCACCTAAAACTTGTCAAATAAGCTAGGCTTACTGGCCAGGAAGCCCCAGGGATCTATCCATTTCTGCCTCCCCAGACCTAGGATTACAAGCATGTACTGCCACACCCAGGTCCTCATGCCTGCACAGTAAGCACTTTACTGATAGTGGTATAGGTATCAATGATACCAACTTGCTATGTAAGCATTACATACTAGACCTGACCTGCTCATTATCTTTGAACCAAAGAGTAGAGACAGTAATTATTCTTGTCTCTCTTCTTTCTTTTTGTAATTATAATACAAACATTAAAGCACTTTGTAAACTTCAAGTACTTCTGTGACTAAAGAATTGTAATTTACAAGGAGGTCAACTTACAATTATAACTCATAAGAAGCCAACAGAGATGTCTGAGAAAGTCAAGGTCCCAAGATAAGTAAACATCAGCCACGTTGGTATGGCAATTACTCTAACTTGTGAAACATTAGTAGAGTATCTCCATTATTTAACACAAGACTTACTTAGCCCATCTAGCCACAAGCGGGCCTACATCTAGGAGCACTTCCAAAGTCAGACCACTGAGCTAATCTATGTACCGGAGTGTGAAGACTGCTGTGCTCTTTCTCTATCTGTGGTTCTGCAACATCAGAGGTGCCCAATACTGCAAGGGTCTAAGCAGGCAGACTGGTGAGGGCAGAAGTACAGAAGCACTTTAAGAGGTGTTGCATTATGATACACACCTGTAACCCCAGTACTTTGGAGGTGAAGGGAAGTGCACCTCGAGTTCCAGGCCAGCCTGGATTAATTAGGCCCTATCTCAAAGAAAACAATGTTTATTCTTGTTTTTGTTTTTTTGAGACAGGGTTTCTCTGGGCTTTGGAGGCTGTCCTGGAACTAGCTCTTGTAGACCAGGCTGGTCTTGAACTCATAGAGATCTATCCGCCTGCCTCTGCCTCCCGAGTGCTGGGATCAAAGGCATGCACCACAACTGCCCAGCTGAAAATAATATGTTCTTAAAGAGTGAAAATTATGAAATCTTTATAGAAAGCATGATAATCTGTCAACATTTTATTAAAGCACATAAAGAATTTGTTTCCTGCTAAACTCAGCCACAAACATAAATGTTAAATATAAAACAAAAGTCTCAAAAAGGTTGACAGAAAAAGCAAACTAACTTGAACCTTGAATCTTGGCACCTGAAGAGACTCAGATAGAGCACTGAAAGAGTACCACCCTTGTGGCACATGTTCCAGAATAAGTAATAGAGAAGATCTAAGAAATGCCAACAAGTAGCTGGGCAGTGGTGGCACACGCCTTTAATCCCAGGGCTTGGGAAGCAGAGGCAGGCAGATCTCTCTGAGTGTGAGGCCAGGCTGGTCTATAAGAGCCAGTTCCAGGACAGCCAGAGCTATTACACAGAGAAACCCTGTCTCAAAACAAACAAACAAACAAAAAAGGAAAGTAAAAAAAAGAAAGAAATGCCAACAGATGTAGACAAGAGAAGGCACAAAGCCTATGCTCTTAAGCCAAAGGATAGTGACAGGAGCAGCAAGATGAAAAATTTAAACAATTTTCCTACTGCAGTCAAACACCAGAGAAAACACCATTTAGAAGGCTGAGGCAAGAGGATAATCATGAGTTCAAGGTGAGCCTTGGTTGTATGTATACTGAAAGTAACCCAGAAGAGTCAGTACAAAGAAAGCAGAGAAATGAAACTAGAATAGCTAAATGAAAGCCTTAAATTTTAGCATACCACTATAAATCCTAACATATCAGAAGACCAACAGGCAGTGGATAAAACAAAATCAAGTATATACTTGTCGACAATATCACTTCAAAGATAGTAACACAGAACCTAAAGTTGAAAACACATTATTTCATGCCAGGTAGAGATGACCCACGCCTTTAATCCCAATACTTGGGAGGCTGAGGCAGGCGGATCTCTGTGAGTTTAAGGACAGCCTGGTCTACAGATAGAGTTCCCGGACAGCCAGGGCTACAGAGAAACTCTGTCTTGAAAAATCCACATATTTCTAAGAATGGCCCTATTATTATTTAATAAAGCAGACAGCAAAGAAAAGGCAATTACCAGAGACTGAGAGGGACAGAAAAATAATGAAAAGGTCAATCTATCAAAAAGATAAGCAAACCTAAATGTGTACGTATGGGGGGGGGCCTCCAAGATTGAACAGTGCCACCAAACCTGGCCACCTAAATTCAATCCCCAGGACACACATGGTGAAAGGAGAAAACCAAGTCTCACAAGTTGTCATATGACACCTACTCAAGCGCTGTCACAGGAGCATGTTGTTCCCCTACATACGAATAAATAAATGTTAACTTTTTAAATAAAAAAGAAAACTGCATAATATGGGATGCAAAGTGACAAAGACTAGAAAAAGAGAAAAGTCAATTACAGTGTCACTCATTCTAATGCCACCTCAAGGGCAGGACTACAAGACCAGGCAAACTAGCAAACGCCAACAGTGTCCTCTGCTCAGTGCCATAGCATGGGATGCACAGACACGATTCGGGCCTGTAAGAGTAATGAAATCCACAGAAAATCTGAAAAAAAAAAAAAGCTTACTTTTGTTTTTAGTTACTTGATTCTGCTTAGAGGTGAAGAAGCTGAATTGCACATTCCAACTGGCTTCGCTATATATAGATAACACCTCCGACTTAGGATCATCCTATCTAAATTGTTCTCATGTACCACGAGGCCTCAATTGAAACTGGTGACACCACTGACTTGGGCCTGCAGAGGTGCTCCTTGAGTGACCTTTTGACGTCAAGGGTCTAAAACTCCACCCTCCAATGACAACGGCGCCATTTTCTGATCCTGCAGAGCGAATCAGGAAGTTGGGTTACGCATGCGCACAACACCTAGCCCTTCCCTTCTCATTACCTTTAACTCCCCTTCTCCACACCTCACCCTGTAGATATTCCTGTGCCCTACCCGCGGGGCTCCTGTCTTAACACTGGCGTCTGCCACGTGAGTACTCTTTCCGAACTTGTCATTTCAGCGACAGGCACACTGCTCGGTGGGTAAAAGGAACATGATCTGCTAACTCAGGCGAGAGAGCACGTAGCGGGCTTCCCAGTCACTCAGCGGATTAAGTCACATCTGTCACACACTCTCGCGAGGAAAGCGGTGCGTGGATGGTGTTTCTAGGGAAACCAGTGTCACCTTGGCCCGTTGCCTGTTCTACCTCATACCGGCAGGTGGGGCTGCCGCAGGCACCAAGGTCAGCGCCGTGACCGGGCGCGGCGACCACAAGGACGGCGGCCTGCTGGGGTCAGAGCACGCAGGACAAAAGAACGCGCGCGGGCCGGAGGAAGCGACCGGACCACGTGACGCGCCGCGACCTTGGGGTTCTCCCGGGCCGCCGAGCCACCGACACCCTAGCCCGCCGCCTCCGAAGCTCCGCCGCCAGAGCCAATAGCGCTCGCCCCGGCGACCCCCGGCGCCCGTCCGTGTTCGCCAATCCCCGCCTGCCAGGCGGACCCTGCCACCCCATTGGCTACGACGCCTGTCCATCAGGCCTCGTCCTCCGCCCACCATCGCCGCCCTCCGTCAGCCCGGCTAGGTCCGGCTCCACACCCGTCACTCAGGTGCCCCGGCTGCAAGGGCGTGTAGGCCTCACCCTCGGCCGCAAGCCTCGGGTGTCAAGCGCCGAACCTCCCAGCACTGGACTGAGCCCGTCCGCCGCGCAAGGTTACCTGTCTCCCGTTCTGCTCCACCCGAGTGAGGCGCCGACACCCCACTCCGGGCTCCAAACTCTCGGCCCCGCCCCGGCGTGTGGCGTCAGCGCGTAGCCCGGCCCCAGAGGAGCGGCCTGCACGAAGGCCTGTAGGCGTGTCATGACGTCACGTTTCAGTCACTCCGGCTTCGCGCCAATGCGGAACTTGGCCACTGGCCGAAGTCGGCCTGTTGCTCACCGCGCTTCCACTGTCATTAGTAGTTAAACATGAGAAGCTTCCAAAGCCTGGCTAAGACTCCAGTAAATTCATGGCGTGTGGTGCACTCCTGTAATTGCGGCGTTTGGCGAGCGGAAGCATGAGCGTGGCGACTTAAAGACCCGCCGGCTTTGTATCTGAAACAAGCTGCACTAAATAATAGTTGGGTTGGTGAAATTTACCACTGCACAAAATAATTTGACTAACAAGATCTACATTTTTGAACACTTGTTTTGCAGCAGTCTTTGTGAAGAGTAGTTAGTCCTATTGTATAACAAGTTACACTTGGGTGTTTCTACCTGCATTCTGACAGGAAGCTCTGCTGGGATGCCCCTGGATGGCCTGGCTCCAGAGCCTGCTATAAACAGGCAGAATGCCACTAATTAACCTGTCACACTCCACTGGCCAAGAAATGCTCCCTGTGGTAATATTTTGTTTATGATCTAACAAAGCTTTTCTGAAGATCAGACTGCAAAGCTAGTCACACTAGTTAGCCATAGAGGCCAGGCAGCAGTGGTGCACACCTTTAATCTGAGCATTGGTGAGACAGGAAGACTGATTTCTGTTAGTTCAAGGCCACCCTGAGCTACACGAAATTGATCCAGTCTAAAAGAGAAACAGAGCTCACACAAAGGTGATCGAAGCACTTGGAGTGGCACACCTTTATAGGATTAAAGCACTCCTAGCACTAAGGAGGTGGAGACAGAAAGGGATATGGCTAGGCGGAGAGAGGAGTATAAGGCTGGAGGAGACAGGAGCTGGGGCAGTCTAGCAGTCTAAGCGGTCAGTCTAAGGCAGTTAGTATTTCAATCTGAGGATTTGTGGAGTCAGGATCGCCTATTTGGTCTGAGGTAGAGGTAAGAACTAGTGGCTGGTGGGGGCTGGAGAGATGATGACTCAGCTGTTAAGAGCAGTAGCTGCTCTTCCAGAGGACCCAGGTTCAATTCTCAGCACCTACACAGGAGCTCACAACTGTAATTCCAGGAGATCTGACACCTTCACACAAATACACATAAAGTAAATTTAAAAGAAAAGAAAGAGCTAGTGGCTGGCTGCTTTGCTTCTCTGATCTTCCCCCAGCCCCAATTTCTGACTCTGAGTTTTTATTAAGAACAATTAGAATTCATGTTACAGCTCCTAGTGTAAAAATGTTCAGCCATGTTTGAAAGTACACACCTATAATCCCAGAACTGGGAAGGCTATGACCAATTGGAGTTCAAGATGGACTACATAGAGGTCTTGTGGGTAGTCTGGGCTACATAGCTGGATCCAGTCTCACAAAGGGGAATGGTTCATTTCATTTTCATGTCTTTTGTTGTTTTTGTTTGAGACAGTAGCTCATGCTGGCCTCAAACTCATAATGTAGGCTGGCCTTGAACTCCTGTTCCTTTGCCTCCATATACCAAGTACTAAGATTACAGGCTCATGGCCTTTAACTCCACTCCAATTTCTGTTTTTTAACAGAGTACAGAATATAGGCTCAAAGTTTTTGCTGGACAATAATACAGACTTTAAAATACCTTATGATTTGAGGCAGTTTACCTTTGCCTATGTATGTCAGATGGTACCAGTGCTATGAATGAGACGGTTCAGGAGTCCTTTTGCCCTACTGGAAGAGAAGTCATGAGTAAGCTCTTCAAGATCTGGTCTTTAGCAGCAGTGACAGGCCATGATGCATGGCAGAAACAGCAGCAAATGGCACACCTGAGTTGTCTTCCTTCTCAGGTATTGGAGTCCTGGGCCCTACCAGTGATAAGCTCTTACATGGGGCTAGGAAGCCAAGATTCCTCAGCTCTTGGTTAGAGCTTGCTGTTGTAGCTTAAATGCAGCCTTGGTACTCAGGAGTCCTTGTTCCTCATTCGATCTAAAAGAGAGTCACAGAGAGGTGTCAAATCTTTACCGTCAAGGGTCTCATACCCCACACTGTAACACTGGCTGATTTTGGGCACTAAGGAATCCTGCTTTTCTAGGCCTACACAAGAAAGCTTTCTTTGTGTTATTGCCTCAGTCCATGATACCAGAAGTTTGCAAGAGAGGATCACTCAAGAGAATCCTTTTAAAATTGGACCTAGCCAAGCAGTGGTTTCGAACGCCTTTAATTCCAGCACTTGGGAGACAAAGACAGGTGGAACTGAGTTCGAAGCTAACCTGGTCTACAGAGTGAGTTCCAGGACTACACAGAGAAACCCTGTCTTGAAAAACAACAACAATAAATAAAATAAAACTGGGCCTTCTGTTGCAAAACCAGGGAAAGCAGCACAGGACAGCATTTCCCAGTGACCTGGGAAGCAAGCTTGGGGTATCCTGCTTACACCATACAACGGAAGTATTTGGTCCAATCCCAGCCATGACTCTTGGCACCAGACAATGAGCATGTGATTTGAACCTCTCACAGCTGTAATAAAACACTATGACTAGAGGAAGTGGTGGCACAGTCCTTTAATGTCAGCACATGGGAGGCAGAGTTCAAGGCCAGCCTGGTCTACAAAATGAGTTCCAGGACACCCAGGATAGTTACACAGAAAAACAAAAAACAACCAACCAAATCCCCCCCTCCAAAAAAACCTACCATAACCAAAAGTCAACTGGGAAGGAAAGGATTTAGTTTATTTTATAGCTTATTGAAGGGAAGTCAGAGCAAGACCTCAAGGCCGGAACCCTCAAGTCAGAAACTGAAACAGAGACCATGGATGAACCCTTCTCCCTGACATGTTCTCCATTCTTTGCTCAGCATGCTTTCTTTTTTTCTTTAAACATTTTATTTATTTATTATGTATACAACATTCTGCTTCCATATATATCTGCACACCAGAAGAGGGCACCAGATCTCATAACGGATGGTTGTGAGCCACCATGTGGTTGCTGGGAATTGAACTCAGGACCTCTGGAAGAGCAGTCAGTGCTCTTAACCACTGAGCCATCTCTCCAGCCCCTCAGCCTGCTTTCTTATACAACACAGGACCACCTACCTGCTCCAGCCTTCCCACATCAATCATTAATAAGAAAATGCCCTATAGGCCAAACTGATGGAGGCATTTTCTCAATTGAGGTTCCCTCTTCCAGAATGATTCTAGCTTGTGTCAGGTTGACAGTAACCTAACTAGCACAGCCCCACCTAGAAGTTGTTTCTGGACTTCTTGGTAAGCATGGCTCTCCTGACACTGAGAAACCCACTAGGCAGTGGGAATTTGACTACAGAAGAGCAGAACTATTTGACAGTAGCCAGTGGGAATCTCCTCTGCCTCCAGAAGCTGAGCAGGTTATCCTGAAAACTCACTGTACGGTAGCCATGGGGACAAAGGGAGTTTCTCCTCTACCCAAGTTCTTCACCTATGAAGAGCGTTCTTCAACACCTGTTCATAAGAATATATCATTTCTCCAAAGACCCCATTCTTTTTTGGGGGGCGCATTCAAGACAAGGTTTCTCTGTGTAGCCCAGGTTATCTGCCTACCTCTGCCTCCAAAGTGCTGGAATTAAAGGCCTGAATCATCAATGCCTGGCCAAAGACTCCATTCTTGACTGAGAGGCCTAAAGATTCACAGTAAAGAACTTTGTACAGCTGGGAGTGTGTAAGAAGCTCTCACCTCCTTATACTTCCTCTCTCCATGTTTGTGGCTACCCACAAAAAGAACTAAATTTCAATTTTCATTTATTTATTTTTGACATAAAAAGACTTTGTTTTCAGGAGAATGGAAATTTAATCAAAAAGCCAAAGTCTGGGGCTGGAGAGATGGCTCAGTGGTTAAGAGCACTGAGTGCTCTTCCAGAGGTCCTGAGTTCAATTCCCAGTAACCACAACCATCTGTTATGAGATCTGGTGCCCTCTTCTGGTGTGCGGATATGCATGGAAGCAGAATGTTATATACATAATAAATAAATTAAAAAAAAAAGCCAAAGTCTGGGGCTGGAGAGACAGTTCAGCAGTTAAGAGCACTCACTGGCGGCTCTTCCAAAGAACCCCGGGTTCAATTCCATAATTCCAGTTCCAGTGGATCTGACACCTTCACACCAATGCACATAAAATAAATTTAAATAAATTATTTTTTAAAGCCAAATCCAAGAAACAACAACAAAAAGTCAAATCAACCATCTGACTCCTCAGACTCCTCCTTTTGGTCTTTCTTCCTTGCTGTAGGTGCAGGGGTGAGGGTGAGGAGTAGGGAGTGGGAAAGAACCTCAGGAGCTGCAGAGTCAGGGGCAGCAGAAATAGCCACAGCCCCACCAGCAGGCACACTGGCAAGTTTGCCAACAACACCTTGGTGATGACTTCTTCAATGTTTTTTCCACTCAGTTCACTAATGACCTTGCTGCTGGTCATTATCTGCCTTAATCCCTAAACTGTCTGGATCTACTTAATGTCTTTGGCCCCAGGAGAGAAGTTGCCCCAAGGGCAGCCAGCAGGCAAGAGGCCATGTATCACATGTCTGTCAGCTGGGGCTGACAACTTCAGCAGTATAGGGCAGCAGGAAAAAAAAGTAAATTTTTTTATGCTGTTCATATAGTATCTAAGAATTCACTGACAAATCTAAAGTCATGAAGATTTATTCTTGTGGTGTTTTTCTAAGAGTTTTATGGTTTTAGCTCATATTTAGATAGTCTGCCTGTTTGTTGAGACAAAATTTTAGTGTTTTCCAGACTGGCCTCAAACTCCAGACCTCAAGTTATTCTCCTGCCTTGGCCTTGTGGGTAGCTGAGACTACAGGCACTCACCTCTACAACCAGCTTATATCCATTTGAAGTTAATTTTTCTGTAAGGTATGTAGCAAGGGTCCAGCTTCATTCTTTTGCTTACGGATCTCCAGCTATCTCTGTGCAATTTGTTGAGAAACTGGTTCTTTCCCTCACTGAGTGAACTTGGAACTCTTTGTGTTATCCAGGGCCTCTTGCAATTCACATGAGTTTGAGGACTGGACTTTTCACTACTCATAAAGATAGTTAGAGCTTCATGGGGACTGCGGTGACTCTGTAGATGACTCTTTGTAGCACTGACATCTTAGCATTATTAAATTTTCCTGTCCATGAAGCCAGGCTATTTTTCATCTCCCTTCAGTTAGGACTTATTTAATTTTTTTCAGAAATGTTTTGTTGTTTTTATTTTGCAAGTCTTTTACCTCCTTTGTTAATTTTATTCCTAACAGCCAATGGTGGTGGTGCATGCCCTTACTTCCAGCACTTGGGCAGCAGAGACAGGCAGATTTCCATTTTTGAAGCCAGCCAGTTGCAGGACAGGCTCCAAAGCTACAGAGAAATCCTGTCTCAAAAAAAATCATATATATATATATATATATATATATATATATATATATATTCTAAACAGAGCTGTGATATGAATGATTTGGTGATAAAATGCTTGCCTTGCCTAACATGCACTAAGTCATGTATGGGTTCAATTACCTCACAGGAAACAATTTTTAAAGTGTCGTTATTTCCCCTCCCCCTTTCTTGAGGCAGGGTCTAACTGTGCAACTCTGGGTAGCCTGGAACTCAGTATGTAAAGCAGGTGTGTCTTGAACTCACAGACATCCACCCACCTCTGCCTGATTCTGCCTTCCAAGGGCTAAAATTAAAGACCTGTGCCACTAGAGCCAGATTTTTTAAAAGTACTTTCCCCCAAGATGTTTTATTCTTTTCAATATATCTATAGGTGGAAACTCTTTTTCCTTTTGGGTTGATTATTACTAGTGTATTGATTTGGGGGTATAAATGTGTTCCTTGAAACTGAGTTTATTAGTTTTAGCAGGTTTTTTTTTTTTCAGTTTTTGAATTTTCTACATATAGACCATATCTGTGGATAGAAATAGTTCTCTCTTTTTTTTTTCTTTTCCAATTTGGATGTCTTCTGTTCTTGTCTCTTACCCAATTGTTCTGGTTAGAGGATTCATACAATGAGCAGTAATGGTGAAGTGGGCATGCTTGCTTTGTTCTTAATTATAGGAGAAAGGCTTTCAGTCTTTCACCTGGAATTTGAAGCTTTCTGTGAGATTTTCATAGATGTCTTTTAACATGTTAAGAAAAATCCTGACTGCCAGGGCATGAAGCAGGATAAAAAGACAGGAAAAAACTCAGGGGACATGGGAAGGGGGGGAAATCCCCTTACCCAGAATTTACTTTGGGTTTCCTTCTGGCCAAGAGTCAAGAAACTTCAACACAGCCTTAAAACCAAAATCACCTACAGAAAAACAAATGCCTTTTCCCCATGCCAAATACCTCAAACAAGAATGTTAAAAACAATAAACTAAGCGTTAGAGAGAAAGCTTGTCAGTGAGAAGCATTTAATGCTCTGCAGAGAAATCATCTGTCACAGCAGGCTCACAACCATCTGCAGCTCCAGTTCCATCAGACCCCACGCCCTCTGCTGGTCTCCACAGGCACCACATTCACATAGTACACTGAGGACAAGCAGGCAAGCTTATAACACACATTAATAATGACACATCCACAAAGTCTCACCAACATGACTGCCCAAATGTGCACTGAACAAGGACACTACCAATAGACAAGCCAAAGTAATGGAGAAAAGCCCATGGAACCTTGACGCTATACAAAGAGCTATAGGCGACTGAGGAATGGTAGGAACAGGAGAAATAGTTTTCCCTCAGGGAAGAGCACACCAATTGGTTAACCAATACCAAATGGTCAGCCCTGAAATTGTACACAAATAACTTTATATAGGCTGAACAGGATATATATATATATATATATATATATATATATATATATATACACACACACACGTGCCTTTGTACATACTTGTGTGTGTTTGCAATAACAATGGGGAAAAAGTCATTAATTTGAAAGACAAAGAAGAGGTATATGGTATATGGTAGTGTTTGGAGAGAGGAAAGGGAAGGGAGAAATTTGTAATTATATTAATCTCAAAAAATAAAACCATTAAATTAAAAACAATGACAAGTCATGTTTACTTAGGGCCGCAGTGCTCGGAGCAGCAAGTTTAACTGTACTTACTCTCCTCTCTCATCAGTGTATCTCTTGAAAACAACTTACAATTTCATTTACGAAAAGAAATTATTTTTAGAGAAACAAGGAGACCAGACCATATATTTTGCCTTAAGTTTTAAACTTTACATAGCCCTTAAACTATGTTGTAAATGACATCCTTTGATCAGTAGAACTTGGATAGCCACAGAATCACACACATAGCTCTTAGAAGGACACCTAAGACCTTCCCTCAAGAAACTTGCACCTGCCAAGCATGGTGGAAAGAGTCTTTAACTACTGAGGAGGTAGAGGAAGGGGGAGTTCTGTGAGGTCCAAGCCAGCCAGGGCTACATAATCAGACCCTGGCTCCAACAAACAACAGCAAAAAGAACCCGTGTTGTCAAATCCACCTATGTATATATGTACATATGTTGTCAGTATGTCTATAAAGGTTGTATTTAAATCTGAAGTGAGCACTATCCTTACCACTACTTAATATATTTGCCGACTTGACTTTGCTCTGACTTGTCCTAACATCCTCTTCTGTGATATAGTCTAGGATCTGGTTTTACCACCTAATCCTTCCCAAACATTTCCATAAACTGGGGATCAAGCATTCAAATCTATGAGCCTATGAGGACCATGCTCATTTGAACACCACAGATGCCCAGTAAAACGTTCTTGAGCAGTATCATCTAGAGTCCCCTGGTTCTGTTAAATCTAGACTTCAACTTCAATTCCTGGACACTGGTCACAGGCAGGCCAAGATAGAGGTCCCTAAGTGGGGATTACCTTGGGCTACTGGTGCAAGTGCTAAGCTGTCTCTCTGTCACTGCTGACAAGCATGAGGATATATGCTTGTAGTCCTAGTATTGGATGATGGAATCAGGAGGATCATGAATTTGAGGCTAGAATCATCCAGGAAGATCAATTGAAAGTTTGGCCTTTAGACAAGTCTGTGTACATTTTCTTGGCTAATTATTGATGTGGGAGAGCCAAGACCACTGTGGATGGTACCACCCTTGGGCAGGTGGTCCTAAGGTATATAAAAATGAAATCTGAACAAGTCTCACTACAACAGTTTGGTCTGAACAGCAGTATCCTACCCTTGGTACCAATTTCTGTATTCTGTGAGAATACACCACAACCAAAAGCCACTTGAGGAAAGGGTTTATTTTATCTTACAACCCTCAGGTCATACTCTACTACTGTGGGAAACAGGGCACAAGGTCAAAGGAGGAACTTGGAGGCAGTAACTGTAGCAGAAGCTATGGAGGAACGCTGCGTAATTGCTTGTTTCCCATGGCTTGCTCAACCTACATTTTCACACAACTCAGGACCATCTTTCCAGGGTTGGCATCATGCATGGTGGTTGGCTGGGCCCTCCTGCAACAATCATTAACCAAGAAACTACCCAACAGACTTTTCAACAGACTTGCATATAGGAAAATCTTTTGTTGTTGCTCTGTTTTTGTTTTTTTGTTTTTGGAGACAGGGTTTCTCTGTGTAACTGCCCTAGTTCTACTGGAACTAGCTCTGTAACCAGACTGGCCTCAAAGTCACAGAGATCTGCCTGCTTCTGCCTCCTGAGTGCTGTGATTAAAGGTGTGTGCTTCTATGCCTGACTATAGAAAAACCTTAATAGAAGGGTTTTCTCAATTGTGAATTCCTTTTCCCAAATGACCCTGGCCTATGTCAAGTTGACAAAATATGAACCATCAAACTGAGCGAGCCAGGCAGAGCAAGCCAGTAAGCATTCGTCCACGGTCTCTGCTTCACTTCCTGCCTCCAGGTTTCTGCCTTAGCTTTTCTTCATGATGGACTAAATGTTTAGTTGAAATAAACTTTTTACTCCCTGAGTAAATAGAAAAACAAACTAGAATGGTGTATATGTCTATGTATGAGTGTGTGCACATGAGTGCAGTACGTGCAAAGGCCAGAGGTATCAGATCCCTCTGGAGCTTGAGTTTGAAGCAGTTATAAGCTGCCAAATGTGGGTCCTGAAAACTGAAGTCAGGTCCTCTGTAAGAACAGGAAGTGCTGTTAGTTACTAAGCCATCTCTCCAGCCCCTTGTCTTAATTTTTTAGTATTATTTTCATACTTCTGTTAGTTACTTTTACAAGACTGTGCCCAAATATTTGAAACAATTTTTTAAAAGATTTATTTATTATGTATACAGTATTCTGTCTGCATATATCCCTGCAGGTCAGAAGAGGGCACCAGATCTCATAACTGATGGTTGTGAGCCACCACGTGGCTGCTGGGAATTGAACTCAGGACCTCTGGAAGAGCAGCCAGTGCTCTTAACCTCTGAGCCATCTCTCCAGCCCAAAATTCTTTTTTTTTTTTTTTTTTTTTTTTTTTTTGAGACAGGGTTTCTCTGTGGCTTTGGAGGCTGTCCTGGAACTAGCTCTTGTAGACCAGGCTGGTCTCGAACTCACAGAGATCCGCCTGCCTCTGCCTCCCGAGTGCTGGGATTAAAGGCGTGAGCCACCACTGCCCAGCAAAATGCTCTTTGGGGATGGCACTTAGAGGCCTTTTTTTGTTTGTTTGTTTGTTTGTTTGTTTTTCAAGACAGGGTTTCTCTGTGTAGCTTTGGAGCCTATCCTGGCACTCGCTCTGGAGACCAGGCTGGCCTCGAACTCACAGAGATCCGCCTGCCTCTGCCTCCCGAGTGCTGGGATTAAAGGTGTTTGCCACCAACGCCCGGCTTGAAACAATTTTTATTTTTATTTATTTTATTTTATTTATTTATTTTTAAAGATTTTATTATTTATTATGTATACAGTCTTCTGTCTGCCAGCAGAGGGCACCAAATGTCATTTAAGGTGGTTGTGAGTCACCATGTGGTTGCCGGGAATTGAACTCAGGACCTCTGGAAGAACAGTCAGTGCTCTTAACCTCTGAGCCATCTCTCCAGCCCGAAACAATTTTTAATGGAAGGAATTACTTATTTCATTTTACAGCATTGATGATTTCAATCTATAGTCCTCCTGGGCCCCTGGTGATGCAGAATGTAGTGGTGGGATCATGTGGAGGAAGCTGCTGTTCAGTGTGTGTTTGTGTGTGTAAGAAAGAGAGAGCACTAGAAGTCAACATCAATTTTGACACAGTCTTTCTATATCATTTGGCTGTCCTGAAACTTACTATGTAGATCAGATTGACCTCAAACCAACAGAGATCTGCCTATCTCTGCCTCCTGAGTGCTGGCGTTAAAGATGTGCACCACCATGTCTGTCTGGCTTCACCTTTCTTTTTCTTCTTCTTCTTCTTCTTCTTCTTCTTCTTCTTCTTCTTCTTCTTCTTCTTCTTCTTCTTCTTCTTCTTTGTTTTTTTTTTTTGGAAACAAGGTCTTTCACTGAACTTGGAGCTCACAGGCTGACCCACTTCTGTCTCTGTCTCCCTAGTGTTGGGACTACAGATGTATACTGCTGCACTTTGCTTTTTATGTAAGTGATGGGGATCCAAACTCAGGTTCTCATGCTTGCACAGCAAATATTTTACCAACTGAAATATCTCTGCAGCCCAAAGCCAGGAATCTCATGGTAGACAGGAGTAAGAATAGATTTAACCAGCCGGGTGTAGGTGGCGCACGCCTTTAATCCCAGCACTCGGGAGGCAGAGGCAGTCAGATCTCTGTGAGTTCGAGGCCAGCCTGGTCTCCAGAGCGAGTGCCAGGATAGGCTCCAAAGCTACACAGAGAAACCCTGTCTCGAAAAAACAAAAAACAAAAAACAAAAAACAAAAGAGTAGATTTAACCTTCAAAGGCACACATCCTATGATGAGGAACACAAACCACACACCATATCTGGTGATGATATATTATAATTGATAGCAATGAGAACAACTTACACAGGCACTCCGAGCTACCAAGCTCTCAGATGCTTCCAAGAGCTGGCTGAACCCAGAGAGCCAGCCTGGCTCCTCCTCACCCTTTACCCTACCTACCCTTCTATGTACCTGTGACCATGCCCAACTGGGCGTGATCATCTGTACAGGTATGGGGTCTCTCCCTACATCCCTAATTCCCTACCTCCTCCAGCTAGGTTATCACGGTTTCTAATAACAGAGCCACCAGCTAGGGACCAAACATCCAATGAAGAAGTCCTGGGGGACTTTCATATTCAAACCATACCAGTGACAAAAGCTTCTTGGGTTGTGTTCAATACCATTTCTTACTTGAGATAGACTTGTATTCCTCTCCTTTCTGTTAAGGTGATGCTTCATGTTGATTTTTTTACTTATTTATTTTGAGACTGTATTTCTCTGTATAATCTTGGCTGTCCTAAAACTCACTCTGTAGACCAGGCTGGCCTTGAACTCAGAGATCTGCCTTCCTCTGCTTCCTGAGTGCTGGGATTAAAGGCGAGCACCACCACTGCCTGGTTTCATGTTGATTTTTGTGCAGGCTAGTTTTATGTCAACTTGACATAAGCTAGAGTTATCTGAAAGGAGGGAACCTCAACTGAGAAAATGCCTCCAAAAGATCTAGCTGTAAGGCATTTTCTTAGTTAGTGATTGCTGGGGAAGGCTCAGCCCATGGTAGGTGGTGCCATCCCTGGCCTGGTGGTCCTGGGTTCTATGAGACTGGTCTCCAACTCACAGAGATCCATCTGCCTTTGCCTCCCAAGCACTGGGATTAAAGGCATGTGCCACCACACCATATAATTTCTTTGTGCCAGTGTTTGGGCCTACTGAGTTCAGGCAAGTAGCAACCATGCAGTCCAAGCTTCCCTAGGCCATTAAGTGGTACAGGTAGCCTGCCTCTAGAACCCATCTTCTTGGAAGAAATGACATGTACCCTTGTCCCGCGCCCGCTCTGTATTCCTCGCCAGCAAGAAATACACGTAGGACACTCGGATCCTTCTGCAGACAAGCTTTAATGCATTTTACCAGAGTGGAGACATTTGAACCAAGAAAACCATCCCTTATAAAAGGCTGACCAGCCGCCTGGGACGTATTACCCTATGAATGGCTTTAGCTCCTCAGGCTAAAATGAGCCACGGGATAGGCAGAGATCAAAGGAATGGAGATAACCCGGCGCCTGTGAAGTAATTCACACCTTGGTGTCTTCAGGCAGCATTATAATGCAGGAACCGGCTTCCTACATACCCTGAGTTGGGTTTCGATGTAATTATGCTTTCTTGTGCACCAGGGATTAAATTACATCAGGACACTTCCCCCCCCCAAATTATACCGTGTTTAAATTTGTTGGCAATAAACTGCCTAGCATCAGACTCCCCAAAGTTTGATCCAGGTTGACAAATCAATCTGAACTGAGTTTTCATTCTCAGCGCTTCCTGGTTTTGCTTCCCTGCCTGCCATGACTACCTGCAGAATCCCCTCAGTGTCCCCTCATCCCAATATGAAGAATTTAAAAAAGGTTGATGCTGTTTCTCTGATAAATGTTTGGTGGAAGTCACTGGGGGAGTTGTTGTGTGTGAATGTGGTTTGTCTTCCTGTATTTTGTGTGTTGGAAGCTTGATCTTCCATTCATCCTCCATGCATCCATCCTAACATTCAGTAAGTGGGACTTT
Source organism: Cricetulus griseus (assembly GCF_003668045.3). Classification (NCBI taxonomy): domain Eukaryota; kingdom Metazoa; phylum Chordata; class Mammalia; order Rodentia; family Cricetidae; genus Cricetulus; species Cricetulus griseus. Next base: position 98,594,004 of record NW_023276807.1, read on the forward strand.
AAGAGTAAATTTTTCTGGGTGTGACAGTACATGCCTGTAATTCCAGCACTTGGGAGGTAGAGCCCAGACTCCAAGAGATCCAGTGAGCCATCTCTCCTGTGGACCCCTCCCCTACACTTTATTTCTTTTGCCAGAATCTTACCATGTAGCAAAATACCAATACAAATAAAATAAAAGAACATTTTATAATTTATTTTTATTTTATCTGCATTGGTATTTTGCCTGCATGTATTCTGTGTGAGGGTGTCAGATCTTGGAGTTACAGATAGGTGTGAGCTGCCATGTGGGTGCTAAGAATCGAACCTGGATCCTCTTGAAGGGCAGTAAGTGCTCTTAACGGCTGAGCCATCTCTCCAGCTCTATAAAAGAAAATTTTTTAAAAAGTAATAGGTATTTGGGCAGGGTAGATGGATCATCTTGGTACTTGACTCCAAGCCTGATGACCTGAATTTTGTTCCTGGATCCCACATGGCAGGCAAGAACTGATTCTCAAAAGTTGTCATCTGACCTCTGTATACACAAGTGTGTAAACACACACACACACACACACACACACACACACACACACACACACACACGCACGGACTGAAAATAATGCTTGGGGGATTCATACATGGGTGTATATTTTGTGGGCTACCATATAGTGTAATATTCTCTGTTTACTTCCCTATGCCTCAGTTTGCTTTTTGACAGTTATCTGCAGATGACCTGTTATATACTTACTTATTTTTCTTATATGTCAGCAGATAAGAATTGAGATAAAGGCATGGGAAGGAGGATGCTTGAGTCATGGTCACCATTGTTTCTCTTGAACAGTTAAACAGTATACTTGGCTTTGCCTCACATTGTTGGATGAGGAAAGGAAAGGGCCTCGACAAATGACCAAAATTGCTCCAGTCTTTGAAGAAAAAAATTAGATAACCAGGCAGTGGTGGCTCACACCTTTAATCCCAGCATTCAGGAGGCAGAGACAAGTGGATCTCTGTGAGTTAGGGACCAGCCTGTTCTACAGAGTGAGTTCTAGGACAGCTAGGGATGTTACATAGAGAAACCCTAGATTGCCTAAGGTAAGTTTCTTCTTATTTGTGTGTATGTGTATATATATGTCTATGTCCATGTGGGTGCAGGTCTGTGTGTAACACATATGTGGAAATCAAATACCAAATGCTGTTCCTTAAGACTACTATTCACTTTATTTCATCTTTTACTTACTTATTTTTTCAAGACAGGGATTCTCTGTGTAACCCTGGCTGTCTTAGAACTTGCTCTGTAGACCAGGCTGACCTGGAACTCAGAGATCCACATGTCTCTGCCTCCACAGTGCTGGGATTAAAGGCATGAACCACCACCACACATCTTGTTTCATCTTTTAATTTTTAAATTACATTTTATCGTGTGTGTGTGTGTGTGTGTGTGTGTGTGTGTGTGTGTGTGTGCGCTTGTGTGTGTGGTGTGTGTGTGTGTTCACTCCCTTGAGAGCACATGTGTATCTGTGTGTGCGCCATGGCCCATAAGTTTGAGAACAGCTCTCAGGAGTTGGTCCCCCCTTCTCCTATCTCATGGGCACAGGAGACTGAACTCAGGCTCTCCGGCTTGGCAACAAGTTCATTGACCTGCTGAACTCTTGACAATCTCTACCTTGTTTTTTGAGACAGGGCCTCTAACTAGGATCTAGGCTTGCCAATTAGTATAGACTAGCTGGTTGGAGACCTGGAGACCTTGTTTCTGCCTCATAGTTACCAGCCTCTGCTTCTTAAGTGATGGTATTGAAGGTGTACACCAATATGTATGACTTTGATTTACTTAAATTTTTTTTTTTTGGTTTTTTTGAGACAGGGTTTCTCTGTGTAGCTGTGGAGCCTATCCTGGCACTCGCTCTGGAGACTATGCTGGCCCCGAACTCACAGAGATCCGCCTGCCTCTGCCTCCCGAGTGCTGGGATTAAAGGCGTTTGCCACCAATGCCCGGCTTACTTAAATTTGTTTGAGTTTTTCTTTTCTGAGACAGGGTTTCTTTGTGTGACAATCCTGACTGTCCTGGAACTTGCTCTCTAGCTCACTGAAATCCACCTGCCTCTGCCTCCCAAGTGCTGGGATTAAAGGCATGTGCAACCACCACCTGGCTTGAGATTTATTTTTATTTTATGTTATATAGGTGTTTTGCCTGCATGTATGTCTGTGCACCACATACACGTGGTCTTAATGAGTCCAGAAGAAAAGATCAGATCCTCTTGAAACTGTCCTTCACTGGATTTTGACAGAGATCACAAGTGGTCTACCTGATTGTTTTATATTATTAGTATTAGTATTATTGCTAGAGTATGGGCACATGGCATGAGTACATGGCACATGGCACAGGATGCATGAGCACATCAGAAGACACTCTTCACCATAGATTCCGGGGGGATAGAACCCAGGTTATCAGATTTATCTGGTAGCATCTTGCCAGCTCTACTTGATAGTGTTTTTGTCTTCATTTCTTGAGACAGGGTCTGTGTTGTCCTGGAACTGATTATGTAGATCAGGCTGGCCTCAAACTCACAGCATTCTGACTCCTTCTGTCCCCCAATTACTGGAATTAACTATATGTGCCACCACACCCAGCAGACCTGATTGCTTTTAATGTCAGCTACATTGTTTTTTATTGTTAAGTCCAGCAGATAAGGATTGAGTTAAATACTTAAATATGAAATTCAAAACATCGCCAGGCATTGGTGGCACACGCCTTTAATCCCAGCACTCGGGAGGCAGAGGCAGGCGGATCTCTGTGAGTTCGAGGCCAGCTTGGTTTCCCCCTAGGGCCAGGTGAGGGGTAGGGCCAGCTTTCCCACTCTCCCATGTCCATACCTCTGGGGTCCCGCACCATCTGGGCAAGGGATGGGGCCAGCTCTCCCTCCCCCATATCGTTGCATCCGGTTCTTCTGCACTCACACCTCCAAGGCCAGCTCTCCTACTCTGCCCAGGTGAGGGACAGGGCACTCTCCCAAGTGTGTCAGCAGGCAAGAGGTGTGGCCAGCTCACCCACACCCACCCCTTTGGCCAGCTATCCCAAGCCCACTCCCAGGCTGGCACTACCATGTGGTGACTATAGAGGGTGGAGCCGGCTTGGAGGGGCCTGCAGACAACAATACGGCTTCCAGCTGCAGTACAGACCCCAGACATCCTCAAAGACTTCAGTGGTAGTACAGGCTACTGACATCAGCCCAGACCCTGGGGGTTCATCAGGATCATAAACCCAGACATGGCCATCAGCCGCAGCAGGGGTTCAGACATCACCACGGTATCAGGTGGCTGTGCAGAGCTCTCACATCAGGAATTCCTCACCGATGAAGCGCCTCTGGTTCCACCTCTCTTCATAGTGCTGACAGCTCATCTTTTCTTTTTGCCAGTGGCCGTGTCAGAGGGGCAGCAGGTGGCAGCTGATTTCAGGGGATCTGCCCACTCGAATTCGAAAATCTCTGATAGGCAAGAAGTAGAGGGCTTCGGCCCTAGAATGACTCTTGTTACTTCTGTGCCTTTACTTGTTTGCTGCTGCCATTTTTCTCTGGTATCTGGCATGGTGTGAATGGGTGTGGGGGGATCCCCGCTACCTTTAATGTACTATGATTGTCTCATGGAAATATCCTGTTCTAGTGGGCATTTTTACCTGTGAATTATTATGAAGATGATTTCCTCCTAAGCTGTACTGTTTAACTGAAGCAATGATTTTATATAATAATAGTGTTGGTTTAAATAGGATTTTGCTGATTGAGGGCCTTTAATAAATATAGTAAGGGATTATGATAAAGGTTAGCTTAGTGGGAAAATTAATATAGGTAAAAAGCAACATAGGGTGTTGTCCCAGCCCCTGATAAAGCAGGGCCTGTAGAAGATAGAAAATAACAAGGAAATGTCACACAGCTAATTTCTCTTGAGGAGCCACATAGACTGTGGTTTAGGTTAATTATTAAAAAAAACAGCTGGGCAGTGGTGGCACACTCCTGCCACCCAACACTCAAGAGGCAGAGACAGGTGGATCTCTGTGACCTGGAAACCACCCTGAGTTACATGACAGCCAGAGCTACATAGAGAAACCATATCTTTTTGTTGTTGTTGTTCTTGGTTTTGGTGTTTTGAGACAGGGTTTCTCTGTGTAGCTTTGTAGACCAGGCTGGCCTCGAACTTAGAAACCCTAACGCCTGGCTTAGAAATGCTGTCTTTAAAAAAAAAAAAAGAAGAAGAAGAAGAAGAAGAAGAAGAAGAAGAAGAAGAAGAAGAAGAAAGAAAGAAAGAAAGGGAGAGAGAGAGAGAGAGAGAGAGAGAGAGAGAGAGAAACAATCAAGTCCCAGTAGCTCAGCTAGCTCAAGTTCTTTTAATCTTAATATTGAGAGATGTGTTCACAGGTTTTGGTGTGCCTCATTGCTGAAAAAAAGCTTTAAAAAATAACTTAGGCCAGGAAGTGGTGGTGCAGGTCTTTAATCCCTCAATTGGGAGGCAGAGGCAGATGGATCTCTGTGAGTTTGAGACCAGCCTGCTCTACAGACTGAGTTCCAGGACAGGCTCCAAAAGCTACACAGGGAAACCCTGTCTCAAAAAAACAAAAAACAAAACAAAAACCTTAAGGTTAGATTAAGATGTTTTTGTTAATAGCCTACCAAATACTGGAATTAAAAGTGTGTGCCACCACCGCCCAGACCTTTTTGACTTTTTATAGCCCTTCTTTAACATTTGTGCGCAAACACACACACACACACACACACACACACACACACACACACACAGAGTTCTAATTTGCTTTCTCTTGTTGTAATAAACACCATGACCCAAAGCAACTTTGGAGGAAAGGGTTTATTTGGTTTACGGGTTACAGTCCATCACTCAAGGAAAATAAGGCAGGAACCTAAGGAGAAACGTGCATGCAGAAACTGAAGCAGAAACCATGGAAGAGTGATGCTTACTGGCTTGATTCCTCTGGCTTGTTCAGTTACCTTTCTTATACAACCCAGGACCACCTGCACAGGAAAGCTACCACACATAGTGGTAGCTTCATCAACTAATAACCAAGAAAATGCCCCATAGACAAAACCATAAGCCAGTCCAGTTCCTTAATTGAGGTGCACTCTTTCTGTTGTGTCAAGTTGACAACTGATGTTTGACATGTACGTAGACATAATCGCTGTGTGATGTGTATATAATGTGTGACCTGGGCGATATAATTAGTAGTTAATTGGAATAAAAGAATTTTGCTTGGGTTGGAGGCAGTTCGGTGGGTAGAGTGCTCGGCCAGCATGCAGGAAACTCCATTTTCAGCTCCCCCAGCCGCCAACAGGTGTAGTGACACCCTGCTCAGGAGGTGGAGGCTTTTGGACCACAGCTTCTAAGCTAAGTAACAAACTCCAGGCCAACCTCGGATACTTGGGACTCTATCCAAAAACAAGCAAACCAAAACCCGGGTGCTTGCCAAATTACCACTACCTGGCAGATTGTAGCTGATGAAATTAACTTGTGAATTTATTGTCACTCAACAAATCCTGCAATTGTGAAATGACACAAATGTGTTTCTTCTGTAGCGTGCTCATGAGAATGGTTTACTTTGCTTCCGGCAGTGAGGACAAGAAGGACTCAGGTTGTTTAGGCCGCGGCTAGGGGATAGCCATCTCAGGTTCTGGTGAGTCCAAACTCACAAGGTCGCCTGGCACCCTACATGGAAACTGCGCAGGCGCGGAATGGTGCATAGCAAGGGCACTTAAACCCAATGACTAGGGACCTTTGCCTTGGGCAGCATCACCGCGCAGGCGGTTTCTCTCTGTGTGGCTGGTCTACTATGAGGTGCGCAGGCGCACACCGTGCAAATCTAGGGTTTGGGATCCGTGGTGGTGGTGGTGGTGGGGTTACCGAACTGTGTAAGGGGGCAGAGGCCTCGCAGCACCGCGCAGGCGCACTTCCGCTTTCGTGCCGGTACGCAAACGCTGACCAGTGCGCAAGTGAGCGCATGCGCGGGCTTGAGGCGCGATGGCAGGTGTAGGGGTCGAGCGGCTGCAGGCGATGGTGCGATTTACGCTGCTGGTGCTCACTGTGTGTGCTGCGGGTGCCCATGGGCTCTATTTCCACATCGGCGAGACTGAGAAGCGTTGCTTCATCGAGGAAATACCCGACGAGACCATGGTCATCGGTCAGGGGGCTGAGGGTGGAGAGGCCCTTTGTTTTCGCCTGGCCCTCGGAAGCGCCCCTCCTCCCCTGTCAGCTCGCCCCCATCCTGAGGGTGCCTTGAGGGCGCCAGGTCCCCTGCCCAGCGCCCCGGGGCCGCTTGTTGGGGGCCCGGTCGTGACTGTATGTCTGCCCCGCAGGCAACTATCGAACCCAGATGTGGGACAAGCAGAAGGAGGTCTTCCTGCCCTCGACCCCTGGCCTGGGCATGCACGTAGAAGTGAAGGACCCGGACGGCAAGGTAAGCCCCCCATCCGGAAGGCACTAGCGGGTGTCAGCTGCCCATTACTGCCCTTATGGGATGTAAATACCTCCTTGGTCCTGAGAAAAGGTCCCTAGGTATCAGATCTTGCATTTTGAGAGGTCCTTGTAAAGTTGGGGCCTAATGCATATTGCAGGTGGTACTGTCCCGACAATATGGTTCCGAGGGCCGCTTCACCTTCACGTCCCACACACCCGGTGACCATCAGATTTGTCTGCACTCCAACTCCACCAGGATGGCTCTCTTCGCTGGAGGAAAACTGGTAAGAAGCTCAGGCTTAAAGTTTTTCACTTGATTCCAAGGTTCACTTATTGCCTTTTTCTTTTAATTTTGACTTTTTGGGGGAGCAGGTGGGCACAGTCAGAACTGGGGAGACCAGGCTTGCCCTGCTGCCTCAGCCGGAGATAAGAACGGATTCCATGACGGTAACTGTAGGCGGCACCCACTCATTCATTCCTGTTTCCTTGTAGCGTGTACACCTGGACATCCAGGTTGGGGAGCATGCCAACAACTACCCTGAGATTGCTGCTAAGGATAAGTTAACAGAGCTGCAGCTTCGAGCTCGACAGTTGCTTGATCAAGTGGAACAGATCCAGAAGGAGCAGGATTATCAGAGGGTAAGGGCATCATCTATCTCTTTTCACTTGGAGGCTGCGATTGACCTTTGAACCCACCGTGCAACGTTTCTGTTTGGGGCCTTCCCTACCTGCTAGATCAGTTTTTCAGAGAATGAATTAGAAGGTATCAGTCTACATAAGTGAGGTTTGTTTTTTCTTTTGTTTTTTGGCACTTTGTGTTCATGTCTGCAGTGCTGAAGATTGAACCTCACCTGAATGTTAGTCAAGATCTCTACCACTGAGCCACACCTTCAGTCCGTGTGTGCACTCTCGCGTTTTCTTTTTTTAAATCCCACACCACCGTATATTTTCCATCCAAGTACTGTTCCTGCTTAGCTTCTGTGGTCAGATCTCAAGGGTTCAGGGTGGTATGGCAGTGGACCCTTTAATTTTTTTTAATTGTTATGAAATACATATAAAAACCTAGCATTTTAACTGTTTCTAAGCGTATAATACCATGACATTAAGTAGATTCATATTGTGTTGCCACCATCCTGCCTTCTGTCTGCCTAACTTTCACCTTTCCAGAGAATCTGAACCCATCAAACACTCCACTTCCCTAGTTGCAGCTTTGACATTTTGGTCTGTGATCCTGATTAGTGTTAAACACTGACTCACCATTTCCCTTCCCGTGTTGCTGTTGTACTTTTTTTGCCGATGGTCTTGACCACTGTAACTCAACTCAGTGGAATCCTTTTGTGACTGTCCTAGTTCACTTACAGTGTGTATCTAGGATTCATCTGTATTGTAGTGTGTCAGAACTCTCTGCTTTACACATTTATTTATTTATTTTTGTGGTGCTAGAAATTGAACATCATATAGGTTAGACAAGGGCTCTGAACTACATCAGATTTGTTTTCTTATTAGTAATGTATATATATATATATATATATATATATATATATATATATTGGTTTATGTATGTGTTATTGCAGGTGTCCTCTGAGTCCAGAAGAGGGCATCCTCCTCTGGAGCTAGAACTGCAGATGGCTGTGACCGATCTGACATGGGTCCTCTACAAGAGGAGTATGAGCAGTATGAGCTCTTAACCACTGACTTATCTTTCTAGCCTGTAGAACTATCCCCCCACCTCCACCCCCTCTTTAGGACAGGTGTAGTCCTGGCTGCTCTGGAACTCACTCTATAGACCGGGTTGGCCTGAACTCAGAGATCTGCCTGCCTCTGCCTCCTGAGTGCTGGGATTAAAGTTGTGCACCACCACATCCACCTGTAGAGCTTTTAAGGTTGAATAATAGTCTGTTGTAAAGATCTCATCTGGCTTTGGATAGTTATTTCTAAATTGTATGCACCAGTCTAGAGAGGACAGTGTACAATCTAGTAATACCTATTGCTTGCTTGTTTTTCATGGGCTCTTATTGTAGAAGCATTATTTTAGTCCTAGCGGAGTGGTTGTAGAAGGACATCACTTTCCTTCCTAAGGACAGTCTCAGTGGGGTGACACGAACCTAATGGAATTACAGGTGGCATTCCAGAGACATTTGTTCTGGGAATAGTGCAGTCACACAAACCTTATAATAACAGATTGTGTTTTCCTACCCATTCTAATCCTTTGTTTACTGTCCCATGCAGTATCGTGAAGAACGATTCCGTCTGACCAGTGAGAGCACCAATCAGCGGGTCCTGTGGTGGTCCATCGCCCAGACTGTCATCCTCATCCTCACTGGAATCTGGCAGATGCGTCACCTTAAGAGCTTCTTTGAAGCCAAGAAGCTGGTGTAGGGCTCTTGCTGTATGACCTTTCCCTTTTACCTTAATTATTTGATAATTTCCCCACCTAGTCCCTGTCCACCTGGATTTTGAGGAGGAAAATTGAAAAAACAACGTGTCACATTGGTATCATGGCAATAAGCCATTCAGATCAGCTACCTTTTGACCCTGGTTCTCCAAGAAACAGATATTGGTCCAAGCTTTCAAAATCTGCCTTAGGGTTTGGGAGAAGTTGGAATTAACCCAAGATCGAGTCGTTTTTTTTGCCTCTGGTGATTCTCCCGTTTTCAGAGAGATGAACAAATGTTCTTCTGTTTTCTGTTTGTCTGCTTGTGCAGTGGGCAACTGGCATACCCCATGGAGGAAGCGCTGCCTCAGTGTTCCTGGGTCAGTCCTGAGTTCTCTCAATGGCTTTGTGAATGTAAATAAGGGACATTTCTTGGCCCTGAAGGATTGAGATTTTTTCTATATTTTAGAACTATTTTTGGATAAATTATATATTTTCCTTCCTGGTTTGATCATCACTGCCTGTAACTAGCCAAAAACACCAATCCAGACCTATGCATTCTACTTACACATTTTTAGTATCTGCCATGAAGTGCTCAGAATTTCAGCAGTTTGGGGCCAGAAAGCAGACACTATAGTTAGTCTCAAGTCCGTGTTAGAAGTCCAAGAAGAGTTATCTTGTGAGTCCAAACCCACAGGGTCACAGAGTCGGGTGACAGTCGGGTGACAGAGTAATTCCGAGCAGTGTACTCTCCCCTCAACTTTTACTTAGAAGTAGTAATGTTTTATAGATTTTGTTTTTGAGACAGTCTCACTCTGTTGCTCTGGCTGGCCTGGAACTCCATATGTAGACTAGACTAGCCTCATATCCACCTGTGTCTGCCTACCAAATGCTGTGATTAAAGAGGCATGTGCCACCACACCTGACATAAATATTTTCTTCAAGGGAACCAGGCTTTGGTTCTGTATGCAGATTTTCTTTGAATGAAATGAAACTTAGTAGCTATGTTTGATGTAAAATAATAGGTGTGGGCAGAGATGAGGCCAAAAGGGAAAAAAAAAAAAAAAAAAAAGGGAAGGTTACTGGCCTGGCATTTGTAGAAAATGTGCAGTAGACTTTAGTGGGTACTCATGCTAAGGCTTGGCCTGGGAGTGGGATGGGTTGATTGCTTAAGGTTACCCTAGTAAATAAGATGTCAGCAAGGAGCTAACAGACCAAATCATAAGCAGTTCTTATGATACTGCCCTCACCCCTTCTGCATAAACCTCATGCCATTAGTTGCCCATTGATATTTTATTTCAGTTTTATTACATATTTATTTGGAATATTTATTAAATTTCTTTTTCTGACTTATAGAACTAAATTTTCCCCTTATTTCTGTGTTCTCTATTTTATATGAATCTGTTTTACACTTAAAGAGTATATATGCATTTTTTTTTTTTTTTTTTTAGTTTGCAAAGAAAAAGGCCCCCCCCACCAAAAAAAAGTTCTGCATATCCCTCCTGTTTCTAATTCTGGATGACCAACTTATCCACCAGAAAAGTTCCTCTGATACTTAAAATAGTTTTTTGCAGTTTTCAGTTTAGGATCAGTTTGAGAAGCTGGGTGATGGTGGTGCCTGCCTTTAATCCCAGCACTCAGGAGGCAGAGGCAGGCGAATCTCTGTGAGTTCGAGGTCAGCCTGCTCAACAAAACTACACAGAGAAACCCTGTCTCGAAAAAAAAAAAAAAGAGAGAGAGAGAGAGAGAGAGAGAGTTTAGTTCTTGAGACAGAGTATGTACACATAGCCTTGGTGTACACCAGGGTGGGCATTGAACTCACAGAAATCCACTTGCCTTTGCCACCAGAGTGCTGGGACTAAAGGCCTGTGCCACCATGCCCAGTAAGAAAATGTCTTGGTTTGTTTTTCAGACAGCCTTGAGGGAGCACTTGTGTTGGTCTTTAAGTCAAGATCCTCTTGGCACTGCCTTCAAAGTGTTGGGATCATAAGTGTGTGCCAACATGCTCAGAAATAAGATGTCTTCTGAATGACTTAGATGTTTTAAACCCATAGTGTGAGATTCTTGAGAAGAGATGCTTGTCTGCTGTGTTGGTATCTCAGGAATTCTAGCCAGCAAAGCAGACACTGGACCTAAGGGAGTAAGAAGTTAGAAAAGGCCAGGCATTGGTGGGCTTGCCCAACAATAAACACAGTGGAGCACATATCCCAGTGAACAAGCGAGGTTTCTCCTGCTGATTGCTTTCAACTCCACCTTGGAGACTCAATAGGTTTCTGGTGGCACTGAAGTACTACCACATTCAGTCTTGTATATGAGGAGCATGGTAGGCAGGAAAATGACTGTCCTAAGAGCATCAATTCAAACCCCTGAAAGTTATGAATACCACCTCCCAACATGGCAAGGATTGTTAGCCAGATGACTTTGAAGTGAGGAGTTCATCTTGAGCAGCGCAGTTCTCAACCTGTGGGTCATAACCCTTTGCAGGTGTTGCCTACGACCATCTGGAAAAGATATTTACATTACAATTTGTAACAGTAGCTGAATTACAGTTATAACGTAGCAATGAAAATAATTTCATGGTTGGGTCACCACAACATGTATTAAAGGGTCCAGCATTAGGAAGTTTGAGAACCATCGGTGTAAGTGATAACAGGTGCTGGAGACTAGCCTTTCCCAAGTAGGCTTCTAGGCCTATCCTAAGTCTCCCTTCCGATTAGTCTTCCACTTTTCCTGTCTTTTGCTGATGGTTGAAACAACCTAAGGCACCATCATGCTAGAGAAGAATACACTGAGCCATTTTCTTGCTTTCAAAGATTTGTGGTGTTTCCCTTTCTTAATAAATGGTCACCATAGTAAGACCCTGTCGGTAAATGTGTTTAGTCCCCACCAATCTCTATTATTGCTATAACAATTACAAGGTGACTTGAAATACAAACTGTTAGGTTTGGGAGACCAGATTAGGTGACCTTCGGGCAAATAGTTTATTAAAGCACCAGTGTCAAAGTAACATACACAAGCATAAGCAAACAATCCTAAGAACCACAGACACTAGGCTCATAGCAGGGGGTACCTCTCCTGCAGTGGCCGCCAGTTTGCTGCTGGTTCAGGCTTGGGCAGGGACTTGTGTTCCTCTGAATTCAGGCTCCTGAGGGCCCAAAGTCGTGGTAGCAGGTTTATGAACAGGTGGCTGTCATCTTGATGGACTGGTTGTTTCAGAGCTCCAGGACACAGAGTCTTGGTACACTCTAAAATTCCCAGTTCTGAGCTGGTCCCTTAAGTAGCTTGCTAAATCTTGCTAATCACACTTTGCCACACACCACACATTGTCACTCTTATCTCTGGGTAGTGGGCCTATGCTCCCTTTCTTTTTAATCTTTCTTCAGCCAGGCTTTTGCCTGCCTAGTTGTAAGCTTCTGTGTTAATCTCCCTCCAGCCAGGCCTTTGCCTGCCTGGTTACAGGCTCTCGAGGACAAGGTGCTCAGAAGAAATGGGCCCAAGGTCGGCTGACATCACCTAACTAGATTTGTAGACATAGTATATCATAATTTTGGCTTTAGAAGGTGTCTAAGAGGACCCAATCAAGTCGGGCATGATGGCGCAGCTTTAGTCCCAGCCAGTCTGGTATAAACTGCTACGTTCCTGGTCAGCCACAGTTAAATAGTGAGACCCTGTTTTGGAAAATCAGAACAAAAAGGTTCCAGGGACATCCCGGGGGAAAGGGATTCTGGAAGAATGGGCCTAGTAAGTATGTGGTAACACTGTCTCTGACTGCAGCCTTTGGTTTTGGTTTTATGGGAAAGTCAGGTCCTAGTAAGGGGTCAGGTCAACTTGGCACTAATGCGAGTTATGAAGGATAGCAGGGCATGTGGCAGGATCCGTGAGAGTCTTCATAGCAGCTGTCTTTTGGTTTCTTCTGCGAATATGCCCAAGTGTCGTCCTTGCTGCCTCCTCTCAGCCAAAACCGGGTCGGGTCCTAATCGCAATTTAGCAGGCCAAGTCCTGCCCACGCCGCTAGTGGGTAATGAAGGCTGGGGCGCCTGTACAGAGGTATTCGCGACTTGGAAGGCGCTCAGGGACCGCCTCCGCGCCTGCGCACGGCCTGGCAGCACAGATTTGAGGCAACGCCGGACGCCTACACGGAAGAACTTCCCGGAAGTGACGGCTCCTCCGGAACCGACTGGTTGTTGGTTTGTCCCGCCTTACGCGTGCGCACTGCCAGCGCAGAGGCACACCATGGAGGACCAAGAGCCGCTGGGTTTTGAACACATGGGGCTGGATCCCCGCCTCCTGCAGGTATGGGAAAGGTTGTGGAGCTGGGTCCCGGCGTGCCCCCGCACTGCGCGCCGCCTGAGCCGCGTCCTATCCCTCCTTAGGCTGTCGCTGACTTGGGATGGTCACAACCTACGCTGATCCAGGAAAAGGCTATACCTCTGGCGCTGGAGGGGAAGGACCTCCTGGCCCGCGCCCGCACAGGCTCTGGCAAGACGGCAGCTTATGCTATTCCTATGCTGCAGTTGCTTCTCCACAAGAAAGCGGTGGGTAGCGAGAGGGGCAGTGGGCAAGAGGAAGGAAGCCCCGAAAAGCTGGGGAGGGACGTGCCCATCTGTGCAAAGGTTTCTTTTGATCCCTTGATGGAGTTGAGGTTACCTGTCTCAACCCAGGCCTTGCTGCCACTACCTTGTTATAATCTCGAGTAAATCATTTTTTTTTAAATCTAGGGAAGGCACATTAACTCCATACCTAGTAAGTGTTAATTAATTTCATACATGCAGCAAGTCATTTTCTAATTTCAGTGCTTGGGAAAGCGCTCCATTCAGTGTTTTGACGGGGGCAGAATTAAGAGTTTATCAGAACGTAGCTAGGTGATTGTATTGCACTGTCCCCACTGTTTGGAAGAAGTGAGAAAAAGCATCACATGGACCCAGTACATTTAACAGTCTTTAACCCATGCTTTTACAGACAGGTCCTGTAATGGAACAAGCTGTGAGAGGCCTTGTCCTTGTTCCTACTAAGGAGCTGGCACGGCAGGCACAGTCTATGATGCAGCAGCTGGCTGCCTACTGTGCTCGGGATGTGCGAGTGGCTAATGTCTCAGCTGCTGAAGACTCAGCTTCTCAGAGGTGGGTGAAAGCTGCAGGGTTGTAAAGGAACAAAGCTATTCAAAGATGTGTGTGGCTCTGGTTTTGTGAATAGCAAGAGAAGGCAGGTCTGCTGGGGTGAGGTTCTGGCTGCTAAATTCTTGTTACTTACAACTTGCCACCTGCAGAGCTGTATTGATGGAGAAACCTGATGTGGTGGTGGGGACCCCATCCCGAATATTAAACCACTTGCAGCAGGACAACTTGAAGCTCCGTGACTCCCTGGAGCTGCTGGTGATAGACGAAGCTGACCTTCTCTTTTCCTTTGGCTTTGAGGATGAACTCAAGGGTCTTCTTTGGTAAGGAAGAAAGGAAATGGCTCCTAGTGGGAACCTCTGTGAGTCTAGACTGGGCTGGAGTGGGATGGGTGGAACTGGAGCCTGATCAGGCCCTGTCTTTTCTTTTAGTCACTTGCCTCGGATTTACCAGGCCTTTCTCATGTCAGCCACTTTCAACGAGGACGTACAAGCTCTGAAGGAGCTGGTACTACATAACCCGGTAAGGGGTACTAAGTGCACATTTGGAGCTGGAGCCGGGGGCACACTCAGAGGCTTGTTATTCCTTCTCAGAGGAAACTTTTGCTGTTTGGGGTGGGACTGTTTATGTTAGTTTTTTCATTCCTACTTCTTAGTCACTGAAAGGAAGTCACCTAAAATTATATATTTCTAGGTGTCCCTGGCGAAACTCTGTTTGCCTAGGAGGCTTACATGGGGTCATTTTGTATCAAGGGGAGCCAAAATTCTTAAGATCAGAGCTCTCTTCTTGTACATATTTTAGTCTTCAGAACCATTACGCAGGCCTTCTGTGCTGCATATTGTCCATCAGTGTTTCTCATGTTGTGTACACTGATGCTGTATGTATGGTTTGTGTTTCTATATACCACAATAGTTAGGGTGCTTTGAGTTCTTAGGTTCAACCCTGGGGTTCGGGCGTGTAGGGGTGCGGTGATGTCTCACTGCTCCTCACTAATGTGGGTGCTTTGGTTGCTGGGGCAGTGGCCATAGTGCCTCTTCTTTCTTTCCTGATCACAGGTGTGTCCTCTTCCTAGGTTACCCTCAAGTTACAGGAGTCTCAGCTTCCAGGGCCAGACCAGCTGCAGCAGTTTCAGGTGGTGTGTGAGACTGAAGAAGACAAATTCTTGCTGCTGTATGCCCTGCTCAAGCTGTCACTGATTCGGGGCAAAGCCTTGCTTTTTGTCAACACTCTAGAGAGGGGTTACCGGCTCCGTCTTTTCCTAGAACAGTTCAGCATTCCCTCCTGTGTGCTCAATGGAGAACTCCCACTGCGCTCCAGGTTTGTTATGGTCATGTCTTGGTGAAGAAAAGCTGAGAAGAAACATGGAAGGAGAACCCAGTTTGTTCTTTCTTTTTGGGGGGGAGGGAGTTTTTGAGGCCAGATTTCTCTGTGGCTTTGGAGGCTGTCCTAGAACTAGCTCTTTTAGACCAGGCTGGCCTCGAACTCACAGAGATCCACCTGCCTCTGCCTCCCGAGTGCTGGGATTAAAGGTGTGCGCCACCACCTCCGCCCGGCTATTCTTTTATTTTTTTTTAAGAGGTAGGGTTTTATGCTGTATTTGTAGTCTAGGCTGACCTTGAATTTACAGCAGTCCTCCTGCCTCAGTTTTCCAAGTGCTGGAATTAAAGCTATGGGCCAGCTCACACATCTTGGTCTTATTTTTTCTCTCCTCTCCTCCCTCTTTGCAGTGCTAGGGATTGAGCCCAGAGCCTTGTTCATGCTAGACAAACACTCAGTCAATGAGTTGTACACTTAGCCCCTTGTTTTTTTTTTTTTTTTTTTTTTTTTTGTTTTTTTTTTTGTTTTTTTTTGAGACAGGGTTTCTCTGTGTAGCCCTGGCTGTCCTGGAACTCACTCTGTAGACCACGTTGGGTCTGAACTCACAGAGATTCGCCTGCCTCTGCCTCCTAAGTGCTGGGATTAAAGGCGTGTGCCACCACCGCTGGACCCATTACTCCATTTTCAACTGAGAAAGTTAAGGCACAGACCTGAAGATGATAAGAAATTATAGAGGGCAAAGTAGGAAAGGATGACGTTTAGGGTGATGCCAGGACTGGGGAGAGCCTCTGTGCTGCAGGCTGACTGCTTGTCTTGGATTGCAGGTGCCACATCATTTCACAGTTCAACCAAGGCTTCTATGATTGTGTCATAGCAACAGATGCTGAGATCCTGGGACCCCCAGTCAAAGGCAAGCGGAGAGGCCGAGGCTCCAAAGGAGACAAGTAAGTCTCAGTTCTCTTTTCTCAGTGTTCCTCCAAGAGGACTATTTTTCTGTATTTGTAAGACTGAAGCCAAAGTGCACAGAATGGGTTGCCAGACATTCTTGATGGTTATACCAGGCTGTCCCCGTGGGCCCTTGGAGAAGTAGAGAGGGTGGTAAAGGGCGCTACCTGCATGTTCAGCACAAAGTGTCAGGCTGGGCATGGGTTGATGGGAGCTGACTTATAGGGGAGGTGGTCCAGTCAGCCCTGGGCATGTGACTATTATGTGTAGAGAATGTGTTTGGGGGAGTGGGGAGAAACACTCTCTAGGTGTTGTCTTCTTGAAGAGTTCAGGGTCGCAGGGATGGTTTGTGGGTCAGTGTGTTCTGCTATTTCTCAGAATTGAGGTCAGGGCAAGGGTTTGGCCCTGAAGTAATTCTAACTAATGTCTATTAGTTTGGTGGCCTTTCAGTTTTGCTTACATGATAGTTTAGAGACTGAACTTGAGAATGCCTTTCCAGAGAATAAGGATCTGGCTGACATTTTGCTATTTCCTCAGGGCCGCTGATCCAGAGTCAGGTGTGGCCCGGGGCATAGACTTCCACCACGTGTCTGCTGTACTCAACTTTGATCTTCCTCCTACTCCAGAAGCCTATGTTCATCGAGCTGGCAGGTAGGAGGATGGCACCGTAGTGAGCCCGGCATGCTAAAGGAGTTAGAGTCATCTAGACAGGCTAGTGATGCATGTTTGGTCTCCTCCCACTGTAGGACAGCTCGAGCCAACAACCCAGGCATAGTTCTGACCTTCGTGCTGCCCACAGAACAGTCTTGCTTGGCAAAGATTGAGGCGCTTCTCAGTGGAGGTAAGAGCCTTTGATCCATGACTGTGAGTCTGTAAGAAACAGGCTTCTCCCCACCTTGAAACCTATCACAGTATCTAGTGTGGTAGTGCACAGCTGTCATTGAAGAACACGGGGAGTGAGATAGGATGATTGACAATTTGATGCTAGCCTGGGATATAGAGCAAGACCCTTTTGTTATTGTTGCTATTTTCAAATCAAAGACTGGATCAGTGGTTAAGAGTGCTTGCTGCTCTTTTAGAGGACCCAGGTTTAGTTCCTAGCATCCACTTGGCAGTTCATAGTTGTCTGTAACTCCAACATCCTCTTTTGGCATCTGCGCGCACCAGACATGTACACAGTACACATGCAGGTAAAACACTCACACATAAAAAATAAAATAAAATAAATCTTTTAAAGTCTCAGATGAGAGGGAAGAAGACACTTTATAATAATGCCAAGTGTGGTATCACATACTATAATCCCAGCACTTGGGAGCCTGAGGCAGGAAGATTGAGAGTTCTAGGTCAGCCTAGGCTACATAGCTAGTTGGAGGCTTCCCTGGGATATATAGTGAGGCTCTGTGAAAAACACCAAAAAATCCATAGTGATGACAGACTTCCTCTACCACTTCCACTGTTCATCATCTTTCCCCATGTGACAAGTACTGTGTCCTTTCCTTTCACAGATAGTGGCTGAAGTAGTTTTCCACTATCATGTTCACTGGTTGCCTCATGGTCAGGGACTAATTAGATAGATATTCTGCTCTGTCTTGACTCAGATGCCTTGTCTGCAGGCAGGCACCATCATTGTGAGGGGTCTTGTGGCCACCCAAGCCCTGAAGTGAGTCGGTGGTGGGTTGTGAGGCTGGGGCTGTGGTGGCACAAAGGGCTCAAGGACACACCCCTGACCAGAGTATCTTTGGAACTGCTCTTTGACCCAAGTATATTGATGCGGGGTGGTCTCGGGGTATAGCCTCTTTCAGAGAAGAGGAGCAGCAGGCTACCAGGGAAGGCCTTACATGGCCCTGCCCCCAGCCCTCACTGCTGCCTTCTCCCCAGAGGGCGAGGCTATCCTGCTACCCTACCAGTTCCGGATGGAGGAGATCGAAAGCTTTCGCTATCGCTGCAGGGTAAGCGCGACACTGGCGTGGGCAGGGGGTAGTTGAAGACTGGGCTTTCACCCAGGGGTTGCACCCATTGCTGGGCACTCACTCGGGTATAAGGCTGTCTGACCCTGGTCTCCCCCTAGGATGCCATGCGGTCAGTGACTAAACAGGCCATTCGAGAGGCGAGATTGAAGGAGATCAAGGAGGAGCTTCTACACTCAGAGAAGCTCAAGGTGAGGGCAAGCTTGGGAGCTGTCCTTTTTGAAGGCTGGCTAAGCTCTGGGTAGTGAGAAGCAATGAGCTGGACAGTGTGCTGGCCTTTGGCAGGGGGACAGAAAACCAGCTGAAAGACAGCTGTTCTGCTGGGAGGATGGTGGATACACTTTATGGTGAGTTTACGTAGATAGGGGTGTGTGTGTGTGTGTGTGTGTGTGTGTAACACTATTAGAGAGCCAAAGATGGAACCCCCGTAGGGTCCACACCAGAAGCCTTGAATGTACAGGCCATACCTGGATGTTCCACAGATATTGGAAAGAGTGAAGAAGCTTTTGGTATGATGAGAAATCTCATCTGTAAGATGATACTAAGCTAAAGCAATTCAGTGCTGCTGTTTGTATCATAGAAAAGGTGTCCTTGTGCAGGGGATGTCCATGCACCCGTGGATGGAACTCAGAACTAGCATCAGTGAATAAAGGTTCTAACTGCCCTAAGTTGCCAACCACTGGCATGTGAGAAGGAACTACCTTGCAGAGTTGACAGATTTCCACAAGGTGGGGGTATTTGACATTGCTGCAGCATGCAGTGCCCCT
Source organism: Cricetulus griseus (assembly GCF_003668045.3). NCBI lineage: Eukaryota > Metazoa > Chordata > Mammalia > Rodentia > Cricetidae > Cricetulus > Cricetulus griseus. Next base: position 98,612,913 of record NW_023276807.1, read on the forward strand.
TGCTTGGCCAGCAGAGGTCAGATGTGCAAACCATGAGAAGCCTGTCCTGGGTTACGGTTTGGCTGTCAAGGAAGAAGAACAAAGGGGTAGGCATACTTCATGGTGTCACTTTTTGTGCCTCTTCAACTTTGAGCCCTCTCTGCCTGTCAGACATACTTTGAAGACAATCCCAGGGACCTCCAGCTGCTACGCCATGATCTGCCCTTGCACCCTGCAGTGGTAAAGCCTCATCTGGGCAATGTCCCTGACTACTTGGGTGAGTCTTGCTGAAGGTCAGGAGACTGGAGGAAGTGGCCTAGCTTTCTTGGCCATCTTCCACCAGCCCCTGTGCTTGGTGTTTGTTGGGAAAGCTTCGTGCATACGAGAGGACCTAGACCCAGGCAGCAAAGCATATGTGAGCCACTGTTCTAGCTCATTTAGACTTGTTTGACCCATCCCATGGTAGCTGTGTTGTCTCTGTTGTGGAGATGAGGAAACTGGTTGTGCAGAGTTGGTGCCACATTTTCAGGGTGTGGTGGAGCAAGAGAATGAGCCAGTGATTGGTTTCCTGTGTTCTGTAGAGGCTGAGCAGGTTTGTGAGAGGGTTCTGGGCGTGGGAGCCTTGCCTAGGGGATGCTCTCAGTTGGCAGGCATCAACTTAAGACCTCTGTGGTCTGTAGGTAGGAGCACTGCAAAGGGAAGGAGAGTAGCCATTCACCCTTCTCATCTCATGAAGGCTCTGGGTAATAGCTTTTCTTCTTTGGATGTCTAATATGGGATACTTTTAGTATTGAGTACTCATGCCTTCTATGCTTACTATGACCAAAAAGGAGAAGAGTGAGGTAGCTGGGCACTGAGTTAGGCCCTCCATCATTCCTGATCTTGCCTTCCTAGAATGGAGGTAGTTTGTTGATATGATATTCCTGCCACAGAAGTGATAGGAAGTATATGGGAGGGACATAACAGGGCAGAAAGGTTGTAAGTGGTGTGAGAGGGCCTGGGAAAGACGGGAGCATGCTAATGCTAGAGGAAGAGCTGAAAACAGGTTTGTAAGGGGTGGTGACTGAAGACCTTGGCGATGGTCTTTGTCTGACATGCTGGGAGGGTCCCTTTGGCCTAAACTTGCTGTTAAAAGCAGAGTCACTTACTAAGAGTGTGGCCAGGAAGTTTGCAAGAGCCAGGTGTAAAGTGTCAGATGTCGCCTATCCTGATGATGTTGTGAGGGCAGGTCCAAGATCACACGAAATTTGCATGGAATATAGAGGGAAGGTTAGGGTAGTAATAGTGGCTAGTGAATTTGCATTTCAGGAGCTACACATAAGGGAACCACCCATAGGCTTTTCTTTGTTTTCCTGTTTTTGTCTTTTGAGACAGGGTTTCTGTCTGTGTCCTGGAACTCATTCTGTAGGCCAGGCTGGACTTAAGTCAGAGATCTGCCTGCCTCTGCCTCCTGAGTGAAGGGATTAAAGGCGTGTGCCGCCACCACCCAAATGGAACTGTTTCTTGGGTCAAGATTGGAGACTTGTGCTGCAGTTCTATAGGGTAGCCCTGAGAAGGGGGAGGGACAATGCTGGAGCTCAGGTCTCATGGGATAGGGAGAACTTTGTAGCTGGAGTTTAGAAGCAGGGGTGAGGCTATGTCTGAGGCCCAGCATCTCTTTCAGTTCCTGCTGCTCTTCGTGGCATTGTACATCCTCGAAAGAAACGGAGAAAGCTGCCCCCCTGTAAGAAGGTTAAGGTATGTCTCCTGGGAGTCTTGGGACAATAGCAGGGCTCCTTCTCACCTTGCCCTTCATCTTCAGCAGCTGCCTTGCCTGAGGGAGGGATAGGACTCCCAGGAATAAGGGTGTGGGCTTGTGGTATTCCCACAGCTGCCTGAAGGCCCTGTTTCTGTCCTTAGCTGGCCTCCCTTACATTGTCTGTGGCAGCTAGCAATCTCTGGCTGTGGCACAGGGTCTTGCCAGGTGCTAGCACTGCTCACCCTGTTAGTACTATCTGACTGATTCCCATAACTAACTTGTGACTCTACCCCTGTAGAAGGTGAGAACCCAGAACCCACTGCGTGACTTCAAGCACAGGGGAAAGAAACTTAAACCTACAGCGAAGCCTTCCTGAGGTGGCCTGGACCTGAGGACGCTGAATTGGGCATCCTGACCTGGATGGAGTGAGTGGGCTTACCACTCTGTGGGTACACTCTGATGCTCACTGTCTGGAAAGACTGTACTTTGGAGAAGCAGCCTTGGACTGCCATCCTGCCGCTTAACAGAATAAAGATTCCAGCTGCCCCAGGCTGTGAGCCTCGAGCATCTGGGAAGAGACTGCTTTCACAAGTCTCCAGAATTGACAAACTTTCAGAAGTTGGTGTTGTCTGGCTCTGTATGCAGAGGTCAGCTGTGTAAGCCATGGGAAGCCTGTCCTGATTCTGCTGGTCCAGTGTTGGGCTGTGGCTGACCCAGAGCCCTTTGTCTAGTGAGCCAGATCAGCTGATAGATGGTTTTGTGTTCCCAGGTCAGGGCATTCCTGACCACAAGCCCCTGGATCTCACCAGCACACACATGTTCACATTCAGAGGGGAAAGTCACTGAGCCCTGGGAGTTAAGCAGCTGGCCTCCCTTCCCGGGTGAAAGATGAGTGATATATTTCATGTCTTTCAGATGCACAAGTGGTAGTATAATGAATGCACACCCATGACACCTGTCTTAGGGTTTCTATTGCTGTAAAAAGTCACCAAGACCACAGCAACACTTTCAAAGGAAAACATTTAATTGGGGCTCACAGTTTTGGAGGGTTAGCCCATTATCGTGGCAGAACATGGCTGCATGCTATCAGACATGGTGCTGGAGAAGGAGCTGAGAGTTATATATCTGTTGATCCACAGGCAACCAGACATGAACTATGCATTGGGTGTAGCTTGAGCATAGGAAACCTCAAAGCCCACCCCTACAGTGACACGTCATCCAACCAGGCCATAGCTCCTAATAATGCCACTTTGTGGGGGGCCATTTTCTTTTAAACCATCACAATACCCCTTCTGCCATGTCCTATCCTGAGCACTGACTACAGGAGCATTCAGAGGAGGTGATTCTCTGCTCACTCAACATCCTACCTGCTCCTTTACTCCAGTGTTACTTTGGCTATCAGCTTGTCACTTACCTATCAGGCATCATTAGGCTAGGCTGTAGTGGAAGGAGGCAGTGGAAGAAGAGACAAATGTCAAACCTGAAGTGAGGCTTTGGTTATAGTTAGGGTGTGTAGTGTGAGTGATAGATCTGAGTTTGTGGTTTCTTTATCTTAACTCCAAGGAAGACAATTGTTAGTTGGTGGCTGTATTCCAGTGCCTCAGTGTTTGTACAGCCATGTGTTCAGTTGTATTGAGAAAAAGTCCTTGGAACTGGAAATAAAGAACAACTCTGAGGGCTGGAAAGATGGTTTCATGGATAGCATGCTTGCTGTGCAAGTAGTGAGGGCCTGAGTTTGCACCCTTAGGATCCATGTAAGATCTGGGTGTGGCAGTCTGCATCTGCAGCTCTATTGTGGGCCTTGTAGTTGGAGAGGGAGAATAATTCTTGGAGCTTGCTGGCTAGACAGTCTAGCTGAAGCACCAAGCTCTTAAGTTCAGTGAAAGACTTGATTCCAAAAAATAAGGTGGAGAGCAATAGAGAAGACTGGCCTCAGCCTGTGGCCCCTGCATGCATAACAGCATGTACCAGCACACACAAAAAAGAACAACTCCTGGCCTTTCCCATCCTGCTCTGTTGACAGCCATGGACAGTGAGTGCTCTAAGTTGAATGTTGCATCCATGCCTCCTGCTCTGACATGGATACACATCTGTTCCTATGGCTTCTGTCTGTGATCCTGCCTCTTTAGTTACCATGATGATACATGTGCCCCAGAACCAAACAATGGAGAGATTGGGTTTTCCCAGTGAGGTCTTTATGGGGAGATGAAGCTGGTACTCTTATTGTGTGACCTCACCAAGGAGTGGGAGAAGAGCTGTAGTAGAGAGCATGGCAGCTATCCTATGTATGCTTTCCAACTTAACAGCAGCTCCTGGTGTTCTAGTTGGGGTTGCTGAGGCTTAAAAATGACTTAGTGGGATTGGCAAGATGGCTCAGCAGGTAAAGGTGCTTTCCAACAAGGTGTATGAACCAAATTCAATCTCTGGAACCCACATAATGGGAGAACTGACTCCCATAAGTTCTCTGTCTCCCACATATGCACCAAAGCATTTGTGGCCCCCTCATACAAATAAATAAATTGAAACCTAAAGCAACCCAGTAAAGATGAGGTCATACAGAATGTGGGAGTAGGTAGGGTTTGGAGGCTGGCCTGGCCAGGGGTGCAGGACCACCTGTCCTGGCTGTCAATTGCAGTAGCTCTTGGAACTTCTGCCACTTCTGCATCCTGTCCCGTGAATTTGATGTAAGTGCTTGGGTAATCTGTTTCAATTGCAACCGGTTCTATACTTTTGAGGGGATGAAATTTCTTGGACTGCAGAGAAAAGTTTCCCTGTGTTCTCTTGAGTCTGGATAGAGTATGTAGAGCTCACTGTCTTAGGCTTACTGTTGCTGTGATGAAACACTATGATCAAAGCAACTTGGGGAGGAAAGAGTTTATTCAGCTTACAGTTCCAAAAACAGTTCATCATCAAAAGCAATGAGAGCAGGAACCCAGAGCAGAAGCTGATGCAGAGGCCACTGAGGGGTACTGCTTAATGGCTTGCTCAGCCTGCGTTCTTACAGAACCTAGGACTACCAGCCCTAGGATGGTACCACCCACAATGAACTGGGCCCTTCCCCATCAATCACCAAGAAAATGCCCTGCAGTCATGCCTACAGCATGAACATAATGAGGTATTTCCTTAATTGAAGTTCCCTCTCAAATGACTTCAGCTTGTGTCAAGTTGACATAAAACTGTCCAGCACACTCATTCTGTACCCAAATGGTCTTGTCATGTGTGAAGATTTGTGTGCTTGGGGTCAGCAGGGTTGTCTCTTAGACTAAGTCTGTGTTATTAACTTTACAACAGCTTATCTAAACTAGGGCAGTATGAGCCTGTGACTAAGTATACTTAGAGTCAGGAATGGGCTACCAGGAACTAGGAGGAGGTACTTGGCCATGTTAGCCTGGAAAGAAAGAAAGGGGCAGGGCTCGCTGGAAGCTTGAGGCTTTGCCAAACATAGTAAAATCCAGGCAATTCTCCAGTCTGGAGATGCCCTATAGTCTGGGCATTTTCAGTTACACCTGGGTGGTCTGCTGTGTCTTGGCTATGATTTTGTTTAGAATCAGGAACAAGGCCGTCTGCATGCAAAAACAATAATGGGAACCAAGAATTGGACCCCTAGCCAGACAGTGGAAGCACACACCCAGAAGCAGGTGGGTCTTTGAGTTAGAGGCCAGCCTGGTCTACAGAGGAAGTTCCAGGACACCCAGGACTGTCCAGAGAAACCCTGTCTGGGGCAGGGGGAATGAGTTGGACCCCTAAGCTACAGTTGACTTATAAGTGAGGGTTTGTACCATCTATTTTCGCCTATAGGAGGAAAAGCATTGTGTGTCCCTCATGACTTACGTTCTAGGGTGGAGGTTTGACAACTTGGGTAGTACCCAAACTATGAAATAGTCGTGGTGGGGAAGCCAGGATGCTAGAGGTTTGAGAAGGGCCACATTTGGTTGGAGGGACTGCTGAGGCAGGAAGGACAGGAGGAAATGGCAGTCCTGGCAGGGGACCTACATGTGCAAATTCCCAGGGAATGAAGGTACATTTGAAGATGAAAATACCAGTATGGTTGTCACCAAAGTATGTGAGATTGAAAACTCATCTGATAGACCTTGGAAATCTGAAGGTGCTCTGTAAAAAGTGAAAAAGAGTGCTGGGTTTTTTGATGATAGCACACTGACACAATCATCATGCCAGATTGACAATGGAGGACAGACAGGGTGTGTCCAGAAACCTCTGGACCTAGAGCATGGAAGATTGCATGCGCCATACTGATTCTCTGCTTGCACCTGCTGAGGATTAATGATTCAGCTTTTGAGGAGCTCATTGCGGGACCTTTGTCCTTTATAATTGATGTCCCTGGGAGGCAATAGTGAGTGATAAGATAGAACTTAAGCAGGGAGACGCCTCAGCTCATGTCATCCTCAGTTCGAAGGAAATATGAGAGTTTACAGAGTTTACAGGGGCTGCAAATTGCTACTTTTCTATTTATAACAGCCTGCCCAGATGTATCTCTGTGAGTTCGAGACCAGCCTGGTCTACAGAGCAAGTTCCAGGACAGCCTCCAAAGCCACAGAGAAACCCTGTCTCGAAAAACCAAAAACAAACAAACAAACAAACAAACAAACAAAAACAGCCTGCCCCTTCCATTCTCCTTCCTTCCCTCCCTTCCCCCTCTTTCTTTCTTTCTTTCTTTCTTTCTTTCTTTCTTCCTTTCTTTTTTCTTTTCTTTCTTTCTTTTTTTTTTTTTTTTAAGCCAGGGTTTCTGTATAACAGCCCTAGTTGTCCTGGAACTAGCTCTGTAGACCAGGCTGGCCCTGAACTCACCGAGATCAGCCTACCTTTGCCTCCCAAATGCTGGGTTTAAAGGTGTGCACCACCACAATCAGCTTTCCTTTTCTTTTAAAATTTATTATTTTTATTTTATGTATCTGGGTGACTTGCCCGGCCCTCTCTTTTATAACAGGGATAAAGGAAGGAGAAAGTTGGTTCACTGAAGAGGACCAAGTAGACCTGCTGTGTGCTGGGCACACACACTCATTACTTATTCTTGAGAGGCCTCCAGAACCAGACAGGTCCAGCCTTTCTAGCTCACCCACCTGACTGCCCACACATACACCAACAAGCCCCAGGGGTTAGCACTGAGTGCAATGAAGGTTTCTGTGGCAATGGCACTGACAGAGCAAGGTACATCAAGAGGGTCCTGTGATGAGGTCACAGTGGCTGGGCCAAACCATCTTACAGCCACTTACTGGCCACATAGCCTCATAAGGAGGGACACTGCCTTTTGTTTGTTTATCAAGACAGGGTTTTGCTAGGCGGTGGTGGCTCACGCCTTTAATCCCAGCACTCGGGAGGCAGAGGCAGGCGGATCTCTGTGAGTTCAGGACCAGCCTGGTCTATAGAGAGAGTACCAGGACATCCTCCAAAGCCACAGAGAAAACTTGTCTCAAAATAAATAAATAAATAAAAGATGGGGTTTCTCTGTGAAACAGTCCTAGCTGTCCTGGAACTCACTGTAGACCAGGCTGACCTTGAACTCACAGAGATCCGCCTGCCTCTGCCTCCCAAGTGCTGGGGCTAAAGGCGTGCACCACCACACCTGGCTGACACTGCCTCTTTTGATACCCTGTAAGTGGTGACAGTGTGCTATTGGAGGGTTCCTTTGAAAGCTAATGTAACACAAAGGTGAAGTGCTGGTGTGACCTAGTCACCTAGCACCCTTATTGTGGCCCTATTCTGTGTTCACACCTGATGCCTCTCTGATGTTCATACATTGCCTCCCACCCCAACTTCCAGGTACAACAAATCACAAGGCGATCCTCATAAAATACAGGGGCTTGGGGCTGAGACAGTCTCTGAGGTGCTTGCCTGATATACCAAGGACTTCAGGTTCTGTTTCAGGTACATTAGCCGACTGCTTGTTCTGCAGATCTAGAGCAGGGTTTGGGATTCTAGGTTCCTAACAGTTCTCTTCCAAGGTGAGGCCAATTCTCTGCTTCCTAGACTGCCATTTGAGGTTTACTACTCATCTGTCTTGCAGATGGACAAGCAGGTTCCAATTACAGATCCACTCAGTTGGCTAAGTGATGTTAAGGGAGGGTCCTGTCAGAATGTCTCTAGCCTGCAAAGTTCAGATCTGTTGTGAGGCTGCTTGCTCAGCCGGGGCAATACAGACATTCATCTACTTCAAAATTTCAGGAAGGTGAAGAAGATTACCACATAACCATGTCCCATTTAGTATCTGGAATGTTATTGTATTTAAAAAAATATTTGGGGCTGAGGGTGTAGTTCAGTGGAAGAGCAGCATCTATCATGTGAGATCCTAGGATTAACTCTCAGCAGCACAAAAAGGGAAGAGTGTGCTATCATCAGAGATTAAGAGCACTGGCTGCTCTTCCAGAGGTCCTGAGTTCAATTCCCGGCAATCACATGGTGGCTCATAACCATCTGTAATGAGACCTGGTGTCCTCTTCTGGCATGTAGGCATAAATGCAGGCAGAATACTGTATACATAATAAATAAATCTTTAAAACAAAAACAAAAAACCAAACAACCTACTAAAGGTTTATTTAAAAAAAAAAAAGGGTGGGAAAGGGGTGTTGTTTTTTGTGAACTTGAATTTCACAGTTGTGTCCTGTGTATATGTTGTATTTAGCAGGCCTAGGGCATTAATCCTTTCTCATTCTGCATGTCTTCCCCCAGGAAGCAGACCTGAACCCAGTCTGTGGCTCTAATAACTGTCTCACTCATGAAACTTCAGTTTCTAGCCGTGTGCCCCATCATGCTGTGGGCATGTGCTGGAGGCAGGAGCATGGCAAGTTGTTTGTGTGTTCCTGGGTGTAGCTACTCCCTACTAAAACGTTTTCCCTGAAAGCATCAACACCTCTCTTTTCTCTGACCCAAGGATCTTGAAGAAAATGTCCAGTCAAATGACGAAAGGAAAACCATGGAATGAACTCACTTGGCAGGGTTGGACTCTGCACCCAGCACACCAGACAAGACCCAGGAGGCTTTCGCCATGTCATCTCCATGATTCAGAGCTCAGATGGGAGGCCCCAGCTTCACTCTTCCAAGGGCAGAGATGTGCCAGAGGCCCCATGTTGACAAGACTGGGTAACAGATGTAGACGCCCATTCCCGCTAAACGACAACTCTGTAGGCAGAGACTGTCCATCTGAGAGGTCTTGCTGCAGACCCCTTTCAGGCTCCTTTTGAGTCCTGACAGTCCACACAGTGCAAGTGATTGGCTTAAAGTTAGAAAATGCAGTTCAGGCCAGGCATTGGTGGCACCCGCCTTTAATCCCAGCACTCAGGAGGCAGAGGCAAGCAGATCTCTGTGAGTTCGAGGCTAGCCTGGTCTACATCGTGAGTGCCAGGATAGGCTCCAAAGCTATACAGAGAAACCCTGTCTCGGGGGGAAAAAAAAAGAAGAAAGAAAATGCAGTTCAGTGTTATAGACAATGAGAGCAAAAGTCAAGCATCCTTGGACGAAGGCTACCAACCAGCTCTTGAGCTGATTGAGGATTAGATGCCTCCTAGAAACTAAGCAGAAAAGGTCAGCCTCTCTGGCCTCATCCCAGCTCATACTGGACATAGGACATATGGTCTCCATTTTCCCCTACTCAGCAGTTTGGGGCTACCTTCCCCTGTTCTGTGGTCTGTGTTCAATATGTTCAGTGTTCTTGACCCAGGTTGAAAGGCACTGCTAGAATCTGTAACAAAGGAAGAGGGTGCTGCAGGTCACTGGTCAAGACTGAACTGCCCACTCTCTCCTCCAAACAGCCTGCAAGGAAGTGTTAGGCACCTCTCCATTCAGAACCCACCATGGAGCGAGAACCGAATCCTGAAAGTTGTCTTCTGACCCATATGTACACATGTGCCATACACAATGATCACAATAATACAAAAAAAAAGGGGAAAAGATAGAAAACCAAATTATGTAGTTTTCTTGCCTGTGCTTTGGATGGGCAAGAAATCAGTGTAATTTGTTTTCATCTCAATGTTTTTTTAGCTTTAGCTCTTGCTCCTCAATCCTTTATTATTTAACTATTATATTCAGACATCCTGTGTATGTTCAGTTTTTCTTCAATGACATTAGTCGATCAGGCTGTCCTCAATCTATTGGCAGTCTCTATGCCAGTACCATACTGTTTGGATTACTGTTTTGTTTTTTAACGTGGGAAGTTTATTGGGGGAAAGGAAGGGAGTAGGGGAAGAAAAGGGAGAGAAGGGGAGAAAGAAGAGAGAGAGAGACAGAGAGACAGAGAGAGAGAGAGAGGCAGATAGACAGAAACATGTCTGCCTCTTCAGAGAAATGGCAGGAAGAGATCGATTACTGTGGTTTTATAATAAATTTTGAAATCAGGATGTTTGAGTCCTCCAACTTTGTTCTTATTTGTTGATTGTTGGGTTAGTCAAGGTCTCTTGAGATTCCATATGAATTTTATAGTGGTTTTCTTTTCTTTTTCTTTTCTTTTTTTTTTTTTTTTTGGTTTTTCGAGACAGGGTTTCTCCGTGTAGCTTTGGAGCCTCTCCTGGCACTCGCTCTGGAGACCAGGCTGGCCTCAAACTCACAGAGATACGCCTGCCTCTGCCTCCCAAGTGCTGGGATTAAAGGCGTGCTCCACCAATGCCCAGCTATAGTGGTTTTCTTTTTTTTTCTTTTTTTTTAAATTTTATTTATTTATTATGTATACAACATTCTGCTTCTATATATATCTGCACACCAGAAGAGGGCACAGATATCATTACAGATGGTTGTAAGACACCATGTGGTTGCTGGGAATTGAACTCGGAACCTCTGGAAGAGCAGTTGGTGCTCTTAACCTGTGAGCCATCTCTCCAGCCCCGCTATAGTGGTTTTCTATTTCTGAAAAAAAAAAAAAACATTACAGGAATTGTAATAGGTATAATGACAGGTCACTTTGTCCTCCCATGTATGAACATGGAATGTCTACTTAGTTATGCTTTCAAAATTTCTTTTGACAGTGTAGTTTTCAGTATATAGATCTTTCACTTTGTGTTTACAGATATCATAGTTTCTCCCCAGATCTCTTTTCTACTCATTGATATTATTACTATTATTATTTTATTGTTGTTATTTATTTTGTTTTTGATTTTTGAGACTGTCTCACTATGTAGACCAGGCTGGCTTTGAACTCATAGAGATCCACCTGCTTCTGCCATCACCATGCCTGGCTTACTTCTGTTATTGTTGTTGTTGCTGCTGCTCTTTTTGTGAGACTGGGTCTGTCTATTCTGTAGCTCTGGCTGCCCTGGAATTTGCTATATAGACCAGGCTGGCCTGGAATTCAGAAATCCACCTGCCTGGTGTGTGCCACCATGCCCAGCCTTTACTTTTTACGGGTGTTGTAATTTTAAAAAGTGGCGCTTGAGAGAAAGATGCCAAAGCTTTGGTGGAGATTTTGTTTTGCTTTGCTTTGTTTGTTTGTTTGTTTGTTTTCTTTTTTTTTTGAGACAGGATTTCTCTGTGGCTTTGTAGCCTGTCCTAGAACTAGCTCTTGTAGACCAGGCTGGTCTTGAACTCACAGAGATCTACCTGCCTCTGCCTCCCAAGTGCTGGATTAAAGGAATGCACCACCACTGCCCAGCAATAATACAGTTTTTAAAAGATTTTGTTTTTATTTTGTGTGTATAAATGTTTTGCCTGAGTATATGTACATATACCACATGCATGCCTAGGCCCATGGAAACCAAAAAAGGGCGTGGATACCCTGGGACTGGAGTTTCAGGCGGTTGTGAACCTGGATCCTCTGGAAAAGCAGAGTATGCTCTTAACTGCTGATCTACCTCTCCAGCCTCAATATATGGTTTTTCTATTAATAAATCGTGTGTTCTAGTAGTTGATTTCAATGTGTTGAACTATTTTTACATTTTAAGAGTAAATCCTTGCTCAGAATGGTTTCCTTCCAGATGATGATTGAGAAGCTAATTAAAAAAAAAAATGGTGCCAGGTACCACAAGAGAAACAGAACTGTGCTGTTTTCTGGGATTTTGCTTTTTACTTTTTGTTGTTGTTGTTGCTGTTGTTGTTTTTAATGGAGTGTGCTGGATGTCTCTACAATTTTGTTCAAATGACTGCAGAACCTGGAAAAGCTGTTGCTGCTATTGATGCATAACATACTGCTATTATTGGTTTTTTATATAAATATATATTTATATAAAATATAATATATGTATATATGTATATATATACATATATAATTTGAATTTTTGGAAACTTTAGCTGTACTGTCAAATTTGGAAAAAAGTATCCCAGTTTACCGTGTTGAGTTGGCATTGTACAGAAATTGACAGCCATATTGGTCTAGAAATGTTGAACTTAATTTTTTTCCATTTGTACAGGGGTAACGCACTGTATTAAATATGTAAGGTCTTATCTACGTGGGTTTGATTACAAAAACTAATAAAGTATTCTCTAAAAAAAAGAGTAAATCCTACTTGGTGTTACATGTAACCTTTTTAATATGCTCTTGAATTTGGTTTGCTTGGAGGGCATTTTTAAGGAATGGTGGTCTGTAGTTCTCTTCTTTTTAGGTTTTTTTTTTTGGGGGGTGCTGTAGTCCACACTTGAATTCATGAGCCTCCTTCTTCAGTCCCCTAAGTACTTGGTTTAGAGATGTGCGTAGTCACACCTAATTTATAGTTTCCATTTCTTGTAATGTCAGAATATCTCAAGAGCAGGATGCTATGAGGGTGACCTTACAGAATTACGTATTAGTTTTTCACTGCAACAGTGAAATACCTGTGGCAGAGTAACTTGGTAACAAAAAGGCATTTAGATCCTGGAAAGATGGCTCAGCAGTTACAAGCACAAACTGCTCTTGCAGAGGATCCAACTTTGGTTTCCAGGTTCATGTTGGTTGGTGCATGACCTCTGTAACTCCAGCTCCAGGAAGATCCTACGCCTGTGGTCTCTAAGGGCACTTGCATTCACACGCACAACAATGCCACCAATGCCTGGCTTAAAAAATCTTTTTGAAAAAGATGTTTGTTTCATGGTTTGGGAGACTGAAAGTCCAAATAGCATAGTGTCAGTACTGTGGGATTGTTATGACAAACAAAGAGGCAGGGTAGTCTGGAGCCAGATCCAGGCTTTAACAACCACTTGCTATAAAATTCCAGTGGTGTCAAAAGAGCTGTCTTAGTTCTCGCCACAAGCAGTTCCCTTAATAACCCTGGGACCTCCAATTGGGTCGCATCTTTTAAAGGTTCTATATTCTACCACTCTGAGGCCTAGAACCCATTTCTAAAAGGCTCCATCGCTGTCTATGTCACCACTCGTCAGCCGATTAGGATGCCCCCCCCCCCCCCCCGTTAAAGGGCCCACCACTTCATTACAGCTCTGAGAACCAAGCTTCCACCTCACTCAAACAAACCATCCTTAAATTTCAGCAAATGAATCTGGAATTGTTCTTTCCTCTTCAATAGTGTGAAGAGTTTCAGAAAGCTCTGTTGATTCTTTTTTTGTTTTGTTTGTTTGTTTTGTTTTTCAAAACAGGGTTTCTCTGTATGTAATTCTAGCTGTCCTGGAACTCACTCTGTAGACCAGGATGGCTTGGAGCTCACAGAGATCTGCCTGTCTCTGCCTCCTGAGTGCACCACCACTGCCTGGCTTGGTGTTGATTCTTTGGCGGAACTCACCAGTGAAGCCATTTGGTCCTCAGCTTTTCTTTTGGGAGAGTTTTTAAACTACTGACTCAGTTTTCTTATTCTGTATGGGTCTATCCAGGCTTTTCACTTACCAGTTAGTTTTGGTAGTTAAAGATTAGGAACTTTGCTGGGCAGTGGAAACACATGCCTTTAATCCCAGCACTCAGGAGGCAGAGGCAGGCAGATCTCTCTGAGTTCAAGACCATACTAGCCCTGGCTAGTTTCCCATGTGTGTGTGTGTGTGTCCCATGATGAAGTAGGGAACTGAACCCAGGGACTTAGATGCCAAGCACACACTCTCCCATTGAGCTATACCTTTAGCCACTAAAAAGCCAGTCTGACAACCACTGTACAGTTGGGCATGATGGTATACACCTTTGATTCCAACACTTGGGAAGCAGAGACTGGCTGATTTCTGTGAGTTTGAGGCCAGCCTGTTCTACACACTGAGTTCCAGGCCAGCCAGGGCTACACAGTGAGACCGTCTCAAAAACAAGCAAAAAACCCTCACACAACAAAATAAAAAATGTAACCGTTGTCCTTTTATTGTTTTGGTGTAAGAGACAGGCTCTCTCTTTGTGAGAAGCTGTTAGTCTTCTTGCCTTAGCCTCTTGAGTGCTGGACCACAGCTGGCCTCACCACATCGAGTACTGCTTCTTCTGTGATGTGTGTAACTAGAGCCCCAAGTTTCACTTTTAGCACAGCTTTCCTTCATACACATTTGGTTTGCCAGGTTTTTATTTCATTTGACTTTAGTTGTTTTATCTTTACTTTCTGGTACGTTTTTTATATTTTTTATTTCATCTCATAACTTCTTTATTAAATGGGATCTTGATAAGCTGCCCAGGCTGGCCTTAAACTCCTTATTCTTCTATTTCATCTCCCAATGCCATTACACCCAGCTTGAAGATTAAATTTCCCCTTGTTTTTTTTTTTATTGTTGTTGTTTAACTTACTGGATGTCAGGAATGTGTTTAAAATTTCTCCACATTTATGATTTTAAAAATAAACTTCTTTTTATTTTATAAGTGTTTGCCTACATGTATGTAGGCCACCAAGGTCAGAGAATGGTAGGAACTAGGTTCAATGGTAAGGCAGTTTATATTGCTGTCCAAATGGTGTCTAAATTTATTTCTAGAGAACAAATATAACCACATGGCAGAATGTAGAAAGAATCAGCCTCAGACAAGCTCTATGAAGATATTTATTTTCTTACTTGACCCTGAGTCATCTCACAACCCAGGTGCCTAGGTACAGCTTCTGTATCATAGGGCCCTGGTTCAGTGATTTGGTCTCCACTTTGTTAACCTTTGAATTTACAGTTCTAGATAATTCAAACATACCAAGAAGCCAGAGAGAAGCAGCAGACACTTTACGTGATTGCAAATACACTTTAATGTATGTAAAATAACAAAAAGGCCATGCACTAAGAAGGTTGAAGGGGCTGGGCATGTCGGCTCACACCTGCAATCCCAACATTCAGGAAGCTAAAATAGGAGGATTGTTGTGAATTCAAGGCATTCCTGGGCTACATAGTGAGTTCCAGGCTATCTTGGGCAACAGAGTGAAACTGTCAAAGGAAAAAAAAATTGGGTGATGGCAATGCCTTTAATCTCAGCACTTGGGAACAGTGGCAGGCGGATCTATGAGTTCAAGGCCAGTCTGGTCTACAGAACAAATTCCAGGACAGTCAGGGCTACATAGAGAAACCCTATCTCTCAAAGCACCAATTTGAAGAAAAATAAGTAAAAAGAATGAATGGAAGGACGGACAGGACAGACTACATTTTTGTTGTTTTTCAAGACAGGCTTTCTCTGTTTAATAGTTCTGGCTGTTCTGGAACATGCTCTGTAGACCAGGCTGGCCTTGAACTCACAGAGATCCTCCTCCTGCCTCTGTCTCCCTAGTGCTGGAATCAAGGGCATGTGCCACCACTGCCCAGTGACAGACTCCATTTTATTAGTGGGATTAGGAATGGAGATATTTTGTGACTGCTAGGTGCAAAGTCATTGCTGCAGCCTAGAGGGATGGATTTTACCATCTTTTCTCCTAGAGCATGAAAATAGCTGTTTGTGAATATCCTGCTTCCCCCCAGCTTCCTTGGACTAGGTGGTCCTTTGTAGGTTTCTACCAATAAACTCTACCTCAGGCTCAGTTCTGAGTACCTTTAAGCATAATTGTACCAGTGTTTGTATCAGCTCTGCACAGTGGGAGGGAATCCCTTGTGTTGTAAAACAACTGCTGCTGTTGCTTTAAGGCAGAAATGGCTGCCACCTTGGGGAAGAGGAGGGGTGAGGGTGACTAAGAGGAGGGGCAAGGGTGAGTAAAAGCACCATAAAACTGTCCTAGAATTTTTTTTTTTTTTTTTTTAGTTTATTGTTTACTTGGTTGCTACAGACTTTTTATCTTTTTTTTTTTTTTGAGCACCCACAAAGTTGGTTCTGACATTTCTGTTTGCTTTATCAATGTTTCTATAGATAAAGACTATCTTAGAGCTTCCTTGCTTGCTATCTTTCTGATGTCACTCCTGAATGGCTTACTGTTTTTTGTTTTGTTTTGTTTTTTGTTTTTTTTTTTTGTTGTTGTTGTTTTTTGAGAACACATGTGCACTTTAATGAATGTGGTACCTTCTGGGCCCAATAGACCTAATTTTTCAGTAGGCCCTGGGTGAGAAGGTTTCATGAGTGGATTAGGAAGAATGGAGTCCCATCACATAAATGCCAAATGACCCATTTTAAAAATTCATTCTTTATTGATACTGGGGACCACAAGATGGCTTCTACAATTCCGGATATCCGGTCTAGAGTATGAAACGTGGGGAAGGCTAGAATATCCCACTAGTTATGCAAGTCACTCATGTACGAGTCTGGAAGTAAATCACATGCCACTGCCTGTGACAAAAGGGACTTCGAGAACAGGGAGCGCACCCTCTTCTGAACTATAGGCACAGTCAGTCCTTCACCAAATACAGTCTTGGTTCTGAAGACAGGAGAATGAAGATTCCAATAGTAGGCTGCTTACCCCCAAAGAGTCAAAAGTTGGGGCTATGACTACTCACAGTCATGATGGTCAGCAAAGATAACATGGGCCAGGTCAGATGACTGGCTTGGCAATGTCACCTTCCCTGACTTTCCACATGGACCCCCAAACTCTGAATGCTGCTGGAGTACAGAGAGGCCAGATAGTGAACTTTTTCACATCTTCAGGTCCTGCCTATACAGCTTTCCTTGGTGAACTACCAAGCAAACATCCCAGGCCCAGCTCTAGAGGACTGCCTTGCCCCAACTCCAAGATGTCCCTGGCATAGTGTGAAATACTGCTCTGGGCTGCTGAGTAATTATATTGCAGCCATAGGTGATTACATGAATAATAAAAAAATAAGTTAAAAACAAGATCTCCTGGCTGGCTATGTAGTTCATTATGAATAAGAACATGCTTACCATGTGTAAGTCCTAGGTTCAATCCTTAGTACCAAGCCCTCCCTCCAAACCCGGAGATATCTTTTTATCATGCTACAGTTACTAAGTCAATGAAGCAGTGCATGTGCAGTGCATGATTAGGTGAGAGTGTGGTGAGACACTGTGCTTGCTGGCGTCACTGAGTGTCTGTTGTTTAGCTAGATATCAATAACAGAATCTGATAATCTTCTGATAATTCTTATTTAGCCTGAGGACTGAAATAGTGAACTGTGTACTTCATAGTCATAAACATACTTAAAATCACAAACCTCAGCTCTTGGAATACATTTTAAAGAGAGATAAATATACCCCCAAAAGAAGATGAAGGAGGAGGAGGAGGAGGAGAAAAGGAAGGAAAAAGAGGAATAGGAGAAGAAAACGATGACAATGACATATCTTAGACACAAAGGGGTCAAATGGATTCTTATTTATACTAATGAAATCTTGGCAACCAGCCCAACTTACAGGGTTGAGAGAGTAGAACCTACACTGCTCTGTGGACCACAATTCCAAATACACTTGCTGACCAGAGATTGTCCTCAATTTATGACTTGCAGGTGCTACACCCTTATCCACTGGAGGGGATTCTCAAGGGTGGTTCCCTCTGATGTCCTGGAGATCTCAGGGACAGGAGCTGTTCTTGAACACATTTGATCAGTTTCCTCATATCTCATGGTTCTTTGCTTGCTCATGCCACTGCTGTCACCTGAAGTCACCTTCCAAGTAAACCATTTGTCCTAGTATACTTGTCTCAGGCTCTGTATTTGGGAGATCAATGAGAACGCTAAAATAAAAAATGGAAATGAGCAGATACCATTCAGGGAGTAACAAGAGAACCATGAGGTGTTGGTGGGGTTATCACTGTGAAAGAGCAGGCCTTCTACCCAGCCTCTGCTGTTCCCTACCAAGTATGGGCAGCTCTCCTCTGAGTCCACCAGAGTCCACGGAACACTGGATGGTGAGGAGTAAGCTCTCCCAGCAGCTGTCTCAGGAGGTAGCCTCACCAGTGACCATGCAGCGATTATCAGCAGCTCAGTTTTGGCAACAGGGGCCAAGGTCCTGGCCCATCTTGGTGATAGCAAGAGCCCAAAGAAAGACTGGTAGACTTCCACTGGAAAGAGGTAGAAGGAGAACCATGTACCTGGGCCCAGATTGCCTAACCAGAGTTGTTCAGTGGACTAGGCCAGGGCCAGGGCCAGGGCCAGGGCCAAGAAAGAGAGAGAACAAGTGTGGAGAGGAAGGGTAAAGGGATCAAAGGAATCTTTGGCCTCTGTCTCCACCAGATTCTGAAGGGACTTTTGTCACTGAATCGCTTTACCCTCAGTGTCCCTTTATTATCTGGGTGCTAATATCAATTAATCAGTTGCTAGGGTGACAGAGAGACTATACTTGATGTTGGTCTTAAGAGGCGATGGGTCAGAGTGCAGACTGGAGGCCAAGCCCAGGATGATGTTGACATTCTGCAGCTCCATTTAGCCCCCAAGGCCCAAACCAGGCCAGTGCCTGGTCTAGCAGAAGTATAACCCTGCATTTCTTGCCCAGCTGGCTCAAGCCACATTAGACTTCAGTTCCATCAGGAAGTGAGTGGCGACCCTAGCACCTTCACCAGGAAGTTCATCTAAGAGGGGTTACATGGAATGGAGCCATCTGATAGGAGGGGACAGAGTATGTAAATCATTAACCAAAAGGGCACAGCCCTGTTTGTCCTAACCCTGCCAGAGGAGGGCTATCACTAGGAGGAGGAGGCTGCCTGAATGTGCGACTTCGGGAGCCAGTCCTCAGCCTTCCCCAGCTGTCTCTGAGGCCAGGCCCATACTTCTCCTTGATCACTTCCTGGCCCTGGGATGGCAGCTGGCCTGCAGAGATGGCTGCTCTGGGCCCTACTCCTAAATTTGGTGAGTCCATTGCTCAAGGCTACTTCTTAGTGCCTCCCGTTAGGGCAAAGCAAGCTGGGTGCCTGATAGTGAGGAAGGTTCACGCGGCTGGGGTTGCTTTCCCATGCCCAAAGAGAAGTGCTGGTAGAGGGGTCTCCAGGTCAAAGGGTTGAAGGGACAGAGGGTCAGAGAGGCTAATGGATGGGGTCTTTGCCTGTGGCTTAGTGGGGATTGAGTCGGGTGCTGAGGTAGACCCTGGGTGAATATCAACTGAAATAGTCTGGATTTAGGAGGAGGTCTTGTTACCATTTTTGCTTGCTCTCAGACATGGGTGATAGCATTTGGTAATGCAGGATGTAGATAGGAGGCTCTTGTACAGACCTTCACAAGTGACCCTGGCCTCAGTGTGGAGTACAGCCTAGAGACTCAGACTGACAGCAATAGGGGCTCCTCCACCTCCCCATCTTCTCTGTGGCATGACCTTCTAAAGCCACACTCTATCAGATCACTTCCTTATTTTTTAATAACCCATCTCTATCCATTGGGAGAGTGTCTCTCCACTGGCACCCTAAGCATAGCACATGTCCCATGAGCCTCCCCATAGCTCTCCCAGCCCCCCACGTGATGTCCTTCCTTCCCAGGCACTCTCCCTGGCTTCTCACTGCCCAGACTGGGCCAACCAGCTTCAGGGCTTACAGGTGCTATTGGTCTTCTCTGCAGGCCCAGGGTGAGATATACACCCCCATTCATAAAGCTGGCTTCTGTACCTTCTATGAAGAGTGTGGGAAGAACCCAGAGCTGTCCGGAGGCCTCACATCACTGTCCAATGTATCTTGCCTGTCTAATACCCCAGCCCGTCATGTCACAGGTGACCATCTGACCCTCCTCCAGAGCATCTGTCCCCGCCTGTACAATGGCACCAACACCACCTATGCCTGTTGCTCCGCCAAGCAGTTAGTGGCATTAGAAAAGAGTATGTCTATCACCAAGGCCCTCCTCACCCGCTGCCCAGCCTGCTCTGACAATTTCGTGAGCTTGCACTGCCACAACACCTGCAGCCCCGACCAGAGCCTCTTCATCAATGTCACCCGTGTGGTTGTGCAGAAGGACCCTCAACAGCCTCCAGCTGTGGTGGCCTATGAAGCCTTTTACCAGCGCAGCTTTGCAGAGAAGGCCTATGAATCCTGTAGCCGGGTACGCATCCCTGCAGCTGCCTCACTGGCTGTGGGCACCATGTGTGGGGTGTATGGCTCTGCCCTTTGCAATGCCCAGCGCTGGCTCAACTTCCAGGGAGACACAGGGAATGGCCTGGCTCCTCTCGACATTACCTTCCACCTCATGGAGTCTGGCCAGGCCCCGGCAGATGGGATGCAGCCTCTGAATGGGGAGATCACACCCTGTAATCAGTCCCAGGGTGAAGACTTGGCAGCCTGCTCCTGCCAGGACTGTGCGGCATCTTGCCCTGTCATTCCCCAGCCTCCAGCCCTGCGCCCTTCCTTCTACATGGGTAAAATGCCTGGTTGGCTGGCTCTCATCATCATCTTCAGTGCAGTCTTTGTGTTGCTCACAGCTGTACTTATATATCTTCGAGTGGTTTCCAATAGGAACAAGAGCAAGACAGCAGACTTCCAGGAAGCCCCCAAACACCCTCATAAGCGCAGATTCTCACTTCACATCATCCTTGGCCGGTTTTTCCACAGCTGGGGTACAAGAGTGGCCTCATGGCCATGCACTGTCTTGGTACTGTCCTTTATAGTTGTGATAGCCTTGTCAGTAGGCTTGAGGTACATAGAACTCACCACAGATCCTGTGGAACTGTGGTCAGCCCCCAAAAGCCAAGCTCGGAAAGAGAAGGCTTTCCACGATGAGCATTTTGGCCCCTTCTTCCGAACCAACCAAGTTTTTGTGACAGCTCGGAACAGGTCCAGCTATAGATATGACTCCCTGCTGCTAGGGCCCAGGAACTTCAGTGGGATCCTGTCCCTGGACCTGGTACTGGAGCTGCTGGAGCTCCAAGAGAGGCTTCGACACTTGCAGGTGTGGTCCCCTGAGGCACAGCGCAACATCTCCCTGCAGGACATCTGCTATGCCCCCCTCAAACCACACAACACCAGCCTCTCTGACTGCTGTGTCAACAGTCTCCTTCAGTACTTCCAGAACAACCGCACGCTCCTGCTGCTCACGGCCAACCAGACACTCGGTGGCCAGACTTCCCTGGTGGACTGGAGGGACCACTTCCTCTACTGTGCAAAGTGAGTAGATCTGAGGAGAATGGGTGCTGCTATGCCCCTCCCCCCAAACCAAGTCAGAATCCAGTTCCATCCTTCAGAATCAGGGAGAGCTTCAACGTTGCACACTAGGGCCATTGTATGTCTGAGTCTATTTGAGTCCCTTCTTGGAGCTCACTCCCATGTGATGTCTGGTCTTGCAGCACAATTATCTTAATAGTCCAGCTCCAGTCCATATGACCTTTCTTTCCGTGGTGATCCTTCTGTGGTCTTAATAATTTTTACAGTTATTTTAATTTCACATGTACGAATATTTTGCCTGCATGTATGTATGTGCATGGTTTATATACGAGCCTGAAGCCGCAGAGGCCAGAAGTTTCTAGATTCATAGGAACTGGAGTTAAGTTCTGTTGTAAACAGTCAGGTGGATCCTGGGAACCGAACACTGGCTTGTGCAAGAGAGCCCTCTGGCCTGCCCTTGGTAGTCTTAGTTTAAATCTCAAAGTGATGGCTCAGGAAGTGTTTGTGCTTGCCTGTCTTGTTTTCCCGACTCTGTCAGGATCTATAGGGCCTTTGGTAGCCTAGGGATTGGCTAGAAATAAGTTCATCTGGGTTTGGCCAAGACTGTGGCTAGTCTCTGGCCCCAGGCATCAGGCCAGGTGTTCTAGGGTAGTTTCATCTGTACCCTGATGCTGTTGAGGTTCTGTTTCTGGCTTTGTCCATTTTGGGTGGTATGAACAGGATACTAGCAAGGCCACTGGGCCAAGGGAAGGGTTTCGAGAGGGCCAGCAGTGGTGGATGCTCCTGGAGAAAGAAGTGGAAAATGAAGAGCCCTAAATGGCCTTCTCCCTACCCTGACCACACTCAAGAGCAGGTGAAGGTTACAGCAGCCAAAGGCATGAGTGCTGCTATGAAAACAGTTTTCATCTTGCAGATCCCAGGCCTCACATTCTTTTTTTGTTTGTTTTTCAAGACAGGGTTTCTGTATTGTTTTGAGCCTGTCCTGGAACTTGCTCTGCAGACCAGGCTGGCCTCCAACCCACAGAGATCTGCCTGTCTCTGCCTCCCAAGTGCTGGGATTGAAGGCATGTGCCACCACAGCCCAGTGCTCACATTCTTTAAGATTCACTTGATTAAAGGAAAAAGACTTTGCTGTTTCTCCCTGCTACTGAGTGTCCGTCCTCAGCTGAGTGTCAAAGACTAGAGTATCCGTGTTATCTCTCAGATACAGCAGAATGGAGAGGGGCTGTTGAGAGGCATCAGAGATCAGCCATCCTAGACACCGTGTGATTTTTTTTCTGTTGTTGTTGATTTTGTTTTGTTTTAGGATAGACTCACACTATTTGAATTCAAAGTCATGCTCTTCTCTTATCCTCCTGAGTAATGAGGGTTACAGCCCCATGCTATCATGCTTGGCTTGTACCATCTTTATTTTTATTTTGAATGCTCACAACTCTTGGTGAGCTGATTCTGCTTTTTTCATAGACTGGAAAATTCAGTCTCAGAGTGGTATGGTAAGCTGCTTAAGGTCACACAGCACTTTGTCTTTCTTAGATGATGCTGTTGACCAATAGACTCCTCAGAGCTGAGAATGTGTGTAAAGAGCTTTGTGGAGGCATTCTGCTCTGTCTCCACAGAGATGTGTCCTGTAGAAAGGGTTTAGTTGAAGGGGACAAGCCTGTCCAAGGGCACTGGCTGGGTAGCTGTAGACACATGGCTCTGAGTTCCAGGGCTTGTCTCAACAGTTGGAGGGTTTCAGGCTCTGGGAGGGAGGAAATGAAGAACAGCCTGGAGACCTGAGCAGAGGATGGTCATGGCTCAGACCTGAGCTCACCACTTAATTGTGATGCTCATTTGGAACTGGGGTAATCACAGGTTTGGAAGATTTGTCTATGTGAGGGGACATGTGAAGCACAGAGTACCTATAGTACCTGTCTGAGGGAGATACCATACCCTACCAAGGCAGCCCTACCCCATTCTGTGGGTAACCTCATGAGACTACTTTGTGGAAAGTCTGGGCCAGATAGTCTGAAGTCATTGATACCCTCCCTCAGGGAGCTGAGGGCCTGTGGTAGGGCGGGGCCAAAGGAACCAGGTAGGGACTGGAAAGTATCTTTCCCTTTGTGGTTTCCCCCTAGTGCTCCTCTCACGTTCAAAGATGGCACATCTCTGGCCCTGAGCTGCATTGCTGACTATGGGGCCCCTGTCTTCCCCTTCCTTGCTGTTGGGGGGTACCAAGGTAAGTGAGGTAGGTCCTGGGAAGATAGTGAGGGGACAATTTTAGGGCAGGAATAATAATAGGCAGAAGGGAGAGGCCATGTGATGTGTGTTCCCAGTTCCTGGGGGCCTGGCTAAGGGGGGCCTGCAGAGGATGCTTCCTATCTCCCCTTCCTACCTCTCTTCTGTCCTTCCCCTCCTCTCTCTCTCTCTCTGATTTATTTATGTATGAGCGCTCTATCTGCATGTACACCTTCATGCCAAAAGAGTGTGTCAGATCCTACTATAGATGGTTGTGAGCCAGGCAGAACTGAACTCAGGACCTCTGGAAGACCAGCCAGTGCTTGGCTGAGCCATCTCTCCAGCCCCTCCCCTCATCTCTTACTGTGGCCTGGGAGCTCTGGTTTTGCGCCTTTGGCTGGGAAAGAGAACTGGAGCATGGGGTAAGGCCATTGTTGGAGTGAGGAAGCAGGAGAGGAACTGGAATGTGAGGGAGAAGGGTACAGCCTAAGGGGAAGAGGGAAAGGCGCTAGGAGGGAGACTCAGAGTTTTCTCTTCCCAGGGACGGACTACTCTGAGGCAGAGGCGCTGATTATAACCTTCTCTCTCAACAACTACCCTGCTGATGATCCCCGCATGGCCCAGGCCAAGCTCTGGGAGGAGGCTTTTCTGAAGGAAATGCAAGCCTTTCAGGATAGCATGGCTGACAAGTTCCAGGTTGCATTCTCAGCTGAGGTAAGGACCCTTAGAGTTCCTAGTTCTATGCTTGCAATCGCTAATAGTTTTGGGTCAATTCCAGTCAAATCCACATCCTGGCTCTACTTGTTTCTGAATGGCTCTGGGCAGTGAAAGCCAGTGCCCACTCCCATATTGTGCTTGTGTTAGAGGCTCCTATAGTTCCCCAGAGCATGCGGTGGGCCATTAAACAAAGAAACCCAGTATGTGGTCAGTGACTTGCTTGGGTGTTCATAGCGCTCTCTGGAGGATGAGATCAACCGCACCACCATCCAGGACCTGCCTGTCTTCGCCATCAGCTACATCATCGTCTTCCTGTACATCTCCCTGGCCCTGGGCAGCTACTCCAGATGGAGCCGAGTAGTGGTAAGAGTGGGAAGGACACAGCAAGAGGGACTCAGTGTCTAGGACATCTCTAGATGGCCTTTCAAAGCATCCCTAAGAGGGCTTCTTAACATAGCAAGTTGGACAGATCCAAAGAGAATCTGTCACGGGATAGTATTTCTTGGATGTGTTCTGTGTTGAAAGGCCCAAAGTTTTCTTGCTGCCCTCTAACATATCCCTACTGTACATGCGCAAAGGTATCATTTAAAAGGCCATGCAGTGCAATTCTAGGAAGATGCAGCTGGGCACACCTGCACTTTTGGCCTGCCCCTGGGAGGATGGTTTAGCATAGAGACTTAAATGCACATTTGGGTTCTTCATTGAGGTGGGTGGCGCTAAGCACCTGTGATCACCAAGGGTGCCTGCCTGCTCCTCACCCAACCTGGGGAGTAAGGAGAATCTAGGCAGGTACTCTGGTAGCCAACAGGCTGAGCCTAGCTGTATTGCAGGTGGATTCCAAGGCTACTCTGGGCCTAGGTGGGGTGGCTGTCGTGCTGGGAGCAGTCGTGGCTGCCATGGGTTTCTACTCCTACCTGGGTGTTCCCTCCTCTCTGGTTATCATCCAAGTGGTGCCTTTCCTGGTGCTGGCCGTGGGAGCTGACAACATCTTCATCTTTGTTCTTGAGTACCAGGTAGGAAGGGAGGGGTTCCTCATGCCCACTGGCAACCCAATATCCTTGTTAGACAAAGCCCCACATAGAGTTGTTGGCCTTCTTGCAGGCTCTTCTCTGTAGGGCTATACATGTAGGAAATGGCATGGGTTGACACAAATTCATTCATAGTACTTGTGTCATCTTGAACTTGCTTTCAGTTAAACAATACACTGTTCATTGAGCTCTCTGTATTCATGTATTAGAGCTACCTCCTTTCTGCCTTTACACGTCTGTGTGTGGTAAGCACAAACCAGAGTCCATTCAGCCTCTCTTTGCTGTCAAACACTTAGTGACAAGAATGCTCGGTCTTTTTCATATTTTTCTAGAATGTACTGAGTGGTTCTTTAGGCTACAACATAGAAGCAGACAGTGTGGTTGTGAGTTGTTAGTAGGCTCTTCTGTCTCCAGAAGCTCTGGCAGTTCCTCAGATTTGGCCAGGACTCTACCACCCTGCTACTGGCCCTTAAAGTCTGGTGACCTTGGCAGACCCTGTTTACTCTGTCTCTTTGCCCACACAGAGGCTGCCTCGGAGGCCTGGGGAGCAGCGAGAAGCCCACATTGGCCGTGCCCTGGGCAGTGTGGCCCCCAGCATGCTGCTGTGCAGCCTCTCTGAGGCCATCTGCTTTTTTCTAGGTGAGCAAGGGCTGTTCTTCTCCACCCAGGAGCTGGCCTACTAGCTTAGCCTACCGGGATGGGGTCCTTCAGAAGGCAGTGGGCATTCCCTGCTTTAAACTGTCTGTGCTGATATCTGGCCTATGATGCCAGGATGATCTGACAGACACTGTGCCCCCAACAGGGGCCCTGACCCCCATGCCAGCTGTGAGGACCTTTGCCTTGACCGCTGGCTTAGCGATTATCCTCGACTTCCTGCTCCAGATGACTGCCTTCGTTGCCCTGCTCTCCCTGGATAGCAAGAGGCAGGAGGTAAAGCCAACTAGGCCAGGACCAAGGGACTTACCCTGCCTGGGTCCCCATGTTCACTGGAAGATGTGGCATTACTACCACAAAGGTAGCCAGGAAAGCTGGGTGGGAGGCAGGGGCATGATTCTGACAGAGAATGTTTGGGCTGTGTGCTCTGCAATTTCCCATAGAAAGAGACTTTATTTTTATTTATTTTTGGAAGTACCATTAACCCTCATAAAATTATGTAACTTTACAAAATAAATTATAAAGTCAAGCTGGTATTTTTTTATTTTTTATTTTTTAATTTTTTAGTTTTTTGTTATTGGTTGTTCGAGACAGGATTTCTCTGTGTAGCTTTGGAGTCTGTCCTGGAACTCGCTGTCTAAACGAATCTGGCCTCGAACTCACAGAGATGTGCCTACTTCTGTTTCCTGAGTGCTGAAACTGGCAGGTTTTTAATGATGTAAAATTCAGTATTTGATTGAGGCACGAAATAAAAGCAACGAAAACTGCAGTGGCCATCTTCCGGGGCTTTCTGGATGGGGTGGTTCCTGGGGTCTGCCTTGGACCCAGTCTTGAGAGGCTGTCATCTTTTAGGCCTCTCGCCCTGACATCTTATGCTGTCTTTCACCCCGGAAACTACCCCCACCTGAACAAAAAGAGGGGCTCTTACTCCGTTTCTTCCGAAAGATATACGCTCCCTTCCTGCTGCACAGGTTCATCCGCCCTGCTGTGGTACGTGGGCTGAGAGGGCTGTACCACTTTGGGCTGAGGGGGCTGTACCACTTTGGGAGAAAGACCATGGTGGGGTGGCTGCCCAGACCCAGGGAGGATACCTGGGGCTAGAGCTTGAGTCTGTCTAACAGCAGGATGTTTCCCAGAATGCCCAACAAAGTCGGTCAAGTTTGAGGGAAGATGGAGGTTGTTTGGGGGAGAGGTTCTTATGTGCCAGTTTCTCCCTCAGCTGCTGCTGTTTCTGGCTCTGTTTGGAGCAAATCTCTACTTAATGTGTCACATCAGCGTGGGGTTGGATCAGGAGCTGGCTCTGCCCGAGGTGAGTGGCCTTTTCTCAGTTCCTGAGACCTGGCAGAGGCAGCAGTGCTGGGGGTGGAACAGGGGTAGGGGTGGCAATGTGACAAGGCTTGGCTCCATGCAGAGTTGCTCTCAGGAGACCCGGAGAGAGAAACCTCATCCACATTTGTAAAGACTAAGTGTTGGCTCAGGCCACAACAGATCGCCTGCATGGGAGGGTTCTCCATGTGGCTCTCCACACAGACGGACTGCCATTCTTCTATGTGAATTCCTCACTAGTGCTTGTTTGGGAATTATTATTTTGATGTGCTTGAGTGTTCTGCCGGCATGTATGTTTGTGCGCCCGGTTGGTGCCTGGTGCTTGCAGAAGCCAGAAAGAGGGGGTCAGATTCTCTGCAACTGTAGTTACAGATGGGTGTGAGCAGCCCTGTGGGTGCTGGGAATTGAACCCCGGTACTCTGCAAGAGCAACAAGTGCTCTTAGCTGCTCAGTCAACTCACCAGTCCCAACACTTGTTATTTTCTATGTTTTTTTTTTTTTTTCCCGTGCTGGGGATCAAATTTGGGATCTCTCACTTGTTGGGAAAGTGCTTTGCCAGTAAGCATAAAGTCACTTTTATGTCTTTATCTGCCTCTTTTTTTGTTTGTTTGTTTTGGTTTTTTGAGACAGGATTTTTCTGTGTAACAGCTCTGGCTGTCCTGGAACTCCTTTTTTGTCTTCTTCTTCCTCTTCCTCTTCCTCTTCCTTTTCCTTCTCCTCTTCCTCTTCTTCTTCTTCTTCTTCTTCTTCTTCTTCTTCTTCTTCTTCTTCCTCCTCCTCCTCCTCCTCCTCCTCCTCCTCCTCCTCCACCTCCTCCTCTTCTTAAAGAACAGTCATGGTACAGGGTACAGTAGTATGTATCTGTTTGTAGTGGTGTGACTCACTCTGTAGCCCAGGCTGCTCTGAAATGCCCTGTCCTTTTGCCTTGGATGCTTGAGACTCCTGGCAGCACTACTGCCTGGTTTTATAGTGATTTCAATTTGCATTTTCAACAACTAGAAATCTTACACATCTTTTCATGTACATATTGATGTACATGAATTATTTCGGGGGTGTTTTGAGACAGGGTTTCTCTGTGTAACAGTCCTGGGTGTCCTAGAACTAGCTCTGTAGATCAGGCTGGCCTCGAACTCACAAAGATCTTTCTGCTTCTGCTTCCGAAGTGCTGGAATTAAAGGTGTGCACCACCACTCACTCAAATTTCAAACAAGGAATTATGAGTCTTTCAAATTTGTTATTTGTCAAGATGTTTTGGGCTATTTGAGTTCTCTAGAGATTACATTTGAATTTAGCTTGAAATTTTTAGATTTCTTCAAAAACTGTCATTGGTATTCACACAGACTGCATTGAATCCTTAGATGGCTTTGCTTTGATAGTACTGATACTGTAACAATATTTGTCATCCAGACCATGCACACGGAATGTGTTTATGTTTGCTTATGTTTTAATTTCTTCTAAGAACCACATTCTCCTACACACACACACACACACACACACACACACACACACACACTGAGACAGGGTCTCACTATGCACTGACTATGTAGATTAGGCTGGCCTTGAACTCACAGAGATTGCCTGGCTCTGACTCTCAAGTCATGGGACTAAAGATATGCAACACCATACTAGGCCTAAGCCACTGGCTCCCTGCATGCTAAGCATGCACTCTTTTTTTTTTTTTTTTTTTTTTTTTTTCCCCGAGACAGGGTTTCTCTGTGGCTTTGGAGGCTGTCCTGGAATTAGCTCTTGTAGACCAGGCTGGTCTTGAACTTACAGAGATCCACCTGCCTCTGCCTCCCGAGTGCTGGGCGTGTGCCACCAACGCCCGGCGTTCAGCATGCACTCTTACCCCTGAGCTACACCCCTAGACCTCCTCTCTGAAGGCCAGTTTTGTTGGAAATAAGATTCATTTTTCCCTTTAGTACTCTGAATATATTAATCCACTGTCCCAAGGTTGCTGATGAGAAATGTGGAAATGATTGCATTGTATTCCTTCCTTGTGACAAGTCATTTCTTGTGTTGTCTCCAAAACTCTTTGATGTTGGATTTTGACAGTTGTATTACAGTGTGTTTTGGGCTAGATTTGTTTGCACTTGTTCTATGAGACCTTGCCCAAGTTCCTTTAATGTTAATATTTATGTGTTATATCAATTTGGGGACAATTTGGCTATTATTTCTTCAAATAACCCATCTGTTTATTTATTTTTTCTTCTCTTTCCGAAATTCTTACAACACAGAAATGGGTCTACTTGAGGTCCTGGGACCTCTCTGTGTGTATATTGGTGTGTACTTCATGGGTGTATCAGGACCTGTTTCTCTGAGTACACAGTTGTGTGTGCACTGCAGTCGGTATCTTGTAGATATGTATGCATGCACTCTGTATACTTCTGAGTAGGTTCCTCTACTTGTGTCTCTGAGCACAGGTATCTGAGTGTGCATCTGAGCCTTGTGTGTGCACCTCTGAGTGTGCTCCTCTGTATCCTCCTCTGTTTACCCCAGTGTGTACATTGGCGTGTACTTCTCAGTGTGTATCTCTGAGCAAGGCTGTTATGGGTGCATAAGGTCTCCTGAGACTCAGATTATTCTCTTTCCCAGGATTCCTACTTGATTGACTACTTCCTCTTTTTGAACCAATACTTTGAAGTGGGGCCTCCAGTGTACTTTGTCACCACCTCGGGCTACAACTTCTCCAGCGAGGCAGGCATGAATGCCATTTGCTCTAGTGCAGGCTGTGACAGCTTCTCCCTAACCCAGAAGATTCAATATGCCAGTGAATTCCCTGAACAGTAAGTGATTGGTCTCCCCAGCACCCTGACCCACTCCCTCTCTGCTTCCTCTTCTGTTTTCTCTCCCCATGTGCTCTGCCTCTGCAGCTGACAAAGCCAGAGGAGGCCAG
Organism: Cricetulus griseus; assembly: GCF_003668045.3. Classification (NCBI taxonomy): domain Eukaryota; kingdom Metazoa; phylum Chordata; class Mammalia; order Rodentia; family Cricetidae; genus Cricetulus; species Cricetulus griseus. The sequence continues at coordinate 98,642,703 of NW_023276807.1, forward strand.
CACAGGGGTCAGGAAGGAGTCCACTACCCATCTCACTGGCTCTACCTACTTCCCATTGTCTGGTCTCAGGTCTTATATAGGGATTGCTGCGTCCTCCTGGGTAGATGACTTCATCGACTGGCTGACCCCATCTTCCTGCTGTCGCCTTTATGCCTTTGGCCCCAATAAGGGTGATTTCTGTCCTTCAACTGATAGTGAGTGTGGGGTTTCAGGGGTTAATGCTGCCCATTTCAGCTTAGGAAAACTGAGGCAAGAGAAAAGAAAGGACTGGTAAAGCATTCAGTTCCCCCACCAAAATACATAGGGTGCCGGCAGGTTAGGCCTTAGGCATTCATACTTACATGTCTGCTCGAGTATTATGCCTTTGATTGTAGAATACATTGGTTGTGGGCAGTGGGCAGTGGGCAGTGGAGTTGGGAGCTATGGTCCTGCATGTGGAGGTGTATACAGGCATGAGAGAACCCATTTCTTGACCTTACTTCCCTTTCCTAGCAGCCTGTAGGGACCAAGAGGGGCACATCTCCCACAATTGGGGGTGGCAGGTGTCAACCCCTTAGAACTGGGGACTTTAGGTTGGGGCACAGAGTTGGAGTCAGAACAGGAGCTGCCTTGTTTAGTGTGTCACTGCCCAGAGTCCCTCCTCCCTGCAGCTTCCTTGAACTGTCTAAAAAACTGCATGAACTTCACTCTGGGCCCTGTGAGGCCCACAGTGGAACAGTTTCACAAGTATCTGCCCTGGTTCCTGGATGATCCACCCAACATCAGATGTCCCAAAGGGTAGGTTTAGAGAGTGGCTCCTGCTGGAGATGGGGTGGGTTCCAGAGATGGTGGACACAAGGGGGTCAAAAGTGTCCAGTCAAGGCCTCCCTGGGGATACAGTGGGTGGGTCATCAGGACATGGTCTCATCCCCACTAAGCCTTTACTCTGACCTCCTTTTTGCAGGGGTCTAGCAGCGTACAGAACTTCTGTGAATTTGAGCTCAGATGGTCAGGTTATAGGTAAGTGTGGCCTAGTTTGGGGAGGAGGTCTCAAGTCAGCTAGTTGCTTTAGAATCCTCCAAGATACATACACATCTATGTATGTGTCCGGTGTGTGTCCGGTGTGTGTGTGTGTGTGTGTGTGTGTGTGTGTGTGTGTGTGTGTGTGTGTGTGTGTAACTGTCCTGGGTCTGTCAGCAAGAAACCTACTTCACAACTCTATGAGCTAGGACTTCACCCATTCTTTCACCCCAAGTCCATGGCCACTGTGAATGTGTGGCAGCCTTTCTAATAACTCATGTCATACTTGGGACCCACCCACCTCAATGCATATTCACTCAAGTGTGTATCATATGGAGATGTCAGTAACAGCTACTGGCTAAATGTGGTAGGGATGCCTCTGTGTAGGGGAATCCCAAGAGCCATGAACAGTAACAAGGGGGGATGAAGTCTGACTGGGGAAGAAGGATCCAGTGTGTTGTCTGAGTACCACAGCAGGTAGCAGAACCAGACAACCATCTGCATGAAGGGAGCCAGCTGTGGTTAGAACTGTGCACACCAGAGTACCAGACTTCATAGATGGTTGTGAGCAACCACTTGGTTACTGGGAATTGAACTCAGGTCCTCTGGAAGAGCATCCAGTGCTCTTAACCTCTGAGTCATCTCTCCAGCTCCCAGGGGTGATCTTTTAGGCTTCATCTGTCAAGGTCAGTCCTAGGTCTCAGTGAGTAGCAGGAGCAGCTACTTTGTGTGTGTGTGTGTGTGTGTGTGTGTGTGTGTAGGGTCTGATGCAAATGTAGGCCTTGGGCCTGGAGAGATGGTTCAGAGGTTCAGAGCACTTCCAGAGGACCCAGGTGTGACTTGTGGCACCCATATGGCAGCTCATAACTGCCTTTAACTCCAGTTACAGGGGATCCCATGACCTCTTCTGGCCTCCATGGGCACCAGGAATTCATGTGCCCAGACATACATGCAGTCAAAACACTAATACACATTAAAAATAAATAAGAAAATGCTCCAGGTAGCGGCACCACATGCCTTTAATACCAGCACTTGGGAGGCAGAGTCAGGCAGATCTCTGTGAGTTCGACACCAGCCTGGTCTACAAGAGCTAGTTCCAGGATAGCCTCCAAAGCCACTGAGAAACCCTGTCTTGACCCACCCACAAAATAAGAAAATGCAGGTCTCTTGTAGAATATTGGTTAGGAATTTCAGGTGGCGCTGGCAGAACCCTGAACTCAGTCTGATCACATGTCTGTGTCACTGTCTCTGGGACATGGGAATGGGTGTGATCTTTGACTCTCCTTCTCTCATGTGCTCTGGTCATTTAGCCTCCCAGTTCATGGCCTACCACAGGCCGCTCAGGAACTCACAGGACTTCACAGAAGCTCTCCGGACGTCCCGATTGCTAGCAGCCAACATCACAGCTGAACTACGGAAAGTGCCTGGGACAGACCCAAACTTTGAGGTCTTCCCCTACACGTGAGAACTGGGGGAAGGGGGAGGGGCTGGGTCAGAGATGAGGGAGATAACAGTTACACAAGAGATGTTGGGGGCTGCAGGCTTTTGAGTGACCTTGAGAGATGAGGACCACCTTTGTCTCAGGTGTCTCCTGGGGTAGCTTGGGGCTTGTCCATTTCTTACAAGGGTCAGCACCCAACTCAAACCAGAATCTCACATTTTCCTTCTGAGATGAGGTGTCCTTCCCACCCAATAGCTGGTGCTTTGACCACACCCTGCTCTCTGGCAGGATCTCCAATGTGTTCTACGAACAGTACCTGACTGTCCTTCCTGAGGGCATCTTCACACTTGCTCTCTGCTTTGTGCCCACCTTTGTTGTCTGCTACCTCCTGCTGGGCCTGGACATGCGCTCAGGCATCCTCAACCTGCTCTCCATCATCATGATCCTCGTGGACACCATCGGGCTCATGGCTGTGTGGGGTATCACCTACAATGCTGTGTCCCTTATCAACCTTGTCACGGTAACCCACAGAATAGGCCACAGATGGCCTTTGGCAGTTGGGGGGTCTGAACCCATAAGCCACCCGCACCTCCCTGCCCCCAGTTCTGTGTAGGCTCTAGACACCTGCCTGGCTTTCTTTCTTGTTTCTTTTTCTTCCCTGTCTCCTACCTTGTCAGCTGAAGTTCTCCTCTCTGTCTATAGGCAGTGGGAATGTCTGTGGAGTTTGTGTCCCACCTCACCCGGTCCTTTGCTGTAAGCACCAAGCCTACCCGGCTGGAGAGAGCTAAGGATGCTACTGTCTCCATGGGCAGTGCGGTGAGTGTGCTCCACCCTGTGCTCTACCTGACCATTTGTGTCCCACCTGACTCTAACTACGACACCCCCACCCCTGCCAGGTGTTTGCTGGAGTAGCCATGACCAACTTCCCAGGCATCCTCATCTTGGGCTTTGCCCAGGCACAGCTTATCCAGATCTTCTTCTTCCGCCTCAACCTCCTGATCACCTTGCTGGGCCTGCTGCATGGCCTGGTCTTCCTGCCAGTTGTCCTCAGCTATCTGGGTGAGTACCCAAGCCCATCCTTGCCAGAATGTCACAGTTATGAGTGTGGACCAAAACGGTGCCTGCTCCCTCGGAAAACTCATGGAGCCCAGGCCAAGATTGTGACCATACTTCCTACTTTAAAAGCTTTTGTTTTTCATTGAGTATGCGGCAGGCACCTCTCTTTGTTAACTGTGTCTTAATCACTGTTTGTGTGCCCTGTTGCACTTTTCTGTTGGACTTTTAAACATGACCTTTGTATACACACACACACACACACACACACACACACACACACACACACAGAGTTTTTCTGGAGCTTCTGGAGATGAAACACAGAATAATGCACATGCTAGGCAAGTGCTGTACTACTGAATCACACCTAAACATAGAAATAAATGTATTTTACACTGAGAAATGATGTGTGTGGGCACACAAACATATGTAACTAAGACGAGTATCTTATAAAATAGTACTTTCTCTTAATGCACGAAGCATTCTAATATTTTTGGTTCTATCCTATTTTTGATTTGAAAATTCTGGTGTCGATCTACAAGTTTTATTTAATAATTCATTAGTAGGTAATAATTCATAGTTTGAGAACATTGTCCTATTGTATGCTCTGCCATCTATTTTTTTTTTTTCTTTCTTCACCTGGATAGAAATCATGGGCAGGCAATGGGAAGCTTTTCTCTGGCATTTTATTGCCATTGGTTGGCAGGAGCAGCCTTGGCAGAAGTACTTTAGTACTGCAGAGTGTGAGGACCCTCACCCCTGTAGCCTTGGTGGTTCTGTTCTCAGCCTAGGGTGTTGCCACCTTTGGCCCTGGGTACTTGATTCTGTGGGCAATCTGAGCTTTCAGCTTCCCTTCTGCAGCTCCTTCGAGCCTAGTTCTCTGTCCCTGCTTGTCATCTCTCTCTGTCCATCACCCTTCTTCCTGCCAGGGCTGCTGTAAAGCGGCACCATGGCTTCAAGTAGCCTGCTGCCTCGCGGCTGTCTCTGCTTGCGGAGACTGCTCAGCTACTGGAGCCACCAGTGCAGTGAGTTCTATCCATGCTACTTCTTTCGTCCTGTTACCAGCTCAGCCACACTTCTAAAAGGAAGTAAGAAAAGATCACCTAAGAGGGTGGGTACACAGGAGGCCTGATGTTGCAAGACCAGGGACAGCCCATAGGACTGCCTGAGTAGACTCTGAGCAGCTTGCTTGTAGTAAGAGAAGGTGTGTTTTGGCCAATCACAGTTTATATGTTTGGGATCACAGTCTTGCCTCTCAGCATCAATTGTAGTCATCGAGGTTCTGTTTTGGGCCAATAGGAGTCTTCTTGTTAGCATCAATTACGTCACTTGGCTTCTGCTTTGGGCCAATCATAGCCTTGCCTCTTAGCATCAGTTACAACAGTTCTCCAGTTATACCACCAGGGGGCGTGTTCATCTTATGGCAGGTGCAGGCACAAGGGCTGTCTGGCTGATCTTTCCCAAGGCAACCAGAATAGCAAGGAAGAATCCCACAGCTGCTGCTTAGGCAGGCGGACTGCCCCATCCTGCAACATCTTTGCTTATTTACAGTTGCTTATTTACAGGGACATGAACGTCAGAGAAAGGGCTTACAATATAATTGAAATAACTTATTAGAATTAATAATGATTTTAGTAGGTTTTAAATGGTGCTTCACAGTGCTTAACTCCCAATACCCTAGAGAGAAGTATGTTTCCCTCATCTGTCTCACTTCCTCCATTGTTTATTTAGGTGGCTTGCAATTGTTGCTCATTAGGCTATTTCTGGCTCTATACTACTGTTGCCAGCACTTCAGTGACTGAATCTTTTCTTTCTTTCTTTTTTTTTTTTTGAGACAGGGTTTCTCTGTGGCTTTGGAGGCTGTCCTGTAACTAGCTCTTGTAGACCAGGTTGATTTTGAACTCACAGAGCTCCACCTGCCTCTGCCTCCCGAGTGCTGGGATTAAAGGCGTGCGCCACCAACGCCCGGCTCAGTGACCGAATCTTTGACCTTGTCATCCAATATTTTCCTAGAGAAAATGTGGGAATGTTGCTTATTAATGCCAGCAGTTAATTCTTGCCACAAAGTCAGTTTACTTTTTTGATGCTAGAGTCACCTCACTGGCCATCTTTGGGGAGGAGAAAGTGTGTGTTGGGGACAGTAAGGACCAGTTCTGGGAGATGTTCCAGCCATGGGCTGGAAGTTTCTAGACTAATAGGGGCTGGAGAGTGCCAAGGACCTTGAAAGCCTCCCATCATCCTCAGGGCTGTAGCTGTAGCCAGGGATACCCCAGAACTAAGGCTACATAGGCAGAGGCCCAGAAAGGCACACGGTAAATGCAGAGCTCTATTCCCTGATTGCCTGTGCCTTGGGGTTTGTGGTATGGGAAGGTTGCTTGTGGTGTCAGTACCAGATTGTCCCTGGAAGAAAGGGAGAGAGAAATGGGGTAACAGGGATCCCCTTGAGAGAGCATGCCTGCTGAGGCAGATTGGTGAGGGTGTGGAAATGCCAGCTGAAATGGCTGTTAGTAGGGTGAAGCAAGAGCAAGGAGGTGCAGATGAATCAGAGCCCAGCTCGCATTTTCTAAATTTGTGGTCCTGGCTGTGATGCCCGTGCCATCTGCATGCCTCTCTGACCGTGGGTGTATGTTCTGTTTTCTCTCCTGCAGGACCTGATGTTAACCCAGATCTGGTACTGGAAGAGCAACTAGCTACAGAGGCAGCAGTGGCCCCAGAGCCTTCTTGCCCGAAGTACCCCTTCCCTGCTAATGACTATGTTAATCACAGTTTTGAGGAAGCTACCCCAGGACCTAGTGCTGCTAGCAGCTCTCTGCCTAAAAGTGGCCAAAAGTTTTAATGGAGAAGGAGGTCATCCAGGCTCTTGCTGATAAGGGACCATAAAGGTCTTCCCTCTGGTTGTCCTCAAGGTCCGGGGGAGATTGTTTCAGAAAAATGGCTGGCATTCTGGCCACGAGGCAGCCATCAACATTGGGAGTGGTCCCTTTGCTCCCATAGCAGGTCTCAGAGGCCTTGGTGAGTGTGACTTTGACTCCTCCTCCCGGAGCTGCTGAGGGCACGATTGTCTATGGCTCAGTCAGGGTATATATTTCTCACCCAGCTTTTCCTTCCCTTATCAAAAATACCTCCAGGGGCTGGAGAGATGGCTCAGAGGACCTGGGTTCAGTTCTCAGCACCCACATAGTGGTTCACAACTATCTACAACTCAGTTTCAGGGGATTTGACACCTTCTTCTGACCTTCACAGGCACTAGGCATGCACATGGTACGTGTGTGTGTTCAGGCAAAACACTCATACACACAAAACAAACAAATACATCTTTTTTAAAATTTTTATTCTTTGAGACAGGGTTTTTCTCTGTGTAGCTCTGTAGACCAGGCTGGCCTGAAACTCACAGAAATCTGCCTGTCTCTGTCTCCTGAGTTTAAAGGTGTGCTGGGATTAAAGGTGTGCACCATCACCGCCTGACTTCAAACAAATTAAATCTTTAAAAGACTAAAAAAAATCTCCAGGGCCAGTGAGATGGCTCAGTGGGTAAAGGTGATTGCCATGAAGTTTGATGACCTGGGTTTGAGCCCTGGAACTCACACAATGGAAGGAGAGAACCAAATCTCCCAAGTGCTCCTCTGACTTTCACGTGCACGCAGTGGCATCCCACCCCCACACGATAGATAGATAGATAGATAGATAGATAGATAGATAGATAATAAAATGTAATACAAAATTTAAAAATCTCCATTCTAGGATGGGGCTGTAGCTGAGTGGTAGAGCAGCAGCATGCTAGCCTCCTGTGCGTGAGGTGCTATGTCCAGTATTCATTACTTCAGAGGAGAGTGAGTGAAAGAGTGCCCCAACCTTGTCCCTAGCGTGTTACCACTTCCAGTAACATTAGCTGCCTTTGTTTAACAGTGCCTCTGTGCACATTAAAAAACAAATCTCCATTTCATGACAGCAAGTCTTTTAACATCGCATCCTGAGAGCAGGGAGTGACCCCACCTTGGGCTGTGACATTGTAAGAGACCAGGAAAGGCAAAGGGCATCTATTGTTATTTCTGGCTGGAGGAGGAGGTTCTCACAGCACTTTGGTAGTGCTTGACCTCATGTGGAAAAATGCATTCCGTTTGGCCTCTAGATTCAGCAACTATTAAGCCTGTTATAGCCAGCTGTGTGTCTGTCAGAAGACTGAGAGCATCTGGTATAAGCAAGTTTTCCAGCCTAGGTCTTGTGTCTGGAGCACAGGCTCATCAGCTTCAAGCTGCCCAACCTGATCTTGGTACACCAGTTGCCACAGAGACAGAGAAGATGCCTTGCTTTGGGCTGGAGAGATGGCTCAGTGATTAAGAGCACTGACTGCTCTTCCAGAGGTCCTGAGTTCAATTCCACAGGCTGGCTTACAACCATCTATACTGGGATCTGATGCCCTCTTCTGGCATAAAGGTGTACATCCAGATAGAGCACTCATATACACAAAATAAATAAATAAATCTTTAAAAAGTTAACTTGTTCTTTGTGAAGCACAGATTGTTTAATAAATATTTGTTGAACAGAAATGGTGTTTCCATCACATGTCCTGCTCTGGCTGCCTCTGGGTTTAGGGTCATTTTTGCATACGACACAATGATCCATGTATCAGGGAGTGGTTTATGGAAATACTATGTTTTGTTCTATTTTTCCTCTATTTTCAAGAAAATGGCCTTGTGGCATGTTCACTTGTCTTATGAGAGCCTGTGATGGGTGGGAGTACTGCCCTTCACTGTGAAACACAGGGTTATAACACCGGCCCTTTTCCTCACCTGTGAAGTAGGCACATTTGGAGAGCCTGCTGGAGAACCCCAGGGTGCATGCCAGATTGAGGGCCCATTCAGTAAATTACTGTCTCCGAAAAGGTTCTCTGCCAAGGTGAGAATGTCAAGGAACATTCCAGATCACCTTTTGAGCCTTTTCACTCCGTGTCCAGCTCCTGTTTAGCTGAGGAGCAGCTGTGGTTCCTCCTGTGATAGATGGGAACGAGTTCTGGAACCTACTCTACTTTCTGCTCCACCAACTCCTTGTGCATCTCACTTTACTAGTTGATCTTTACCAGGGTCACTGGCAGGCCAGGAAGGATGGGAAATCTGGTTAAAAGAGATCTGCCACAGAATAGAGGTTGAATCTCACAAGTCATGTTGTCACAACTTTACAGCTGCAGGATAGACAAATGGGTTTGGAGAACTAAACAGACTCTACTAACAATGACATTTCAAATCAGGGAAGAATAGACTATTCAAGTACATGCCATGGGAGCGGCTAATGAGCCATTTGGATCCAAATAAATTATCTACATGTCACAACACACTAGCAATAAAACCAGATAAATTAACTGTCCTATGCATGCTACAAGAGAAAATCTTACTTTGTCTTATATCTGTGAACCCAACTAGCTATAACTGGCCTGGAAAAATATGTCCACAGGTGCAATAGTGACATGTATGTTATAGGACTAACCAACCAATTTTCAATTTTTAAAACCTTTTTATTTATTTATTGATATATATGCATGTTTAACTTGCATTTATGTATTTGCACTATGTGCATCCTGGTGTCTGTGGATGCCAGAAAAGGGCCTGCCTCTGCCTTCTGAGTGTTGGTATTAAAGGTGAGTGCCACCACTGCCCGGCTAAGGTATTCCTTTAAAAAGTATGTGTGTATGATTATTTACAAATTAATACATTTAAGTATTGATTTCTAGTTTAGTAAGCAATGATGAATAAAACATAAAATTTCTTTGGATTCTTCAACCAAATGTTTTTCATCTTATTTTATGTGTATGGGTATTTTGCTTTCATGTATGTTTGTAAATCTTGTGAATACAGTGTCCTCTGATGCCAGAAGGGGGCACCAGATTCCATGGAACTGGGGTTAAGTATGATTGTGAGCCACCATGGGGAGGTTGGGAATTAAAGCTGGGTCCTCTGGAATACCAGCCAGTGTTTTTAACCACTGAGACATCACTCCAGCCCCACGGATTCTTGAAACAAATTTTAGGATCATAAACAAGTTCTAAGTTAAAAACAGAGATCTGCCTGCCTCTGCCTCCCAAGTGCTGGGATTAAAGGTGTGCGACACCAACGCCCAGCTCAAAAACTTTTGAATCAGTATTTTACAGCAATTTATGTGTATGCCTCTACTTAAATTTGCAAACACTATTAAGATACATGTTCAGGTTCTGCCCTCTGCTTGAGAGCCTTTATCCAGTAGCTGATCGAAACAGAAGCAGGTACCCATAGCTGAGCACTGAACCATACTCCTGGAATCCAGTTGCAGAGAGGGAGGAGGGATGAGCAAAGGAGCCAAGATGGTGCTGGAGAATCCTGCAGAAACAGTTGATCTGACCTAATGAGAGCATGGAGACCCTGGTCATAAAGCTGGGGAACCAGCATTGGACCAAACCAAGCCCTCTGAATGTGGGGAGTGTGTTGGAGGGGTTTGGTGGGGAACATGGGAGGATGGGAGGATGAGGGAATGGGGGGATGGATATGTAAATATGAATGCCTCTAAAAGTAAAATAAAAAAGGAAAAAACAAAACAAAACCTTATGAAATGAATAAACACAATGTGTCACTTTTCTTGGGGCCATTTGTTTATTAAATGTTAATGAATAAAGGTTAAAATTTATGATTTAAAAAAAAAAGATTCATGTTCAGGCTGGGGATGTGCCTTAGCACTTGCCTAGCAAGCTCAAGACCCTGAGTTTGATCCCCTAGGCCACAAGGAAACAAAAACAAAGTAAGTATTTTGCTTTGTGTGGTGGCATATGCCCTTACTCGTAGCACTTGGGAGGCAGAGACAGGCAGATTTCTGTGAATTTGAGACAGGTTGATCTACACAGCAAGTTCCAGGCCAGCCAGGACTGCATAGTGAGACACTGCTTTTTTTTTTTTTTTTAAAGTGTATTAATTTGTAGATGGTAGTCTCCTAGAAATGCAATTCAACAACAAAAAAAGTTTTTATTTATTTTTTTCTAGACAGGATTGCATGGTGCCCAAGTTGGCTGTGAACTGGCTATGTAGATGAGTAAGTAAACCTTTAATTTCTGGTTGTTTCCAACTTCCTAGTGCTTGGTTCACAGGCATGGGTCACTATACGCAATTTATGCAGCACTCAGGGCCTTCTGCACATTAGTCACACACTCTACCAATAAAAAGAACATGACTGATCCTAGGTATGGTTTATTGGAGGAGAAGGTTTATTGTAGATATGATGGAGAGCACAGCCAGAGGCAGAAGCATCTGGGAGAGTTCAGAGTGGATGTAGTCAGATTTTTCTTTGGGCTGCCAGTTCACAAATAAAGACACAGAGACTTATTATTAATTATGAAACCTTGGCCTTAGCTTAGGCTTGTCCTACTAGCTCTCATAACTCAAATTAACCTGCTTTTATTATCTACATTTTACAATGTGGCCTTTTATCTTTCTTTCATTCTATATGTTCAATCGCCTGTTGGCATCTCACCTGCCCTTCAGTCATCTCCTCCCACTTCTATCTCTGCTTGGAAATCCCACCGATGCCTCCTGCCTAGCTATTGGCCATTCAGCTCTTTATTAAACCAATCAGAGCAATATATCTTCATATAGTGTATAAATGTCCCCCAACAAGTGGACATGACTGGTATACTGAACAGGCCATGTGAGGAGAGGGAGGGGAGAGGAAGTTGTATTAACTGGAGTCAATAGGCCAGGAGACTTAAGAGGCCAAAAGGGCAAAAATGACTTTGTAACTAAAATGGCTGGGTTATACAGGAATCAGAGAAGCAGGAGGAAGGGAAAGCCCAGTCGATACAGTAGGGGGCTGGGTATGGCAGCCAGGAGGACTCTGTAACAGGAAAGGGCTGAGGGAGACTGGTGGCCAGAGTCTGCTTTGATGTGTTAATAGGCACCTTAGTCATTTGCCTGGGGTTTGAGATCTAACATGTGTCCCTAGTCTTTATTTATTTGGTTGATTGAGACAGGGTTTTACTCTGTAGCCCTGGTTGGCCTAGAATTTGGATGCTCGGATTACAGGCATGAACCACCACATCTGGGCAATTTTACACAAATGTTTTCTTTAAATGTCTATATTCAGAGTCTCAGAATGACCTTTGAACCAGCTTTACACTGATTTATACTTTGACAAACACTTATTGTGAATAACATGTGTATACACGCACATACACATACATGCAGATACAGATGCCAAACTCTTTTTTTTCCTTCATTGAGCTTTTCACACTTTTCTTAACCTTTCAAGTCACCTTGAATTTCTTCTGGTGCAACCTTCTACGTCTTATTCATAGTTTTGTTATTAATATAAATTCTATACAAACCTATAATATTCCTTCCCTTTTCTCTGGTTCAAAACCAAAACGTGGCTGCCTTGGCTTTAAGAAGGTACTCCGGATACCTAGGCAGGAATTCAATCTATAAAGAAGAAAGGCTCCCAGACCACGTGATAACATTGCCCGTGCACACGTCATGTTGCCGTCACCCAATGCTTCCGCCCTCTTCAAACATGGCTGGTAAGCTCCCTCCGCACCGCAACTATGGCTGCTCTTGCATGTAGTACCCATACTGAGTACATGCCAGTCTCTATTAGGCAGATATCGCGGCGGAGGAGATACAGCAGGACAACAAGGAGGACAATAGGTTACCACCAGCAGTAACAAGCGCGGACCGGAAGTTCCGCGTCCTCGTTGTCCGGGGGAGCCGTTAGGCACGCACGCCGGAAGTGGCCAATCGGCCAGTGTGAGGCGGTGCCCACTGTGTTCGCGTCCCTCGGGCAGCGGAGCCATGGAGCCCGGGGCTGCTGAGCTTTATGACCAGGCCCTGCTGGGCATCCTGCAGCACGTGGGCAATGTCCAGGACTTTCTGCGCGTGCTCTTCGGCTTTCTCTATCGCAAGACCGACTTTTACCGTCTGCTTCGCCACCCTTCGGACCGCATGGGCTTCCCGCCCGGGGCCGCCCAGGCCCTAGTGTTGCAGGTGAGGTGGGGAGCGAAGGGCCATTGGGGTCCTGCAGAACCTTATTCTAGTTCTACTTCCCGGCGCCAGTTCTGCCCCTGGTTTGCGTCCTACGCCTCTGACCAGCGCCACTCCTCATCCCAACCCTTCAGATTTTGCGGTTCTCTCTGAGGTGCCAAAGGTGATTTTGTGTAAATGGTCAGGCATTATCTGAAGCGCGAATCAGTTGTCAGCGATGCGCGCTGCTTTGGGAACAGCCTAGGTTTATGAGGGACATTTTTAGGTGTTGGAAGCTGCCAGCCTGCCTTTGAGGGCCTCTCAGCATCCTGTGGTCATCCCAAGTACGGTACAGGGGTTTTTGCTAGGCTGTATTAAAACCGTGCAGGCTGGAGGGGAAGGACTTTCATAGCGGCAGAAATTTGAATATTTCAGAATGCCCGGGCTCAGGAGGTGGCAAGAATGACCAGTATGTATTGATTGGTGGGTGTGGCCGCTTGTCAGTTACCTACGAAGTCCAGTGTAATCGAATCGATTATGAAATTTACATTTGGATTTAAATCTGTACGTCCCAGGTTAAATCTATTGCTTTTGAAGCGTTACTAATTACCGACTTTTAAAAGTTGTTTTGTATTTAGACAGGGTTTTGCTATGTAGTGCAGGTTGGCTTGGAACTTGCCAGGTAGACCAGGATGTCTTTGAATTTAAGATTCTCCTTCTTTTGACTCTCCAGCGCTGGGATTGTTGACATTGTTGAGTGTAGTAATAAGCAAACATTTAGCTGGGCAGTGGTGGCGCAAGCCTTTAGTCTCCTTGATTCCAGCACTAGGGAGGCAGAGACAGGTGGATCTCTGGGAGTTCAAGGCCAGCCTGGTCTACAAGGTGAGTTCCAGGACAGGCTCCAAAGCTGCACCGAAAGAAACCCTGTCTGGGGGGTGGGGAAGCAAATATTTAATGAATACACTTAACACTCAGCTGTAGTATAGGCTTTGATGTGGGTATTTAAATAATGGTCTGTCTACTCATGACATGGTTCAGAAAATAAAGCACAGAGGGCAATAGAGAACTGTGCTAGTTTTCTGTGTGGTAGAGCTGTTTGGAAGGAATTAATAGAGATGATAGTTATGAAATTGAGGAAGGTTGTAGGAAATAGATTTTTTTGGTGAGATTAAAGTATTGCAGGGGTGTGCTTTGGCACACCATTCATTAATCCCTGTACTTGGGAGGCAGAGGCAGATGGATTTCTATGAGTTCGAGGTCAACTGGTCTACAAATTGAGTTCCAGGACAGCCAGGGCTGTTACACAGAAACCCTGTCTTGAAAAACCAAACTAAAACAGACACAAAAAAGTATTGAGGGGAGCATCAAACTTGCCCATTATAATCTGATTCTGTAGTGTCTGTAAAGTGCTTCCTGCTACCTCTGAAGTCTTACTCCAGTCTGTGGGCTTATCAGCTGTTACTTTCCTCAGTTCCTCAGTGGAAGAAACCAAAGCTTAGCATGTTCTACTATCAACACAATGGTGAGGCAATGGGTGGGATGGTTTGATGATGAGGCTGTGTTTCAGAATGGAGACTGATAAGTTACTGGAGTAACTCAGTCTCATCAGTGGCCCAAGTGCCATTTAAGTAATTGGAGAGTGTGAGAGGTTGCTGAAATGGAACCTTATGTTACTTTATAATGAAGTCTTGCCACTTGATCTTCACAGTCTCTCTGAATTTGACTTGCCAGATCAACAAGGTTAAATTAAATGATGGGACAAGAACTTCACTAAGCTATTTCCTCATAGCTGGAACTCATGACTTCAGTTTTCTAATTCCAAATCTTTCTCTTCTGATATTTAACCATTCCATAGTAGGGTAGAAACTTCTGTTTTGGTTGTAGAAAGGTTTGGTGGAGAAAAGATTATATCCCCATAGCTGGCATTTGACCTTCTGGTGTAGTATATCTTATTTTAGCTTTAATGTAATTTGAGGGATTGGCTCTTGTTTTTTCTGATGAACTGATAGAGGTAGTGCATGTATTTACCCTGTAAGTGTAAAGCAATTACCTCTTAAAGATAGGTTGCAATGTGGTGACTATTCCTTTGGAGGTAGGGAGCAGGAGCAGAGGAAGGGGACAGATGGACCAAAGATTCCAAGATTCCAAATCTGGGTGACTGGAACAGTGACATTCATTAACTGCACTGTCACTTGGATTGGGAGGCGGGGATTAGTTTTTTGATTTTAGACAAGTTGAGTTTGAGATTGCAGACAAGTTCTGACTTATAAGCTGTTTCAATTGAGGAACTGGATCTTGCAGGAGACGGAGGGACTGTTGAGGTCTGAAAGAGAAGAGTCAAAAGAGGATAGTTGAGGAACAGTCACAGTGAAGGGCACTGGATTTCACTGAAGCCCAGGGAACAGTCTTTTTTGTTTGTTTGCTTTGTTTTCTTTTTCGAGATAGGGTTTCTCTGTGTAGCCCTGTTGGTCCTGGAACTTGCTCTGTAGACCAAGCTAGGCTGAAATTCACTGAGATCTGCCTGCCACTGAATCCCAATTGCTGGGACTAAAGGCGTGTGCCACCACTGCCCAGCTGGGACAGTCTTAAACATAGGTTTAAGAGTTTTTTGTTTGTCTTTACCCCCTTTCCCCACCCCGAGGTTGTTTCTCAACCATTAGCCTTGACCAAGAGACTTTTTTTTTCTTTTCAGTTTCTACTTTCAAACAAATATTTATTGTTCACTGGTTTGGACCCTGGGAAACAGACTTTTAAACTGATGTGAGTTTTTGGATTTTTTTTTTTTTTAATTAAAATTTAGGACTGGAGAGATGGCTTAGAGGTTAAGAGCACTGACTGCTCTTCCAGAGGTCAATTCCCAGCAACCACATGGTGGCTCACAACCATTTATAATGAGATCTGGTACCCTCTTCTGGTGTGCAGATATACATGGAAGCAGAATGTTGTATGCATAATAAATAAATAAAATCTTTTATTTTCCAAGCCTTGACTGGCTTGGAATCCACTGTATAGACCAGGCTGACCTCAAACTCAGAAATCTGCTTGCCTCTGCCTCCAGAGTTCGGGATTAAAGGGATGTGCCACTATGCCCAGCCAACCAAGAAACTTTTAAAAAGTACATATTCTTAGCCAGATGTGGTGGCGCATGCCTTTAATACCAGCACTTGGGAGGCAGAGGCAGGTAGATCTCTGTGCGTTCAAGGCTAGCCTGGTCTACAGAATGAGTTCCAGGACAGCCAGGGCTAGCTAGTACACAGAGAAACCCTTTCAAACTATTAAAAAAAAAAATACATTTTTTTGTTTGTTTGTTTTTTTGTTTTTTGTTTTTCGAGACAGGGTTTCTCTGTGGCTTTGGAGGCTGTCCTGGAACTAACTCTTGTAGACCAGGCTGGTCTCAAACTCACAGAGATCCGCCTTCCTCTGCCTCCCAAGTAAAAAATACCTATTCTTGAATATTTTCATTGGGTAGATCATAGTGAGTTTTTTTTTTTTAATTTTTGTAATTTACAGAAAGTCTTTGGCAAGAGGCTTGTAAGGTGGGTTCATTATTGATAAGGGAGTGATATTAATTATCAGTTAGATGAGTCACTTAGTACCCACACAGCATCATTTTTACTCATCTGCTGTTTTTTTTTTCCTCCTTCTTGTTCCTGATTCAGATCCTAAGATTCCTTCCTGTGACTTCTTCTCTTCAACTGTAATACCCAGCGTCTCTGAATATAGACAGAGAAAGTTTGGTTGTGTTTTTGTGGAACTTGTGAGCATCCTGTTGGAATTTTGGGGAGTGGAGTGTTGTTGTATGTGCTGTTTTTGTTTTTATTTTATTTTGGTCAGCTTAATACAAACCAAGGTGTCTCAGAAGGTGATAATTTCAGTTGAGGAAGTCTGCAGGGCATTTTTTTGATTAATGATGGATGTGGGAGGGCCCAACTCATTGTGGCAGTGTCATCCCTGGGCAGGAGCTTTTGGGCTATGTAATAAAGCAGGCTGAGCAGGTCAGTAGGTGTCATTACTACAATATCTACTTTAGTTTCTGTTTTGAGTTTCTGCTTTGACTTCACCTGATGAAGGACTGGAACCTCTAAACCAAGTAAACCCTTTCTTCTCCAAGTTCCTTTTTTTGATCATGATGTTTTCATCAAAGCAATAGAAAGCAAACCGATACAGTACTGTTGGTGTAAGGTATCTTACTTTCTAAGGTTTTTTTTTTTTTTTTCTTTTTCAAGACAGGGTTTCTCTGTGTTACAGCCCCAGCTGTCCTGGAACTCACTGTGTAGACCAGGATGACCTCGAACTCATCCTCTACCTATCTAGATCTACCTACCTCTACCTCCCGAATGCTGGGATTAAAGGTGTATGCCACCACCGCCTAAGGTCTTTTTTGTTTTGTTTTTTGTTGTTGTTGTTGGCTTTTTTATAGACAGGGTTTCTCTGTGTAGCCCTGGCTGTCTTGGAACTCGCTCTGTAGACCAGGCTGGCTTCAAATTCAACAGAGATCCACCTGCCTCTGCCTTCCAAGTGCTGGGATTAAAGTCGTGTACCACCACCTCCTAGCTTCTTCTAAGGTCTTATAACAGGAGTGAAGTTTGTGAAAATTTTGTTCTGTTCCATTATTAGAAAATATTAAGAAAAAAGTAGTTTTGTTTGACATGTCAGTCTGTACAGTTGATAACTCCTGGAATCCAGTGTAAGAATCACTGCTTAGTGGAAGTCTTTGTAAGGAGAATCAGGAAAGCACCTGTATCTTATTCCTCTTGTAAACTGTTGGAAAAGCTTAGGCAAGTAGTTCACTTTGTCCTCTGAGATGGCTTATTGAAGGTCATGGACATCTTATTCTAGGCTAGGACTCTGACTTGAGCAAGGTGAGTACTGTGAACATATGGCAGCTGGAGCTCTGGAGTGGCCTGAGAAGTAGGTGGGGCAGAGGGCAGGCGGAAGAGGCTCAGCTCAGCATGCAGAGTTTGAAAGGCTTCAGGAAGAATGAGTACTCAGGCCTTGGTTTAGAGCAGCCTGTGGTAGCAGTCTGAGGTTATGGGAGAAGACTCCTATGTGCCCACTTTTGTTTTTCAGTTGAAGATTTGAGGTATTAGAGATAGAGTGGTTTTGAGCACAAAGGACTCAGATACTTGTTAGCATGGATGCTGGAGAGAAGCTAGTCAAACCAGTGGTTACTTGTGGAGTAGAAATGATTTTGGGCTTGTCTGTAGGTGTTTTGTTCTGTTTTTGGAGACAGGATCTGACTGTATACCCATGGCTGGCACTTGCTGTGTATCAATTACTATTTATATCAGGCTGGCCTAGCACTCTCAGAGATTCACCTACCTCTGCCTTCTGGGTGCTGGGATTAAGGGCATGTGCTAGCATGCCTGGCCTTTGTTTCCAGTTTTCACCTTTTAGGGTTTTATTTTATTTTATTTCTGGTTATATTGCCTTTTACTGTTTGTTGTATCCTGTATAATTTTTCACTGTCTCCTTTCACTGACAGGCCATGATAGGTTACTTAACCTGTCTGAACCCAATTTTTCCTCATTTTAGGATGTTGGTGATCTTTTTCACAGGTTTTTTTGTGAGAGTTTTGAGACTGTTTGTAGAAGCACAAAGTATAGTTTGTACATCAGCACCTGTCTTTAGTTTTGTCTTCTAAGCAGTGCTCAGACACTGCTAGTGAATGCTTATAGTGTCTTAGCCCTTTGGAATTGGTCATTCCCACCCATGTCCCAGGCCATTCTCACAACTTTTCTACCTCTGCCTCATGCAGGACTTGCTTTTTCTTGGTGATTCTACTCCTTGGAGCTGTGGTGATTCCTCTAGTGGCCCTTATGGAAGACATACTCCTTTTTTACAGACCAACTGAGAACCTGATCCTCCTCCTATAGATTTCTTACTTCAGAAATATTCCTTCCCACCACAGTCTGTAACAGGGCATCAGGGTTCCATATAGAAGTTCTGTTTGTGTGAATCTGTACTTGTGTAGTGCTGAGGATGGAACTCATTGACTAAGCAAGCATTCTGTTGCTGATCTACATCCCCAACCCTTTAGATGTAACTGTTTAATGGTCCCAGCACTTTCATGGATGTGACTATGTACCAGAAAAGTTAAAGGAGGACTACATACCAAAGGAGGACTATTCAGGCCCTGATCTTGGGAAAAGTCCTGCTAGAAGTCCCAGGTGATCAGAATGAGTTTGCATTCCTTGCACACTGTAGGCCCAGAGCGGGTGTTTATGGAATCAAGTGCCCACTCCTATATCCCCTCAGCTGTCATTTCGGAAAGGGTAGCAGTAGTCTGGTAAGCCTGAGTGCATTTTGTAGGTTGAAGTTCAGTTACATCTTCCTCCCTCCCTCCCTCCCTTCCTCCCTTCCTCCCTCCTCCCTCCCTCCTCCTCCTCCCTCCCTCCCTCCCTCCCTCCTTTCTTTTTGAGATGGGGTTTCTCTGTGTAGCCCTGGCTGTCCTAGAACTCACTCTGTAGATTCTGTAGATCAGGTTGGCCTCTAACTCACAGAGATCCACCTGCCTCTGCCTCCCGAGTGCTGGGACTAAAGGCGTGCACCACTACTGCCTGCTATCTGTTTTTTTTTTTTTTTTTTTTTTTTTTTTTTCTTTTTTCTTTTACTTTTTAAGCCTGAATCTCTGGTACCTTCATGAATCCACATTACCAGGATAGTGTGTTCTTCACACTGCTGGCAAGGTTGGTAAAAGTAATGACAACTATACCTGTTTAGTGTTGCATCCTCTAGGTTTGCAAGTTTTGTTAACTTAGAGTTGTTTTTGATTTTGTTAATTTTGGAACCTTATGGAGAAGGAGCAGTTCCTACCAGCTTTTGGTGAAGTTGCAGAACATTTCCATTTTGCTTTGGTTTACTGCTAATTCTGTTCTTAGTAGATTTTGTTATATTTCTATTTGATGTATGGTCTAATGGGGGCAGGTGAACTGATTGTTGGATTGATGCTTCATCTTTAGGTCTTTAAAACATTTGATCACATGGCTCGCCAGGATGATGAGAAAAGGAAGAAGGAACTTGAAGAGAAAATCAGAAAAAAGGAAGAAGAGGCCAAGGCTGTGGCAGCTGCTGCAGCTGAGAAGGAAGCCGTGCCAGTTCCAGTGCAGGAGGTAGAGATTGATGCTACTGCAGAATTGAGCGGGCCTCGGGAAGTAGAAAAGTTGGAGTCCCCAGGCCCACAGGGCCCTGACCACAAGGTGGCCCATGGCTTGGAGGAGGCAGAAGCTCCAGGAACTGTTAGCAGTGCTGCTGAAGGCCCTAAGGAACCCCCAGTGCTCCCCAGGTAGGAGCGGCTCTTCTGCAGTGTCCTCCTTTCTCTGCCGTGGTTAAGTTTGCCTATGATTGGTTTTTGCTTTGTGTGGTTTGTAAGATAACAGTTATGTCTTGGTGGGATGGTGGTTAAATAACAGAAATTTACTTTCTAATAGTTCTGGAGGCTAGAAATCCACAATTAAAGTATTGTCTGGATTGTTTGTTCTAAGGCCTCTATCAGTGGCTTGCAGACAGCCTTCTTCTTGTGTCTTCATATGTTTTCACCTTCCTCTGTGCTTGCCTGTATCTTAATCTCCTGTTTTCAAGCTGCATCCGACACCCTAGTGACAGATTGCCTTCTATCCAAGTGCTTCAAGGACCTTCTCAAGTTGTTAAGCTAAGTGGCAGGCACCTTTACCTGTTAAGCCATCTTGGCAGCCACCTAAAATGTAATTTTAATAGGCTCTGAATCATTCCTAGAGCAAATGTTGACTTGTTTGGAAAATTTCTGGGAAAGAGTTTTTCTGTCATGGAACTTTGTAAATTAGCACCTGACTTATGGAGTTGTGGATACCATATGAGTCTTCATTTAGAACCACGTGTCTGATGCTGCTGGCTCCTCCTCAGCTGCCCAGTCATTGCACTACAGTGTCACCTTCCAGCTCCAGGTTCAACACTACTTCTTTACCTCAGCATTTATTTTGCTTTCTCTGTTTGCAACCTGCACAACAGTGCTTTAGTTGCATATTTGGGTGCTTTAGTCTTCTTGCTTTTCCACTGTTTGAGACAAATTAATGATCTGTTCACAGTCATGCAGCCAGTTGAGGGTCAGAGCCAGAATTAGAGCATTTATTGCCTACTAAAGCCCTTACTGTATCTGTGTGTAGGCTGAGCCACAGCATCTTGATTTTGGTTTGAATCAGTATTGAGCATTCAGCTTAGGGCCTCACATTTGCTAGGCAGATCCTCCACTACTGAGGAACATCCTCAGATCTTGATTCTTAATGTTTTTCTCCCTTCAAGGACTGATGTATATCTGAAGAATAGCTTAATGTAGGGCCTCAATTCACAACCTGCCCCTGCTACTTTCTAAACATATTATTTTGGGCAAGCAATGTCACTTCTCATGATCTACTGTTATTATTATTTTTAATTTTATGTGTATGGGTGCTTTGCCTGCATGTATGACTGTTTGCTACATGCATGTCAATGCCTGTGGAAGCTGGACAAGGGTGTTAGTTACATTTGGAAACTGCCGTGTGATTTCTGGGAATTGAACTCAGGTTCTCTGGAACAGTAGCCATTGCTCTTAACTACTGAACCATCATCTCTCTAGTTCACTTCTCTATGAGATTCTTTAAACCTATCTTGTAGAGCTTTTGTGAATTTTAAATGAGCTAAGAGTTAGGCAGCTAACCAATGACAGAGCTTGAGTATAAAGCATTTGTCTCCATCACGCCTCATGGTGTGCCTTTCACTTTCCAGGGGTTGAGTGCACCTAGCCCTTCCCAGTGAGAAGAGTGAGTCCTCCTTGTGAAGCTTGTGGCAGTGTCTGCTGGTCAGCTGCGATCTTGCTGGCTTGTCTCTTTTCTAGATGAATCTACTTTTCCTTTTTTGACAGGACTGCTTCTTTCATCTCCAGCTTCTGTTCTATCTTACTCCTTGTACTCTAACCTGGTTTTGGAGTGTGAGTTTAGTTTCCATTTAGTGAAGCAAACAACTTGGAATGGCTTATTACTGAGTAGGTAAAAGTCAGTTTTGTAAAGATACTAAATAAGGAGTTTAGAGGAAACAATTGTTGGATGTGTGAACAAGTTGATGGAGAAAGGGAAGCTGGTCTTGCATATGGAGTTCTGAAAGAAAAGGACGGTGATAAAGGTTTGAAATCCAAAATTGGAGGAGGAAATCTGATACTTCCTTTTAGTTTGTTGTTGTTGTATTGTTTGTTTTTTTCTGTAGCCTAGGCTGACCTCAAGTTTTTCATGTAGTCCAGGCTGGCTTTGAATCCACAATCTTCCAGCCCCAGGCTTCTGAGTGCTGGGATTATAGTCATAAGCTTCCATATGAAACAGCCCTTAAGAACTCTTTCCTCCATACTCCATAGAGATGGCCTCATCCCTCACCATGGGTGTGAGAGAGCTGGCTCTGGTGCCATGGGCCTAGGAGAGCTGGCTCTGGCCCTGCCCCACTGGCCTGGACTGACCAAATCAGCTATCACCCAAGCCCATATCCAGGGCTTTGAATTTTCCCACCCCACCATCTATGCTGTCTACGACCTGTTTGAGTGTGAAGGTACTGGACCTGGGGGCTGGAGAGATGGCTCAGGGGTTAAGAGTGCTGCCTGCTCTTCCAGAGGTCCTGAGTTCAATTCCCAGCACCCACATGGTGACTCACAACAATCTATAATAGGATCAGATGTCCTCTTCTGTCATGCAGGAACCCATGCAAGTAGAACATAAATAAATAAATCTTTAAAAGAAAAAAAAAAAAAGTAAGTACTGGTCCTGTGGAACCCTAATCGCAGGAACTCCATGACTAGGGGCAACAGCAGTATATCTGAGAGAAGTTTCTGTGAGGGTCCAGCATTGATTGTGTACCAGAAGCCAGGGACCTTGACAAGACCAACAACTCATTGCAAAAACATTTCAAGTAAAGTTGAGTGGATGAAAGGGTGTACTGTGCTACATACCACAGCTTCCAGTGCCACAAAGATGAATGAAGAGATGTTGGGGAGGCAGGAAAGATGGAGGAGCAAAATAGTTTTTGTTTGTTTGCTTGTTTTTAATTAATATTTTTAAAATTTTCTTTTTAGGGAGATACTAATGGGGGTAAGAGGCAGATATGGAGGACTAGGAAATGAGTGGAATTGGGGTGTATGATGTGAAAGTTCCCAAAGAATAAAAAAAATTTGTTTAAGAAAAAAAGATATACAATTCTTTTTTTTTTTTAAATGATGTATTTTGGGGCCGGAGAGATGGCTCAGGGGTTAAGAGCACTGACTGCTCTTAAGAGGTCCTGAGTTCAAGTCCCAGCAACCATATGGTGGCTCACAAACATCTGTAATGAGATCTGATGCAGGCAGAACATTGTATACATAATAAATAAAATGTTTTAAAAAATGATGTATTTTAATTTTATGTGCTTTGGTGTTTTGCCTGCATATGTGTCAATGTAAAGGTGTTGGATCTCCTGGAACTGGAGTTATAGACAGTTGTGAGCTGCCATGTGGATGCTGGAAATTGAATCGGGTCCTCTGGAAGAGGGGCCAGTGCTGAGCCATCTTCCCAGCCCCTCTTGAGAACTTTTTTATTTCCGGCAAATCTAGTGGTGATGAATTTTCTTTTTATTTTGGGTATTTTCCTGCTTCTTTACATGCCTGGTAACTTTTGATTGGATATTAGACATGATTGTTGTGTTGTTATTGCTGTATTTCCTTTTCTCCTTTTAAAGAGTGTTGAGTTTTGTTCTTGAAGGCATTTTTCCTCCCTTCAGGTTAGCATGACTTTCAGAAGCTCAGTATGTGTGTGGGTGGAGAAGATTAAAATGTACCTTTAGACTGTGTGTGGTGGGGCATACCTTTAATCTCAGTACTTAGAAGCAGAGGCAGGTGGATCTCTGTACGTTCAAGGCCAGCCTGATTTCCTGATCTACATAGTGAAATCCAGGACAGCCAGAACTACATAATGAGACCCTGTCTCAAACAACAACAAAAAGATGTACCTTTAGGACCTTTTATTCTAGGGCTTGTTTATCTTAACACTTGCTGTTTTGGGTCTATCTTCTCAATATTGGGGGATTCAGTTATTCGGAAAAGTTTCCTCATGTGTCTATAGCTAACACTTAGAGGTAGAGGCAGGAAGATCACTTAAGTTTGATGCTAGCCTAATTTACATAAAGAGTATAAGGCCAGCCTGGGCTACAAGAGTGAGAACTGCCTCATAAATGAAACAAAAAAATATCTTACATTGTTATTACATGCAACAAAACATGGTTTGCCTGTCTGTTTATAAAGTGATCTTGAAGATTGCTGATGTTGTATTATGAGAGTCAGTTTTTTTTTTTTTTTATTTTTTTAGTCAGTGAAGATTTACATTGGCTTCAGAGACCAACGTTTTTACTTGCGGCTTAGGTTAGACTTCTACTGTCCTGACATTCAATGCTTAGTACTGCAGCATCTTATCCTTCAGTTGTTCAGACAGTGGATAAATTAATTACAAGTTGAGGCATAGTCTGTAGCTGCAGCTGAAACTATTTCTGCACATCTGAAAATGGGATGTCAAAGGCTGCCTGTCCTTTTCCTTGTTCCACCTGGAGCTGGATCCTAAGTTCCTCCACCAATTTACTTATCTATGGTAGATGTGAAGATTTGTCATTTTGTCAGTTAAATAATTGAAGAGTCTTCAGGGGACCACACCAAGGTCCCCTTCTGAGAACTCTTTCCATAGACAGTTTTCCCAGGACCTGAGATTTTGACTACTGATTCCTTTTTTTATTTTTATTTTTTTATGTTTTTTGTTTTTCCTTTACCCCCTTGGTTTTTAGATAGGTCTTAGTCTAGAGTGATCTTGAACTCTTGACTTTTTCCACCTCCTAAATGCTGGGTTTGCAGGTGTGTGTTCCAATGTCTGGCTTTGTTTGCTCTTTCTTCACACACCCTGTTTTTTATTGCTGTTTCTGATGACCTGTATTAGACATTTGCTGCTGTTCTGTACAGATTTGACAGATACTCCCTCTCTGATTCAGTAAAGCCCCATGACGTGCTTATTTAACAAAATTTGGCATAAGTGCTGGGGGAAAGACAGGATAATAAATAACGTATTTATAGTTGGTATATGCATTTTTATTTTAAGCTGTTTTGGGAGTTTTTGTTGTTGTTTCTGGTTTTGTTCATTTGTTTTTTGAGAAAACAAATGTGGTAACCCTGGTTGGCTTGGAACTCATTATGTAGATCAGCTGGTCTCAACTCAAAAAGATCTGTTTGCCTCTGCCTCTCCCTGCTGTGGTTAAAGGTGTGTGCCTCTATGCCTGGCTATTAAACTTCCATGTTTTTGTGTGTATTTAACAGTTCCTCACAGCCAAAAGTCTGGGAAGCAATCATTTTGTATCTTTTGAAACATAATTTACCTAGCAGTGCAATGAACTCTTTTTTGGAATATAGTTTATGACGTGTGTCATCATCACAGCCATGACAGATATATATATATATATATATATATATATAATATAGTGTGTGTGTGTGTGTGTGTGTGTGTGTGTGTGTGTGTGTGTGTGTGTGTCAAATGTCAGTGCCACAGCACATGGAATTAGTTCTTTCCTACATCATATGGGTGCTCGGGATTGAACTCAGGTTATCAGGTTTAGTGGCAAGTGCTCTACCCATCTGAGCCATTTTGTGGGCATTTACTAAATTTTTTCTGTTAGAATTATTTTTTCAATTTTTGTTTTTTCTTTTTTCTTTGGAGATGAATCTTGCTGTCTAGCCCAGGTTGTCCTCAACCTTGTTTGATCCTTCTGCCTCCACCTTCTAAATGTTAGAATTACAGGTATGTACCACCATGCCTGGCTACAGTATACATTTTTACTTATGTATAATGATGTAGAGTTTTTACACAGAAAGCTACAAGTGCAGGAATTTTTGGGCAGTTAAGGGGAATATTTGAAGGAAATGATAATTTGACCTAATTTTTCTATCTGTTAATATTTCCCCACTAATAAGCTACACTTGTCCTAAGTCTCATTGTTGTTTTCGCTCTACTTTCACTGTTGGCATATATCAAGTGAAAGTCAGAAATTCTCCAGGGATGAGCCTGGCACATGCCTTTAGTTCCAACTACATGACAGGCTGTGGTGGAAAATTGCTTGAGCTTGCAAGACCAGTCAGCCTGAGCAACACAGTGAAATTCCATTTAAGGAGTGAGGAAAAGAAGAAACAAAAAGAAAAGAAGTGCTAGGGTTCTTGGATCACTCACTCATTTTCCACTCATTTGGGTACAAAAAAATTTCCTGGTTGTGCAAGACTATAACATACATCATAGTTTTGGGAGTTGCCCATAGTAGATACTGTTTTTGTTTTGTTTCAAGTCTCAGTGTCTGTGTTGTAATTGACCAGTGACCATAGCCTGTGAACATGACTAGTTCTGTGGAAAGAAGGTACATACAGATTTCCACATTTCTCATGCTAGTTATAATCACCCTTTTTAAGTTGCCTGTTTTGGTTCACCTCTTGGCTTCATCCAGTTGGCAAACTTGGGTTGTGTTTTTCTCAGAGCCAAGCTATCAGAGCACCTGCAGTTCAGGCTCTCCACCTGCAGGTGTTGCTATAGGCAGTGGAAAAAGCTATGGTTGGGTCTGGGGATACTCATGAAAGGATCTTGACAGCATGTGGCAGTTCTGTTTTTCCTTATAGAAATCATGAGCAGAATTCCTTGTAAAGGAAGGAAGAGGGGGGAAAGTAGCAATAAGAATATAAGTTACCTAGTGCAAGCCTTTGATTCCAGCACTTGGGAGGCAGAGGCAGGAGGATCTCTTGAATTTGAGGCCAACCTGGTCTACAGAGTGAGTTCCAGAGCAACCAGGGCTACACAGAGAAACTCTGTCTTGCTAGAGGGAAGAAAAAAAACCAAAAGAATATAAATTACTACAGCTGGTCTAGACTACATAGTGACATAGTGAAACTCTTATCTTAAAAAAAAAAGAATAAATTAAGAAAAGAAAAAAAAATAAAAAAATAAAAACATTAGCTGGTCTTCCAGAGGTCCTGAGTTCAATTCCCAGCAACCTGCTCACAACCATCTGTGATGAGATCTGGTGCCTCTTCTAGCCTGCAGAGGTATATGCAGACAGAACACTATATACATAATAAATAAATAAACCTTTACACCCTGGAGGGCCTAGGCACTATCCCAAAGGATATGACAAACTCTGAAGATCCCCCATGGAAGGCCTTACACTCCCTGGGGAGCAGAAAGAGTATGGGATAGGTAGGGTGTTAGTGGGGGGCAGGGGAGGAGGGAGAGGGAACTGGGATTGACATGTAAAACAATCTTGTTTCTAATTTAAATAAAAAAATGGAGAAAAAATTGCTGGTGAAATCAAGGAAAAACAAACAAACAAAAAAACAGAAAAACCATAACCAGATAAACAAAAGGAAGGGTCCCCCACTCCCCACCCCAAACTTGAAGCAGCACAACAAACACAGAATCAGTTCCTCAGTTATCACCTGGATGAGTGATCCCATGCTGTCATGTTGAGTAGGCATTACTATGAGCCTGTGTCTGTTCCTTCTGCCTATGCAGGGAAGCAGAGTAGTGGTGGGGTCAGGAAAGTGCATCGTAGAACTACATGATGTCTGAGCTGCTTCACGTAGTTGACATACGATACTAAATGAAGCCATTAGTATGTTTACATGCTTTCAGCAGTGTGTCCTTTGTGCCTAGGTGTTACAGGGGCCTAGACACTTCTTGGGAAGGGAATTACATCATTTGGAAGAGGTTTCCTGGTAGTCTAATACCATGCTTGACTTTTGCTGTTCTGGGATCAAACTGTGGGATGTGCTACATAAGCATTCTGTTGGGCTCTATCACCAGCATTTTTTTGTTTGTTTGTTGTGTTCTGTTTTTCCTCTTTTTTCTTTTTCTTTTTCTTTGAAACAGGGTCGAGCATCGGTGGCGCACGCCTTTGATCCCAGCGTTCGGGAGGCAGAGGCAGAGGCAGATCTCTGAGTTCGAGGCCAGCATGGTCTACAGAGTGAGTGCCAGGACAGGCAATACAGAAAAACTCTGTCTTGAAAACACACACACACACACACACACACACAAAAAAAAAAAAGAAAAAAAAAAAGAAAAAAAATAAAACAAAAAATAGGGTCTTATATTACCCAGGCTGGCCTCAAACTCACTATTTAGCCAGGTTTGGTTTGAATTCCTCCTGATCGTCTTGCTTCTTATTTTTTATTTTTTTAAAGATTTTTATTTATTTATTATGTATACAACATTCTGCTTCCATGTATATCTGCACACTAGAAGAGGGCACCAGATCTCATAACGGATGGTGTGAGCCACCATGTGGTTGCTGGGAATTGAACTCAGGACCTTTGAAAGAGCAGTCAGTACTCTCAACCTCTGAGCCATCTCTCCAGCCCCTTAGAGAAACCCTTTTGGTTTTTCGAGACAGGGTTTCTCTGTGTAGCTTTGGAGCCTATCCTGGCACTGGCTCTGGAGACCAGGCTGGCCTCGAACTCAGAGATCCGCCTGCCTCTGCCTCCTGAGTGCTGGGATTAAAGGCGTGCACCACCAACGCCCAGCAATCGTCTTGCTTCTACCTCCTAGTTGTGTAGCCGTGTGCCACTGTGCCTGGCTGACCTCAGTCTTCTTTCTGGGTCATCATGTCATAGAGCAGTGGTTCTCACCTTTCCTAATGCTTCGACTCCCAGCCATAAAATCTTCTCATTGTTACTTCATAACTGTATGAATTGTAATGTAAATATCTGATATGCAGGATTCATGACATGCAACCCCCAAATGGGTTGTGACCCTCAGGCTGAAAACCTCTGTCATAGAGGGACTTATGAGCTCTTTGGGACCTTGTTTCTAAGTCTCCTAGCCTTATTAATGAGTGCTTAGCCCTCATGAGCTGATCATCTGTTTCTTAGGCAGGCTGTCAGAGGGAGACCTGTGCCTCAGGCTCTCTGGGTGTGGTCACACTACCTGTGAAAGCTGGGTCCCTTGGTTATCTTTATGCAGTTCTCCACTTGCTGTTCAGATACCTGTTGTAGACAGTTCCTTGGTAAAGTCATGTGGCATAGTCAGAAATCACTCCATGCCCATCCTGTAGGTTGTCATGAGGGTTGAATAAAGTAAACACTGAAGACCTTTTAGTGTGATCGATCACTCAGGGGCTAGGAAGTCATTTGTCCTAGAAAAGAGAAACAATATTTGGAAAATAGACAATTGTGTAAATGAAGAAAATCTTACTAATCCTCACTAAATTTTTGAGATATTTTCTGTAGTCTTTCCTATGTATGTAAACATATGCATACATTTAAATATGTATGTGTTTTTGTTTTTGTTTTTTTTTTTTTAATATGTATGTCTGTGTGAAGGAGTTAGATTCCCTGAAACTGGAGTTACAGATGGATGTGAGCTGCCATGTGGGTGCTGGGAATTGAACTTGGCTCCTGGAAGAGCAGGTGCTGCTCTTAACCACTAAACCAACTCTCCAGTCCCTAAATATGTATATTTGTAAACTTTTATGACATGTCTTTCTGTTTTGCTGAACAGTGTAGCTTGAGAATTTTCAGCATTGTTTTAATACTTTGTATTCCTACTGTACACTAATGGGTGTAATATGCCAGGAGTGAGTCTTGCCCTTGGACAAGGGTGCATACATAGCATGTGCTGAGAAGAGAACAAGTAGAGCTAGGAGTAAGTAGAGAGGGGCATTTGCTTGCTGCCTTCGGTTCAGAGCCCTGGAGCTCACCTGGGGACCGAGCCCCAGCATTCCTGCTGTTTCATCTTGCAGACAACTCACCTTGAAATCCCTGCTTTTAAAGGAAGCTCAGACATGAGAGGCCTACAGAGAACCTGATTTAAGTCACAGCTAGGAAGACTTTTGCCTTCTAGAAAGTGCTTGCTCACTTGATGATTTACTTGCTAATTTATTCTTGAGTTAGGATCTAGTTATCTAACCCCTACTGGTCTAAAACTCCTGCTCAGCTTTCCTAGTGCTAGGATTGCAGGATTAACAGTCAGTGCATTTTTATTTTTTATTTGGCAGTTCATTTGATTTGTTTTTCATAGTGAGACTTAACAGGCTTTGTTTCTAGAAAGCAATAGCTTATGGTTTTTTGGACATTGAAGCTGTATCAGAAATTACCTGGTGTCCTGGTTCATCAGAGGGTTTGGGGATGGAGGAAGAGCATGGCTCA
Source organism: Cricetulus griseus (assembly GCF_003668045.3). NCBI lineage: Eukaryota > Metazoa > Chordata > Mammalia > Rodentia > Cricetidae > Cricetulus > Cricetulus griseus. The sequence continues at coordinate 98,672,344 of NW_023276807.1, forward strand.
GTAACCTGGAAAAATGTGTTTTTCAAAATCATGATAATCACTGATCTGCTTCCTTTTTTCAGATGAAAAAAATTAAGATCTACCATGGCCAAGGGCTTTGCTTAAGATCTTACAATTAGAGGGAAGGGCTGGAGTTGTTGGAGATTGAAGTGGCTCTGTTTCACTAGGCTGAACATGAATTCATTTGCTTTCCTTTGTGAAGAAAAACTAACTATAGCCAGACTCTCTGAAAGACGCTTTTAAGCTCAGTAAGGCTAGAGATGTAGCTCAGTTGATAGAGTGCTTGCCTAGCATGCACAAGGCCCTGTCTGGGTTTAGTCCCCAGAATTTCGAAAATCAGGCATGGGGGCACATACACCAAGTATATCCTAGCATTTGGGAGGAGGCAAGAGGAGTAGGAGTTCTATGTCATCCTCAGCTACTTACAGAGCTTGAGGCTAGTCCTGGCTACCTTAGACCTGTCTAGAAGTGCTACTGACAACCAACTTGTATTTGAATTGTACCATAGTAATTTATGTTAATTTTTTGTACCAAACACATAATATATGTAATTCCTAAAACTTTTGTTAGGTAGAATTTGAAGTAGAAACTATAGTGGGCCTAAGAGCATAGGACTCCCTAACTGCTCATTGTCAAACCTTCTCTCCTATTTTCTGTTATTTAAAACAAATTCTGCCTCATAACATTTCATCCTAATGTTTTCAGCAAGTATTTAAACTTTCAGTTTCCTTGTATTGTTCTATAATATGGTTTGTTTGAATCTGACTGTAAATAACATGGTAAACACTGATGACTCATAATTGACAGTTTCCACCCTCCTGCCCCAGAACATCCTTGTTAAAAGAAATCAGTGAGCAAGGTCCTGGGTTTATTCCCCAGAACTTTCTTTTTTTTTTAGATTTATTTTTATTATTTTAAACTCCAGAACCATTTTTTTTTTTAAAGAAAAAAAAATCAGGCTGTTTGTTGGGCTTGCCACTGTGAATTTTACTGATTGTTGACTGTGAGCTGGTTCAGCATGTCCTCTGTCCTATTTCTTGTAAGTCAGAGTTTTGTATTAAGGGTAACATTTTTTAAAGTTACAAGACTATGTAATGGAAATGAATTGTTCTTTCTGGAGGCAATTTGTCTGTAGCATCTTTTGAAAGTTTATTCGTGTGTGCATGCACTTTGCCTATTATACACAGTACATGTGTATACACAGCACATCTGTGGCTGTTGACTTTGCCACATCCCCTAAATGTGCTTGATAAGCGGTTGGCACTGACAGTGCTTTCTGTTGCCAGGCACCCTCTCCTTAGCACACATGTGAGATTTTACTGTCCTTAAAACTACATGGGGTAGGACTGTCGATCTACCATCTTAGGGTTCAGAAAAGTAGCCTGTGTTCATGTTGCTGCTGAGGAATGGAGTCTGGGCTTTCTTTCCATTGAATGGTTGGCACCAAGGTTCTTCACCACAGCTGACCTTACCCTCATTGGGGATTTAAAATGAAAATTACAGGCAGGGTCCCTTCACTAGAGGTCTGTTTGATAGCTCTGGTGTGGTTTGTAAATTTTGTGGATTTTCAGAAGCTTTCCAGTGACTGATTATGTGGCCAGGGTTTTTCTTGATTGCCATAGCGTATTATATCCTGTGGACCTTAGGGTGATTATCTAATGGGTCCTCAGGGGGCGTACTTAAACTGTTTACAGTACACTGTGGCACAAATGATTCTGCAGTGAATTTGTTTGTGTGTGTTTCTTGGGGCATGTGTATGTGTATCAGTTGGATGGTTCCCAGACAGGAATTACTGGGTCAGGAGGTTTTTTAAAATTTTGATGGATATTGCTAATTGGCCCCTGAGAGAGTCCACCCATTTGCTGTCTCACTGCCAGCTTGCATGAGGGAACCCTATCCCTTTCCAGCTTCTAATAGTGGCTTGAACAAATTTCTGGGCTGTTCTTATCTGTTCTTTGAAGTGCCATTCACTTTTGACCTACCTTAGGTTCTGATCTGCCTTTGTGTATGGTTCTGGGTTTTTCTTAGTTCCCATTCTGTCTATTTACAAACACTAAACTGTATATTTCTTTTGTTTATCACTACCAAGCTATTTACCTTACCATGTATTTCTAATACATTTTATCACTTAGTGAGACTCATGCTTTATCATTTTCACCAGATTTTTCTTTATTGAAATTAATTTTTCTATATAGAAATTTGATTGAAATTTTCATAGGCATACATTCAATTCATGTTTTGGACTAGGGCAAGTTGGTATCTTTATATATATATATATATATATATATATTTTTTTTTTTTTTTTTTTTTTTTTTTTCTGTCTAAGAATAGGGTGAGTTTTTAAGTCTTCCGTGGGATTTTAATGTTTTTTTTTTTTTTTTTTTTTTTTTTTTTTTTTCTAGTAGAGAAACTGGAAATGAGACTCAGGTCTCTAGAATTCTAGGTCCTAATAGTCTCTTAATTTTGTTGGGTTTTCTAGGTGTATAAACTGTTTAGTATTTATTATGTTTAGTAATAAATTATATTTTATTACTATATAATGACTGTCTTTAGTAGTAAATTACATGTATTTTTTGCACTTAGAATTTTAAATGTAACTGTGTATTTTTCTCCCTGTCAAGCTTTGTTGCCAGGCAACTGAAAGGATTTAGCTGACAATCACTAAAGCACAAGAAAGGCGGCTTCTGTGGGAGACTGGAGCTGGCTGCGGCTTATTGACTTAGGGTACTGATGCTGATCAGAGGTCCAGGTGGCATTGCAAAATGAGCTGTGGACATGGGTTTGTAGTTTTGTGAAGAGCAGGGACTGTTACATTTAAAGTGTTCACATTTAGATGCAGTGGAGGCTGGTTGCAGCTTGGATGAGTGCCACTGAGGCAGAGTGGAGAGAGGAGGGCTCAGGATTCCCTAGGAGGCCCTTTGTCCACCTGTTTGCAGGAGAGACTAGCACTTGGCACTTGGTGAGCCTGGATTTTGTGATCTGAAGAGTCTTCTGTCAGGGGAGCAAGGAGGGAGCTTCAGTGGGGAGAGTGAGCCTCTCTGAGCTGGGGTGTTCAAGCCAGGATCAGACAAGCCCAGAGGCATAGGTGATCCCCATCCTACCAGTGTGTTCAGACTTGCTGCTGGAGTTCTTTGCTCTTTCTCTAGAATCTCCGTGAGCACCTAAGATCCTAGTCTCTGGTGGTTCTTGTTTCCCCTTCTCACTGAGATGCTCCTAGAAGGTCCCCTTGCTGTCTCTGCTCGCTGGTGGCCCCAGTATGTACCTAGGCAGGCTGTCCTCTGTTCTCTGCCCTGCAGATGGTAGATGGATACACTTCCCAGCTCTCCACAAGCCTGCCCCTTTATGCTGGCTTTGATGTCTTCTCCTTTGGACCCCTTGTGCTCAATCCTCTTCTTTTCTTAGATATAATATATCTAAGGTTTATTTTTCCCAGAACCTGAGGGTTTTTTGTTTTTTGAGGGGGGTGTCTTTATTGTTTACTAATTTATGCACTATAGTGGGTGTCACTGTAACATTTTTACACATGCCTAGAGTGTACTTTGATCATATTCACCTCTCATGCCCTTGTCCATTCCCACTTCTGCTGACTCCTTCCTCCCAATTAGTCTTCTTATCGTCTCATCTTTTATTTCTAATTTTATTTTTTTAATTATTTGTATGGGTGTATGCAATGTAGGGGTCAGAGGGTAACTTTTGGGGTTGGCTCTCTTCCACTGTGAATCCTAGGGATTTGTGCAAGTGCTCCTAACTGTGAGCCATCTTGCTGGCCTCATTCATTCATTCATTCATTCATTCATTCATTCATCTTATTTTATTTTATTTTATTTTTATGACCCAAATGAATTTCACTAGTGAGTGGTTAGGGGAGGGGTGTCTCATAAGTAGCATGAGCACTTTACCAGCAGGTTACACTACAACACTTTATAATTTACTGTGTAGACCAGGCTGGCTGTGAACTCTCTCTTGCCTCCTCTTCTAAGTGCTGGGTTACAGATGTTGTCCCTTGCTGTGCTTTCTTTACTTTCTTTCACTGTAATACTCTTACAAGTTTCTCATCTTTCCCTACTTTAGCTGTGGAGTGGACCAGATTTCTTCATGAAGCCTTGATACCTTGATTGGAGGCTGAGATGAAACATGAGCTGGTGCTAGTCTGTTCCCATCATGAAAGATGAGCAAGGAAGATTTTATGTGTGTAGGTGCTTTGCCTGCATAGTATGCCTGTGTTCCCCATGTGTGCCTGGTGCCTATTGAGGTCAAACTGGTTCTCAGATCTCCTGGAATGGGAGTTCCAGATGGTTGTTAGCCACCATTTGGGTGCTGGGTCCTCTAGAATAAAGTAGCCAGTGCTGTTAAACCTCCAAGCCACCTCTCCAGCCCTATGGTTTAGCTTCTTTATACTCCAAAGCCATCATTTCCCCCTTCATGGTTCCATCATCTGTTCTCCCTTAGATTATCTTTGCTTATGAATTGAGGGTGTGAATCTGAAAGCCCTGCCTTCAATTGTTAACTCTTCCTGCATCTTGTGGGCCTTGCTTATTTGTTTATGTGTGTATATACATGTGGTGCTGCAGCGTGTAGAGGTCAGAGGGCAGCTTTCAGGAATCAGCTCTCTCCTTCCACCACGTGGATTCTGGGGATTAAGCTGAGAATGCCAGCTTGGTGGCCAGCACCTTACCTCATGAGTCAGCTGGAGGGCCTTGGGCCTTAATTTTGTCAGGTAAACATAGAGTGACAACACTTAGGGTTTTAAGGATTTTAAATGATATAGTATGAGAAAAACTTGGAGTACAGTCAGTCACACATTATTTTATAGAGTGATAAGCCCTGAGAAGAGCATAGTTAGGTGATTTAGCTGTTGTACAAACATGGTAGAGTATGCTTACACAAAGATGGTGTAATACAGCCTATTGCTTGTGACAACAAATCTGCCTGTCATGCCACTGTACTGAATCCTGCAGACAGTTGTAACATAGTGGTGAATATTTATGTATCTAAATATAAAAGGAAAGCAAAAAATAGGGTGTAAAAGATAGAAATGATACACCTCTTCCAGGCACTTGCCATGAAGAGATTGCAGGGTTGTAAGTTATTCTGTGTGAGCCAGTGAGAGTGGGAGTGAACATGGATGCCTGCTTAACTGGGTACTACTCTAGAGTTAGGTTTTCTTTCTTCTATAATAAAGGTTAGTATACCTTTTTATTTCATAAATTTGTTAATTTTTAAACTTTTGATGGCTGAAAGCATGAACACATTGTACTTGATATCCTTGTATTTTATGTTTTAGTGTAAAACTAACACATACCCATATATATATATATATATATATATATATATATATATATATATATATATGGGATTAGGATGTCAATATTACTGTCTTCCACTTCCACCTCTTCCCCCACCCCGAGTCCTCAGGCTGTCACCTCCGTTGACAACAGTGCTTCCTTCTGAGAAACTGCCCACGGTTGAAGAGCTGTTTCTCTTTTCAGATATCTGTCTGTGGTGGTTGCTGTCCATGGAGGTTGCTGGCTCACTTTCCTTTTTCATAGTAGATATGCTCATAGCAGATGGTGTGCCATGAACATTCCTCTCAATTAGGGGAAAAACTGGGTGCTGGGCCATGTTTTCAGATGTTTTAAGGAGCTGTTGAGGCCTGCAGCAGCTTCTCCTACACCTTATACTGAGTTTTCTTGGATCTTCTTGTTTTCATATCACAGTTTCCTTTTCCCTTGCTTCTTTTCCAGCCCTGTGTCCTCCAAGTTCAGTTATGAGATCAGTGATGTGTGTGTGTGTGTGTGTGTGTGTGTGTGTGTGTGTGTTTCATTGTCAACAGAAACATAATCATCTGCACAACTGTGCCGAGTTTGCTTCTTGGACTCAGCAAATGTGAAATGAATAAACATTTGTTTCAGTGGCTTGACACAGTGAGGCTTGAAAGTGTCAGCCTGCCCCAAGCCCCCTGCCCATTCTCTACTGGCTTTGGTTAGGGTGTTCAGGGCTTCTGACTTCTTTGCTCTTTGTTCCCTTGAGTTCTTGTACAGTTCAAGTCTAAAAGGGAAAAAGGAAGGATTCTTCCTGACCACCCACTAATAGGAGTTTTAGAGTGGGTGTTCCACTGTCCCAGAGTTAAATGAGCAGTTCTGACTCTGTCTGGGCAAATCCTGCCTCTGAAAGCAAACCCTACTGGTCTGTGGGTGGAACTGCTGTGCTATGCATTGGAAAGGACTCCACCTCTTTCCTTTCTCCTCTTCTGCCATAATATTTGTTTTTAATTGGCCCATTCTTTACTAGGTTGCTTAGTGGCAGTGCTGTCTGCGCTTTGGGATCCAGAGAAGGCCTCAGGCCACTTCTGCCTTCAGCCTTCAATAGGTAGCCAAGTCCATCATAGCTTAGACTAGAGTCATCTCCCAGGGAAGCCAGTACTCTCTTCCTGTGACCTGCAGGGATCTGGAACACAGGTGTGGGCTGGTCATGTGCTCTCCTCTTGAGGGCTTTATAACCTGGTGGTCCTGTGTAGCAGCTGTTTGCTGTATTCTCCCCCACCCCTACCCCCTGCTTGGCCCATCCAGAGCTTCCTGTTCACTGCTGCCAGAGCTCCACAGAGCAGAGGACTCTGTCCTGCATTTTTTTTTTTTTGAATTTTTCATTTTTATACTGATGTTAGTCAGTGGGGGTAGCAGCTGCTGCCTCCCTTCCTCCTCCTCACTAGTCTTGGTGGGTACTGTCCGTATTTTCTAGAATGACTGCATAGTGTTTTGCTTCACCAGGCTGGACTTGTGGTTGGGAATGGTTTTGCTGGATGAACTTGCTCCAGCTGTCTTGATCTCTAGTCTTGCAATCTCTTTTCCAGTGGAGTTATGAGGGAATGGTAGCTAACTAGAGATAATTATGAGGATTGGGTCATTTCTTCCTTTTTTTTTTGTTTTTTTGAGACAGGGTTTCTCTGTGGCTTTGGAGGCTGTCCTGGAACTAGCTCTTGTAGACCAGGCTGGTCTCGAACTCACAGAGATCTGCCTGCCTCTGCCTCCCGAGTGCTGGGATTAAAGGCGTGGGCTACCCCAGCACCCGGCAGGCTCACTGATGTTTTAATATTATTTTAATACCTAGCTGTGGTACTGCATACCTGTGATCCTAGCACTTGAGAGGGCCCAGGCAGGAGGGATTAGAAATTCAAGGCCAGCCTTGGCTACATAGTGGTTTCTAGGCCTACCTGGGCTATAGGATACACTGTCTTAAAAAAATGAAACAAGCTGGGAGTTGTGGTGCAGGACTTTAATCCCAGTACTTGGGAGACCGAGGCTGGGTGGAACTCTGTGAGTTCAAGGCCAGCCTGGTCTACATAGTTCCAGGATAGTCTGAACAATGTGAGGAGTAATCTAAAAAAAAAAAAAAAAAAAAGGAACAGCAACAGAAAATAACCTTCAAATAAAAAAAATAGTTCTTTCATTTTGTGTGTATAAAAGTTTCATACATCATGTACAGGAGTAATTTTGTTTTGTCTTTTGTTCCTTTTTTTCTGTTGGCGTTCCACTCTTGTACTTTAGTTTCTAAGAGCTTACAGTATGGGAAGGGATTAAAACTCATGTGTAATGGTTATTTTAGTGTTTCCCTCAGTTTATCCTTTTACTTTGCTTTTTTTTTTTTTTTGCTAAACAAGCATTTTCTTTAATGTTTAAAATGTTCATTACAAAACTGATTTTTTTTTTTTTTGGCGTCTGAAAATTTGAATCAAAGTTGGGATTTTTGCTCATTTTTTCCCCCTGTAATGTTGTACTTTTTCTTATATTTCTACATAATACTGTGAAAATGACCTTTGCATAGTTTTTTTTTAATTGATATAACTGACCCATTTGGAATTTATTCTCTTATTGTGGAATACAAGTTGAGTTTTATCCTTTTTCAAATGACTGCTCCATTGTCTAAAAACATTTATTATAAAACATGGGGACTATGTTTAAAAGACTCATGCCAGGCATGAGTGATGCACATTTTTTTTTCCCCTGAGACAGGGTTTCTCTGTGTAGCTTTGGAGCCTAACCTGGCACTCACGCTGTAGACCAGGCTGTCCTTGAACTCACAGAGATCCTCCTGCCTCTGCTTCCTGAGTACTGGGATTAAAGGTGTGTGACACCAACGCCCGGCAATGCACATCTTTTTAATCACAGCACTTGCAGGAAGAGGCAGGCGTGTCTCTGAATTTGAGGACAGCTTGGTCTACAACTCGAGTTCCAGAACAGCCAGGGCTACACAGAGAAATCTTGTCTTGAAAAACTGAACAACTGCTAAAGTCCTTTGTTAATTCTGTAAAAATGATATTTGTATAGAACATGTGTGCTTCATGGAATGGTGGATGGAGTTCTGACCTTTGAACTTCTCCATAGTCTGGGTTTAGATAATGTCTTGTACCTATTTCTCAGGGCTCACTATGTTATTGCCTGGGCCATTGGAGGCATTGGCAGAACTTTATGGATAAGTGGGTTGTTGTATTTTTTCCCCTTCTGTTATGGGTGGCTACAATGAGATTCCCAGGCTGGGGGAAAACTGTGGAGAAGCTATGTTGCCATGCCAGAGTATCCTTCCTGATCTTAATATCCTGTTTTGAGTTTCAGACCTCTGACAGTATCTCCAGAGAGGTGAAGAGCTCCAAGCTTCCATTTGTGTAAAATGTAAAACTAGTTTGTACCCTAAACTCTACTGTCTGGCTTGACTAAATCACTGCTTCATCCTTATAACAAGTAGTATTGCCCTGAGGTGAAAATAAATGATACTGTTTATCTATATAGTCCTAGAGTACAATAGTGTACATGTGTGTACACATGTATAAAGAAGATTCAAGAGATCTCAAGCCTGTTTTTTATTGTATAAACACCAGTGGCCCTAATGAGGTGGTTGCTGGTATCAGGTAGGAACTGCATGTGAAGCCTGGTGGAGTCTTGATAGACAAACTGGTAGTGGTGCATGCAAGGGTGACTGGTTCTTAGGAAAGGCTAAAATCAGACATATTTGCATAGTGGTAGTTATTGTAATAGAGGGGCAATGGTGGTGCAGGCCTTTAATCCCAGCACTGGATGTCTGTGAGTTCAAGGCCAGCCTGGTCTACAAAGCTATTTCCAGCACAAACAAACAAACAAACAAAAAACCCCAAACAAACAAAATTTTTATAGTATAGTCAAGCCATGGAAAAAAGATTTAGGGTTTCATTTAAAATTGAGTTAGAGTCTAGTTCAGATGCACTAGGAATAAGTTTCTGCCTCACTGAATGTGTGATATGCTCTGCTCAGTGACTGGATGACATACAAGTCCCCATTGTCCCAAAGTCACCCAGCACTAGTCCACACATCCCCATGGTCACGGGAGTTTTCTGTTTTCATTTGTGTTTGAAAGTTAGAGCAATTTACTTTATGATTTTCTTTTTCTTTTTGAGACAGGATGTCTCTGTAGCACTGGCCATCTTGGAACTTTCTCTGTAGACCAAGCTGGCTTTGAACTCATTGCCTGAGTGCTGGAATTAAAGGCATGTGCCACTACAACCCAGCTACTTTATGATTTCTTAATTCAGTGAAAAGGTAAACTAATATGTTGGTCATTGTTCTCTTTTTTCTTCCCTTCCTTTCTTCCTTCTCCCCTTTCTTGAGATGGGAGGTCTTACCATCCCAGGCTGGTCTACAGTTTACTGTGCTATCCAGGCTGGCTTCAGACTCTTGGTGATCCTTCTATCTTCACCCACTAAGTGCTGGGATTAGAGCTGTGAGTCAGCAAATCTGGCTTAATGTTTTCTCATTTAGGAATTTTTCTGGAGACATTTTTTTTAGGGGGATTTTTTAGGATACACTGAGTGTATACAACCATTTGTTATGGTAATTTTATAAACAAAGATGCTGATGATTACATAATGTTGCCTTTGTCCAGTAACTGTCACTAGAACTCTGGAAATTAGGTGCTTTGTGGGAAACCTCATGATGTGTTTGTTAGCAAAAAGTGTCTCGTTCTTTAGCTGAGTTATTTGAAATATACTCAGAGGTGGGAAGGTTGTGGACATCTCCCTTTGTATTTTGTCTAAGAGAGGCAAATATATATATAATATGTTCATGATAGTCCCTATTAGAGCAATGGGAGGTGTCTGAGTTTTTATGTAGGTATTCATGTGTTATATTTGTAGAATACCACAGAATATCTCCTTGGGGATACCACCTGTGTTCAGGGACCATCTGCTTGCACAGCTGAATCATCTGAGTTCTGATTTTGTTTACTGTTGAGCGAGGCACTTGGATGCTGTTCCATTACCACCTGTCCATCCCAACTGTGGGCAGCTTTCACATGGCCCTTGGTCAGGGCCTGGCTCCCAGACCTCTCTCTTCCTTTGCTTTCTGCCTTGTATGGCTACTGTGTCTGAGCTATAGACACAGTACATGTTATATGGTTAGAGGTAGGTAGAGTCCTTTCTCCTTGCCTTTGGAGCCCTTCCAAAGGCCCTGTGATCTCAGTGGCAAGGCCTGGGTTGCTGTGCCTGTCTGTTTCCCATCTTATTTAGAGTTGGGAGCTTTTTAGTACTTTGCTACAGCATTCCTTGATGAGTATGGAATTGATATTGTTTATTAGCATAACTCCAGCATCCAAAAGCTTAGGATGATTTGAAGCAGCCTCTTCCTTTTTTAAAGATTTCTTAGTGTTCAGGCTTCTCATGCCGTCTCCACCCACATGGCTGCTCACAGTTGTTTGTAACTCTAATTCCAGGAGATCTAATTCCCTTTTTTGGCCTCAGGGCATCAAGTGTGTACATGGTACATGGAAATATATGGAGACAAAACACTGATGCACATAAAATAACAATAATAAAAGCTTTAAAGCCCTTAAAACCCCAGATGTAGTCCATGATGAAAATGTCTTTCCTTAGCTAGGAGATAGCTTTGGTGGTGGAGAGAGTTATATATGCTGACAGTTTGAGGAAGAGCCTATGGTATAGTCTGGCATTTTTTTTAGCAGTGTCTTGCAGTAACTTTGCTTTCTGATAATGCAGTGGAACACATTTCTGGCTGCCTTTTTTCTGATCTTTCTTGAGTTGGCCAAGTCTAGGTCATAATAGATAATGAGTGCTTTTACATTTTAAATAGTCATGGTATTTGTGGCTTAATTCCCTCCCCCCCCACAGACAGTTTTTCTATGTAACAGCTCTGGCTGTCCTGGAACTCGCTTTGTGGATCAGGCTGTCCTCAAACTCACAGATACCTGCCTGCCTTATATTTTATGCAATGGTTTACTATTAGCATTTCCTACTTAATAAAATTGATGTACACCTCAATATTGTCCTTCTATGGTTTTAGAAATAAAACTTTATGTATTTTCTCTTTCATTACTTTTTTTCCAGTTGACTATCCTCTCAAATAAATTACTTTGTTAGACTTTAGAAAATTTTCTTTCCTTCAGTGTTGTATGCTAAACGTACCATTCCATTGTCTACAGAAGGGCCACTACTGTTCTTCAGTGTTGCTTGATTTTTTAAATTTTAATTATCTGTATGTTTGTGTGTCTGAGCACATGAGGGCAGTTGGCTCATGTGGCCAGAAGAGGCTGTTGGATCCCTTGGAGGTAATTGATTGGGAGCTACTCAGTGAGGGTGCTGGGAATCAAACTTGTGTTCCCTGGAAGAAGACCAAGTGCTCTTAACTCTGTAGCTCTTAACAAGGTGTCATCTTTTTCTTCCTCTTAGTTTCCCCCCATGCTGGGGATTGAACCCAGGATCTTTTAAATAGAAACTGTACCACCAATCCACACCCATCTTCTTGATTTCTTTAAAATGAAGTTCACTCTGACCCAGGGAAGTTGTGTATTATATTCCCTATAAACTAATTGATAACATGTTAAAACAGCATATTAACTTGAAAAATACACATTTAGTCTTACTCTCATTAAATAATCCCATTAAAAGCAGTTGTAGCAGACTGCTGGTGGCTTCCCTCCACTGCCACCAACTCCCATTGAATTCAGTTACAGAAAGTTTCTATGGAGGGTTATATGCAAATCATGTGTGCTGAGTTCTGTGAAAAGCCAGATAGTTAGTGCTTGTGTTGTTTTTATGAATGTTGTCTTTCCCAGAAAGTGCTATACCTACATAATAGGAAAGCAGTTGTTTAATCATAAAAATAAGAGCAGGTTTTAGAAAATATGGAAAATAGAGAAAATTATTCAAGTTGCATTGGTATTAGTATCTTGTTGTATTTCCTCTAACTAATATATTTACTTCTTTTAAAAATATTTATGTATTTAAATTTTGTGTATGTCTGTGCACAATGGTGCATGGATGTCAGAAGAGGTGTCAGATCTCCTGGAACTGGAGTTAACAGAAGATTGTGAGCCACCAAGTAGATGCTGGGCGCTAAACCTGGGTCCTCTGCAAGAGCAGTAAGTGCTTTTTACCACAGTCATCTCTCCAAGCCCTCCTTGTCACATCTTTACCATAGAATTCTAAGATTAGAAAATACTTGGCTACTGGGACAAGTGGATTACAAAAATGTAAAAAATAAAGGCCTTGCTTAGCCCTACTAATCCTATAGCAAATGGTGACATAACATGGGGTATGTCCTCATATACTTCTTCAGGTTCACACACATACATACACACCCCTCATCATAAATGCATAATATGTACAATATTAAAAAAATTGAAATATAATTCAGATACCTTAACACCTTTCTCATGTGCTGTTTAGGTCATATTTATAAGTTATATAAGCATCACTATTACTAATTCCAGAATACTTGTTATTCTAGAACTTCATACACATAAGTAGCTTTTTTCTTAAGTCTTTCAACTCTAGACACTTAATAAAGCTCATATTTCAAATGGATGCAACATTGAAAAATTTTTTATTTACTTTATTTACATGTGTGTATGTGGCATGGCACATATGTGGAGGTCAGAGGACAGCCTATAAGAGTCAGTTCTCTTCTTCCACCATGTGGGGCAGAGGGATCAAAAATCATTGATTGGCTCTTGGCTGAAAGGGCCTTTACCTGCTCAGTCATCTCCCTGGCCTCATGAATGGAATCTTCAATTTTTTTCTTTTAATACTGATGTTTGTGTATGTGCCTATAAGTCTATTGCACATGTGCATGGGTGCCTATGAAGGTCAGTAGAGGGCATCAGAATCTCCTGGAACAGAAGTTACAGATGGTTGCGAGCTGCCTGGTATGGGTATGGGAATTGAACTCAGGTCCTCTGCAAGAGCAGCAAGTGGTCTTGACTGCTGAGCCAGCTCCTTAAATTTTAAAAATTACAGAGAGAGAGAGAGAGAGAGAGAGAGAGTGTGTGTGTGTGTGTGTGTGTGTGTGTGTGTGTGTGTGTGTGTGTGTGTGTGTGTTGTGGCATGCATATGGAGGTCAAGGAATTGGTTCTCCCACCTTTGTGGGACCTGGGGCTGACAAGTCCAGTCTTACTATGAGGCTCAGGCTGGCCTTAAGTACTTGCATCCTTTCATCTGGGATTACAATTGCACCCACCACATTCAGCTTGTTAAATGCTTTTACATGTAAAGAATGAAAGTCCCTTCCCAAAACCTTACAAAGAGCACAGCAATGAACTGCTTTCCCCATATTCTAAGTCTTGTTTTCTCATTTGTTCACCTTGTTGAAGGAGGATCTGACTTTGCATCTGTTCCTCATTAGACAAGTAATCAGTGACAAAGCCAGCCTGCCCCCACTGAACTTTGCACTTAAGCTTGGCTCTTAAGCTTGGGTCAGTGACTGATGCAGAGCCCTCCAAGGCTGCAGTTTTAGGAACAGCAATTAAAGCCCCTTAAAAAATTGTGTGTGTGTATGTGTACCTTTGTGTACATGTGTACATACAACCCAGGCTGGCCCAAGATTTGCTATGTATCCCAGGCTGACTTTGAACTCAGTCTTCTTGCTTCTGCCTCCTGAATGTTGGAAATATAAGTATGGGGTACCATGCCTAACCAGGAATTCTTTTGTCTTGTTTTTGTTTTTGCTTTTTGAGACAGGGTTTCTCTGTGGCTTTGGAGACTGTCCTGAAACTAGCTCTTATAGATCAGGCTGGTCTTGAACAGAAATACACCTGCCTCTGCCTCTCTGCCTCTGCCTCTCTGCCTCTGCCTCTCTGCCTCTCTGCCTCTGCTCTCTGCCTCTGCCTCTCTGCTCTGCCTCTCTGCTCTCTGCTCTGCCTCTGCCTCTGCCTCTGCCTCTGCCTCTGCTCTCTGCCTCTCTGCCTCTCTGCCTCTCTCTGCCTCTCTGCCTCTCTGCCTCTCTCTGCCTCTCTGCTCTCTCTGCCTCTCTGCCTCTCTCTCTGCCTCTCTGCCTCTCTGCCTCTCTGCCTCTCTGCTCTCTCTGCCTCTCTCTGCTCTCTCTGCCTCTCTGCTCTCTCTGCCTCTCTGCCTCTCTGCCTCTCTGCCTCTCTGCCTCTCTGCCTCTCTGCCTCTCTGCTCTCTCTGCTCTCTCTGCCTCTCTGCCTCTCTCTGCCTCTCTGCCTCTCTGCCTCTCTGCCTCTCTCTCTGCCTCTCTCTCTGCCTCTCTGCCTCTCTGCCTCTCTGCCTCTCTGCCTCTCTGCCTCTCTGCCTCTCTCTCTCTCTCTCTGCCTCTCTGCCTCTCTGCCTCTCTGCCTCTCTGCCTCTCTGCCTCTCTGCTCTCTCTGCTCTCTCTCTCTGCCTCTCTGCTCTCTCTGCTCTCTCTGCCTCTCTGCTCTCTCTGCCTCTCTGCCTCTCTGCTCTCTGCCTCTCTGCCTCTCTGCCTCTCTGCCTCTCTGCCTCTCTGCCTCTCTGCTCTCTCTGCCTCTGCCTCTGCCTCTGCCTCTGCCTCTGCCCTCTGCCCCTCTGCCCTCTGCCCTCTGCCCTCTGCCCCTCTGCCCCTCTGCCCCTCTGCCCTCTGCCTCTCTGCTCTGCTCTCTGCTCTCTCTCTGCCTCTCTGCCTCTCTGCTCTCTCTCTCTCTGCCTCTCTGCCTCTGCCTCTCTCTCTGCCTCTCTCTCTGCCTCTCTCTCTGCCTCTCTGCCTCTGCCTCTCTGCCTCTGCCTCTCTGCCTCTGCCTCTCTGCCTCTGCCTCTCTGCCTCTGCCTCTCTGCCTCTGCCTCTCTGCCTCTGCCTCTCTGCCTCTGCCTCTGCCTCCCAAGTGCTGGGACTAAAGGCGTGCACCGCCCAGTTAACCGGGAATTCTTTACAACAACTTAGTGAGATCCTGAGGATTCTGTAGACTTTGTTCATTTTGAAAGTCATTCTTACAGCAGTTTGAGCTATTGCACAGAACCTCGCTGTGCACCCATAATTATAAGTGAGCTTTTGAGCCAAGAATGGAATGTCTCTGAAACTCCACAACTGGTTTTCCTCAGAAATGCCCAGAGTAGCCAAAGTAGAGGGAGTGAGTGTGAGAAGTACTTTTAAAGCATAGTTTTAGAGGAGTGATTCATTGAATCCCAGCCATGGCCCAAGTGAGACCAACTCTTTGTGTATGGCCAGTTTTGTTGCTCTGTCAGTCCAGTGGTCCCTCCCGGCTCATTCTGATTTGTGTTAAGTTAATGCTTTCCCAACAAATGAATGATACTACCACTTTGCTGTTCTCCTCCACGAACATTGAGGAAGGAGACAGAGAGACAGAATTACAAGTCCCTGCCTGCTGCATGCTGCTACTGTGCTTTGTTACCTTTTTGGGATTCATGCCCTTCCAGGAAGATGTTTCTGCTGAGCTGCCCCGACCTGGAGCAATCTGTTGTCCCTGTAGAATGCTGTGCGTTCTCCCTCTATACATCATGGTCTTTTAGTTTACTCGAGTCAGGGAGCTCTTCCTCTTTGTTCAAAGGGCTTCTTAACCCTGGTTCTTATTTACTCTTGGACCATGGCACAGGATTGGCATTGCTGTCTTTTCTCCCCACAGTACTATTTGGGTCTATTGATATGATTATGTCAAAGGTACGTAGTGTTTGTTCTTTCTTTCAGGGTAGTTCTTGTCAGCTAGCAAAGATAGCACCATGGTTTCCTTTCCTCTTCTTATCCATTCTTTGTCCCCCTCCCTCCCTCCCCCCCACTTTCTTTCTTGTTTTCTGAGACAGGCTTTCTCTGTGTAGTCCTGGCTGTTCTGGAACTCATGTTATTGACCAGGCTGGCTTTGAACTCGCAGAGATCCACCTGCCTCTGCCTCTCTAGTGCTGGGATTAAAGCTGCCCACTACTACCACCTGGTGTCCAGTTTGTTTTCAACTGAGCTCTTCTCCCTCACCTCAACCCTACTTTCCCCTTCCTCTCTCAAACATTTTTATGTACCTGAGGACTACCTTGAACTCCTACTCTTCCTGCTCTCACATCCTGAGTGCTAGAATTACAAATGTGTACCACCACACCTAGCTATTTTCTTATATACTAAGCTACCTGCCTTTAGAATGTAACTTGGTGAGTTTGTGTTTCATGAACAAGCCCATGATGTTTTTTGATGTGCCCTCTTCAGCAAAGCTTCAGTCCTTCTTACCCTGGTAATCTGTTCTCTCTCGTGAAGCTTAGTTTATGTTTTCTAGAATTATATGGGTGGAATCATATAGTACTCATTTAGAAATAATTATTTATGCCAGATATGGTGGTTCATGCCTGTAATCCCAGAACTTAGGAGGCTGAAGCAGGAGGACCACAAATTTAACTTGAGAGGCTAAAGCAGGAGCCTCAGTTGTTAATTGAAACCTTGTCCTCCCCCAGCCCCATCAAATTTTTTCAAAAATTGTAAGAGGGTTGGAGAGATGGTTTAGGATTTAAAATGCACTTGCTTTTCTTGCAGAAGACCTGGGTTTGCTTCCCACACTGACATGGTGGCTCACAACCTTCTGTAACTCTACAGTTCCTGGAGATCCAATATCCTTTTCTGATCTCCGAGGTTATCAGGCGTACTTGGGCTAGACATAATTTACATGCAGGCAAAAACTACACATAAGATAAAAATAATTCATTCATTGTTTTCTGTCTTTCCCCTACTATTCTACTGATAGGTATTTAGGTTTGTGGTGGCTAATCTTTTCTCTATTTTATATTATTATTATTTTGTTTTTAGAGACAGGGTTTCTGTGTGTAACAGCCCTAGCTATCCTGGAACCCACTTTGTAGACCATGCTGGCCTCAAAACTCACAAAGATCCACCTGCCTCTGCCTCCCAAGTGCTGGGATTAAAGGGCTGTGACACCACTGCTTGGCTTTATTTTATTTGTAATTTACTTATTTTTATGTGTATGAATTATATGCATGTATGTACAACACGAGTGCCTGGTGGCTGAGGAAGCCAAAAGATGGTGTTGGATCCCTTAGAACTGGAATAAGACAGTTGTAAGCCACCATGTAGATTCTGGGAGCCAAACCCAGTTTCTTTGCAAGAGTCGAAGTTAATCCCTGAGCTGTCTCTCCAGCCCCCCCCCCCCCCCCCCCCCCCCCCCCCCCGCAATTCATTCGTGTGCGTGTGTGTGTGTGTGTGTGTGTATGAATATGCACATGTAGGCATGTAGGTGAAGATGCCTGTTGGCACCAGAAGAGTGCATTAAGCCCCCCTGGAGCTGGAGTTATATGAGTGCTGAGAACTCAACTCAGGTCCTAGGCAAGAGCAGCCAGTTAACACTCTTTTTCTTGTGGTGACTAATCTTGATTCTTAACTTGATTGGATTGAAAGCCACCAAGAAAATTAGTGAAGCACATTTGTGGGTATGTCTGTTAGTATGTTTCCATGAGGCTTTTAACCTGAATCTGTTGATGGACTGGTGATGTGAATAGTCTTGGGTAGGTGGTGGAACTGAAGATGCTGCCTCACTGGAGGAAGTGGGCCTTGGGAATACTGTGGGGGATATCAGGATCCCTTTCTGAGACTCTTGAATAAGCTGTGCCTTACCATGCCCTGTAACCATGTTTTTCTACCTTCCCACATGCCAAAAACAACACCAGCAGCCAACAGTGAACTGAAATCCATCTGGTTACATTACATTCTCTGCAACCAAGTGCCAAATAAATATCTCCTTCTTTTAAATTGTTTTTCTCATGTATTTGTCCAAAGTGGTAAAAGTTTATTACCACAGGGTTACAAATAAAGCTGCCAGGGAATGTTTGTCTGTAAGTTTCAGTGGCGACACATACTTTATTACAGTCTAGGAATAAAGGGTTTGTCCATAGCAGTTGCCGCATTGGGCTACACATGTCACTGTCCACTGGTGTGTCAGGGTTTCAGTGGCTCTTCATCCTAACCAGCATTTGATGTTCATTTTTTTTTTTTTTTTAACTTTTAGACATTCTCATAGGTATAGTGGCATGTCATTGTGGTTTGAAATTGCATTTCTCTAATAAGCAATGATGGTGCAGTTCTTTATGCCTTCTTTGGTGAAGTGTTCAGATCTCTTGTCTATTTTTAAAAATTGAATTGTTCATTTTCTTGCTAAGTTTTAGAGTTCTCTGTATTCCTGGATATGTATACTTTATTAGATATGTAATTTGCAGATTTTTTTCAGTCTTTGAATTGTCTTTTTGATCTCTTAAATTTGCTTTTGTATTAGGGCTGGAGGAGCTGGGGATCAAACCAAAGACCTTGCACATGTGAAACCTATACCATCTCCTGAGCCACAACACTGCCTTTAGAAAACAGAGGGCTTTGTTCTTTATTTTATGTGCATAGGTCCCCCCTCCCCCCAACAGGGTTTCTCTGTGTAGCTTTGGAGCCTGTCCTGGAACTTACTCTGTAAACCATGATGGCCTCAAGCTCACAGAGATCTGCCTGTCTCCACTTCCCTAGTGCTGGGATTAAAGGTGTGCACTACTACTACTGCCTGGCTAAAGCACAGGTGTTTTTCCTGCAAATATGTTTATGTACCAAGGGCATGCTGGATATCCATGGAGGGCAGAAAAGGATGTCAGATCCCCTGGAGCTGGACTCACAGGTGGTTCTGTGCTGCCATATGGGTCCTCTGGAAGAACAGCTGGTGCTCTTAACCTCTGAGCCGAATTTGGCCCCAACAAGGCCATTTGTTTGTTTGTTTGTTTATTTATTTGGCTTGTTTTTTTAAAGACAGGGTTTCTCTGTGTAACAGTGCTGGTTGTTCTGGAACTTCCTTTGTAAACCAGGCTGGCCTTGAACTCACAGAGATCTGCCTGCCTCTGCCTCCCGAGTGTTGGGATCCAAACAAGACTTCTGATGGTATCTAGAATGGTAATTTCTTTTATGAATTGCAGTTTTTGATGTCATATCTTTACTTAGCACAAATACTTTTAAAAATATTTTCTATGGGAAATTTTATAGTTTGATTTCTACTTATGTCTGTGATACATTTTGAGTTAATTTAGCATGTGGTTCAGGATGTGGCCTTGGAGTCCATCTCTATTTCTGTATGTGAATATTCAGTTGTGGTGGCAGTGTTCATTAAAAGGAGTTTATTAAATCCAGGGGTCATACTTGGCTAAGCCTGAATGAGGTAAACCCACAGCATCCATTTATTTTCTCTCTGACTTTTTAGATGTTCCCTTTCCTATCTCCTTGTCTTTGGGATCTTAGTATGATCAGTCTTCTTTATCCTGTGCCTTCTCCTGTCCCTGTTCCCTTCATGTTCCTTAATCACTTTTACTTTGCCCTTATCTGCCTTTTGCATCTTTAGTTCTGCTCAATCCCACCCCTATTTTTGTGTGAATGTGAGCTGTTTGCATGTCTTTTTTTTTTTAAGTTAAAAGGATGATTCTTTTACAAGCTATGCCCAAGTTTCTTGGGAGAGTAATTGTCCTTTGTTTTTAAAAAACTTTCAAATTATTTTACTTAATGGTGGGGGCGTGATGTGCATATTGAGGCCTCTGATCAATATCAGGTGCCCCTCTACTTTACTTTTTGAAACAGGACTTATCATTTAACATTGAGCTTACCAGTTTGGTAGTCTGGCTGCTCAGTAAGCTTCAGGAATTTGAACTCGGGTTCTCATGTTTGTATGCAAGCACTTACTGAACTGAGCCGTCTCCTCAGTCTCCAGTGGTCTTTCTTAATTCTGCACGTTTGATGCTGTCAGCTGCCTGTTAACATGTATGCTTGGTTTGTGTGCGCTCAGTTTGCTTCCTACCAGTGATGACTTCTCAGCCTCTTCTTAGCCTTGTCTTCCTCCCACGCCTGAACGTGGGTCTTGTGGAATTATATGTCTAATCAGTTTTTGTCTTTCTTTTTGCTGTACTCCTCTTTTGGATAACTCATTCTACTTCAGAGTCTGAAGCCACACATTTTTGCTACAGTCCAACTCAGCTCCGGGTTTTGGTCCTTCAGCTTATTTTTCCTCCTGCTGTGAAGGTCTTCAGGTGATTGTATCAGCCACTGACCTTTCTTGTCTGTGAATATTCTTACCATTCTCTCCTTTGCCCAAGCTCAGACCGGAGCCATGACTTCATTGTGATTTCTTGATGTTCTGAACAAAGTGAACATATTTTTAAAGAGAAAGACCTACTGATTACTTTTCTGTCTGTTATTTTGGCATGATGCTGGTAGAATAGAAGTGAAAAGTAGACCATGACTCTAGTTTATCTATTTAGGCATAAGCAGGGCCTCACATGTATAGTGTGGATTATGGGGAGTATGTGCGTTTGGCGGGGCTGATATAGAATGGGGACTTAGGATATGTCAGTCTTAGACTACATCTTAAAGTGATTTGCCTTCTCCCTGATGGTAATGTCTACTATTGTTTGACTATGTTTCTAGCATCAAGGAAACCAAGGGACTTAGCTTACTAGTGCCCACAGCATTGGAATTGGCCTTGTCACCTATGACACCACATCCTCTGATTTCTCCAGTGCCTTTGAAGATATTTTTGGCCCTCCGAAGAGCCTCTGGTTGGGTTAGCATTTGCTATCCATGTCTCCTCAGGGGTAGGCAAGGTCACCAGTCCTCAGGAGTGATTATATAGGTTGATGGAAAGTGGCTCTAGGCACTGAGAGATCTTTTCACTGCTCATGTTCTTAGTGTGCTACATACTAGGAATTAACACCAGCTTCTGCCTTTTTCCTCTAACTAGGATCCTGAAATTGGGACTGACAGGCAAGAGAACAGTGTAGGAAACAAGAAAAGCCTACTGAGGACCTTGTGTGTTAGGTGTTAGGAAGTCAAGTGCATCGTGGGGAGACCCGTCTTTGTGTCTGGTGGATTCAGACAAAGACTTTGTAGTCTCCTTGTGGCCTTGGAGAACACGGATGAGGCAGGAGTTTGGCTCAGACCTTGAAGTCCATCTCTCTTTCTCTACCTCTTACCCTTCCCCTTTTAAAATTTTCATTTTTAAATTGTGTGTATGTATCTGCATGTGGGTATATATGCACATGAATGCAGGCACTCCTGGAGGCCAGAAGAGAGAGTTGGATCACCTGGAGCTGGAGTTATAGGCGGTTGTGTGTTTTCTGGTGTGAGTTCTGGGAACTGAACTCAGGTCCTCTACAAGACTAGTAAGTGCTCTTAATCACTGAGCCATCTTTCCAACCCTTTGGGCTTTTCTTCAGACTCTGGGACTTGGGATTGTGTGTGTGTGTGTGTGTGTGTGTGTGTGTGTGTGTGTGTGTGTGTGTGTGTGTGTGTGTGTGTAGATGAGATGACAGTGACTTAGGGTCCAGTGAGTCTCATATGGGTCTTATGTAACAAGACCAAGGTGTCATTTACTGAAGGTTTGTCCGTCTTCCTTAGTTCTTAACATTTATGTCAAATGCCAGCAGCTTTCTCTCTGACCTTAGTATTATCTAAGATCAGTGGCTGCTGTGGTTACCAGAGAGTGGTGATTTCTTTCCTTTCCATTTTGGAAGCTGTTAGATCAAGACACCACTAAATTGGGCATTTGGTGAGGGCTATTTCCTGCATCCAAGATGGCACCTCACTGATGCTTCTTTGGAGAGGAAAAACTGTTACCACAGTTAGGCCACACACTTGGAGAGGCATGTTTCATAAGAGCCTTGATGTTTATTAGTGAGGAGCCTTAATGTCTTAATCATCTTTTATACCATCACACTGGTTATTAAATGCCAATCTCTGAATTTGGGGGGGGATATTAAAGTCATAGCAGATGCAAATGTATGGAAGCTCTAGAGAAAGCATTTATTGTCATCTCTTTTAGCACTGGGGAAGGGCCACTCAGCCCCACCGCTTAAAGAAAGCTGTTAATGTCTTTCTATAGAGGTTTTTGCTTTGGCTCTGGCAGGTTAAGGTCATGGCTGTTGAACTTGCCTGGACTGTCATCTTATGTGGAGCATTAACAGATGGAGTTTCAGATTCACTCACAATACGTCTGTATGCAGGGGATGGAATAGCCCTACAGCAAACTGTCTCCTTGTTAAAGGCTCATTCTAAGCCAAGAGCTAATTGGTTTTTCTCAGCAGCATCAGTAAACACTCTCTTGTCAAAGCTGACTTTCTGACATTTGTTTCATTGCTGGCTGTTTATTGAATGACTGACTCCATGTAATTCACTACAAAGAATTCTCAAATGAACATGATGAATATTGCCAGAAATCAGGCTGGGTTTCTGAGACATTGTTTATTTATTTACTTGATTTTTGGCTGAATTATATGATTTGTTTGTTTGTTTGTTTGTTTTTGAGACAGGATTTCTCTGTTTAGCTCTGGCTGCCCTGAAACTTGCTCTTTATGCCTTGCTGGCCTTGAACTCAGAGATCGAGCCTGTCTCTGCCTCCTGAGTGCTGGGATTGAAGGTGTGTGCCACCACTGCCTGACTGTATGATTATGTTTGATGGAGTGAATAGTCCTGCTAGTTTCTAAGGTAACGATACTACAGGGACTACTAATTTGTATATTTATCAACAGTCTGTGTTCATCAGTGATCCTCTGCCTCTGAATTGATGTTTTTAGGGATGTAATCACAATTGACTGTTAGGTTTACAATGAGTTAGACAATCTGTCTGGTACCTTAATGTCAAATGTAAACCAACAAGACAAAGTCACACAACCCAGGTAGGTGTTTGAAAGATCCCATCTATGGTTTGGGTTTTGGGCATTCCCACCAGCATTCCAGTCCTGTGGGTATAGGTTGCTGGAGGATCTCATCCATTTATATGCAAAAGACGACCAAATTGGCTAACTTGGGGCTTTATAAATAGTAGGACTGTTTCTCCCGCCTGTCTTCATTCTGCTCAGTGCTAAAATTTCCTGGCAGCCTGTAACTAATGAGGATGGAAAAGTACTGTTTGCAGAGCTTTTAAACTAGCTTACTTGAATGCTCCTGTGATGCCTTGTCACCAGGAGTTGTACTGGTTCCTCTTTGAGGTGGCTAGTTTCTTCCCAAGTTGAGCTTTCAACAGCATCTTTCTGATCAAAATTCCAAATTGGTTACAGGAAAATGCCCTTTTGTCACCACGAGGCTGTGATATTATATTGTTAAGAACAATAGAGGTTCCAGGCTGCGTCAGGGTGTCTGCTTAGATTTGGGTAGTCTAGTCTCTTTTGTCAGTTGGTAGTGATTGGACTGGTGTGTCTGGAAAGTGTGCAGACTGTTAATTGCATGTGAGTCCTGTGCTGTTTCTGTGGTGCAGATGTTTGTTGTTTTCTCCTACTTTACTGGTGAACACACCTAGGCTTACAGAGCCAGGGCTAAATAGTGCAAGATCAGACTGCTGGCCATTGGCAGGACTGGAATTTCAACTCAGGTTTGTGTTCATAAGCTGTCCCTTTTGTCTGAAATTCTTCTAAGATGTAACTTACCTTCAATCTGACTTGTAAAGCCTCTTTAGCTTTTTACTTTGTACTTAGGGAGCATGTGACTTCATAGGGCTTCAGATCAGAGCCGCTGTGTCCAGTGTCCATGCTGTGTTGATCTGCTCAGTTGCCACAGTGCCACCCACCTGTGGGTGTGTATGCAGCAGCCTCCCCTCCCCTGCCCACCCAGAAGTCCTATTTGTGTGTGGTTGGTACTGGTGAGTATGCGTCTTCACGTGAAGGTTAGAGGTCAATATTGGGTATTTCTCAGTTATTCAACACCTTCCATTTTGAGACCAGGTCTTTCACTGAACCTCAGTGATTCAATAGCCCCAGGGCTTTTGCTTTTAGTGTTTGGGATGGCAGTTGTGACCACTTTTTCTGCCTTTTTTTGTGGGTGCTTTGTATGTAGCTATCCGAACTCAGGTCCTCATGCTTTCATGCAAACATTTAACTGACTGAACCATCTCCCTAGCCCCAGAAGTCTTTTCTTTTTTTACAATTTTATTTTTAAACAATCTTTTTATTTTACATACCAATCTTAGCGGCAAAAAACAATAACATCTTGAAATTTGCAGGTAAATGGATGGAACTAGAAAAAACTATCCTCAATGAGGTAACCCAGACCCCAAAAGACACAGTATGTACTCAGTCATAAGTGGATATTAGACATAATGCCAAGGACAGCCAGCCTGCAGTACACAACCCCAGAGAAGCTAGGTAACAAGGAGGACCTTAAAAGAGACATACATTCCTAGGGCAGGGGAAGTAGACAAGATTTCCTGAATAAATTGGGAACATGGGAGGGGGTGGGCCAGAGACTAAAAGAAATGCTGGAAATAACAGTATTGGGAGGGGGAGGGCAGGAGAGATGGCTTAACCCAGGAAGGACCTGGGTTCAATTCCCATCACCTACATGGCATCTTACAACTGACTGTAACTCAAGTTCCAGGGGATCTGACACCCTCATACAGATAATGTGCATTTGCAAAAAACACCAATGCATATAAATAATTTTTTAAATGAATTTTTAAGAGAGACAGAGAGTGAGTGAGTGAGTGAGTGAGTGAGTGAGTGAGTGAGTATGGGGATGTCAAAAGAGCAACAGGAACTCACCTGAGAACCTTCAAGGGCCAGAGCAACAGGGTGAGCAGTAAGGCAGATAGATAACAGTACTAAATAAAAATGCAAAGAATAGAATAAATACAAGTCATGCAGACAGAAATAGCTGAATAAGATAAATGAAGGGGAAAACACCATTCTTCCTTATACTGAATCACAAATAAATGCAGGAGGAAATGAGGAGTGGCAAATAGCAATTAGAGTATCAGAATAATAAGGCTAAAAGAGCTAGTGGGGATGTGAAGAACCTTAAGAAAACAGTAGCTGTGTAATATTTAAGTCTCTTCACCAATATATTTACTAGACACTGGTTGGTTGGTTTTAACATGTCCACAAATTCCTTGTAACATCTCTATCCTCTTAGGAGGTTGATTAATTCATGGCTGTGGTATGAAGGGACAGGCATAGTGGCTCTAATAAACTAAGAACAGAAAGGAACTTACTGCCTGACGTAGTAAAAAAGTCAGGCCCCTCTTTTCTTTTCTTCCTAAATCGACAGCCCTAGTCTAATCACAAGAAAGCACTAAACCCAACCCAAGTCAGGAACATCTTACAACACAGCTGATCTCTTCAATATTACCAATCATGGAATCCAGAAAGACAGAACCTGCCACAATCTGAAGGAGGTGAGACACATTGCCTAAGTATTAGGTGGATCCTGGATGCAACCCAACCCTGCAATAAAAAGATGGATAACTAGTAGGGAAACCAGAAGGACCCAAATATGGCTGTGCTCTGGTTAGTGATACGATGTGGATGGTAACTGGTTTTGACAAATGTACCCTGACACTCAGGAAGGAGGAGAAAGGAGTTCAAATCTATGGCCAGAACCATTCAAGCTATGCAGTCCACACAAAGCTCAGGACCTAAACTTCAAGCTGCTATCTGAGCAAGGGCTCAGTACCTCAAAGCCTCAATTTCCTCATCTTTAAAATGGAGCCAACAATGACCCCAACTAATAAGTGGCAATGTTTTTAAGATGCTGTCATATCAGGAGCTCTTTTTCACCAGCACTGCGTTACATGTAGACACATTACTAATATTCTTACTAATGGAGACCATCAATACTACTGTATTAATTACTTTTCTATTGTGATGAGACACCATGCCCAAGGCAACTTCCAAAAGTAAGGGGTTTTGTTTGGTTTTTGTTTTCGAGACAGGGTTTCTCTGTAACAGCCCTAGTTGTCCTGAAACTCACTTCATTGACCAGGCTGGTCTCAAACTCACATAGATCCACCTGCCTCTGCCTCCTGAGTGTAGGGACTATAGGCATGCACCACCATACCCAGCCTGAAGGAAGGGTTTTTATTTGGCTTTATTGTTCCATAAGAGTATGGGTTCACCACCCCCACAGTGGGGAAGCATGGCAGCAGGACAGCTGAGAGCTCACATCTTGAGCCATAAACAGCAAGCAGGGAGGGAACTGGAAATGGCACAAGGCTTCTGAAACTTCATCCCTAGTAAGACACTTCCTCTGATGAGGCCACACCTCCTTATCCTACTCAAACAGTGCCACAACTAGGGGGGCCAATTTTTCAAATGCCCAAGGCATCTATCACTCAAACCCCTACAATTACTAACATCGCCATTATCACAGAGCCCCATGGCTATCACACCAGACAAAACAGAATCAGGTATTCTAAAACAGAGCTCAAAACTTTACCACAAAGTGATCAGAAGGTATTGCAAGGTTAGAACAGGCACTGACATCATTTGATTGTTTTAAAAGGTCAAGCCAGGCCCAAGGGCACATGTCCTTATCTGAAGACTAAGGCAGGAGAACTGTGAGCTTAACACCCAGCCCAGACTACATAATTAGTCTCAAAGAAGGAAAAATAAATAAAAAGCCATCACACAGCTGCCATGTGGAGAGTGGACTATGGAATGCCAAAGAGAGTAGACTAGACAAGTGTTTGAGGACACTAGCCTAAAGAGGAGAGAAGCCATAGGATGTAAGGCTACATTGGGGGAAAGAACAGAAGGCAGAGCCAAGAACAATCAGAACTAAGGGTGGAAGACGGGCCAAAAAGCCTTTCCCATTTGTCTTGTGTAGCAGCTCCTTGGTCCTGTCATTTTCCTTTTATCTTCAAGCCTTTAGCAAAACTGAACTCCCATTCTAACCAGAAGAAGTCTTAGGAAGTCTTTCTGACTTTCTTCATAGTGATTACTTCTGGAATGATGAAGGCCAAGTCAAGTGGCTGTAAGCTCACATCCTGCTGGCCACTTCTTAACTTCACATCACTGTCTGGTTAACTATTCCCAGTGTCATCAAAACAGTAAAACAACCCTTTGTTCCTCTTTTTTCTAAAAAGGCAGCCAAACAAAACCAGTTTTGTTCCTGCCAATCCTTGGCCTCCCCTCCCCCAACTCAAGTATTCCAGGCCTGGGGACAGGGAAGGGTGTGTGTAAAGAGCCACCCAGCATTTCTTTTAGTCTCTGGCTCAAAATGTGTATGTTCTGGATTCATCTGTGTCTTCTGTGTTTCAATCCTAAAACGATAAAATTTCATTTTATTAAGGAGTAATATTGAGAAACCAAGATGTAGGCATTGCCCATTGCTTCTGCTTTATTCTAGGCTCTTTGTATGGGCCGGCAAGGACATGGGTATGCTTACTGTCTTATTGCATACAGTGCCTTTGCAGAGTAGGTTGCTGGCCAGCAACTTCTGTCTTCTCTTTCATAGTTCCTGTGGATTTGAACCCCATTTTCCTGCCTCTTCTGCCTTGGCCTTTTGCTCACTGTGTTCTTTCATGCTCTGGGGCTTTGGTGACCTGCTTGTAGTTTCTGTTTGTCTCTCTCCACTGACCAGTAGATGGTCTCTGGTATTTCCTTTTCCGTACCATTGTATGACAGGAACTGCAGTTTTTTATGAGGTTTAAACACTTTCTGACTATGGCTATAACCTACAGTCACAGTGAGAAATGCATATTGCAGGGCTCCGAGGTACACACATACTTGCATAGTGGCAGTTTCCAGAAACTGCTTGCTCTGTCTGTGTAGTATCTTCATGCTTTCACTCCATTTTATTCTATTCTGTTCCACTGGTGTTATATACAAAACTATATTCTTGAGTATACATTTACATTCTCCAGTAGTGTCTGAAGACTTTAGTCTTCTTGCCCTAATTTTCTTACACTGAGGTTGAGGTCTGGATTAAGACTGGGTGGGGATAATACAGAATTAGTGAAACACAAAAGGTTATGTTTTGAGGGGAAGAATTCACAGCTGTGGGAGGTTGTTACCCACTGTAGCATTGGTGGCTCTTTGGAAAAGTGTTTGTTGTCTATGGTGGAGACTTTGAGAACAGACCATATTCTGGTGAGGGAAAAATGCTGGGATGGAGGGAGGGGGTAGTTGCTGAAGATGTTTGAATGCCATTGCATTTCCCTTCTGGCTAGGAGTAGACATGAAGATAACTGAACCTTTTGTGTTTTCTCCTTTTAATGGCATTTGTCAAACTTTTTTTTTCTTTTTTTCTTTTTTGGTTTTTTTGTTTTTGTTTTTGTTTTTTTTTTTTTTTTTTTTTTTTTTTTTTGTTTTTCGAGACAGGGTTTCTCTGTGTAGCTTTGGAGCCTATCCTGGCACTTGCTCTGGAGACCAGGCTGGCCTCGAACTCACAGAGATCCGCCTGCCTCTGCCTCCCGAGTGCTGGGATTAAAGGCGTGTGCCACCAACACCCGGCCAAACTTTTTTTAAAAAAGTGACTCGTGTGAATGTTTTTCCTGCTTATGTCTGTACACCATCACCTGTATGCCTGATGCCCTTGGAGGCCAGAAGAGGGTGTTGAATCCCTTGGGACTGGAGTTACAGTGTGAGCTGCCATGTGTGTGCTGAGAATCAAACCCAGGTTATCTGTAAGAGCAGCCAGTGTGTTCTTAACTTCTGAGAACAATCTCTCCAGCCCCACATTTGAAAAACTTTAAAAAAATTCATTTTGTGTTCGTGGGGGGGGGGAGGGAGAGGAGGAGAGAAGAGAGAGAAAGAGAGATATGTGATGAGGGGGGCCCATAGAATGCCAGGGACAGTTGTGGAGTCAGTTCCTTCTTTCCACCCTTATATGGGTTCCCAGGATTGAACTCATAAGGCCAACACCTACTGACTGAATCATCATGCTCACCCCTTCTGAGAGTGTTTCTGAAAAATTGGCTTGGGAAGTCCATAGTCTTGAATAGTGATGGTGGCTTATCTTACTCATTTCTTATTTGGGACTTTATTTTTTTCTTTTTTGAGGGAATTGAAGTAGAAAAGCTAGTCTGAATGTTTCTGATTTTGCTTGCAATGCAAAGAAAGTTGAATCACAGACTGATGTGCTTATATAATTCAGAGTATTTAGGGAGAATAGATTATCTAATGTTTAAAAAAATACATGTGCATCTAAAACAATGACTAGTCTCTCCTTTGTTAAAATAATGTACTTTAAGAAAAATATCACTGTACAAGCTTCTATTTTTAATTAAAATACTTTTTGTAGTGAATATTAATTTTATTGATATTGATTGACCAACTGATGTATTGTTATGAAATATATTCTCTAAATTTTCATGTAAGTCTTGTGAATTATTCATGAGAATATTATGACTGACTGCACATATGTTGCTTTATTTATTTTAGGTAAATATAGACTCATAATGGGTTTATTTGTTTCTGTGTTTGTTTGTTTGTTTTTGGTTTTTCAAGACAGGGTCTCTCTGTAACAGACCTGGCTGTCCTGTAACTCACTACTTAGACCAGGATGGCCTCTAACTCACTAAGATCTGCCTGCCTCTGCCTCCCAAGTGCTGGGATTAAAGGTCAGTGCTACCACCTCATGGCTTTTTCTAAAAACTAGTTTAAAGCGGGCTCAGCCAGACTAAAGATGGTACACCACAGGTCAACAAAGGCAGAAGTTGATTTTTAAACAGTGTGCATGTGCTGTGTATGTGTGATATTAGTGCATGCATGTTCGTGTGTGTGTGTGTGTGTGTGTGTGTGTGTGTGTGTGTTGTGTGTGTGTGAGAGAGAGAGAGAGAGAGAGAGAGAGAAGAGAGAGAGAGAGAGAGAGAGAGAATGCAGGTACACATGTGTGATGAGAGAGAGAGAGAGAGAGAGAGAGAGAGAGAGAGAGAGAGAGAGAGAGAGAGAGAATGCAGGTACACATGTGTGATGGCACGTATGTGGAGGTCAGAGGACAACCTCAGTGGTCTCTTGTTGATTACCTCTAACTACATACACTAGGCTAGGAGCCTGTGAGCTTCTGAGAATTCTCCCGTTTCCACCTCCCAGCTCACATAGGCACCAAGGGACTGCAGATGTATGGGTGCTATATCTAACAGGCTTTCCATTTTGAGGGTCTAAACTCAGGCTCTCATGTGTGCATGGCCAGTGCTGTAACCATTGTGCCATTTTGCCAGCCTGATGTTGATTTTTCAAAAACAAAATTAACCTGGGTGGTGGCACATACCTCTAATCCCAAGAATCAGTAGGCAGTAGCAGGTGGATCTCTATGAGTTCAGGACTTAGCCTGGTCTATAGAGTGAGTACCAGGTCAGAGAGGGATGTTACACAGAGAAACCTGTCTTGAAAAACAAAAACAAAATTAAAGCTAAAATTGAGAATCTTCTGGCAAAACAGGTTTTACATGCACACACACCCATACATGAATGAAAACACATGTGCGCGCGCGCGCGCACACACACACGCACACACACACACACACACACACACACACACACACACACACACACACACGGATTGATATTTCTTTAGTCCTTGAGGGAAGGAGTTTTGAGGATAGATGAATTGATGTGAAAGGAAAGATTGATATATTTGATTATATTAAGATGAGTTGTGGTTACACATTTTTAGTTTGAATGCAGCTTAAAAACTAAGAAAAGGTGTTTATAAACTGTGAAGTCATCAGTGAATCCTTATCAAAATATATATAGATGCATAAAGCAAGGGAATGGCAAACAAATACAGCAAAGATGCAGCTAGAATTTTATAGAGAATGTATGTAAATGGCCAGTAAGCATATGGAGCGCTATTCTGTGGGTAAATGTGAATTAAGACTGTACTGATAGCTGCTTTTAGTTATTGTAATCTGTAAGGTTTTACAGTCTGAGAGTATGATGCATGGATGTTGTGGGTTTTTGTAGTATTACCTACATTGCTAGTTAGGGTGAAGTAAGATAATCACCTGAAAATTGGTTAAGTGTTCTCTCTTAAGGTTGGATTTTATACCTTTGAACACTTGTTCTATTTTCTCTCATACATGCACATGCAAGACAAATTCTTCATAGTTTCAAATACACAGAAAGAGAGGACTAACAAAGTGAACGGCCATGAAACTTTGACCCTGCTTTATCATTTTAGCAGTGGGTCATGGGTCCTGTAACATCTTTGTTCCTTCACCTGTGACGGCACTCATTTGTTCATTTGTTTTTTCTAGAACAGATCGCAGACACCATTCAATTTCATCCATTAAGTATTTTGGTAAAAATAAGAATTTAAATTTAATATGGTTTTCATTTTTTACATAGTCATAATTTCTTATTTTTTAAACTTTCTTTTTTTAAGATTTATTTATTTATTATGTATACAGTGTTCTGTCCGAATGTATGCATACATAGCAGATCTCATTACAGATGGTTGTGAAGCCACCATGTGGTTGCTGGGAATTGAACTCAGGACCACTGAAAGAGCAGCCAGTGCTCTTAACCTCTGAGCCATCTCTCCAGCCCCTTAACTTTCTTTTTACTTATTCTTTTTTATATTTCATTTCATTTTTTTATTCGTTTTACATACCAACCACAGTTCTCCCTCTAATGCAGATCTTGGAAGACCAGCTTCCAAAATCTGCTCCACATGATCTGATAGTAACTTTCTTTATTACTGTTTCTTCAGAACTTCTCTCTAAAAGTTCTCTCTTTGCTCTCTGCGTGGCTGCTGCTGCCCTGCTGCCTCTGCCCTTTACTCTCTCCCTCCCTACATTGTTGCTGCCTCTGCTGCCCCTGCCTCCTTGATGTCTGCCTTGTTGCCTTATCCTCTGGCTCACTTCTCTGCCTTCTGCCCCTGCCTTTTCTATGCTGTCTTTCCCTCTCACAGCTCAACTCTGGACAAAATTATAGATTGTTTTACAGGGCCCTATCCAAACTTAAAACATAAGTCATGTAGTTTCTTTTAGTCTAGGAATGTCACACTGACCCATGCATGTAGCTCTAAGTTGGTAAGGGTTCCCAGACAGAAAATGACATTGGAGATCAAGACTTAACAATAATAATTAGTTAGCTGGACCTTGAGCCTGAGACTGGGACTATGTGAGGACTAAAGTTTTCAAATTCTGGCTTTGAATCAGCAAAAACAACACTTAGGAGAATGACCTTGTATATTGTCTCTGGGGCAACCAGATATTGTCTCTAGGGACAACCACCCTGCTTTGAATTTGCTTTGAAGTCTATAAAGTGAGCTGTCTGTGTGAAAGGCTGTCTGTGACCGAGAATTATTATTTCTGTTCAATATTACACAACTTAAGCAGAAAATCATCTTCTGGCCATCCACAGTTATATGTGTGCCCAACAAGTATAAAAACACACCACCAAAGGGCTGTGGAAAGAACCACACAGCTGTTTTTTTTTTTTTTTTTTTTTTTGGTTTTTCGAGACAGGGTTTCTCAGTGTAACTTTGGAGCCTATCCTGGCACTGGCTCTGGAGATCAGGCTGGCCTCGAACTCACAGAGATCCGCCTGCCTCTTCCTCCCGAATGCTGGGATTAAAGGCGTGCGCCACCAATGCCCGGCTCACACAGCTGTTCTTATTAGGGAGACATAGCAGTGGTACCTGTGAAAGTTATGGACAGAAAACAACCAGTCATTCATAGTCAATGACCTCTTGGCTTTGACAAGTGGAGTTCCCCAAAAATGCATGGTGAGTTGGCTTTGTCAAGTAGGACTCCCCAACATCTAGTGGGTCAACTTGTTAAATACTAGTTGTCACAGCTGTATAGCCCCATGGCCCTCTACTCTACACCCTCTCCCCACAACCCACTGCCATCCACTCCTCAGAAAGGTAAGGCCTCTCATGGGGAGTCAACAAAGCCTGGCACATCCAGTTGAGGCAGGACCAAGTCCCACCCCCTCCATCATAATTTCTTAAAAATTGTTTGATACCACTCTGTTTATAATTGTTTCAAAAATGTCTTTTTGTATTTTTTCTCACACTAGCATTATCTATTAAATTTTAATGATGGGCCTTCTAAGTCTCATAATTTCCCCTCCCTGTTTTGATCCCATTCCACATTTGTCAGAGAAACATAGAGCATTGTTCAGTATACTTTCCAAATCCTGGACTGATTGGTTGGTTGTGTTCCTGGTTTTAGTAACCATGCTTCTCTTTCTCTTGCTGTTCCTGCTTCTCACTGTTTCTGAGAAATGCAGGTTGGAATTTATTTGATGCTTTGTATTTGGAAACAAAAATGCCTGCCAGGTTGGGCTCTCAGGGTATCCAGTTAACTCACAGAAGTTTGGCAGGTGTTCTGGCTGGTCTGTCCATTGGCAGAATCTTCATTAGCCCTCCACTGGTGCTTAGCTGTTTAAGAATGTTGCAGACAAAGCCGGACTGTGGTGGCGCACAACTTTAGTCCCAGCACTTGGGAAGCAGAAGCAGGTGGATCTCTGTGAGTTCGAGGCCAGCCTGGTCTACAGAGCTACACAGAGAAATCCTGTCTTGAAAAACAAAACAAAACAAAACATGTTGCAGACATGTTGCTTTCATCACTGATCATAAGATAATGATTCTCTTATCCTGTTTTACCCTCTTTATTTTCTAGACTTTCTATTAATTATAGTGCCTACTGAACAGTTGTATTAATGAATTTTAGAATGAATTGTACTCTTCACAAAGATTACCACTGAAGTTTTGTTTTTATTTTGTGAACTTAATGGCTTTCAGTCAACGTAATGTACATTATATTGGTAAATTATTATGTGTTTGAGCATACAAGAAGCTTTTTCTGGAAATGGTGTTGCCATCCTGCAATTCAGACTCAAGTGTTTTTATGTCAAGTATCCTTCAAGACCCTTACTGTCCCCCACCCACCAAGAGAAAACTCATTTAGGAACTCCATCCAACTGTACCTCAGCTTCCCCAGTCAGTTTTGTTGAATGTTGTGAGCACCCTATATTGCTGTCTGTTCTTTTATTTGGAAATGTCACCCAAGGGGACACTGCTCTGCATAGGATTTCTGATGGGGAGCTCTAGCAGGCTTCTTTAAAGGGTCTTCCTCTGTGGGTTTCTGCTAGGTGTTTGTGAGCCCCCGATTCGATGACATTGCCTTTCTGTTGTTATTTGCTCTTTTTTTTGGGGGGGGGGTGTTCGAGACAGGGTTTCTCTGTGTAGCTTTGAAGCCTATCCTGGCATTCACTCTGTAGACCAGGCTGGCCTCGAACTCACCAAGATCTGCCTGCCTCTGCCTCCCCAAGTTCTGGGATTTAAAGATGTGGGTCACCAATGCCCGGCTTCTTTTCTTCTTTTTTAAAACTTATTTTATATGTAGGTGTGTTTCTCCTGCATATAAATCTGTGTACTACTTGTGTGCTTGATACCCGTGGAGGCCAGAAGAGGTTATCAGATTCTCTGAAATTAGAGTTAACAGTGCCACCACGTGGGTGCTGGGAATTGAACACAGGAAGGGAAGCAGGATTAGGGCCTGGCAGGTATGAGTGTAAGGACTCTAGAGTATGACAGTTCACCATTTTTCTAACAGTGTCTATTTTACAAAGTGCTGGCAATGAAGAAAAGTTACTGGATTTCCACCAGTTGGAAAGGACTTTGGTAAATCCTAGGTTGAAACTTAGCACAGCCAGGGAAGAGTTGATAAGAGTCCTTTACAGAGCAGAAGGAGTGGGAAATGAGGACTTCTGATGACTAAAGTATGAATATCTTGAAAACCTTGCTGAAGCCACAGATAGCTCAGAAAGTTGTTGAGGCCCACACAGTCACAGTGGCTTGATAGGAGAGAGGGAGAGAGGGAGGGAGGAAGGGGAGAGAGAAAGGAGAAAGTGAGAGTTCCCAATTGAAGAGAATGGCTACCTTCTGTTGACTGCCTATGTCCATGGCATGCCCATGCTACAGATGTGCCCCACATGTGTACATAGGGGGGGGGGATGTGTGCGCACGCGCGCATGTGCATACACACACACACACTGTATCTCAGACTCTTCAGGCTGCTCCAGCAAAATGCCATAGACTGAATCTCTTTCACCAGCCTTTCCAAGTCCCACTTTCTGACACTGTCATGGTGAGGCTGGGATTGGACACATGAATTTTGGAAGGACCTGGATTTTCAGACCATAGTGCACACACGTACACTGCACATACACATGATCCCTCTCCTGATGACCCAATGGACAATGGAGGACATATGAGGGTGGTGAGGTATGGTTCTTCCTATCTAGGTTGACTGAGACTGACAAGGATGGTGGACATTGTCACCCAGGCACACTGTCAACGATTTTTGCATCACATTATGCAGGATCATGGTGAATGTTTATAGTGTGGACAGAATTGATTGCAAGAGGTGTAAAAGAATGGCTCACTTAGGGAAGAGGGATGGCCTGGCAGCCCTGAGCTCCACCTCTGCTCTGGTTGTAACCTTGGGAAGCCAGCCCTTCATCTCTCTTCCATCATGTAGTAAATGCCTTTGTATTCACACTTTCTCTGGGAAAGAAATGGTGGGCAGGGCATATGACCTATTGTTATAAATTCATCTCTAGTTCAGGGTTCTATCTTGTACAAAAACCTCTAGGTTAAGGATTTAGTGTCCTTTTACTTAACTTTTATCATACTGTTAGCTATGCTAAAGGTCTTTGAACCTTTTTTAAAAAAATGAACAGGAGAAGCTTGAGGTAAGTTCTGATTGTTTGCCTAGCATGAATAAGGTTCAGGGTTCAGCACCTAACACTGAAAAACAGCAAGCAGAAGGAGAGAAGTCCACTTGTTTTGAGTGACAGGGCTTCAGGCTGCAAAGTAGGTTGGACTCCTGCCCATGCGTGAGTCTGGTTCCTATTTCCTGAGATAATAATGGTTCCTGGTGACAATACCAGACACACCCACTTATTGCAGGTGATTCTGGTTTCCCAGCTTGCCCCACTTTGTGGTGCCTAGGCCTGCTAGGAAGGCTTTAGCAATCAAAACTGCTGTCTTCAAGGAGACCTAGAGCTTGTGGCCCATAGTACCCAGCAGAATGTGGGGCCTGTTCTGTGTTTTCTTTTACTTTGTCAAGAGCCTTCCTCTCTTGCTCATCAAGAACAGAGTGGGAGCTGCAGTGAGACCTGGCTGCTGACTCACTGTCTCACTCCTACCCTGCTGCTGAAATACTGGTGCTCATCCCCCCTCCCCTGCCTCTTGCCTCCCCAAGCCTACAGCTGCAGGGGTGGCCTTGGATTTGCTGGGTGGGACCCAGAGCCACCTGCACTTGACAGGACACATATTTTTACATACTGTCGGCTGGAAATAATCAACTTTATTTAAAGAGAATGTGGATTCTGAGTGCTAAAAAAAGCAACCAGCAACTTGCTAGGGCTGTTTTAGGAGCAGTTTTCCTACCTACTGTAGATGGAGACTGTGAGGCCCATATCAGGGGGCCTGAGGTCTGTCCTGGAAGGTCATAGTGGGAAGATAGACCAGCAGGTCCCAGGCAACAAATAAAGAGCCCCCAATGGGAATTCAGAGCTTTTGCAGGCCTGATAGGGGTCAGGCTGAGTCTGGCAGTTTATCTCCCTGAAGAAGTGAGCCCACACGCCGTACTGATGTTTGCTTGAGGATCTGATATGTTGAAACAGTTTTCCAGGGCCTTTTCCCTAGTACTGGCTGTTCTTCCACCTTTTGAGAAGTCTTTGTGCTTATTTCCAGACCTCTGTTAAATACTAAGACCATTTTGATTTTAATTTTATGTGGGATGGCTTTTATTTATGTTTACATATTTTTTAAAAGTTTTTTTTTAAATGTGTACTAGTGTTTTGCCTTTGTGTATGTAAATGCTCTGTGTGCCTGAAGAGGTCAGAAGAGCAAATTGGATCCCCTGGAACTTGGAGTCACAGAGTGGGTACTAGTTGCTCTGCAAGAGCAATAAATAAGTGGTCTTAACTACTGACCCATCTCTCTAGTCCTTGTTTTTCAAAGTTTTGTCTATTTTTACATGGTAACATGGATAGGGAGAGGGAGCTCTTTCCTTATTTCCCAGCTGTAGAGGTAGCCACTGTTACCTTGTTTCCCCACCACCCACCACCCGGAGATACCACCACATATTCATGTGTGCCCATGCCAGTGGAAGCCCAATACTGCCAAGGGAGCTCATGTGGGAGGACCCTGTGGAAGCTTGGTGACTAGGCAGTTCTTTTTGCTGTTCCTAGTTTCTCGGTAGTCCATTCCAGGGAACTTTATGGGCTGGGCTGAGGCTACTGCACTGTCCCTGGGATGGCCACTGGACCTGGGGCCCTACAGGTGCATTCTGTCCATGCTTGTTAAAATAACTTTTTCTCTTCGTTGTTAAAATGTTTGCATATTGTAGGGAATTTGAATGTCACCTAAGGAAACAAAAAGGTCAGACCCCCTCTTACCACAAAAATCAAACTCGCTTATGCATGTATTTTCATTTCCTCTTCCTGGAAGTTGAGGCCATACCATATATAGAAATTATGTATCCTCCCCCCCTTCAGTTTTCTTTTTTGTTGTATTAAAAAGCTTTTTTCATACCACTAGTCTTTGAAAATACTGGGCCTGTTATATACATTTTCTTTGTTTTGGGGCCTTCATCTTGCTTTGTGATTGTTAGTTCTCTGTGCTGCATAGTGCCTTGGGCAGTTTCAAGGTTGTGTCCATGATGATTGATCAATGCCTAGTCTTCACAGTATTGAGTGCTGAAGTTTTGAATATCATCTCTGAAGCTAATTTCCTTAGCCACTCTGCTTGTGTTGCCACATCAAAGCATTATGACTTGACAGCTTAAACATCAGCCATTGATTCTGACAATTCTATGACTAACATGTGAGATCAGGTATGGTCTGGCTCTCAGTCTTGAAGGCTGTAGAGAAGGATCCTTCTGGCTCCTTCCAGCTTTGGATAGAGGTTCACAATTCTTGTTCCAACATTCTAATCGCTGCCTGCTCCTCATGGCTGCCTTTACACCATTTTCCTGGATAAGTCTCCCCTTTA
This sequence comes from Cricetulus griseus, assembly GCF_003668045.3. Classification (NCBI taxonomy): domain Eukaryota; kingdom Metazoa; phylum Chordata; class Mammalia; order Rodentia; family Cricetidae; genus Cricetulus; species Cricetulus griseus. Next base: position 98,710,319 of record NW_023276807.1, read on the forward strand.
AGAACAATGATCCTGCTGGGTCAAGCCCCACCTGAATGACCTGATTGTAACTGAATCACTTTTGAGGCCTCAGGGTTAAGACTCAAGTATATGATTTGGGAGGACACAAATCATCCCTCAACAGCTTCCAGTTATCTGGCCCAGTTCGGGCCATGTTGGAGGCCACACGTCTCTTGCATATATGGAAACAGTGAACACATACAGTGGGTAAAGATGGTCTTGTTTTAAAACTTGAGCAAGAAAAGGCGTGTCGTCTTTAATCCCCCCTAGTCCTGGTCTTATTTCTGTATCAAGACAAACGAAGGCACTTGCAGCTTTGTGCTTTCTGGAGTGAGTGGAATGACACGCCTACCTTATAGTGCGTAGAGCTCCCTGCCTGCTTCAGTTTGTCAGCTGACAAAGGCTTTTGTCTGTGAATTAGATCCTCAACTCATTTAGTGGACTTGTGAGTCTAAACTCATTTTTAAAAGGCATTTATATGATTAACATGGTAAATTTTATGACAGATTTTGTATTTTATCTTCAACATCTGCTTCCTGGCTAGACTGTTTTGTATATGTGCCGGGTTTGTAATGGAGGTATGTAATAGGATTTGGTTGACTAGGTTTTTTAGGCCATCTCATTAAATGGATTGCTTAACCCTTGCTAATGATGTGCATAGTTAATGCAGTCCTTTTGGCTTTGATTTACTTACTAGGAGGAAAGAGAGGCTTAGTGTTGGGTTAGGATTGAAGTACAACAGCTACAGGCTAGAGGTTTTTTTTTTCCTTCTTGAAAAGTTCTTCCCAGCAGTTCATCATCACACCCGGCACTCATGAGTCAGGGATTTTCCTAACCAAGGTGGCTGCCTGTTTAAAGGCCTGGTTCTGAATTGGCAGCAAGCAGAACTGTGATTTCCTGGGAGACCACATAGGAGTATCACAAAGAAAATTGCTCCAAAGTGGGACCTTCATAGCAAGTAAGCTTTTTTTTTTTTTTTTTTGATTTTGTGTTGATCTCTCTCTAGGACACAGGAGTAACACATGTGAAGCTGCTTTGAGACTTCTCTGCTTTGATTTGTTCAGCTGCACCTCACTTTTCTTGTTTTTTCTCAGGATTCAAGAGCAGTTCCAGAAAAATCCGGACAGTTACAATGGTGCCATCCGTGAGAACTACACCTGGTCGCAAGACTATACTGACCTGGAGGTCAGGGTACCAGTGCCCAAGCATGTGGTGAAAGGGAAGCAGGTAACAGGCCGGGGCAGGGGCTTCACTGCAGCCAGTCTGAGCTCCAGGGAGGGAGCTGGCCTGACTGCATTAGAGTTAGGATTGGCTTTGGGGTATGAGACCTTGTCCCTCAGGAGGTGGCTGCCTTTGCTGTCCTTGCCTGTGAGCCTTTTTCACCTGGTCTTCAAGTTCCCCTGGAGACAGTGAGCCCAGTTCTTAGTCTGAGCAGCCATACTCTGGAGAAAAGCCCATGTTTGATGTCTTAGTCTCTTAATAATAACATGGGTATTCTCAGGGCCTCCTTGTAGACAACTAGCCTCTTGTTTTTCAAGAGCAGATACAAAGGTTATCTTGATGAAGTCTGCCTTCAATTTCCCTAAGAAAACTCAGCTGACCTCACAGTGTGGACTAAGATGCTGTACCATAGTGATTGTCTTCTCTGTTTACTACCCTGCAGCCCAGTGCTCCACACAGAATGGGGCAGCAGAACCTCCTTGTGTACTTTAGAGGTAAATAAATACCTGAAACTTATCTTGGTTCAGGGTAAGAAAGAAGAGGAAGGTGGGTGCTCTTGACACTGAAACTGTCCAAGACAGTGAGATGACAACGCAGGAAGAAAGAACAGGCAATCCTTACTGTTCCTTCTAGTGTTGCTGGTTTCACGTAGACATGTGTTGAGAGCAAGCTTTCCTGTCTACAAACCTCTTTGCTGATGTTGGCTAGAGATCACCAGAGGACATCCATTTCTGTGAGGCCCAGTGTTGTTGCCCCATGTACCTTGTCAGTGCTCAGGCTCATTGTCCAGGCCTGTCACCTCAGGTTGCCAATGGAAAGACAGTCTTACTTCCTTCATGCACAAGTTCTATGATGTATGCATTTTCTGCCCTTGTTGACAAACAAAGCTAGTTCTTTTCTTCAGACACATGACCTCCATGTAGCACCTTCCAACAACTCCCCCCCCCCCTTCCAGTTGTGTCTGGTCGTGCATGATACCCATTGCAGCTCCAGGAGTTCTGAGGGAAAGCAAAGAAGTCTAGGGGTGAGGAGATTACTCACTGGATAAGATCCTGCACTTGCTGTGCAAGCATGAATGCTTGAGTGCAAGTCTATAAAAAAGATTGGTGGGACTACAGATTCCTAATACTGTAGAGGGAGGAGACAAGAAGGTTGCTGGAACTTGCTGACCCACCAGCTTTCCCCTTTGTTTAATGAGAGGCCCTGTTTCTAAAGAATGAGGCAGAGAGTGAGAGTAGGACACCTGCCCTTTTTCCTGTAGCCTCCATGTGCATGGATGAGTATTACTACACATGCTACACATGTAAATCTAGGCTACAGTGACTAAATGAATGTCTTGGCCTGTGTTCTGTGGTTCTTCAATGGGGCAGGAGCTATGTCAGATATGTATACCTGTGACATTACCAATGTAGGTGGATTTCTGAAACTTAGGTTTAGTACATAAATTTTTAGAGGGAGGGTGATGTTTATTTAGGAAGCCATGGCAGAAATAACATTATTGTAGATTGTTATAAATAATCAGGATTCACTTAAAATAATCTTAGGTAATCTTAGGTAACAGATCCAAATAGGATATTACAGAATTTGAATTAACATTGTAATAAAGTTTGGCATGTGTCAGAAACTTTCCCTATTTTAATCTTCAAGAGACCCTTAAATGTACACAGCAATTCTGTGCTTTATAGATGAGAAATTAAGGTTGAGAGAAATTACTAAAGTACCAAGTGTTGGCTCCCTTGTTACACGCAAATGGGACTTCTATATACCTGTTTGAGTGGATGACTTGCTGAATAACTAAGAGGACAAAATTATGCTTGGTTCAAATGTATCTATCTCTAAGCTTAGCCTTCTCTGAGTCTTAGCTTTTATTTTTATAAATCCCTTACTTCATGGAAGTTGTGGTTGTATAGAACATATAACATGGAACATGAGTTTTCAGGGAACAGTGGGGACAGCCTGTCTGGTACCCTACACCTACATAGTAACAGACCACCAGGCTCAGTTCACCCTGTCTGTTTTGGATGGTTTGGGGCAGGTACTGATTGCCTTTCCCGAGTTGCTTGCCTAACATCATCTTGGGGCGTTAGTGGGTCAGGTGCTGAATTCCATCTCATTTTGTGGTAGGAGTGCCAAAAAATTACTAACATACTTAAGGGCTGGGGAGATACCTCACTTGATAAAATGCTTGCTGAGTTTGGATCCCCAGCACACACATAAAATGACTTAGGCCAAGTTGTGTGCCAGTAATTCCAGTGCTAGAGTTGCAAAAACAGAAGGATCTTGAGGGTTTGCCAGTTAGCCAGAACTTCTGAATTAACAAGCTCCAGGTTCAGTAAGAGACCTGTCATAAAAAATACTGTGGTGAGCAAAATAGAGGAAGATACCCAAGTTAACCTCTGGAATGTGTACACACACACACACACACACACACACACCCCGTAACTTTAAATTTTTAATGTAGTTTTAAATTATGCATATGTCTGTGTATTTGTGTATGGGTATGTACATGGGTAGTACAGAGGCTAGAAGGAAGGTGTTGGATCCCTTAGAGCTGGAGTTACAGGCAGTTGTAAACTACACAACATGGGTGCTAGGAATTGAATTCAGACCCTCTCTGCAAGGACCTCACCTCTTCAGGTTTCTCTGAAAGTGTTCATAGTAGGCCCAGATTAAAATTAGTTTCTCTTTTCTGTGACTCAAAAGATCTATGTTGGTAACCCAGATAGCTCCTAGGGATATAGTTTTCAGATATGCTGGCTTATTGTGGGAGTTGGAGCCATGCCCTGTACCATACGCTCCATAGTATGTAAGTGCTGCCATTTCATGTTGTTCAGATTCCTGTCTCTCTCTGGTGTGTATTTTCTCTGATATCCATGGTGGTGCAGTCCTGCTTTTACTAACCCACCCTGGATCTGGCTCATTCTTCTGTGGACATTGTTTGAGCACATGGCCCAAGTGGTGTCACCAAGATAGATGTCTGGCATCAGGCATTTTTCTTTTTTATTGCACAGGCAGTAGTAACCTTTAGTAAAGTGGTGGTGTGTGTATGTTCAGCATAGGTGAAGTGTACATTTCAGTGACTTGGTCCTTTGGCTCACCATGCATTCATGGGAGCCCAGCCAAAGAGCCAAAGCTACCTTCACTCAACGCAGGCTTGATATGTTTCTTTAAAGCACTAGGGGTGGGGAACACTCCAGATCTGCTGTTAACTTTATGGAGCATTCTGTGACACCTGCTCATGTTGCTTGCATTGGTGAAGATTGTTATCTCCCACATGGTAGGATATTTTCTTTCTCCCTAATAATATTTCTCCAAGCTATGCTTATAATATTAATCCCTGGTCTGTAAGACCTGAAACTATGAAACTGTTAGGGGAAAAATAAGGAAAACACTTCAAGAAATAGACACAGGCAAGAGCTTTCTGGATGGGACTCCCTTCACTTGGAAATAAGACCAACACTGACAAATAGGATCTTATGTAGTGAAAATACAGCAAAGGAAGCAGTTGATTGGGTGAAGAGACAGCCTACAGAACGGGAGGCGGTTGCTAGTTTTGCACCCAACAGAAGACTAATATCTGAAATATACAGAATTTTAAAAACTAAACAACAAGAAATAAAAAAAAATCAGTAAATGGATAGATGAAACAGACTGAGTCACTGAGATTGGCACTAAACATGTATTGCTAATAAACGTAAAGAAAAAAATTGTTCCTTCGCCAGCCATCTTACAAAAGCAAACCAAAACTACACAGTGGTGGCCATGCCTTTAATCCCAGTACTGAAGAGGTAGTGGACTCTGAACTCCAAGACGGCCATAACTTCATAAAGAAAGCATAAAAGCAAGCTACATTGAGATTGCATTTTGCCCTAGCAAGACATGGCAGTCTTAAGAAAATAAACAACAAATGCTGGTGGGAATGTGGGGTAAGAGGGAACTCTTACACACCACTGGTGGGAATCTAAACTAGTCCAGCATTGTGGAAGTCAGTATGTAGGGTTCTCAAACAAAGAAGCAAAAGAAAAACAAACCTGAGAAACAGGTCTTGTAGCACTCCTGGGTACCTACCTGAAGGCTCTGATTGAGTATATCAGGGAGTGCAGCACAGCACTGTCCCAGTAGCTCAGGAGTGGACCCAAGCAGGGTGTTGGGAAAGGAGTGTGACAGGGATTCACACGCAAGTCTGACAGCTGTGAAGAAGTTATGTTGTTAGCAGGGAAAACTGCTCCAGCTGGAGCTGCATCAGGTCAAGCAAGTTAAGCCAGTCTCAGAAAGACAAATACATGTTTTCTCTTTGTAGTTTTTACATTGTACATGCATACATAAAACATATATGTATACACATACATGGCATGAAAGTTAAAGTGAAACTGTCTAGTGTAACAAAGACTAATTGGGGGAGGGAGGATGGGACATAAAGGAACATATGTTTAATGTGTAATATATGTTTACTTGAAACTTTAAAAATGTCTTGGTCTATCAGTTTCTTAGGGATTGCTAAGAGTTTTTGCCAACCCTCTCTTAAAACTTTGAAATAAGTTGCTTTTGTGTCTCTTGGGTTCTACATGCCTAAGGGCTTTTCCTCAGAGTTACACTTATCTTGACTGGTTCTCTTCCACTTGTCCCCTAAATGTACCTGTCACAGCTGCCTGGCAGCAGTGTTTTATTTTTGGTTTGTCTCTGGCATCCATCAGACATAATCATGATGGTAGCTATGACTGCAGCAGCTTTGGGAGATGGAGCCAGGGCTGGTTCTGGTTGGTGATGAAGAGGCCCTGTGTAGGCAGCTATTTGTTTTGTGTTAGGGTTAAATGAGGGGGCACTGCAGCAGTGCATTGGCCCTCTATTCCCCAGTGCTGGCTCAGTGCTGGTCAGAGCTCTTGAGTTTCGTCCTAAGATGTTTTCACTCATCTTTCTGTGGACATGAGTGTGAGGACAGAGTACTGGCCTTTCAAGGGTGGTTGAGAGTGAATGGAAGTGTGTACCCAGTACATGCTCTTCAGAGGAAAAATAGGAACTTGATTATTTTCCATATTCTTTGCTGCATAGGAAGAGCAGCACCCTTCTCCTCCCTTCTTGTGTTGTGTAAACCCTCAGAGCAGTGACAGAAACAGAGTGGGGGAGTCCATGATTGCCCACTTCAGGTCAATGTGCTGGTGTTTCACTGGGTCAGAGATCTGCAGTGCCCTCGAGACTTAGACTGTGGGTTTTTTGTTTTGTTTTGTTTTTCACATGAGAAAACTCTTCCTGCTGAGAAGGCACTGGAATGGGAATCAAAAGCCAGGTTCCTACTCTTGTTTTGACTTCATTTGAGTGGAAAGTGCTAGGTTTTTGGTTTTTTTTTTTTCTAGACAGGATTTCTCTGTGTTATAGCTCTGGCTGTCTTGGAATTCACTTTGTAGACCAGGCAGGCCTTGAACTCACAGAGATCTGCCTGCCTCTGCCTTCAGAGTGCTGGGATTAAAGGTGTGTGCCACCACCACTCATTGAAAGTGCTAGGATTTTATTTGCAAAGTCATTATTAATATTGCTGAATAACTAGTGAACCTGTCTTCTGACTTTCTTTTCTCTCAAATGCCCTGCTGCATGCCTAAATTATCCCTGTCCTTACACTAAGAGCCTCTTGGCTCCCCAAGATAGCCACTTGGTCCCCAAGCTTTGACTTGTGGTTACATTCACCCGAGCTTGATGCAGAAGATGAACCCTGTGCTGAAAGTTTTAGCATACATCGTTCCCTTTTTAGAATTGGTCTGGAGAATAATGTAGGATGTGATGGCTTCCAGCATTGGGCGGGGAGGGGAGAGGGCAGCTGGATCTCTGTGAATTTGAGGATAGCCAGGGCTAAATAGAGAGAACCTGTCTCCAAAATAAAAGTTAGGAAGACTTTATTACTGGAAATTTCCACAACAGAAAGGGCTGCATTTAAATGCACCTAAGTGTATAAATGTGACCATTGGAAAAGTCCCTGGCTTGATAATCTCTTGTGCTGTGAGGTCATGTAAAAACCTCACTGGTTTGGGGTCTACTTTAGCAGAGATGCATATATATTTAAATATAAATATTATAAATAGTATGAGTATTTCTGCATTCCCATCTTTAGCACACATAAGTTCTACTTAGATACCCCTATTACTTCTCCCCATTGTCCATCTAGCCCCACTAAGGCAGCTGTGGTCACTTTTGTTTATCTCCGTGTCCTCAAGTGTTCCTTCTTGATACACTTCCTGTCTCTAGTCTTCAGGCTCAGGTGGCTACCTTTGGTACTCAGAGCTCTCCCATCCTCTGCTTTTGCTACCTTCAAGGAACAGGGTGACTATTAAAATATACTGAAGTTATTTCATCTCTTGTTATAAACAATGTTCCTTAACATTTTGTTTTGCATCTATGCATTTTCATATGAATAAATTCTGTAAAATACAGTTGCAAGACCAAAAGTATGTTCCTGTAATTACCACAAAACTGCCAACACTCTGGAAGCAGAGTCAGGCCAGCTGGCCTATATAGGAAGACTGTGTCAATCAACAAAATTTAAAAAGTAACCTCTAGACCCAGTGTGAACTTAAATTTCTCTGAATTCATTCTCTCCTAGCTTCTCCATTGTCTGTTATGTTGTTGCTCTTTTTCCAGAAGCTCCCTGTTGATAGAGGTCAGGGTTGTGTGTGTGTGTGTGTGTGTGTGTGTGTGTGTGTGTGTGTGTGTATGTATGTTTTCTTTATGCAGCATTCATATGATAAAGCTTAATATAAAAGTAGGCACAGTAAGAGATTAACAGTATGCAATAATAAAGCAGCATTTAAAAGCATACTGTAATAGTTATATAAATTTTATCTCTTAAAATATGATATACTATAATCACCCTTATGAGATGATACATTGTCTATATGATGAGATGAATGGTATAGGCATGTGTATATAGGTATAGCACTGGGCTGCTAATTCACCTTATAATGTATCAAAAGCAGAACTATTTGCTTTCAATTACTCTCCATCATCAAGCCATGATGATGTCAGTGCCTAGGGATCTTCCATAGTTGCCTCTTTAGAAAGGATTTATGTGCATGCACGTGCACTTGCATGCAAGTGTACATGTGTGTGGGTCAGTTGACAACTCTTGGTAGTCACATTTTTGCTACCGTGTGGTAACCATAGATGGAACTCAGGTTGTCAAGCTTATGTGCAAGCCTTTCTACCTGCTGAGCGATCTTACCAGCCCAAGCTTTCTTTTATGATCCTGTGGCCTTAATGTTGTATCTTCTACAACACATCTTCTTTAATGTCAGTGCAGTTCCCAACACTTGCTTCCCTTCCTCTTCCTCTGGAGATGACTTACATTTTCTATGGCTTTCTCAGCAGCCACCAGTCCATGGAAAAACACTTGAAACCATTCACAGTTCTCTACCTGGAGGTTCTTCAAGTAAGCATTTCCTTTTTGCTTTTAACTTTTCCCTTGTGGCTTTGAAAATTGCCTTGTCAGCAGCAGTTTTTTTTTTTTTTTTTTTTTTTTCCCTTTTTGGTACTATCTTATGTCTGGATCAGTTGCTGTTAGGATTCAACCAGGTATGTATGTGGCCTTGACAAGTGAAATGATGTCCTAATCAAGGGGCTGACATGTTGAGGTTGTGTTTGGGGCAAAAGTATAACCTCCACATTGACATTTTCATAGTAGATTAGAATGGCCAGATGGATTTTTCTATCATTAATAGGACTTTAAATTCTAACTTTTCATCTCCCAAGTGTTTTCCCCCTATTCCTGGAATGAAACACTAGTGGAACCATTCCATAAACAATATGGCTGTCACCCACGATTTCTGATTAGGTTGCCAGAATACTGGCAGATTTTTTTTTTTTTTTTTTTTTTTTTTTTTTTTTTTTTGAGATCTCATTCACTCTCCTGTCTGTACTCTATGTATGCCTGACTTTATTGTATAGCCTGTCAGATTCCATTGCCATGTAGTAAGTACCCTAGCAAACCTGTCCTTTCATGCCCTGGTGCTGCCTTTGCACTTGAATGAGGCTCTCTGGGGTATTCTCTTCCTCAGAGCCCAGTGCAGTGAAGACTTGATCTTTTCTTAATCAGTTTCTTTAACTTTGTTTAAAGTGTAGCAGCAGCTTCTTTAGCAGACATGTTTCTCAAGTAATTTTTACAGTTTTCCTTCTAACCATCTTCCTGAACCTATGTATCCTTTCCTCTTTTTAGAGGTTTCCTGCGGAGATCTATATAATTTCAGTGTTTTCTGGTGTAACACAGTGCTATTATTCACAACACCCCCACATTTAAGCCTTTTCCATATGACCATCACTTTTATAGGTTGAGGTATGATAGCAAAAACTAGCATCTGGTTGTACATACAAGTAACACTAAACAGTTGGAGCAAGTTGTGTGTGTTTACATACATACACACAGACATATGTGGAGGTATGGGTGGGGTTGTAGGGAAGGGGGAAATTATGTAATTATATTGTACCTAAAAAAATAATCAAAATTTAGTGTTTAAGTGATAAATATATATTTTTAAAAACTAGCATCAATTTATTTATTTTTCTTTAAAACTTATGGTTAATCATATTTTAGCAACCTCATTATATAGTTTTATTTTCTTTGTTAAGAACTGTTTGTTTTTAAAAAAAAAAAAAGAACTGTTTGTTTTGAAACAAGGTCTCTCCTCAGCCTTCTTGTCCTAGAACTTTCTGTGTAGACCAAGTGATCTACCTGCTCTGACCTTCTTAGCGCTAGGATTAAAGGTGTGTGCCATGATCAGACCATAGATTACATTTTTATATTGCTTCTTTGTCAGTCACAGTTTTCCCATAATCCTTTTTTGATACATTTTAAGTTGAGTTTTTGAAAAGATTTTGTATTTTGAGCTGGAGCGATGGCTCATTGGTAAAGAACACATAGTGCTATTTCAGAAGACTCAAGTTTAATTCCCAGCACCCAGATGGGGAACTCATAACCAGCTGTAATTCCAGTTCCAGGACGTCTGGAACCTCTGGTTTCCATGAACATCAGTACATATACACATAGATACATAATTTAAATCTTAAAAAATATTTATTAATTATTATTTAGTGTGTGTCTACGTGCATGTATGTGCACATGCATATGGATGGCCTTATTGAGTCTCCTGGAGCTGGAGTTTCAAGTAAAAGTATGATAGTACCAAAGTCCAACTTGGTGAGACCAAGGAACTTATTGGGCTTTCTTACAGAGCACAGGCATGGCGTTACTTACAGGACAATGGATAGCCCCCAGTCAGCTAGCTGTGCCATAATAAAGTCACACCCCATCATGGATGGAGACCTCATGGAAGCTGCATCCTGAAAGCCTACTTTTAATCAGCCTTCATGTCTGCACATAGTCTAGCATCTTCTGAGATCACTTGGAGCTGGGGGAGGAAGTAATTGCAGGAATCCTAGGAAGTGTCAACAGCTCCATTACCATTGCCATGTATCTGGCTCCTACTGTATTGTTCTGCTCTAGGTGGCTGGCCAATGGGCAGAGTTGAACAATGGCATCCTATGACTAGGAGGTGGGGAGCTTCCACACAACATTTCCTGACATGGGGTGCTGGGACCTTAACTCTGGTCCTCTGAAAAGGCAGCTAATGCTCTTGATGTCTGAGTCAAGCGCCATTTTGTTTTGATTAACATGACTTTATGGTAGGTTTTGATTTTTTGTTTGTTTGTTTTATTTTGTTTGAGACAGGGTGTCTCTGTATTGCTTTCTAGCCTGTCCTGGAACTCACAGAGATCCGCCTGCCCCTGCCTCTGAGTGCCAGGCAGGGCTAAAGGTGTGCGCTACCAATGCCCAGCTCATGTTTTGAAATTTTGTTGTTTTCCTCCTGTTCATTCATTACTACTTTCTTTTGTATTAAATGAAGGGTTTCTAGAGTAGTATTTGTTAGATTTCTGAGGCAGTGTAAAGAAACAGAAGACAGAAAGAGACAGAAATCTGACCTGAAACAGACAAGACTGTGTTTATTAGCACACACACAGCAAGGGGCAGCCCCTCTCCCTCAGGAAATTGAGGGGTGTGCCAGGCTGGCTGTGTTTCTTTATAGGGGCAGGATGAGGGGGTTGGGAATTGAAATTGTTTACCCAAGGTAAGATAGGCTGTCCCAACAGACATTCCTTTCTGTGCTGTTCAAGAGGTTGACCAAGGTCATCTGTCATCTCTTAGGAGTCCTGTCTTACAGCAGTGTCTGTAGCTGTTTTTTAAAAAATATTTTCTTGCCAGGCAGTCATGACACAGGCTTTTAATCCCAGCACTCAGGAGGCAGAGGTAGGCGGACCACTGTGAGTTCGAGGCCAGCCTGGTCTACAGAGTGAGTTCCAGGACAGCCAGGGCTGTTACACAGAGAAATCCTGTTTCAAAAAACGGGGGAAAAATAAATAAATTTTTTTTCCCTTGGTGCTTGCTTGTCCTGATGACTATAATTACATTTGACTTTATGGCAATCTGATCAGGTTAATGTCGCCTTTCTTAACTTCAGTAGTGTACTAAAGAACATTCATATGTAGCTAGCTCCTTCCTTTGTTACTTTGAGCTGTTACTTAGGTTTTATGCCATTACAACTTTTTTGTTTTGTTGTTTTTGTTGTTGGTTTTTGTTTTATTTTTTCAAGACAAGGTTTCTCTGTCTAGCCTTGCCTGGCTTTGAACTCAAAGAGATCCGTCTGTCTCTGCTTTGAGTGCTAGGATTTAAAGCCCAGCAGTAGTTGTAACTTTTCTCTCTCCCATTCTCTTGGGTCTACGTGTGGCTCTCTTAGATTTCTGCTTAGAATTCACTGGCTTCTGGGATGTGTAGGTTAAGTTTTTCAGATTTGGAAAACCTTCAGCCATTTTTGTTTCAAGTAGTTTCTGGCATTTCTTTTTTCCTTTTATCTGTGTGTCCTGGTTTTTTGTTTTGTTTTGTTTTTCAAGTCAGGGTTTCTCTGTGGCTTTGGAGGCTGTCCTGGAACTAGTTCTTGTAGACCAGGCTGGTCTCGAACTCACAGAGATCCCCTGCCTCTGCCTCCTGAGTGCTGGGACTAAAGGCGTATGCCATCACCGCCTGGCTTGTATGTCCTGTTTTGAAAACGTTGGTGTGTTTGATGGTGTCTCTGAAGCCCTCTTCATTTTCCTTCTGTTCCTCAGTCTCAACCCAACTTTAAGTTTGCCTGATTTTGTTTCTAAATGCTGAGATATGGTTTCAAAAACAGTGAATTTAAATTTTTTTTTGAGACAGGGTTTCTCTGTATAGCCGTGACTATCCTAGAACTTGCTGTGTAGACCAGGCTCACCTTGAACTCAGAGGGGTCCTGCTGCCTCTGCCTCCAGAGTATTGGGATTAAAGGTGTTCACCACCACCTAGCTTAAAAATTATTTTTAATTACTGTATCTGCATTTTCATTTGAGTGCAAGTGCCTGAGGAGGCCAGTGGCACCAGATCTAGAGCCAGAGTTACAGGCAGTTGAGACCTGCCCTGTGTGTGCCAGGAATTGAACTCTGGTACTGGAAGAGCAGTACATCACTCTTAAACGCTGAGCTGTCTATTGCCCTTTCCAGGTACTTACTCCACACTCATATTTGGTTTAAAGATTATTAATTTCCATGTTTTTATTGATGTTCTGCTTAGGAGACTTTGGTTTTCTTTAGTTTTTCTTTTAGTATATTTTCAAATACCTGATTTGTAGAGTTGTTTTTTAAAAAAAAAAAAACAAAAAACAAGCCCTTGTCTGTGCTTTCATAGGGAAAGATTTTATTCACTGCTTTCTTTTCTCTATGTAAGAGCCACACATCCTGATTTGTTTTGTTTTTCAATACATTTTATGGGAGCTGGAAAGATGGCTCAATGGTTGAGAGTACCTGTTCTAGAAAAAGACTTGGGTTCTATTCCCAGCACCCACAGGGTGGGTGGTTCACAACTATCCATAACTCCAGTTCCAGAATGCATATGATTCTTGGATGTTAGTGTAAGCAAAACACTCCTACACATAAAATAAGATAAACATTTTAAAAACTAAAAAAAAAAAAAATCAAGATTTTAAATCAGTATTCCCTGTGTGTGTGGTGCACACCTTTAATCCCAACACTCTGGAGGCAGAGGCAGGAGGATCTTTGAGTTTGAAGCCAGCCTGGTCTCCAGAACAAGTTACAGGCTAGTCAGGTTACATGGAGAAACCCTGTATTGGAAAAGAAAGAAATGGCTACACTGGAAATCAGGTTCCTCCCTCTCTCTGTGATATCTGTTAGCACTTGATATAGCTGTTGAATGACTTCCTGAACTAAATTCTGTGAGTTCTATATTCTTTGTTATGCAGAGGTAGTGTACTCTCTCTACTTGGTGAACTTAGTGGTCCTTAACTCTCCCTTAGCTTTCCACTATCTTTACAGCTCAGGATGGTGTACAGATGAGAGTCAAAGGCCATCTTGGTATTTCCTGAGCATGCATTGAGCCTCATGTTTGCCTTTTAGCTGTTCTGGAGTATGCCAGAGCTTTTAAAAGCCTTTTGGTCATTTTATTCCCTAGCCTTTTCTTTAGTTTCCTCAATTGTCATCCATTACCTCAGAGTTAAAACAATTGCCTATAATTATTTTTAACAGACACTCCCCTGGGAAAAGGCTTTGGAAAACAACCTTACAGCCAGGTGCTCACACATGCACATGTATATACACCCTTCCTTGTTGGTAGGGTCTTCTAAAGAGCCTTCGATGGCTTAGTAATGGTAGTTCTTAGAGATATGTTTTGCTTCTTGTAGTGGTGACTAACACGCCCTGGGCAGAGAGTGGGACGAGGTTAGGGCAAAGTAGGATGCCACCAAGCTTGCTGGTTTTCTTCTGTAGCTATCCCTGGCTAGATTCCAAAGTTCATAGAAGGTGATGCTGACAGGTTTTGCCAGAAAGCTTTTTAGGATACCCTTCACCTCATTTTTTACTGACATCCCTTTGAATTAGGAATTTCTCTTTTTTTGTTTTTTTAGTGTTTTTTTTTTTTTTTGGTTTTTTTTGTTTTTACTGCTTTTCTTTGTATAGTGTCAAAAATAATGTTCTTTCCTCATGACCTTCAAGTTCTGAGACTTAGTCATACTGTGTGTTATCCAGAAATCAAGTTTCTTTTTGACCACCTTTCCCACCTGTGACCCCAGTGTGACTGACTGTTTCCAGTTGCACCTTGTACTTTGAGATTAAAGCACTGCTGTGTTTTGGATTGGAGTGGAATAGTACTTCTTTTAGTTTTCTTGTTTATTTTTCCCCCTTAAGTGATATGTGATAGAGAGATCTTATATGTCTTAAAATGCATTTATTTTATCTAACCTTTCACTTTGGATGTATGACAAAGGCATTTTTCCCTTTTTGAATTTTAATTACAATTTCTTTTCTTTTTTCTTTTCTTTTTTTTTCTTTCGAGACAGGGTTTCTTTGTGGCTTTGGAGGCTGACCTGGAACTAGCTCTAGCTCTTGTAGACCTGGCTGGTCTCGAACTCACAGAGATCCACCTGCCTCTGTCTCCCGAGTGCTGGCATTAAAGGCATGCGCCACCACTGACTGGCTTTAATTACATTTTTATTCTTTATATATTTATTTATTCGCTTGTGCAAACATACATGCTACGACATGTGGAGGTCAGAAGACAACTTCAGGAATTGGTTCTCTCCTTTCACCTAGTAGGTCTCTGGGATAGAACTCAGATGGTCAGGCTCAACAGCAGAACTAGTCTGCTGACCAGACCCTCTCCTTCTTATATCCTGGGCTACTGATTAGGGATGCTTCACCTCATTTACTTGGGTTCTTTGTGAGGAAACTTTATCATGTCCTCTTCAGAGTTAATAGGACCTTCTTAAAACTGTTACCAAAGCATGTGAGTTTAAGTCATCGTGTGTCCATGCTGCTCAGCTCTCAGGGGGTCTTTTCAACATAAAGGTATAGTGTTTATACTTCTAGAAAATCAGCTAATAAGAATTCTAATTAAAATTTCTGGAATATCATATTGTCTTAGTAAATTGATCTCTTTATCTAATTTCTTTGCCTTGAATTTTTAGCCTTTCTATTGAAGTTTTATCTTTTTTTTTTTGCAATTATGTTTTTAGTTCTTTTTTAATTTTTGGTCCAATATGTTTTTCATATTACTTAGATTTCTGCAAAGTTATAAAATAGAAATATTTAAATACACTTTTCCTGATTAAGTTTATCATTTTCAGTTTTGCTTTTTAGCTCCTTTTCTTCCTGCTGCTGGCTTTTTCATGAGAGAATTCTCACTTCTTACTAGGTTTATTTTTCTTGTTGATATTTAGTGTTTTTCCATATTGTCTTGGGTGTAGGGCTTTATTGATGGTATTCTCGGTTTGTTTTCCCACCATCTATCAACTGAGAGACTTGACAGTTAGGTTTACTTTACAAGGTTGAGGCCTTGATGGATGTTGTGATTGAAGAATAGTATTTTACCTTGAGCATGGTCATCACATCAACTCCTTGGAATGCAGGCCAGTCTCTGAAGGAGGGCTGCTTCTGCAGGTACAGCTAGTCCTCGGGGCTGACTCTACGCTATTCTCACATGTACCTCTGCTTTTGTGCCTGCCTTCTCCCAACCAAAGCATCTAGTTGTTGCCAGATGTGTTTCCCAGCCTCTGGCATCTGTGCCATGTGTCATTCTTTATTCCTGTCTTCACAGATGTGCTAACATCTCATCAGTTCTTCCCTTCATTGTTTCTTTCATTGGTGCTTTTTTTCTTTGTTACTGTCATTTTGATAGTCCTCAAGAGATCAGAGAGATGTTCCCAAAGCGGCATTTTCTGCCGGTACTTCTGGAAGTATACCTTGTCTAGTATACCTTGTCTACCTTTGTCTAGTATACCTTGTCTACCTTTGAGGATTTATTTAGTTCATTACTCTGGTTAGGTCCTGTGAGAGTCAGGTCCAAATTTGGAAATTAACGTGCTGTATAAAACTGCTAGGAGTTTGTTAAGGTGAGCTTGTTCTTGGGAGGTACCAAGACCTGTGTCCGATATTCTTTGCAAGTAGAAATTCGTGGTTAGATTAATTTGGCCTACATTTGTCATGATTGTCAGGAATGAGCTGAGCCATGCCACATTTGCTTGCATTTCTTTGGCTGTTAGAAGGTGGACAGTGGACCTAGACTATAATCAGCAGGACCATCCAGGAAAAGATGTAACAGTAAACAGAGGAGAGGTCAGTGCCGGTAGATCTGAAGTCCCATGAGAAGTTACCTCCCTGAATCTGACCTTGAACTTGGCAGTGTGGCTATGGCAAGTAGAGGCAGTCCTTCTATCACCTCTGCCCCCAAGCATACATACAGCATTTTCACTGAGAAATGTCAAGTGGGATCACTGCCATGTATGATTACACTCCCCACCCCCACCCTCCACTTCTTTTTTTTTAAAGAAGAAATTCTTCCAAACTTCCCCCCCTTTCATTTTAATTATTTTTTATGTGTATGGGTGTCTTACTTGCATGTATTCTTGTACCATGTGTGTACCTGGTGCCCAGGAGGCCGGAATGGGGGTGTTAGACCCCTTGGATGGGACTGGAGTTGTACACTCTCATAAAGCTACCATGTGGATAGATGCTGGGAATCAAATCTGGGTCCTTTGGATGAGCCCCCACTTAATCACTGAGTCATCTTTCCAGTGGTCTCCTCTCCTCTCCTCTCCTCTCCTCTCCTCTCCTCTCCTCTCCTCTCCTCTCCTCTCCTCTCCTCTCTCTCCTCTCGCCTCGCCTCGCCTCGCCTCGCCTCGCCTCGCTCGCCTCGCCTCGCCTCCCCCTCCCCTCCCCTCCTCCCCTCCCTCCCTTCCCTCTCCTTCCTCCTCTCCCCTCCTCTCTTCCTCCCCACCCTCCTCTCCCCTCCTCTCTCCTTTCCTTCCTCCCTCCTCTCTTCTCCTTTCCTTCCTCCTTCCCTCCCTCCTCTCCTTTTTTTTTTTTTTTTCTTTTGTTGATGGATATTTAACAATGCATTTAGGGGCTGGGGAGATAGCTTAGTTGGTAAAATGTTTGCCATGCAAGCATGAGGACCTGAGTTCGTTCCTCAGAACTCTCATTTAAAAAGTGGGATGGGGTGGGGTGGGGAGCAAAAGCCCAGGTATGGTGGCAAGCACTTACATTCCAGAGTTAGAGAGGCAGAGACAGGCAGATTCCTGGGGCTTGCTGGCCAGCCAGCCTGGCCCAATCAAGCTCCAGGCCAGTGAGAGACCTTGCCCCAAAGTTGTCCTCTGTGTATTTACACATGCACACAAACCTATAAACAGATATTTGCACATGTGCCCCCAACACTCATATATACAAAATTACAGAGGTTTTACTAGTACCTGACTTGGAAATTGAAAAGTTTAGTACTTAATGAACATCTACCAGATAGTCTCCCAATTTTAATTTCATACACCTATGAAAAAAATAAATGTAGTATACTTGTTCCCGGTGTCTGTTTAGTATGTGCATTAATGCAAATACAGGTTGAACAGCTCTAGTGCAAAGTTTTCAGATTAAGGAGATGCAACTAGTTAACATCTGTGGAAATATGCCAAAAAAGAATGAGTGTGGGGCTTGGAAGATAGCTCGGAGTTTTAAGAATATTTACTACTACTCTTGTAGAGGACCTGGGTTCATTTCCCTGTGTCTGCATCAGGTGGCTCACAACCACATGTAGCCCCCCTTCTAGGGGCCCTAGCTCCTTTTGGGATCTATGAGCACCTGCATGCATAGGTGCACATATATTCACCTAGGCACATAAGTATAAACTGGCAAGCCTTTCAAAAATAAATAAATAAACAAATAAACAAATAAATAAATAAATACAAGTTTTCTTTTCTAATTATTGAACTTTGGATCTGCTGGCTGGTTGGGTGGTATAAAGTTGTATATGTGTCCAGTTCATTGTGGAGACATACGTTTGGGGCAGGAAGAGGTACTCCCACCACAACAAAGTAGACACAGATGTTTCTGTCCAGTGCAGCCTCAGCAGGAGAAAGGTGACTGAGGCTCAGCTTCATAAAGAACTACGCTATAAGACTGAGCATGGTGGCACACTCTTTTAATCCCAGCACTCAGCAGGCAAAGTCAGTTAGTCCGGCCAGCCCAATCTATGTAGTGAGTTCCAGGCCAGCTTGGGCTATAAAGTGAGAACCTGTTTCAAACAGACAAAAACAAAACTGAAGGAACTAGTTTTAGCATCCTGGGTGAAGACCGAGCTATCTATGGTCAGATCCTATATAGCAGCTCAGAGAAAGAAGAGGCTACACATGTCTTTTGCCAGAAAATTTTGGACATGCAGCTCAGGTATTCTAGGTACAATGATCTAGGGTCTTAAGAGGTCAGAGAGATGGTTCTTGCCAGGGGCTGTCTGTGGCCATTTAAGAAAACAGAGAGTGGATTCTCATGGAAAAGAAGTTCACCATAAGAGCAATACTGAGGCTTCTGCAGTCTCTAGGTAGTCACGGGGGAGGTAAAGGAACCACCCAACTCCTATCTCTCTGCTTGCCTTCCAACCTGAGAACCAGTCTCTCTAACTGCAGAAAGCAAAAGTATTTGGGTAGAAATTCAGCAGCTTCCACCAAAGTACTTGACATCTCTCCTAAAGTTGAAAATTTTTTTCTGGTATATTTGCCTAAAGGAGCTGATAGAATGCAAGTTGCTTGGAATGTGGACTAGGCTGGAATGGCTTTCTTCACAGAGATGCTTTGTGAACCCAAGTGTCACAGTGTGTACACAGCTGAAATGCAGTAGCTGCTACCTTCATAAGCAAGATGATTTTTCTCCTGGTGTGTTCTCAGGTCTCTGTGGCCCTTAGCAGTGGCTCCATCCGAGTGGCCATGCTGGAAGAAAATGGAGAACGTGTCCTCATGGAAGGGAAACTCACCCACAAGATTAACACGGAGAGTTCCCTCTGGAGCCTTGAGCCGGGCAGGTGTGTTTTGGTAAGTGTGGTCACCTGTGTGCAGAGCTCCCAGGTAGATTTCAAACCTGCTGTGTTGCCTCTGGCCAAATCTTTCCAGTGAGCAGTGAGACCTTTAATTATAGTAGTTGGAACAAACTTAATTCTTTGTGTACTTAGCACCCAGCTCCTGCTCAGAATCTATCTCCATGAGCCTTCCCATTTGTATCCTCTACCCCTCAGGATCCTAGTCATTTCTGATAACTCGCTTTCCTATATATAAAGGCAAAAACAAGTACATTAAAATGAAAATGGAGGTGGCATTTTTCCTAGGTGCCAGTCTGGATTTAATAAGTTCACCAAGAGATCTCACCTAGTGTCTGTCAAGGCACAAGGTAAAGTTCAAGAATATGACAGTGAGGTGTGAATCTGAATGAAGAACTCACTTGTTACCTCCCTCCCCCAATTTGGGCTGTATGGTTGGCCAGATGTGTGCAGCTCAGCCTTCTCTCCTGAAAGCTCTGACCCTCATGAGTGGTGACTGTATGCTGGCACCCGAGAGGAAAACTGCAGCACAGCTTATCTTGGACTAACTTGTTTCCTCTTTCTTCCTACAGAGGGAACAAGTTAGGTAAGAGAGATAAAGATGAAAAGAGAAACAGTAAGTCTTTGGATAAAACAAATCTTCACATATATAACATATAAAATAAAGTATCTGTGAGATTCTACAAGAGGTGCCTAATGATGGCCGGCCTCTCTAGGGTATCCTAGTTGGTACTGGTGGGTAAAGAATAAAGCTCTCAAGCTCACAGTGACTCTGTCTTGGCTACATTCATGTTTCTGAGGGAGGCATAGGCTAGGATCTGAGTGAATTGGATTCAGTCAGTGACTGTGGGGATTGGGAGTATCTTCTGCCTCATCTTGCTATCAAATCCGAAATAGAACTTACTGTTGTTCATGTGGAGATGCCCTCCTTACTCAGGTATGTACCTAAGTGCTGGCAGGCCCTGACCTGCCTTAGGCCCTTTTGTGGTCTTCTAAGGTCCATGTAATAGATAGCTGGTGTAGTTTTCAGAGGTAAGACTGGATCTGGTTTGTTCTGTGTTCTGAATCTTCCAGCATTAAGGCCTACCTTTGCGGATGGTTAGTACTGGTGATATCCATAGGGACTTGGCCCAGAGCTCCACCAGCCGTGTATAGGCTGTATTTGTCTGATTGCTGTTCTGTACCTCACTGTTGCATATGCCTTGTCAGGGCAGCATTCCATAGCCAGAGAAAACAAAAGTACTGTTCTGCCTACCTATGGTGTAGTCAACCTCTGAAGGTTGACTTTGGGTGTCAGCATGATTGGGTTGAATGAACTGGTAAGGCATGGTGTGTGCAAGGGTATTTCAGAGAAGACTTTCATGGGTGTCGGTGATCTGAGTGGGGAAGATCTATCCTGAATATGGGCAACACAGAACCATCCAATAGGCTAGGCCCATATCGAACATGATGTGGAGGAAGAGAGACCTTTGGCCTTTCTCTGCCTGTCTCTTCCCAAGCAGGCATGCCTTTTGCCCTGGATATCAGACTCTAGTTCTTTGTCCTTTCAACTTGTATGAGTGATCATTGGGCCTTCAATATCTAACTGAGGCTGTACAACATAGATCTCTCTCATTCTGCGGATCTGACTTCCCTGGCTTTGCACCTTGCAGGTGGCCTCTGTGATCATGTGAGCCAATTTAGTATGTGTTATATATCAGAGAGAGAGAGAGAGAGAGAGAGAGAGAGAGAGAGAGAGAGAGAGAGAGCGCACGTCGTCTCACTTGTTCTGTTTCTTTGGAGAACCCTAATGCAACCTTCTTGAATGTGGCAGCTCAGTCCTTTTCCCCTTACCCTGACCTATAAAGCCTGCATATTAGTAGCGCTGTACTGAACTCCTAGGTATGAGTGTCCCAGCTCCTTTCCTTGGCATGCCACTTGAAGTTCCAGGTGTTCTTCCAGTCTCTTTTGAGCTTTGCAATGTCAGGTGGTTCTGGAGCATGAGTAACATGGCAGTACTTGACAGTTGACCTTGCACTTAGTAGGCACTGCCCATTGCTACTGTGATCACCATGCTAGGGTTCTCTGATTCTAGGGCTCCTACCTTCAAGGACTGAGAGTTCTGTGACAGCCCTATCTTCTGCCTTGGCTAGGTAAACTCTCTGCAGAGGATGGGATGAGTTAGGATCCTGTTGGGAGCCCTTTCCAAGTGGTCTGTGTCGCTCAAGCCAGCACATTCCTATGAGAATGGCCTTTGGGCTCACAGACCCCATCTGTATTCAGAATCCACTGGAATTAGAATCTGCATACTAGTAATTCCTTTACTGTATGTCTATAAAAATATGATTGTTACTAAATTACCTCTAAGTTTTTGTTGATAAATCCAACTCTGACTTCATTTAGTCCAAAGCCATGTTACTTTTGGGAGGGAGTGTCCATACTAGTGGAATAGGGTGGAGTCATACACTGTGACTCAACACCTATAATCCTTGTACTTGAGAGGCTGAAACAGAAGGGTTGCCATTAGTTTTGGGCTTGCCTAAGCTACATAATGAGAAAATATATCAAACTAATAAGAAACAATCAAAACACTGGTCCAGCAACATTGCTCAGTAGGTAAGGGTGATTGCCACCAAGCCTGATGACCTGAATTCAATCTTTAGCATTCACATGGTGAAGGGAGAAAACTGACTCCCACAAGTTGCCCTCTGATTTCTGTGTGTGTGTGTCCTGATTCACACATGTGTGCATACACACACACACACACACACACACACACACACACACACACAGAGAGAGAGAGAGAGAGAGAGAGAGAGAGAGAGAGAGAGAGAGAGAGAGAATCTATGAAAAATTAAAGATGAGCAGGCTGTGGCTGGTAGCTCAAGCACTAACATCTCATGTCAATTGCTGCATGTTTGAATGTGTTGGTGCTTTATGAGGTGCATGGTATTCTTTGCTTCTTCAGAGTCTTAGAAGTCAGGACCTTGAGGCTTTGGATAGCATTGTTGTTTGCCCAAGTGTGGGATTGAACCTCAAAGCCACGCCTGGCTGGCTAGAGTTTTGTCTCTTGAAAAGGTCTAGCCCCTTTAATGGGGGTTGGGAAAAGTGACCCTTTGCAGCCAAGGAGAAAAAATAAGGTGAAGAGAAAAGGGAGATGATCAGTGGTTTTGAGAAGCTCTCATGTCAGATTGATGCAGGTGGTGCCTCGCCAGGCTGGAGAGATTCTTGTATTGTAACTCATTAGCCTGGCTGGAGACAGCTAGACAGACATTTTGTAGAGGACAATCAGATACAAGGTCCTCATTCCTCAGATGTAAGCAATTGCACATATTCTCTTCCTGCAGACTCCCTGAGGACTCTTCATCCATGTTTTGCTATGGTCTGGGCTTACCTGTGTACCAGTTGCTGATAGGGTTTTAGTTTGATTTTTTTGCCAGATACCTACTGTCTGCAGAGTTTATGAAAAGAAACAACTAGCTGCATTCAGATGCCACCATAAACATGGCATCTGTGGATACTATGCCATCTTTAGTAGAGCCAAAATAAGCCCCTTGGAACTGAGATAACACACCCATCAATTCCTGTCCCTCAGAGTTGCTGGTACCATTACTGGACGGATTTTATTTTTAGGGGAGCATCATGTGTGGACAATAAGGGATTTGAGAAAGAAGAGCCATAGACACTATAACCACTTCTTCTGGCACTCTCATCAGCCTGGGTCCTTGCCTGTACTTGGGGTCCCTTCCTGATGAGAGGTGCAGGACTCGTCTTCCATCCCCTTCTGACTGTGCAGCTTTAACAAGTAAGTGCTGTATGTTATGGAATGTGTCCAGTTACAGACACTAAAGGTTTGGTGTGTTTTTACTTTATTTATTGATTACCTGTTTGGGGCCATTTTTTTTTCCTTCTGATTGCATACATGAGACAATCCTATAAATTATTGAGCTTGTTTTTGCTCCGCTCAACACATTGTATCTGCTGTATGGACTCAGCATGTGGATTAAGAAAAGGTTGCCTATCAGGGGGCCTGCCTGTGAGCCGTCGTGGTAGCCACGCTTGAGGTTTGTATGATCCTTGCAATGAGCACCTGCCTCCTGATCTCCACATGCCTACTTAGTGCTTTTGTTAGGCCTGTGGACATGACCTCTTTTGGAGAAAAGGACTTTGCAAGTGTAATTCAGAATCTCAGCATGAGATCATTCTGGATTTTCTTGGTGACCCCTGAATTCAGTGAACGACCAGAACTAAAAGAACCAGAAGAAGATGCATAGACACAGAGAAGTTCATGAAGACCAGGCAAAGACTAGAATGGTGTGGTCATAAACCAAGGGATGCCAGCAGCCACTAGAAGCTGAAAGAAGCCAGAAGGATCTTTCCTTGAAGCCTGCAGGGGAGCACAATCATACCTACTCCTTGATTTTGGACATCTGGTCTCCAGAGCTACAAGAAATGGACGGGTGATGTTTTAGTACCCTCTCCTGGCCCAGTCTGATTTTTGTCCTAGCAGCCATCGGACACTCACATAGGGCCCTTGTGGCCTCTGTGAAGAGGAGTGGCGTTTGGAGCTGTTATTGGTACCCAGACTCTGCAATAGGAGTTTCTGACCTTCTTACCTCACAGCATGGGAGTGCAGACATGCCACTTGCTTCTCAGCACCTTCCACGTGTCCTGTTTCTCCTCCCTTTTTCGGTGGATCCCACACCAGACAGTCAGGGCAGGCAGGGGTGGCAGCTAAAACCGTGTGACAGTTCTTGCCTCCCTCCCTCCCACACTTGAGAATGTTAAATGAGACTTCTTGACTCAGGCAAGCTCCTTGCCTGGTTACGGAGATGTAAAATCAGCCGTGGCAACGGCACCAGCTACTTTTCCTGATTCTTCATTGGGTTGCAGAAAGCCAGGCACTGAGCCTGTGCATTGTCCTCGTTTCTTCTTCCCTGTGGAGAACTGGCAAGCTGGCTGCCCTCGGCATTGCGTGGGTAGCTGTAGGCAGGCGGCATGCTCTGCTTCAGGGTCTCTCAGACATGGCTGTGTTGGCAAGGTAGTTGGAGCTGCCTGAGAGGTGAATGCCATTCCACACACATATCTTCATGTACTGACATCATATATACAAACTATTTAACATTGCTTAGGTAGCTCTAGAATATTTTCTGAATAAATAGGTGTTGGGAGTTCAGGCTTTAAAACTTACTGCACTATGTTTATTTTTGTGTGTGTGTGTGTGTGTGTGTGTGTGTGTGTGTGTGTGTGTGTGTGTGTTTTAAGCCCTGTGAGTATTTTTATACAAGCTGCACCTCCCTGCCTGTATTGAGATGACTTCCTGGTGTTATTATTTCTCAAAAAGTGGAATCCCAGGATAATTACTTCTGTGGCTCTCCCTGAAGTGTGCAGCATTTCTAGAGTGGTACCAGTGATGTGTCAGCAGATGATGTCTCCCTGGACTACTTAGTTTTTCATGCTAGTTTGTCTGGACATCTCTAGTTGTTTAGGATGAAATGGCCTGGTCCACTGCTGGCTTTTACTGGCTCACAAGCCACCTGTCCTAGTGAAGTAATATTTCCTGGCCTATGAGGATGGCCTTGCATATCATTTACCATACCTCTTCATAAATCCAGAATGGAAGCTGCAGAAGTTATTTTAGCATTTTGGCAAGTGCCCAAACCTAGGATATATGTGAACTGGAATGTGAGCCCACCTTTAGCGTGATGCCATCTCCAGGCTGAGTCCTGTTTCCAGTTTTTATCTTGATTCTTAACATCATTCTGTCCCTGGATGCCAGTAGGGAGGAGCTGAGGCTTGGAGCTCACATAGAAAGCTAAGATTTGTTCCAAATGAAAGCAGGACTGTGCTGAGTAGTGGATAAATCCTTGGCCCCTCCTCCTGGGTGGTAGGAAGAAAGTGGTATATAGCTTTTATCATTTTTTTGTCCCCACTCTACAGAGTATAGGTATGTTCTGCCTCCCTGGGTGAGACCCATGGCCGTGTCCTGTGCAGTGTCTCAGTTTTGTTTTAATTTCTTAAGTTCAAAAAGGCAGTTGATAGCATTGAAAATCAAGAGACTATTTGTGTAGTGGTGGCTTGCAGCATATCCACAGGAGTCAGAGGCTGCCCACATCTTTCTTCCCCACAGTGGGTGTTGAGCTGAGCAGGTGCACCCGCCATGCTGTCATCTCACCCCATTATCTGCCCTTGTTCCAAGGTGCCTTCCTGGAAGGAACGTCCCACAACATTCCCGTTGGCCCAAACTCAATCACACGGGCAGCTGCGAGGAGTAAAGCCATCCTCACTGGGCACAGTGCTTCCCTGAATAGAAATGAGGTTCCGTTACTAAGGAAGGAAAGGGATATAAATGCTGGTGAGTCATCGGCACAGATCGGGGGATGCTGAGGTAAGTTTATTAACACTGAGGGTGAAGTTTCTGTGAGGACATTTTGGGAGCACTGTTCAGTCAGTGATGGTTTGGGGTCCCTCTGGGAAATTATTGTGTTCTGGGACCAAGTAGATAAAAAAAGACCTGGAAAATCAGAGTGTATCCAGGAAATGGTGAGGTCACAGTGCCCTTGTAGAGTACCATCTAATTCTGACCCCATGAAGGATGCTTCACAGTAAATTTCTAAGCCACTGAGAAAGGAGGAAGCTAGGAGATGGCAAGCAGTTTCCTTGTAGAGAAGGTGCGTACGTTAGCAGTGCCCATGCCCTGTCAGTAAGGAGACACTGGCCTGTGGGGGAGATGGGACCTCACAGGTGTGTGTTGGTGACAATGTGGGGAGGCTTGCCTGGGGCAAGAGGACACCAGCATCCTTGTGAGACCCCTGCAGGTAGGCCAGAGAGACACCTTAGGAGACACTAGCAGGAGAGGAAGACCGTGGGCATGGTACTTGGCAGAGCAGAGAGGGCCAGAGTCTGTGCTGCAGGGAAGCTGAGGCTGGGCTGTTACTTCCAAAGACTAAGCAAGTCTTGGGATAAAGGGCCAAGGCAGTGTTCTTTACTCTTAAATGGTTCAGAGAAGCCATTATTGGGTATGTTTTATGCAAACATATACATAAAGAATGGGACAGTGCAGACACACAGCTGCTAAATGCCTCTGTGACTGTCTGTACTTTGAGCAATGTGTAAATTTGAAGTTATTTACAAATACCTAATGAGTGGTCTAATAGCACACAATGAAACTCAGTGTCATTAGAGAAATAAAGTAAAAATTATATCAAGATGCCTTTTATATCCATGAGAGTGGCTGCTAAGAAGCTCATAGTGTTCAACTTGGAGGGAGCTGTGACGCCCTGAATTCCTCACTACTGCCATTAGAGTCAGGTGGTGGGCATAGCCAGTGTGCTCACATTGCAACCCTGCCGACCTGCACTGTGCTACCAAGAAATGGAATCAAGAAAATCCTTACAATGGCTTCCTACCTAACTGCCAGACCCTAGGAACACCTACATGGCTATGGACAGATAGTGATCACCTGCATCATGGAATAGTCTGGCCAAGCGTCATAGCCCATAGGATCCAGAATTAAATGTGTACAAGCCCAGAAGCTGTGGGTTCAGTGGAGAAGACATCCTGCACCTGGACAAGATGGACTGCAAGATGAGCAATGCGGACGGAAGTGGAAGGAGGGGCTGGGTGTGAGTGGGTTGTGGTGGAGGCTTGAGGAGATGAAACTGCAACGGGGTGAGTTTTACTGTGTGCAAACTACACCTCCACAAGTCTGACTTGTTAGAAAGTAACAAAATGTTACAACAAAAACATTTAATTTAAGCAAACCATGGGAAGACTTTTGTTAGGGTGTGGTCAGGAACCCTTGAAGTCTTTTTAAAAGAGTGTTTCTCCTCTGTTCTCACCCAACTCTGGTTCTGTCTTCAGTGTTGAGAATACCCTACCTTACCCCTGGAGACTGTGTGTATTCTAACCACATGAAGTAGTTTGTTTGGTAGACTAGGTTCCCAAAGTATCTTTCCTAAGTTCCCTAGAAGTAGCACTCCAAGGAAGTCAGTGATGTTCGAGGAACTTGTCAGCTAAGACTTCTGGGACATGGGTAGGTCCTGGGTGTGAGGGTAAGGAGCCAGAGCAGGACATGAAATGCTCCAAGGAAGCTTTGTGGAAAAGGAG
Source organism: Cricetulus griseus (assembly GCF_003668045.3). Classification (NCBI taxonomy): domain Eukaryota; kingdom Metazoa; phylum Chordata; class Mammalia; order Rodentia; family Cricetidae; genus Cricetulus; species Cricetulus griseus. The sequence goes on from NW_023276807.1 coordinate 98,737,536, forward strand.
GCCAGGCCAATGAAGGATGAAGATAATTGTCACACTAACCATACAGCCTTACTTACTCTTTCACTGATGTGCTTATCCTTAAAATCAGAGCAGGAGAAAATAATCTCAGAATATTAAAAAATTTTTGGAAATGACATCTTGGGCTTTCCAAGAACTTTTGATGCTGTCTGCTGCCCCATCACCAAGAGCAGCCTGAACCTTAGCAGAAAAGAAGTCACCGAGGAAGGTACTGGAGCTTGTATGCTTTCATATAGTTAGGCAGAAGGATAACAAGTGGGCTACCACAACCTTGAAAATGGATCCCAAATGTCCATGAGGGAGTAGAGACCTGAAGCCCTGCCTTGTGCAGTGCCAGGATGTGGAAGTGGCACAGCTCTGGTGGGAAACAATCTGGTAGTTTCTTGAAACATGAAGTAGATGTACCAAGTGACCCAGCAGTTCCATTCCTACCTAGGTAAATACCAAGGGAATTGAAAATAGGAACCCATGCAAGTAGCATTATTCACAATAGCCAAAAGGTGGGGGAAGTATCCATCAACAGAAAATGGATAAATAGACTGTGATAAATTCACTCAGTGGAATGTTGTTCAGCGTGGAGAAGAATGAAGTTCTGATACGTGCTGTAACACAGATGCTCCTCAAAAAAAAAAAAAAAAAAAATTATACTTAGTGACATAAGCCAGACACAAAGTGAAATATCACTTGTGTGAAATTCAAAAAGACAAAAGCATTAGTAGTTGTATGGGCAGGGAGAGAGAAATTATTAGGGTAAAATGAAGAGTATACCACTGGGTACAAGACTTCTTTTTGGAGTGATGGAAATGTTTCAGGATACAGATGTGTGGTGGTAGGTTGGGTACCACTGTGGATGACCAAATGCCATTGAATTATTATGTGAATTTCACAATAAAAAATTTTTTTTTAAAACAAGGTGGCTGCCATCTTTTACCAGTATAAATAAGTGATACATTTGGGTGGTACCTGTTACCACTGTGGCTGAAACTATGTTCAGTAGCCCTCAGCTTCTAGTAACATCCACTTAGACATTTGACATGCACACTTGACTGAGGAATGTTTTTGTTTTAATTAAAGATGTTTTAAAATCTTTTGGCTGGTTGTTGTGGATGATACATACTTTTAATCCTAGTTCTCATGAGATTATGAGTTCAAGGCCAGCCTGGACTACATACGAAAAAACTCGGTCTCAAAAAATTGGGAGCCGGGGAGGGGACTGATTGACTCTGACTTGAGAAATGTCTTAGTGGATAAGAGCACTTGCTGTGCAAGCATGAAGACCTGAGTTGAGTCTCCAGCGTCCATGTTGTGGGATATGGAGATATATATATCTCCAATACCAGGCGTGGTTTGTTTGTAATGGGGAGTGGGGGCAGATACCAGGAGTTCACTGGCCGGCTAGCCTAACTTCATAGGGTGGAGAGCAGTAAAGGAGAATACCCAGCATCCTCTGTTCTCTACTTGTACATACAGGCATGTACACTTGTACTCATGTGCATGCAGCAAATACACATACACAAAGAGCTGGAATGTAGCACATAGTAGATCACTTGTCTGGTGTGCAAGATGCCCAAGTGTGATCCTTACTGCTACAAAAACCTTTGAGAATTTTTGGATTAACTTGATGATGATCCTGTAGTTAGATGTTCTGTGAAATTAAACACAGATAAAATATTTCTAATGATAAAAGGGATAGGATTCATCATGAATTTTGTTAGATTTGCTAAGTATACATGTGGACCTGGCTTGGGATGAGCCCCACCCATCCCCCCCACTCTAGACTTAAAAGTGAGCCAGCCTCTCCCCTACTCTTGGCAGAGAGCTATAATTACTCTCTCCTGTGGGGCAGACCAGTGATTTGTCCTGTTCCACTCTTAACCGTGCCCATGGAGCTGTAGAGCTGAGCATCTGTGTGGACCTGGCGATGGAGGTGGGTCTGGTCTGTGTGCTGGACAAAGGTCTACTAGCAATGACTGATCTGCAGACGTGCTCTGTCTGCCCCCTGCAGTGCTGCTGGTGGGCTGGTAGCTGAAGGAGGCTCCACCTCACTTAAGAGATTCATCTTCATCTTAAATAAGCATGACAGTGTGTATGTTGCAGAGCCTGGGAGTTCTGCTAGTATATTACTGTACATCTCATGATTGTCATTCATGCAGACAAAAGGCTCTCTTTCCAGCAGTTTACAGTTGTGTAATCACCTCAAAAACGCTTCTGGATTAGAGAAAGCTTCCTGCTTGAAGGTTCTTCACCCCTCAAGCTTGGTAAAGACAGGGCAGAATTCTCAGCAAAAGAGTTTCAGGGGCTTATTCAGGGTTCCTACCTTGTAAATTGCGTATCAGTTTTGGGCCAGAGGGCTGGAATATCTAGAATAGCTTTGTTTTAAGTTGGGGACCAAACAGTAGAAGTCATTTACTGATGGAGCTGCCACCATAGGCAGGTGCTCTCCCCTATTTAAAAGTATTTTTCTTTTCTTTATGTATATGGGTATTTTGCCTGCATGTGTGTCTGTGCACCAGATGTGTGCAATGCATCAAATGTGTGCAATGCTCACAGGGAACTGCCATGTGGGTGCTAGGAATCAAACCCAGATCTTCTGGAGGAGCAGCCAGTGCTCTTAACCAGTGAGTCATCTCTCCAGCCCTTCTTCCTTATTTTTGTTCCCTTGCACTTTGGCTATCACACAGGTTTTTTTAGTTGTTTTTGTCGTTTCTGGAAACCTCCACTAAATGTTCCTGTATCTCCAGCCTGTCCTTTTAGATAGTCGTATTCTTGTGAGCCAACACCAAGGTTCTACAGGTCAGGCTTAGCAGCCCTTAGCTATGTAAAGATGTGTTGCTGTTTTACCTTGCCTGCCTAAGGCACCTGATTGATCTAATAAAAAGCTGAACGGCCAATAGTGAGGGAGGAAGTACAGGTGTGCCTTTTGAAGCAGGGGGAGTAAGAAGGAGAAGGGATTCAGGCTGGGGGGGGTGGGGAGCAGGAGCCAGCCAGCAGACATGGAGGAAGCAGGAAAGTAGGACATACAGAATGAAAGGTAAAAATCCCTAAGTCCAAAAGTTGATGAATAGAAACAGGTTAAATCAAGTTGAAAAAACTAGTGGGACAAACCTAAGCTAAGGCTGAGCATTCATAATTAATAATGTCTGTGTGTCTTTATTTGGGAGCTGTTTTGTATCCCAAAGAAAATTCCAATTATACTTAACTCCCTCTGTGAGCACTGAACTGTTTTATCCTGTCAGAGTCGTCATGCAGTGTGGGCAAACATTACACCTTGGTTCACTGTGCTAAAAATTTCCTGATGAACCCAGCCAGTGACCATGAAGGATACTGCCAATGCCTCCAGTTTCTTGTGTGTGTCCCTTTGACCAGTAGCCTTGGAGAATGGTGTGTCCTGCATCTTATTTACTGTGTCCTTGTGACAGAATCAGCTATGGCCTTTAATACCAGTTTTGCAAAATGCCTCTGATGTTCTCTGTTCCACTCTTGCTGAAATTCCACTTGACTTTTGAGTTTCTGTGATCATCTGATCCAATATAAGGGCTGCTGCATGATACTGGATAGGTGCTATTTTGCTTGACCACAGTGTGTCTAGATTATCCTGAAGCTTGAGTTCAGCTCCTCTTGGGTTCCTCTCTGAACCATTGGAAGTCAAGGACTGGGGCTGGAGGACTCCTGTAAGTACCAAGGAGGAAGAAGGACAAGCACCTGGACCCCTAGTCACAGGAGGAATCTTTGGGAGATTCATGTATTAGGCCACACCCTTCGTCTCAGAGATCCCACCTCTCCTAAAAGCAGCAGGAGATTGAGTGTTGCTCTTGGAAGAAAGGGAGGGACTTGATTGAGCTGGGCAGGGACAAAGGCTTTATTACCATGAAGAGTGCTCCATGGTGGGGATGAAGCAGTGTGGGAAAGCCCAGGGCCAGGTCCTTCTGGGATCAGAGGATTTTAGAAAACAACGTCTGCCTAGTAAGAGTGGGCACATGTGGTAGACAGTATGCTTATTCTGAGGACTAAGATCTATAGGATACAGGACTCCTTAAGTGTCAACATGACTTCTGGCTCAGAGGTTCCTGTGTGTGATGATCTCATGTCTACTCATATAGCCACCTTGCCTTTGTGCAGGTCTTAAGCTCAACCTGGGATATCTGCCCCTCTCATACCTTGTTCTGTCCCCGGTACAGTATGCCTGTCCCTTAGTCTGCCCTGTTTACAGTGCTAAGTATTCTTTCCCTAGTGGTTTGGGCTGTTTCCTGCCATACTTGATACAATTTTTTTTTCCTGCTTGTCCCAGGTGAACCTGAGCAAGGTTGGCGAGTACTGGTGGAGTGCGATCCTAGAGGGAGAAGAGCCTATCGACATTGACAAGATTAACAAGGAGCGCTCCATGGCCACTGTGGATGAGGAGGAACAGGCAGTCCTGGACAGACTCACCTTTGACTACCATCAGAAGCTGCAGGGCAAGCCCCAGAGCCATGAGCTGGTATGAGCATCATGGCTCTCTTGTACCATCAGCAGGCGGGTGGGTCATGCTGGTGGGGAAGAAGGCATGAAGATAGGCTAGTCCTGACTTAGTCTCTGCTGCAGTTCTACGATGTCCTACCTAGGAAAGCCCCACTGCTCCTTCATCTCTTCCTTACCTGAGGGTAGGTACATACTGCTACTCAGCCACAACTCATACCTGAGCTGCAAGCTCTGGCATCACAGCCTTGAGAATTTCTCTACATGTGCCCTAACTACACCATAGCCTAGAACTGTTTAGTGTCGGCTTCCCATGGAGCCTAAAAGCCCCATTGATGGAAGGAGGGACGGCCAGGCTGCAGGGCCTGCTTAGGTTCTGACTACAAGAACCAATGCAGAGCAAGTCAGTAGGTTGATGAAGTAAAGTGCTGGGGCTGGGGCTGTAACAAGTGTGAGCTCCGCAGCTTGTGGGAGAGCAAAGGCTCTGACCTGCATAGTGCCCAGGGACAGGCTGCTGGTGCCAGAGAGTGATTACTTAGATAAACACATTTGTTCTTCCTCATAGGAACCCTGAGAGTAGCTACTTACGGAGAAAAGGCTTTTGCCTCAGGTTCTTTTCACTGTCACATGCCCAGCCACATGGTACCTAAGCTTGTATGTGTATAGATCAGGCGTGGCTTAGAGAGGGATCAGCAACTGGGTGTAGGCTTTCTACAGAAAGCAGCCCTCAGGACTCTAGAGAAGTTCATGTGTGTTCCCTGTTGTCTCTGAAGGAGCCTCACTTCTTGGTCTGTGTGAATTGTCCCATCCTTCCCTTCAGAGTAGCAGTGGTCTTTGATACACCATGTTGCTTCATTAGCCACTGTAGTCTGTTTTCATGGACATGTTTCCTGTGAGTAAGGTCAAGAAGCCTTTGGAGGCAGTACTGGTATCTTTACCTCTTCCCCCAGGCCATACCAGGACATATCACGAGCATATCCTGTGATGGGCAGGGTAGGTTGACTGACTGTAGGCCCTGCATAGCAGCCTGGTTAGATGATCTGGTTTTCACAATGAAGAGGTTGAGTTTTTGATGTCTTGGTATGTACTGTACCTCATAGCAGCTTTAACAGTGGGTCTGGGGTTTACTTATCTGTCCTGGTCCCAAGTGGGGTGAGAAGGACGTCTTTTTGGGTCCATGTAACACAGAGGTCCTTAGGCAGCAGCTAGGAAGCTTGGAGCCCTTACTTTAGCAGAGATAGCCAGACCTACTTGGTTACAGTGTAATCTGGTCCTGTTGGCCTGTGTCCACTGGACAGAAAGTCTATCTATGACCCTTTGCCTTATGGATCTGCTCACTCCTGTGTAAGGGTCAGAACTTTGTCCACAAAAGGACTCAGATGTGTATGTAAGGTGACTGCCAGGGAAGAGTCTGTTTTGAGTGGAGCAGTGAATGCAGATACCGTCATCCTGAGTGAGGCAGGAGGAGGAGCTGCCAAGTACAGCTGACAAGTTTGTGGTGCAGAATGGAGAGACCAAGGATGAGTGACTCTTTATACCTTCCCCAGATGCCGTGACTGAGTCTTTGTTGTAGAGAAGCACTGGATATTGATTGTGGTTTGAACTGCCTTTGTGCATTAGCCAAACCTCAGTCAAGTCTTCTATAGACTGTAACTATGAGATATTAGAAAAGCTAGAAGGTTCTACAACTGTTTGCACCTCTTATTCTTAGGGCCCCTGGGATCACATCCCTTGCAGTACACGCAAGTCAACATCCTCAGCGGCGCTTGTCTGGGAGTTAGCAGTTCAGGATCTGCATGATGTGTCAGGTTCTTTGCTCCCTGTCTCCCTGTCTTCTTCCTTCCCCTTGATCCTTGCACTCATTGTTTTCATGCATACACAGCCCTCCTTTCTTCCTGTGGTGCTGATGCCCTCTGGCATGGCCTACTGACACCTTCCTCAAGGACAGATGGAAAATATTTAGTCTGCATCAGTTGAGGGCAGGCATATAAACCGTCTTCAAGTTGTTAAGAGGCCAGCCTCTTTGATCTTATCCAGAGAACAGTTCAACCTTGATTTTCAGTCTCAACAATGGCCCTCTGCAGGGACTGGCTGCTTTGTTTCCATCCCTGTAGGTCTTAGGCCTCCTTGTTCTGATGGCTACCTCCCAGCCAGCAGGTCTGTACTCCAAGACTGTACTTATCTCCAGTAAACCAAGGCAGCTCTCTGAAAGTTCTGGTCTCCAGGATCCTCACTGCCAGTTTGAAACAGGCTAGCAAAAGGGTCAAAAGATAACAGGGCTAAACATCATGTATGTGCACTGTGAACATACACACTTAATGTAGCATCCCATGTGTGACCTGCTGCTAGGAAGCTGTCTCACTACAAAGACGAGGATTTGGGGGTGTCCTGATTTGGCTTTCTATGAAGACTACCCTCTGCCCACAAGACATTGCAGAACCCTGAGTGTGGAACAGGAGGTCCTTACAACTGTGCATAGAAGACTTGTCCGTAGCTGATGTGCAGCTTCCACACAGCTGGTTATGACCCAGCACTGAGAAACTGAGGAGACTGAACAACAACCCAGCTAAGAAGGACCCTAAGAAAAACCCTGAAGATGCTATAGTCTAATGGAAAGAGCTTTGTCTTGAGTTTAAATTGATTGTGCTGTGAACTTGCCACGGACCTGTCAAGGACCACAGAGGAAATGAGTGTACTTGCCCAGATGAGGTGCCCCAGCAAGAGTGCATGGGTGGAATCCAGTGTGATTCCCTCACCAGAGCTGAACTAATCAGGATGGCCAAGGAAGCCTCTAGCTATGGATAATCATGATACAGCCCTGTAGATGTTTGGGCTGTGTTAACTCTAGCATGTCCCACTACCTGCCTGGTGTTGATGCTGAAGTCTTAGCTCTTTTGTAGGCTTGAAATGCCTTGGAGATATATCTTTAGTGTACGGCACTCTAGGGTTCCATGTAAAATATCTTTAGCACCTTCTTTTATTGAACAAAGAGACAGAACTAGACAGAGAGATCCATGGCCTTGTGTTTCCTGATATAGCACGTTAACCACATAACCAACCAATACTCATATGCAGGGGTTTCATGGGTGTTTGAGGTCACTTCTCTAGGATTGCCAGTCCTAACTAACAGAGAGAGAGAGAGAATGGAAATGGGGCCAGGTTCTTCTATCAGCCTCCATCTGCTATGCACATTGGCAGTCACAGTTACCAATGTGCTCTGTATTGATGCCCATTTATGGTGTAAACTTGAAGTTTTCTAAATTTGCCAGAATTTTAAATTGTGCTTCTAATGCCACCAATGCTTTGTATTTTGAAGCATTTTAATTTTGAAGTGGTACTATACCTCTTCTGTCATTTGACTTCTTTAATGTTGCCATTATGTCACTTCTTTCCAAAGTCAACAAATGGAATGTTCTTCATCTTTTCCCTAGTTAAATTGCTTTGAACAGGTGCACCTAGAAGGGGTATGTAGAAGTACACAGGTGCTGTTGCTCTGTCTGTACTTAGATGTGTCTGTCTAGGATCCCTCCACTCTGGTGGCACTTATCCCCTAACAAACAGTGACTGACATTACACAGGCAGGTGCCAGCATTTCCTGTGACTGAACTTGATGGCACACAGGATGGTCTGATAGCTACCTGTGTTCTGCAGAAAGGATCAAACATTTATCTGGATGTCATGGATTCCCTCAATTGTGAAAACAAATGTAGCGGCCTGCCCTTTGCCCTCTGGGCTTCCTACAGTGGATCCCCATCCAGCCACCAGGTTCTTAGAGCTGTTGTTGTTCACCCTGCAGCAGGCTGAGGCTCTGCTGAGAGGCTCAGCAATCTCCCTTCTGTGTAGGTTATCTGACTGGTCTCATCTTGCATTTGTTAGAGACTGTACAGCATCGCACTTCTCTTGGGCAAAGACAGAAGCCTGCTGTGCACTAGGTATCTTTGATGTGCTTGTTGCTACTTCACCTAGGTTTAAAAACAAGCAAAAGCTTTCTTAGCAGGAAGCTTGGATTTTGTTTAACAGTCCATAGTTCCGAGGATCCAGTAACTTTGCTGACAGTGGAAGTTTTCCACTTTGCTTTCAATCTATCATCTTTGTGATAAAGGAAGCAGCATGTGTCCTCTGTACCCATTCTATGGGACTGTCTGCAACAGGTACTCCATTTGGGGGTAATCTCTAGCCATGTATCTTGTTAGTCTTCTTGGTTTCTTGTGCTTGGAAGGAAGGGGAGGTCACCCTGTCCTTGGGTACATTTGTGGTAGCAGCTCAGGAAGGCAGATGCTCAGAGGAAGGCTAGGCCCTCAGCATAGGCACAGGTGCCACCCTCAGGGGCACCACCTCCCTGATTGTCCTGGCTGTAACTACACAACTCCAGTCTGCCTCTGACCTTCAAAGTTCAACAGTGGCCATAGGCTGGGAGGAGCTGAGTCCATCAGCTCTTACTGTATCCTCAAAAGGCAGTAGGGCATTTCTGAGTGCCACTTCTACAACTAGACATGTTCAGGTCTCTCCCCTCTTCTGTAATATCACATTTTGGATCAAACCTATATTGTCTAATGATGCATTTCTCAATGACAAGAACTTCCTTCCTTGGGAAAGGGGTGCTAGAACACCTCTGCACACCTTAGTCATGTTCCTAAAGGGCTGAGGCACCACCCCTTCATATCTTAATCATCTCCCTGGAAATTACTGTAGGTTCTGTGGGTTGTATGGAATTTGAACAGAAAGAATTTGGAAAGGGACAGAAGATGAACCATAAAGACCAGTCAGTGCTTTACACTGGACACCGAAGCTGGAAAGCTAAAATTCAGTCTTGGGAGAACAGTCTTGCAAAGGAGTTGGCAGTCACTGGGCACAAACTACTGCAGGGTCTTCAGTCCTCTGGCCAGTTGGTCCTAGCAGGCAAGTCCTCAAGCCCCGAGGAAGCAGCATGGCTCTGTGCCTACAGGCAGTTTGTTCTAGGAGAAAGCATGCAGTGCCTTGTGACCTCCGTTAATCTCTCTATTTTCTGTTTATAGAAAGTCCATGAGATGCTGAAGAAGGGGTGGGATGCTGAAGGCTCTCCCTTCCGAGGCCAACGATTCGACCCGGCCATGTTCAACATCTCCCCCGGGGCTGTGCAGTTTTAATGACCAGAAGGAAAGGAAACCCTCATCATCTGGGAGGTGGAGACCTTGTCCCCCTCACTCCCTGCATGCCAGGGACTCACTCCTGATCAATCCTCACTATTTTTTCTTTCATGATGAACCAGGCCTTCCATGCTGACCTTGCACCTTCAGACTATTTTAGAGAAGGTACAGGGCCAGCTGCTGCCTGGCAGTCTCAATGGCCAACACTAAATGAAGGTGTTTGAAATTAGGGAGGGACATGTCCCAGCAAACTGGGAGCACATGCTCTGTCTCCACAGCAACCAGCCACTGCAGGCAACATTTCCTTCCTCCCCTGTTCTCTCTGCTTGCTGTTGTTTTGACGCTGTTCTGCTTGCTTGTCTTCTGACTGGGGATAAGGAATGGCTGGGCTCTCAGGCACAGCTAAGTTGAAGAGTGTGGGGCCAGGCACTTGCATGAGGGCAGATGGAGCATGGCTCTGAAGCTACTTCTAGGGCTGCTGTGGGACCCACTTGTTGACCTCTTTGTGTGTGTGTGTGTGTGTGTGTGTGTGTGTGTGTGTGTGTGTGTGTGTGTGTGTGTGTGTGTGCAGTCTTGCTCATCTCTTTGTGAATACACCTGGCCAGCCTCAGCTTCATGGGCAGAGCAGCAGAAACTGGGGTCTATTTGCCTGTTGGAGATGATGGGAGAAAGTCTGAGGTTCTGGCCCCTGGCCCAGATGTGGCAAGGATGCTGTCTGCCTTCTGACTGCAGCTACCTTACTTTGGTTCTTGAAACGAGCCTGGCCACCACTACTTGCTCCCTACAAGACCTCCTCTTGGATACGTTGCATTGAAGCCTTGGTACCTTCAAGAGAAGATCACAGCATGTTAGTAGTTCATTGGCAGATTGTGTCTATCACACTCCCTAAGCAGCCTTGACCTTGAAGGATGCCTCAGGAAGGAAAACTTACCCACTGGCTTGAAGGCAACTACAAATGAGTCCAAGAAAATGAAGATTCCCCTGTGCCAATCACCAGATTGCTTCCTGGAGCTCAGCGCCTCTGTGGCTGCAGACCACCTTCAGCCAGGGTATGAAGACCTGACCAAGGGACAGGGACCCAGGTGTCCCAACCCTTTACAGGGCTCTGTCTGTGCCTGTTGCTTCCTGCCATCTCAGTTTGCCTCTTAGTCTTGGTGTGTGTGTACAGGTTTTTGTATGACAAGTAACCATACAACCAGCGAGAATTAAGACCCACTGAAGCCAGGCAGCCTGCCCTCTGGAAATAGCCCTCTGCCGAGTGTGGTTTCACATGTTTGGAAGGAGCCACTGGAAGAGCAGGTTGAGGACTTATTTTGAGAAGCTTTCTGTCAACTGTGTAGACAGGAACTGGTTCATTGCAGTCATTTGAGGAATTTTTGGTTTACAGTTAGTAGCTGACGGCTCTTGTAAGAAGTCCATACTGAGAGTTGATCTGTGGGTCCAGATAGGCCACAGTGGTGGTCAAAGGAGAGCATTGGGCCACAAATACCCACTCTGGAGTATGAACTTGTGATTGGACATTGGCCACCAAGTTGATGAAATCTCTGAAGTGATCACCCTAGGGGAGAAGAATCTGTCACATTCAGAAGATCCCCAGGACACCTTTGCTACTCCTCCCCGTCCCCGCCCCTGCCTGCCACATTTCCATTAAAGTCCTAGGATTTGCACATCCCTGTCCCATGCAAGCTGTCCCACCTAATGAAGGAAATCTCATGGTGTGTATGTATCTCCAGTCTTCTTTGTAATCCTAGTTGGCTCGCTCTCAACCCTCATCCTGTGGGTAGTCTTCCAGAAGGAATAATGTAGTGGGTGAGCCCTGCATCTTTTTATTTGGGACAGTATTTCACTTCTGTGGCAACTTATTTCCCTTTGGCATGGTTTTATTTTCTGCATTGCATTTCTCATTTGTCCCTGCCCTGTTTCAACAAACAAGCCAGTGTAGAAAAAGCAGCCTGGGGAATAGTATTAGATGTAGGCCATATGGCAGGAACCTGTCCTCTGTGTGTGATCCCTGTGGCATGTTATGGTACACGGTGTGGTAGTGGCTACCATATCCACATGTCTTCATCACAGTGGGGCTCAATCCCAGCCAGCCAAGTAGATAGTTCTTTGCCCTGAGGAACTGCCCTGGCTCACCCACCCACTGAAGCTGGCGTGTTGCCTGTTCTCTCTTTTTAGACATGACAGCCACAAGTTGGTCTCTAAATCCCACCTGCTGAGGTCTGAGGAAAGCAGGGTGATTTCATCCCCTTTGTCCAAAGACCCAGGAGAGTTGTGTGTCCGGCCTACAAAGCTGCTCTGGCTCCTCGGTGTTGGTTTGCAATAAATCTGTATTTAAGCAATTCTGGGTCTGTTTGTGACATTCATTGTCAATAGACTTCTGTGAGTTGTCCTTACCCTTGACTTCTAGCCATGAGTCCTGAGTTCCTGTTCACAGTCAACACCAAAACTAAATTCTCTGGGTTGTATCTCATCTAGACTGTCATTACTTTTAGAAATTCTATAAGTGATTAGTCAGTTGTATTATTTCAGGCATTGTCTGGCCTTCTGTTGTACCTAAAGGCCCATTCAGAGTCCCGAGCCATCCTGCTGGAGACCCTTGTCTCAGGGTTATTACTGCTGGGATACAACACCACAACCAAAAGTAACTTGGGGAAGAAAAGGTTTATTTGGCTTATACTTCTACTTACAGTCCATCATTGAAGGAAGTCAGGGCAGGGACTCAAACTGTGCAGGAGCTGGTGCAGAGGCCATGGAGGGTGCTGCTTACTGGCTCATTTCTCATGGTTTGCTCAGCCTGCTTCCTTATAGAACCCAGGACCACAATCCCAGGCATGGCACTACCCTCCATGGGCTGGGTCTTCCCCCACCAATCATTAGCTAAGAAAAGGCTCTGTAGGCCTGCCTACGGCCAGGTCTTATGGAGTCACTTTTCCAACTGAGATTCTCTACTCTCAGATGACTATAGCTGTGTCAAGTTGACGTAAATCTAGCCAGTACTGCCCCCCTCAAGCCCTTAGAACACAGACTCTCACTAGTGCATAATCCTGCATCTGACTCTGAATCCACTCACATCTCAGAATGCTCCTTTCTGTGCTCAGCTCCATCCCAGATCTTGTCATTGACCCTACTCACTCTCAATAGGCAGGGTGTGTGGCCTTAAAATTAGCCTCTTAAGTGAATGAAGAACACTAGAATTGCCCATCTAATTCCTAGGACAAGAAATAACCTTCCCCTAAATAAATAAATAAAATAGACGTCTTCACTGATTGGCCCTGAGAGTACAGGAGTGAGCACAGTCAGGCATTTTGTATGGAAATATGTCCAGGAGGCGTCAGCTGCTGTGTAGAGAACTCACTGGCCAGAACACTGTGCTTGGGGAACAGACCCTCACCCCACCTCAAATCTGCTCCTCAGTCGGGCCAGCTGGCAGCCCGCTCAGCCAGGAACTGATGGCCTGCTTTTGTGAGTAGAAAGCATGGAGTTAGTACAGGGCCCAGCAACTCCCCAGTGAGCTCTCCTGTTTGGCCAGTGGCCTAGTGTCCCTGCTCACCAGTGCCCCGATGCAAAGTTGGGTATTCCACAGAAAGGACTGGCTACGGCCAGCTGAGGTTGATCTCCCCTGCCTACCTGAAGGTCTGGAGAGTAGAAGTCTGAAGCAGCTTACTGCCCAGGAACCTTTACTGGGCCCCAGAAGATGCTGCACAGATGTGGGCTGGAAGCCTGGTGTGCCTCCTCCCAGTCTTACTTAGTGCTTTTACAGTCACTCTCTCTGCTGAGAAGAAAAATTCATGTTCTTTATAGATTCAACTGTTAAGGTGTTAAAATGCTTTATTTTTGGTGTTCATTCTCTCTCTTTTGTGTTTGTTTTGTTTTTCAAAGCTAGGTTTCACTGTATAACCCTGGCTGTCCTAGAACTCTGTAGATCAGGCTGGCCTTGAACTCACAGAGATCTGCCTCCCAAGTGCTGGGATTAAAGGCATGTGCCACCACTACCCGACTTTAGGAGGGTTTTGTTTGTTTGTTTGTTTGTTTGTTTTGAGACAAGGTTTCTCTGTGTAGCAGCTCTGGCTGTCCTGGAACTCACTCTGTAGACCAGGCTAGCCTCAAATTCACAGAGATCCACATGCCTCTGCCTCCCGAGTGCTGAGATTAAAGGCATGCACCACCACCACCTGGCTTGGTTTTGTTTTTTAAGACTGAAAATTGGTAAGTTTGTCCTCAAATTGAGGACAGAGCACCAACAAACTGTGTTGGATCTACTGTTTATCCCCCACAGTAAAGAGCCCAAGATTCTACTATACATACAAAAGGCCCTGTACCAGGGAAAGCAGGCTGCCACCTGCAGCCTGGTGTCTCCCTCCCGTCCCTTTGGTGGGGAAGCAGGGTGGGGTCGAGGAGCAGAGCCCATCACAGGGTCAACTTGCCCTTGTGGCTGTGGGGAAAAGAGTCAAACTCCAGTCCAGACATCACTGTAGGGTCAACCTCTGGATTACTGGATGGACTTTTGACTGGGAGGTAGCCTTGCCTAACTAACTTCCTGCTGCTTCTCCCTAGTAGGTTTTGCCAGGAGCTGGACAAGGACTCAGAGACTTCCTTGTACAGTCGTCATGCTAGTTACAGGAGCAAGTAACTGCCAAAGCTATGTGGCCTGTGGCTATCTTCTCTGTCTCCAGTTACCCTCCCCGCCCAACATAAGACTGGCACAAGGCAGCTCCCTTTTGGCCCCAGTTGTTCATCTGAACTCTGAACAATCCACACATAGGTGCCTCAGTGGCTCTACCTTCTGGTAGAGGCATTGTATAAGGCCAGGATAAAAAAAGCCACCAGAAGACAGTGCCTAGTGATGTGCACTAGGGCTTAGAAGTGGCCTTTGCTGCAGGCAGACAAGCTGCTCAGTTGTGGGTCTGTGCTAGAAGCTTGACTAACAGAACTGGGCTCGGGCCATCTTGTGACCCAGTGGGGCCAGCATGGGAACTCAGGAGCTCCTTGGTAATTATCTGTTGGAGCTAATGGCCTTATGTATGGAACTCCAGCTTATAGGACACCAGTCATACATAGTGGCCCTTAGAGAAAGACTACAGACCAGACTTTGGCCATCAGAAGGTTCCAACAGCACTGAGTGGCCACCAATCTTTAATCTACCGATTGGAAAAGGGATTTCGTTAACTCCAAGGCAACATTTCTAAGCCTGACATTGTGCAGAACATGCTTGAGTTCGAAGTGAGTTAGCTGACTTTGCCAGGCCTACTCAGGCTGAAGGGCTGAATCAAGCAAAGCCCAGGGCAGGCCTAGGAGGGTGATGGTAAGCTTCATCTGGACAGTGCCATCTCTCTGTCTTCCCACTATGGAGAGAGCCAGGTAAAGAAAGAGTCAAACCTGATCAGGAGCACCAAGGATGCCTTGTCCACTTGGTTCTGGAGTGCCTGGGCAACGGGGCCTAAAGTGGATCCTACATCTGCCTGCCTGCCACCATTTTGTTTTCCTTATGTACCAGCCTCTTCCGACATAGACAAAAGTTAACCTCACACCTCTGTGCTGAAATTCCCTAGCTCTGTACCTTATTATTCCCTACCCTTAACTCCATGTAGCACCCATTTTTTTGAGACCCTACTCCCCCCACCCCCAAATCACATGTGATTCCTTATCCCTTAGGACATGGGCTGGTACCTGCTAGCCTCTGGTCTTCCCAACACCTTTGAGAAGTTCAAAACCAAGCAAGCCCAACCCGTCTCCATGGCTGTTCTCCATGTGTGGTAGTGAGTGTTTTCAGAGGTAGTCTGCTCCAGGATGACAGAGTCACCTCAGTTATCCCCAGAAACTTGAGGCAGCACTAGCCACAACTGGAAGTGATGAAACCCAGAAAATGGAGCAGTGTTGTCCCTTGCTGCTTGGCTTCAGAAAGGTATTTGCAGTTAACAGAGACACCTTTGTCTCTTGACTGATGGGCTCCTTGCTGCCAGCCCTGATGGTGTGAGTGTGCCCCAGAGTGGGTGTATCTTCACCTTGTTCCCTGTTGCCCTTTCCTTCCTCCGTAACTTAAAAGCCCTTATGCCCTTCCTAGAGCCCTTCATCCAGACCTCTGTGTCCAAACTATTAGAACTTGGTTTTCCATGGGCACCTAACGTCAACCATGACATCAGACACTGTCCTGCCTGTGTCACCACTCACAGGGGATTGAACCAGCAGGTTGTTGCTTGAAAATATGCGCTGACAGCCTACAATCCACACTGCCAGAGAAACTAGTAAACAGGGAGGAACTTAAGAGAGACATACATGGTCCCCTAGAGATGGGGAAAGGGTCAAGATCCCCTGAGAAAATTGAGAGCACGGGAAGAGGCAGGAGGGAGCTACGAGAATGAGAAGGGAAGAAGAGGAAGGATGCAGAGGTCATGAAGGTTGCAGAAAGGTTGAGTCAGGGGAAGAATAGAAAAAAGGATATATGATAGGTAGGGTTTTAGTTGGGGGTGGTGGTAGGGGAGGCCGGGAGAGGGAAGGGAACTGGGATTGTCATGAAAAACAATCTTGTTTCTAATTCATATAAAAAATGATTTTAAAAAAAGAAAAGAAAATATGCATTGAAGCTTTTAGAAGATAATTTAGCTGGATCATTGGTAGCTTCCATTCATAAGATAGGTCAGATTCAGGTGTGTCTTCCAACAGTTCTGCAAAGGCACCGGTTCTAGAAGCCCATTCTGGAAGAGGAGAATTTGGATAGTGATCTATAAAGACCATGTGACGTGGTTGATTGTTTTCCCAAGTAGAAGATTTGGAGCCAGTTTAAAGATGTTTCTTCTGGCCCAAGGATCTAAATGGCTCACTTGGTAAATGTTGCTGTACAGTGTGAGGACAAGTTCAGATTCCCAGACTCAGAAAAAACAAAAAACAAACAACAACAACAACAAAAAAAACCTAGCTGGGGTGGTGCATGCCACGATCCTCAGAGACAGAGGATCCCTAGAGCTTGCCAGTCTCATCAAATAGGCAGGCTCAAAACCTTGCCTAAAGAAATAAGGTGAAGAAAAAAAATAGAGGGAGACATATGATAATTGCAGTTAGAAAGTTAATATGAAACCTGTCTAATAAAACACATCACACACTTTACAGAACTAAAAAGTCAATTTGAACACTGGTGTTCAATTGTTGGTGACACGCACCTTAAATCCCAGCACTTGGGAAGTAGAGGCAGTCCCATCTCCAAGTTCAAGGCCATCCTGGTTTACAGTGAGTTCCAAGACAGCCAGGGCTATATAGAGAAACCCTCTCAAAAAACAAGTCATTTGAACTAACTGGACCCCCACCCTGCAGCTTTCAGTCATTAAATAGGACCCTTACCCTCACACACACTATTCATAGCCTCTCCTTCATGCTACATGCTTCATGTATAGTCCCATTATACACTATTCTTTGCTTTCACCCATACAGCCTAGAGCCTTCTCTTGTGCCCACACTGTGCAACTCCTGAGGCCTGTAGCAGGTTGCAGAGGAACATGCTACCCTTTAGAAGTCAAGCGTTTGAGACTGTATAAAATGTTCAAAATGATCAAGAATGAAAGTTTGCTAGAGCACTGGCTTCCCTGTACAAGGCCTAATGCTATCACTGGGCGCCTCTTCTGCATTACCCTCCCTCTGCTGCTGGGAACAGTCTACCTTGTTGATTTAGTCCTGATCTTACTGGTGCTGCCATCCCTATTTAACAACCTTAGAGCAATTGAGAATCTTAGGAACCTCCTGGCAGCCTTGTCTTTGCCCCAAGATGACAACCAGAACTTTCCGTGATGTCATTTTTGCTACTTAGTTATTTCTTAAAAATTGTATAAGTGGCTGCTTGTCCTTCCTCCTTTTGCCCTTGCCTCTGTGAGCTGGCTCTGGCCTTACTCAGTGTCCAGCCTTCCTGAAGTGAATATTGCTTTGTTTAATTATCTCCTACTGGTGAGTACTCTTGCTCGAGGCATGAAGGTGGAGCTGCGGTAGAATCTCCCGCAGGCCCCTTGCATCTTAGTGGTCTTTTGTGTCTAGTGATTGTACTGTGCTGGTGTGGAGCTAAGGGTGCTGTGCCTTCACACCTTGTGGTGACATTAAACAAGCTTTAATCCCTCCACCCCACCCCAGACAGGGTTTCTCTGTGCAGTCCTGACTGTCCTGGAACTCCTATAGATTGAGTGGCCTCAAACTCAGAGATCCGCCTGCCTCTGCCTCCTGAGTGCTGGGATTAAAGGTATGCGCCACCACATAGCTAGGCTTTGGTATTTTTATCAGATGGGTTTCTTGTACAGACTTCCTAATTGTGTTTTCATCTAGTTCTTATTGATAAGCTGTATGCATGACTAGTAAGGGTATTCTGAATGTCCACCTGTGTGAGTTATATGCACTCAAAACTGACCAGCTGGAAGCCCATCTTTTCTTAGAAAGCTCCTCCTTACTCTGGCCTTGCTCCCTACAGGTATGGCCTTTTTTTTTTTTTTTAATTTATTAGTTCTAGTTAGGGAACAAGCTTGTTTCACATGTAAGTCCCTTCTCCCTTCTCCCTCTCCCTCCCCTCATCCCCATCCCTCCTCCCCCACCCCCAACCTACCCCCACCCCATCCACCCACCACTCCCCAGGCAGGGTAGGGCCCTCAACGGGGGCTCTGCAAAGTCCACCAAATCTTCCTGTGCTGGTCCTGGGCCCTTCCCCATGTGTCCAGGGCCAGAGTGTAACTCTTCACGTGGGATGGGCTCTCAAAGTCCCTTCTTGCACCAGGGAAAAATACTAATCCACTACCAGAGGCTCCCTGGAGTGCAGAGGCCTCCTTATTGGCATCCATGTTCAGGGGTCTGGATCAGTCTTGAGGTACGGCCATTCTTAGCATCACCCCAGTGTCTTCAGAGTACTTTGTGCATTTTATCTTTATTTCCTAACTAAAACACCAAGGACTGTTTCTACTCCTGGCTTTGCTTCCAAGGCCCAAGCCTATCATTCCTACAATGGCTGCTGACATCTCCCACGCTCCCTGGCTTGCAGACAAGTGCCTTTCTACTACCTTTTGGGACTACCTTTCTCACCAAAGGGCACTAAATGCTTAAGATGTTCTAGGTTTCTTTCTGTCTTGCATCCAGCTGGTTTGATGAAGTGCAAGGCACCAGCACCCAGCCTTTCTGCAACCTGGCTCCTCCTGGCTCACGGCCTGTGTGATGACAGTACACCCAGGCCTGGTGTAGAAGATCCAAGAGAAGGCATAGGAGTGTGGATGGTGGCAAAGGGACCCAGCCCCCATGTGCTACCTAGATCCTGCCTTTTCTCAGGCCACCCAAGAGACTTCTTATACCTTAAGGTGCACAGTGAGGCAGACTAAGTACCCCACAGTCAGAGAGTGGGGAGGGATTCCTATCTGTACAGTGAGTCGACCCCCTTAGTAGAATCAGCTTCACAAGCATGTGGCAAGCCACTGCTACTAGAGATCTCAGTGCACTTGGGCCAGAAGCCTCCCTGAGGCCAGCTGAAAGGAACGTGGTTGAGGGAACCAGTTTCATGGAATCCTTCACTGAAGTCCTGACATGCAGTGAGAAGGGTCAGTAGGCCGGCCACATGTGTCAGGAATGGGCCAGGCCCAGCTTCTCTATGAACTGCCCCTCCTCAGAGACTACCCTCACACACAGCCCTGGTCTTGGATGTGGGAATAGAGTCCAAACCTGCCACTTGGGGCTGAGCAGCCACCTGGAATGCAGCAAGGGGACAGACAGAGTTTTGTACTGCAGGATATAAGAGATGGAGCTGGCAGTGGGTCCAAGACCTAACACTAATGCACAAACTGACTTAGTGGAACCTGTTTGATATGGAGAGATACCATGCCCAGCCTAGACACAGGGGGGTGGGGAGGTGCCTTGGTCCTGCCTCAATGGGATGATGGGACAGACTTAGTAGACTTCCTAGGGGAGGCCTTACCCTATCTGAGGAGCAGATGGGAGGGGAGAGTGGGGGGAGCAGGAGGAGAAGAGGGAAGGGTAAACTGGGATTGGAATGTAAAAAATAAATTAATAAAATGTATGACACACAGAGAGAGAGAGAGAGAGAGAGAGAGAGAGAGAGAGAGAGAGAGAGGATAGCCAGAAGGTAAGAGGCCAGTAGGGATAGAGAAATGGATACTTGATAGATAGACACAAGAACACTGATGGCATAGACAGGTGGCAGGAGGACACAGAGGAGGGCATTTCTGTACTTCTGCAGAACATGTGTGTTTTTAAGGTTTCATTGAAAGGTGAGCCATTTGTGTTTTGAGAGACAGTCACTGGGTCTCTAGCTCCTGTGTGTAAGGTCTAAGCTGATTTCCCAAGGGAAGTCACCCTAGCAACTGTATGCCCATGCAGTGCGGGGTCTCATTGTTAGTCTTCAGTTGGATCCTGACTGCAGCCCGCATCACTTGCTGTGACTGAAGATGCCATTTCCCATCATCAGATGTGAACAGACACCCTTGCACACACACATGCACACACACTCAGATGGTTTGAACACCTTGAGTAGGTCCTACTCCTCCCCATGCAGCAACTGAAGAAATGCACAGGAAGGTGCCAGAGCTCCAAGAGTTACCTCTCATGCACTTTTGTGCCTGATGTTGGTTAATAGCAGACCAG
Source organism: Cricetulus griseus (assembly GCF_003668045.3). NCBI lineage: Eukaryota > Metazoa > Chordata > Mammalia > Rodentia > Cricetidae > Cricetulus > Cricetulus griseus. The sequence continues at coordinate 98,757,746 of NW_023276807.1, forward strand.
GTGATTTGTAAAAATGGTGTTAGCGGAGGAGGTACTATCACCTTGTGAGGAGAGACCACTCAGGACAGTGGTGCTGACATAGGAAAGTGTCCTCATACAAGGCCCTTCTTCACAGGGGAACAGAAGAGCTTGTGGCCTATAGCAGGGTTCAGAACTAGGTGAAAGGTAAGTAGGAAGCCACAGCAAAAGACATTTGACTTGAGCCTTCCCACCTTCCTTCTGGGGGTCACAAACTTAAGACACTCTCCTCTCTTTGGGGGATGCCCTTTGGCCCTACTTCACCTTGATCCACATGTTGGGATACACTTTAGGCTCTAACCCAGTTGTTCTCAGCCTGTGGGTCACAACCCTTTGGGGGTTGAGTGACCCTTTCTCGGGTGTCACATATCAGATATTTGCATTGGGGTTCATAACAGTAGCAAAATTACAGTTGGGAAATAATAAAATAATTAATTTTATGGTTGGTGGAGGGGTCATCACAACATGAGGGACTGTATTAAAGGGTTGCAGTGTTAGGAAGGTTGAGAACCACTGCTCTAACCCCATTAGAGATCAGAGCTGGTACTCCAAAACACCCCAACCCAGCCACACTCCAGAACCACTGCCTTCACAGTAGTCCTGTGTCCTCAGAATAGATGGTTGCCCAATGGTCCAGCAGGGGCTCAGGCTCAGGCTTTGTCCAGAGCCTAATCATGCAATCAGAGATGACATAACTTTAATTCCCTGTGCTAATCTGTGATGCTTCGGTGAGCAAACACAGGCATCCTACTAGTAAATGGGCATGCAGGTAGCCATGGCCCACTGAACAACACAGGGAGGTGAACACAAAAGCCCCAAACTACCCAGGTTATAAACTACCCATGATTTATGACTCTGAGGGCCCTCTGAGGGATAGTGCCATATCTTAAAAGCACTGGTCTTGTGTCAAGTTTACCTAGATTTGTCCAGGAGGGCAGGAGCTGGACTCAAGGGAGTTGAACACAGACAAGGCACCTGCCCCAGCTAGACTCCCAGAGCTTGATGCTCTCACTACAGCTCTGTGCATCCCAAGCCACCCTTGTCTCCCCTATCTTTTCCCTGCTCCAGGTTTCCTCTTTTACTTCTTCTCTCCTTCCTAGGACTTCCAGGCTGTACACTTGGACCCAGGACATGGTGAATCGGAGGCCTGGGCCTTGTATCCTCATGTCTGGGGGTATTATGGCAAATATACCTATTCCCCCAGGCAATAGGCACCTCTCCAGATCTACATTCAACAGCCACCTATGAAGAAACATGCCTCCATACCAGCTAAATGGTACCCACTTTGTGGACGATAAATACTTTGTGGATAGTCTGACTCCAGGTCAAGAGGCAGCTGTCCCTATAGGAGGTTTGGGGGTTAGTCCTGTACTCACCTAGACTACAAAAGAATGAGCACTTGATGACTCTGGTGGCTCCCTATTTAAATCGTAAATCAACAATTAGGAGGCCCAGTGGTCCCTAGTCTCTCCCACCGGGGGCTTACCTAATATGCATTAGGCCCATCCAAGTTTCTCCTTCTTTGATCCTTATTTTTCCAACTGCTACTCCTGTGCCCACGTTTGCTTTCTCTGCTTTCCAGACCACAAAGCTTCAAACATTGCTTCGGGGTCCCCTCCCCATATCTGGAAAAACCACCTGGTCTCCTTTCCTCTCTCACCTTTATCATACAACTACATCTCTGTCAGGAGTCTTTTGTGCCTACATATTTATTGTGGCAAAATACACATCACATAAAATTACTTCATGTGTTCTATTACACTTATTTTGTGTGCATGTGTGTGCATGCACATGCTTGTGGAAATCGGAAGACAATTTGAAGGATTGGTTCTCCCACGTGGTCAGACTCATGCCTTTACCTGCTGAGCTATCTTGAAGGCCTCATTTCGACCATTTTAAGTCTATGATTCATTGACATTAAGTACATTCATATGGTGGCACAGCCTTCACCACCATCTATCACCAGAACTTTTTTTTTGGGGGGGGCAGGTTTCAAGATAGGTTTTCTCTGTAGCTTTGGAGCCTGTTCTATAACTCACTTTGTAGACCAGGCTGGCCTCAAACTCACAGACATCCACTTGCCTCTACCTCCTGAGTGCTGGGATTAAATGTGTGTGCCACCACTGCCCGGCTCACTAGAACTTTTTTAAACATTAAACTTAAATTTGTTGTTGACATTGAATAGATGAAATTTTGCAAAAGGTCATTTTCTTGACTCTTGGAAGAGTTAAAAGCCCCAGTGAGCCAGTGGGTCCCTACTGCATTGTCAGCTGCTGTAGCAAGTGGCATGGCTGACACCACTCATCCCCTTTTCCCTGGCCCACCACAGCTCCCTGCAAGGGATAGTGACCCTGGGGATCTCCCTCAAGCCTACCAAGTCTGGTTATTGCACAGAAAATGGGAAGGCCTGGAGCCGAGTGTGAGAACATTTGGGCTAGAGGGACAACAGGATCTAGCCCTTCTGAGGGTATAACCAGGAAGAATCTACTAAGAAGCTGTTAGGTGAGGGCTGTAGGATAAGGCTTGGGATAGCAAACTGAGAATGGACAGGTCTGCAGTTGGTCCCTGTGTAGGGAGGAGTGTCTGCAATTTGGGATGTAGCTGAGAGATGGGCCTAGCAGAAGGCCTGTCATGGGGCCTAGCTAGGATGAAATGGTCCTGTAGGCCTTGCTGTCATAACCTGCCATGAGTACCTTTCACATATGGTTATCTTTCCTCTGTAGTCAAAAAAATCCTAGATTGGTTTTGTTCAAGGCTGGCTTTGAACTCACAGAGATTCTCTTGCCTCTGCCTCCCAAATTCTGGGATTAAAGTGTGCACCACCACTGCCTGGCCTTCTTTCCCATCTATAAACTTGCAATTTTCTAGGACTCCCACTGGAAACACCATTTACAGTAAAAAATGTCCTAAACCCTTTATGCCACTGAAGTGGTTCATAGTTTTACTTTGCCAGATTTTAATCCAATCCAAAGTACTTCCAGAGCCACCCTATAATCTCATTTATCAAAAGAAAAAGATCCAGGCATGATGGCCCACACCTTTAATCCCAGCACTGAGGAGGAAGAAGCAGGTGGATCTCGGTGAGTTCAAAGGCAGCCTGTTCTACATATCAAGTTTCAGGCCAGTCAGGGCTACCTACTTGGGATGGGGGGAAGAGAAATTCTTAGCAACCCCTTTGGCATTACTTGAGTGCCACCAAAATGATACACATGGCTAATGCTAAGATATATCATTCTGGCTGTCTCTTGAGAAGCCAATACCCACATTAAGGTATGTTTTATTCTTTCCCCCAGTGTCTCTCTTAATCCTCTTGATGAAAATGTATATTTGAATGAATATCTTTTGTCATGCCTTTAATCCCAGCACTCAAGAGGCAGACACAGTCACTTCTCTGTGAGTTTGAGGCCAGCCTGGTCTATGTAGTTCAGGCAAGTCCATGATACATAGTGAGACTCCATCTTAAAAAAAAAAGTCCTTTAATATTTAGCATCTCTGAGGGTTGGAGATATGGCTCATCCAGCGGTTGCCATTTAAGATAAAGACATATTTGGATCCCCAGCACCCACTTAAAAAGCCAGGTGTGGTATCGCACACATGTAATCTCAGTATTGGGAAGGCAGACACAAGGTCCTTGGAGCTTGCTGGAGCAGCATAATCAACTGGAGAGATCCATGTACAATTAGATATGCTGTCTCAAAAAGGGGGGGGTAAAGGGATGGAGAGATAGCTCAACAGTTAAGAACATTGGCTGCTTTTTTCTAAAAGACCCAAGTTGTCCAGGACAGCCTCCAAAGCCACAGAGAAACCCTGTCTTGAAAAACCAAAAATAAATAAATAAATAAATAAATAAATAAATAAATAAATAAATAAATAAATGACCCAAGTTGAATTCCCAGCCCTCCATGAGGTGGCTCACAACCATCTGCAGCTCCAGTTCCATGGGATCTGATGCCCTCTTCTGGCCTCAGGTATCAGGCATGTCCACGGTATACAGACATACATGTAGGCAAAACACCTGACATCAACATCTGCTTCTACATGTATGCTCACACATGCACATGTAGTTTTAATTGCAACTCTTCTTTTAAAGGCATATTCTTGGGTGCCTTTTTGTTTCTAATGAGTTCCTGATCTGCTTGTGCTAGCTTGCCATGAAATTCTTTTCTGCATTGAAGTCAAGGATCAAGTTTTACCTGGGTTGAGGTCTCTACACACTAAAGGAACATCTAAGACTGCTGAGGGAGTCACTGGGAAGCTGAGCCTCAGTCCCCACTGCCAATGACAGTTTCCAGGGTTCTTTTCTATCACAAATAAAGCTGTTATTAACATTCATATACTGACTTTTGAGTGGAGACATTTTTACTTCTCTGGAATAAATATCCAGGAATGTAATTGCTGGGTCATATGTTTAAGTGTATGTGTAACTTTATTAAATCTGTCAAACCGTTTCCAGAGCAGCTGCATCATTTTATATTCCCACCAGCAGCACCAAGAGCTTCGGTTTCTCTGCATCGGTGCCCAGATTGACTGATAAGTCAATCTGTGATAAGTAGAGGTGTGGCTCCATACAAGACCTGTCCTAATCCCCAGAACCCATGCCAGAGGAGGGATAATCAAGATTACAGAGAGAATTTAGGTTTTGATACAATTGTCCTGAACAACAGATTATTCTAGATTCCTGGGTGGGCCCAAAATGATCACCCAGCTCCATAAACATGGAAGAGAGAGACAGAAGAGTCAGAAAGCCATGCCATGGATACTTGACCTGCCATTGTGGATGGAAGGTCATCATAAACTTAAGAAGATCCATTTTGGACTTGTGGCCTCCTAAGACTGTGGAATTCTTTGTGCTGTCATAAGCCTCTTTGTTATAGTTTATTACAGAGGTAATAGGAAATGATATAGGTTTGAACAGGCTTGTTTTGTTTTTTGAAACAAGGTCTACTGTGTAGACCAGACTGGTCTACAACTCATAGAGATCTGCCTACCTCTGCCTCCAAGTTCTGGGATTAAAGGTGTGCACCCCCATCTGCTCTCAGTATTTTTTTTTGGTTCCTTCTAATAGATAAGTGAAGGCATCTCATTTAATTTGCATGCCTCCAGTGACTAGTGATTTTGAGCATTGAGCATCTTCTCGTGTGCTTTCTGCCATACATGGTGAAAAGTCTGTTGAGTCTTGGCTGAGTTCTAATTGAATCCACTGTTTTTATAAGTGTCAAGTTATGTACATTTTTTATATACTCTAGAGAAAAGTCATTTGCTGTAATTTAATGTTTTCCCGTGGAATATATATATATATATATATATATATATATATATATATATATTCTACTTTTATGCTACAACAATCAACAAGCTGGTATCTTCCAATTTGACTCAGTTCTACTGTCTACCCAGCCCTACTGTTGGATCATACAGATTGAGGGCTTGGTCTCCATGATTATCCCCTCTTCAGATATCAGTCACAAGCTCCGGATGTTCACCTTTGCTTCTGAGTGATTGGCTATAAATTGGGTTCTCAGAACTCTGCTCAGGTTCATTTAATTTGCTTGGGCAACTCATAGAATTGAGGCAAACTCTTGTGTGTGTGCTTTAAAGACATTAGCAGAATATACAGATGAAGGATTCATAGGCCAATATGTGTGGGAAAGGGCCTTCCTAAAAACCACAGCCCATGAACCTTCACAGGTTATAACTGTCTAGAACCTCCAGAAACTGGGAACCATGTCTTAATGGGGTTCATTGGTGGTCAGTCTAACTTTCAGCCTGGTGGAACCAGGCAAAAAGTTCAGTCTTCTAATCCTGCCTTGAACTTTATAACCATCCTCCATCCTTAAGCTACCCAGGATACATCAGCCACAAAGTTATCTCATTAGCATACAAAAGACTATCACTCCAACAGGTTCTAAGGATTTTTGGAATTTGCATGCCAAGAATCTATAAGAGGTCCGAATATATACTTCACAACATCATAGTAGTTAGTAATTCATCCTTACATAGTCTTGCCATCCTTACATGGTTTTGCTCAGAGAAGTTTTTAATGTTGATGAGATCCAGTGTTTCAAAATTTCCATTTATGAATCAGGCTTCTGGTGTCAAGTCTAAAAAAAATCTTTTCCCTATTCTAGATCTCAAAGACTTTTCTCCTACGGTTTTCATTAAGTTTTGTTGTATTTTACATTTAAGTCCTCAGTCTACTGAGTCAATTTGTATATAAAACATGAGGATTTGTTTTGCAGGCCTTTCATTGTTTTCATGTCTCCTTGATTTCAACAACACTGTTTGTTGAAAGGATTGTCTTCCCTCCATGGAACTGCTCTTTTCCTTTAAGCCATGTTGAGGGTTGTGTTTTCAAGACTGACTCTTGCTGTATGCTTTCACACTCAATCAGTCCTCCCTCCTCAGACTCTCAGTGTTGAAAGTCTAATATAGAAATTAGATTAAACCTATAAGTCAATTTGAAAGTTTTGATCTCTGAAGGCTCTAACAGGCTCGAGCATGGCAGACATTGCAGACATGCTCTTCCTCTTCCCTCTCCCTTGCTAAAGTTTTGTCCTCTCCTCTTCCCTTTCCCTTGCTAAAGTTACATTCCTAATGCTAGCACCCCAGGTCCATTCTCTTATTTGGCCACTGACTCATTCCAGAGACAAAATACCAAGGACCAACAATCAAAATTCATTATTTGGCTAATTTGTCCAATCAGGATTTACCGACTCATCCTAGCTGCTGTCACCTTTGCAGCTGACCCCCACCCCCACCCTACTGTCCCCAGGCCATGCTGTCCCTTCTGGGGTAATCTTTTTTGTGCTGAGAATTTGGTGTCTGGGTATGTCCTGTTCCAATTCCTGGGGGCTGACCTCCCTTTCAACCTCTTTGCTGTTTTGTGTCTTCCAACCCATGAGCTTGGCATGTTTCCAAGTATTCAAATCAATGATTTATTTCATTATTGTCTTAATTAGGGGCTCTCTTGTTGGAATAAAACACCATAACTAAAAGCAACTTGGGGAAAGGGGGTTTCATCTTACAGCTTCCTTGAGGGAAGTCAGGGCAGGAACTCAGAGCAATAAATCCTGGAGGCAGGAGATGATGCAAAAGTCATGGAGGGGTTGCTGCTTTCTGGATTGCTTCCCATGGCTTGCTTATCCTGCTGTCATCCTTTCTCTCTCCTCTCTCTCTCTCTCTCTCTCTCTCTCTCTCTTTTCCTCCCTTCCTCCCTCCCTCCCACCCACCACCTTTCTATGCTTTGCTTATCTTTTTTGGCTTTTAGAGACAGGGTTTCTCTGTGAAACAGTCCTGGCTGCTCTGGAACTCAATTTGTAGACCATGCTGACCTCAAACTCACAGAGATCTGCCTGCTTCTGCCTCCTGAGTCCTGAGATTAAAGGCACGCTCCACCACCACCCAGCTTAGCCTGCTTTCTTATACCATCCAGGACTACCTGCCTAGGGTGGCACCACCCACAATGGGCTGGCTGAACCTTCTCAAATCAATCATTAAGAAAATGCCCTACAGGCTTGCCTACAGGTGAATATTATGGAAGCATAGGATTGTTAGTTGAGATTCCCTCAATAACTCTTACCAAGTTGACAAATCCAATCAGGGAAATTATCATTTTAAAATGTCATAGATTCTGCATGTGTTTTATTGTATGTATGTATGTATGTATGTATGTATGTTAGGTTTCTCTAGAGAAACAACTGATAGAGTGATATATATATATATATGTATATATTAATCTTTATATATATATAAGAAGATTAACATATTAATAATATATATAACATTATTAGAGAAGCTTTCAGGTTGTGTGATCCAGCTAGTCCAACAGTTGCTGTCTCCCGATGGAAAGGCCAAGAATCTAATAGTTGTTCAGTCCACAAGGCTGGATGTCTCAGGTGTGCTTCAGTATATGCTGGGATCCCAAAGACATCAGGATAGATGAACTTAGCAGCCAGAGTGAGGGCAAGCAAGAACAAGGCAGATGCTTGCTTCCTGGTGTCTCTTTATATGTATAGGCTGCCACCAGAGGGTGTGGCCAAGGGTTACAATGGGTCTCCTGGCCTCCAGTGATTCCAAGGGAAATCTCTCACTGCTGTGCCCAGATGCTTGGATGTTCGTTGACTGCAGATGGAGTCAAGCTGACAACCAAAATTAAACAGCACATACATAAACTGAATTCTGTTAGTTTATAGAGATGAGACAAAGTTCTGTGGGTTGGTTTTAGATCCTATGGCATTATTAAACTCCCTAGTTCTAGGAACTCTTGTTACAGTGGCTAGAACTTCCAGTGCTATGTTGGGAAGACTGAGAGCTTATTTACTTCACTTCTCCAGAACTGAGGGGAAATTATCCAGTCTGTCACTACTAGGTACAATTTTTGGTAGGCCCCTATAGAGTTGAAGAAATTTATTTTTCTTCCTATTTGCTAAGCCCAAAAGATCATGCAGTGAAGGTTTGGTCCTCAGTACGGCAGTGTTCAGGGGTGGGATATTTTTGAAGTAATTGGATCACAGATTAGTTCACTGATGGAATCATAAGTCGATGAGCTGTTGGGAGGTAATAGAAACAAGATAAGACTAATTAAAAGGAGAGTGCTATTTTTAAAGATTTATTTATTTGTATGTGGTGGCTGTGTGCACATGAATCCAGGTGCCCCTGGAGGGTGGAAGAGGGCATCAGATCCCTTGGAGTCACAGGCAGTTGTGAGCTGCCATGCAGGATGTAGGTGCTGGAAGCCCAGCTCTGCAGGAGCAGTACACAGTCTAAGCAGTAAGCCATCCTTAGGGACATGCAGTAAAACTCCCCTCTCCTTATCTCTGTCTCCTTCTCCCTCTCTCTCTACCTCTCTGCTTCATGGCTTCCATGAACTAAATAGCTTTGTCACCATGTTCCATACTTCTACCTATGGTGTCACCTCACTATGACTCAGAAACAGTGAAGCCAAGTGACCTGAAATTGAAACCTTGAGTCAAAATAAATAAATCCCTCCTAGCCAGGCAATGGTGGCCCACACCTCTAATCCCAACACTCAAGAGGCAGAGGCAGGCAGATCTCTGTGGTTTCGAGGCCAGCCTGGTCTACAGAATGAGTTCCAGGACAGGCTCCAAAGCCACAGAGAAACCCTGTCTCGAAAAAAAAAAAAAAATCATTCCTACTTTAGGTGGATTATCCTCAGGTAGTTTGTCATATCACATTGATGGAAATCTCTCGCATAAACACATGAATGTGTGCACATATACATATACACCTACCTTCTTGGTAGATTTATTTTTTAAAATTTATTGATTCTTACTTTGTATAAGCATTTACTTACTATGTGGCCCATGTGCATGCCTGGAGCCCATGCAGGCCATGTGAAGGCCTTTTTGTGAGATACCTGACATGGGTGCTGGGGACTGAACCCAGGTCCTGGGCAAGAACAGCAAGTGCTCTTAACCTCTGAGCCATCTCTACAGCCCTTTGGTAGATTTCTTTTTTTTAAGATGGGGTTTCACTATGTTTCTCAGGTTGGTTTTGAGTTCCTGAAAATGAACAATCACTATATTCCTGAATTAGTCCCCTACATAGCTGGGAAGGCCCCTTGTATCACCCCATGCCTGGTAGATGGCTCTCTGTCCGTTTTTACCCCTAATGTTTTTCTTTCCTCTAAAATCAATTATTTAACATTAACATAGCCATTCATGCTTATATTAGTAAGAATTTGAATGTTTTAAACCAATGTTTATACAATATGCCCCCTCCTTTTTTTTACTTTCAGCATATCTGAAGGGATTTCTTATTTAGTGGATTTCTTATTTGTTTTGTTGTTTTTGTTTAGTGGGTTTTGTTTGTTTGTTTTCTGAGATAGGTCTCCATACATAGCCCTAGCTATCCTAAAATTCACTCTGTAGACCAGGCTGGCCTTAAACTCATAGATATCTGCCAGCCTCCTGACTGCTGGAAAGTGGCTGTTTGTTTTAAATCCACTCTGTTGGTCTCTTTTAATTGGTGCAACTGTAATTATTGATATGTTAGGTATTTGTCCGCCTTTTGATGTTTTGTCTTTTATTTGGCCCCTTTGTTCATTATTCCTGTTTTCTTTTTTTTCTAGCCTTCCTGCAGATGTTTTGAAGTACTGTTGATTCCATTCTGTGCTTTGTGCTGTTTCAGTATATTGCTCTCTATAGTTGTTTTAGTGGTTGCTCTTGCCATTGCCACACACATCTGTGACTTGTTACAGTATTGGTGTCCACACCTCATCATTTCTACTAAATGTCTGACCTTTATTTCATTAATGTTCCTTTTTCCTCTCAGGTTCAAGAATGTAACTGTTGAAGGGTTCCTTCAACACCGAGGAACCATATCAGATGGTATTGCAGTTTTTGTTTTAGCCACTGAATGTGATTAGAGAAATCCATGAGTGAACAGTCTGCTTTGCTTACCTTATTTTTATTCTTTACATTAAAAGAAGATTTATATATATATGTGTGTGTGTGTGTGTGTGTGTGTGTGTGTGTGTGTGTGTGTGTGTATGTGTGAGAGTACAAGTACGCAGGCACTCACCGAGGCCAAATGATGGCATCAAATCCTCTGGGGTTGAAGTTATAGGCACCAGCCGGCTTGGATACTTTTTGGTCTCTTTACTCTTTTCCCTTAGTGAACTCCAGATAAGAATACAGGATCATCATCTTCTCCCTGTTCATTTCTTTTTCCAGTCTGTGTTCTCTGCTGTTGATGAGTAGATCCCATCGTTTTGAGGGCTGCTGACCCTATTGTCACCTGTGTACTCATGAGTCCATGCAGCAAGGCTTTAAATCCAAGTACTGTGTTTTTCAATTTTATCATTTCCACTTGGTTCTCTTCATCAAATATAAACATAGGAACTGGAGGAGGTGGTTCAGCACTTAAGAGCATGCCCTGCTCTTCCCAAGGATCCGTGTTCTGTTCCCAGCACAGGTGGCTCACAACCTCCTGTAACTCCAGCTTCAGGGAATCTAGTTTCCTAGTACACTTTCACACACATGAAATAACACACACGTGTGTGTGTGTGTGTGTGTGTGTGTGTGTGTGTGTGTGTGTGTGTGTATGTATATATATATACATATATATGATAAATCTTTAAAAAATAAACTTACAAAAGCTGGGTGTGGTATCTTCTAATACCAACTTCTAATACCAACACTTGAGAGGCAGAGTCAGATCTCTGTAAGCTTGAGACCATCTTGGTCTACAAGGTGAGTTCCAGGACAGTCAGAGCTACATAGAAAGACTCTGTCTCAACAAACAATCAATAAACAAACATATCAAATGTTTTGCTGAGATTTTCTATTTCTACACTTAATCAAAATGATCCACAATTATTTGCCAAAACATTTAAATCGTGCCCACTTTCAAGTCTCTGTGAGATAGTTCTAGTGTCAATCCTCCCAACATGGACATCAGTTGACTGCTTCTCTTAAAGTGTGCTTTCCTGGTTGTTGGTATTGTGAGTGTAGGTTATATCATGGAAGCTGTAATGATTGTCTTGGTTATTTTAGTAGGTGGTCATCCTTTCAGGTATAACCTAAGTGAGCACCTGGGCTACTTTTGGGAGATACTTGACATGGAAGTTTCAGAGACCCCGTATTGCTGGTGTGGTGTGCTGCTTGCCAGGGTAAATGGTCCTTCCACTGCACCCAGGCTCTTGTGGCACTTGGTGGAGAAACAGGTTGTTTTGACTGTCCCCTCCCATCAGTGCCCTTGGGGAACATAGAGTCCTAGCTATGAGGAGCTGTCTTTCCCAGTCCTTTGACAAGATGCAGGTTTTCCAGTGGCTTGCTTATTATTGCTGCAGAAATTTTGTACTGCAGGGTGTTCTGTGTCTGACCAGAGCATGTGGGAACTAAGATGGCCACCCAGGAGACGTGCCACAGTGGAACTCTCAAGACCCATGGTTTCAGACAGTGTGCTGCCTTCTTTGCAGCTCTCAGGGTTCCTCCATGTGTGTTGAATAACATCAAGGGAGAGAAGATCTGGGGAAAGTGAGTCTACACAATCTTGTTCTCACACTGGAAGTCCTGTTCTGCCATATTTCATCATCACACATGGTGTTTTTTTCTCTCCAAAGAGGGTAGCTGTGGGTGGGGGTCCATACAGAAAGCTCCTGGGCTTTAGGCTGCCAAAAGGTTCTGTCATTGTGGAAGCTGGTGAGAGAGTAGGCTGGGTATACAAGCGGAGGTCATGGAACAGAAAACACTAGACACCAGGAGCTCACTGTGTACTCCATGGGAAGAAGGAGTCCCATTCCCACAGAGCACCCTGTCTGGTAGGCCACACAGTGCCAGGGGCTTTAAACAGCATGAGAAGTACAGTGCTGGGGATGGGAAGAGAAGGATAGGAAAAAGGAAGGCAAGGCAGTGGGGAGAGGACAAAAGGCCAACTTGAGCCTCTGAACGCTGGACTCTAATGTTTCATTATGGACCCAGGGTAGATGCTTCCCTCGGGAAGCTCTGAGGCCCCACCCAGACCTCCATGATCAGAAACTGCCAGAGCAAGAAGGGAAGATGGAGCTGGGCATGGGGCCAGGAGGGATTTGTAGGGAGCAAGGTCCCTGGGTGGAACAGGAGGGAACAGCACTCAGAGAAGCAGGAGGTGGCCACTCTCAGCCGTTCCCATCCTAGGATAAAAATACCAGCTTGCAAAATCAGCTGCTAATCTTGTTGCTAGGTAGAGTTCAGCTCCTGAATTGCTGTTCTGTGCTAAGTTTGGCTGAACAGCTTTTCCCAGGAATCAGACTCTCCTCCTGCTAGCTCTGGGCCCTGGAGGAGGCGCAAGAAGGCAGGCATTTGGCTGTTGCTTTTATGGGGTATCGCCTGGTTATTATCAGCTCTCCCAACCCTAATGCCAGACAGACAGACATGGAAAACAAAGGTGCAGATCCCACTGAACTACAGAAAGGAAGATCTGGCCTATGGGAAAGGACTAGTCTTGGTCCCCAAAGCTGTCTTCAACTGTCTGGAGCTGTGGAGGCGGTGCCTCGGATGGTTTATAAAGATACACAGCACAAAAGGAACTGATCAGGGTGGGGTATGGGCAGGGTGACACCATGATGACCACCCTAAGAGCTGCATGAACCTTAGCAGAGGGACAGGTAGCATGTAGCTCTAGACAACAGGGAAGAGGACTTTCAGAGAAAGTGCCCTTGTCCCCTCCACCTCCATCTGCAGGGTCTAACCCTTGAGGTAACCTTGGTCGAGGCGTGAAAGGAAGATGCATGACCCCTTTAGCTGAGGATCAGGGAACAGGAAGAAGGGATGGGGAGCTGTGTGAGGGACCCAGGAAGGGCTACACTAGGGTCAGGTGTTCACAGGGATATATTAAGGACTGTACTTAAAACATAAAATCAAAACTTTAGCTAGACCCATTGAAGGGCTGCAGATGGCTATGTGAAAGCCAAAGGGGCCACTTGGGGTCTCAGGGTTCACCAGAAGGAGGGACAGTGCCAGCCAGAGAAGCCAGCCATATTTTGGAGGCTCTTCATGGTCTTTCAGACATTAGGGACTGCCCTCACCTCTGTGGTGGGGGAAAATAATCCTTGGGCCTTGGAAGGGTCTGAACTTCCCAGGTTGTGCCCTATGGGATCTATAGAGCAGTGTCACCAGCCAGATTTTATTCAACCTTGGTGGACACAATGCAAGTCCCCAGTCCTCACTATGGTCTGCTGTTGTATCTTCTGTCTGGGCCACCAGGATGCCATTAGGACACTGAACCCCTTTCTCATCCTCTGTCTGACAGAGTTATGGTGCTTCCTGTGGGTTTTGGTGTCAGAGAGTCACCCTGCATTCTACAGAGAGATAATTTTAGACCCCAACACACTTCCAACTCCTACTATCCACAAAGAAGCCTCATTGAACCAGCCAGTCTACATGTTCAGACCCCAGTTGTAACCTAAGGTAGGCTTGTCAGCAAATGAGCTCTAGCTGACTATGAAGGCCAAAACAGGAGTTACCCAACTCCTTACCAGCTCTCTGTCCCAGAGAAGTGAGACTGTCTCCTTCAGGAGACATAAGGGAAGACCTGTGTCTCACCTTGACCTGCTGCCAGGGCTCTCTGGGCTGCCAGAATTTCTGCCCTTTCCTCAGACCATCCACTCCAAGAGGAGAAACCTGCTTGTGCTGTTGCTATGATTTCCCTCATGGGAATTAGTTTGCGAGGATTAAACAGCTAGGGACAGCACTGGAGCCTGAGGCAGGAGTGAGAACACACGGGAAAGAAGACCTTTTTGTCGCATGAGTTCTAATACGTCTTAATAATAAAAACACGGAGTCAGATATGGGGGAGGGAGCTGAACGATCAGATAAACAAAGCAGCCAGCCACCAGCTCTTACCTCCACCTCATACCAAACGGGCGGTCCTGTCTCCATATTGCCTCCTCAGGCTGTGTCCTTAGACTGCTTCAGACTGCTCTGAGCTCCTGTCTCCTCCCGCCTTATGTTCTTCTCTCCACCCAGCCATATCACTCCTCTCTCCACCTCCTTAGTCCTGGGATTAAAGGCATGTCACTCCAAGAGCTGGGATCACCTTTGTGTGAGCTCTGTCTCTCTTGTAAGCAGGATCAATTTCATGTAGCCCAGAGTGGTCTTGAACTAACAGAGATCTGTCTGCCTCTGTCTCCCAGGTGCTGGGATTAAAGGTGTGTACGACCACTGCCTGGCCTCTATGGCTTACTAGTGTGGCTAGCTTTGCATTCAAATAAAGCTAGGCAGGCTTTATTTGTTGGATCATAAACACTTTTATCCCCTAAAGAGTGACACTGTGGAAGTGGAAGAGCCCAGTGCCTGCTTAATCTAGTCCTTTGCATGGTTGGGGGTCAGGCCACAGCTACAGAAGGGCTCTGTACAGCACATTTTCTCTCCTGGAAGCAAGAGGCAGGAGTATCAGTCTGCCCTCCCTCATCTGGGCCACCAGCTGTTCTTTTTGTTTGTTCCCTTTAATAACAGCTTTATTGAGGTATAATTCACATAGCATAAAATTCGTTGTTTAAAGTGTACAATCCAGTGCTTTGGGATATTCATAGCATTCTGCAGCCCTTACCATCTCCTAAATTTAGACTATGTTTTTTACCCCCAGAAAGAATCCTGTATCCACTGGCAGTCACCCCCCCATCCCCACAAAGCCGAATCAGTCAAGGTATTCACTAGTTCTGCCTTTTCGAATTTACCTATTTCATAGAATAAAGTTGGTCCTTTATCACACACCACAAAGAGAAATTAACCCCAAATATACCAATCCCTAAATAAAAGAGCTGACCCCATGAAACTCTGAAATAAATATAAGTCTCTTCTTGACTTTGGATTTGGCTGTGGCTTCTTTGATATGGCATAGATCAACTGATCTTTATGAAAATTAAGAATTTTTAGCATATCAAAGTGCATTATCAAGTAGGTAAAATATAACCTACTGTAGAATGAAATAAAATATTTTTGATTGTATATCTAACACATATATTCTATATTCAAGGTCAAGAATATAGAAAGGCAGGGTGGTGGTGGTGCATACCTTTGATCCCAGCACTCCAGAGGCAGAGGCAGGAGGATCTCTGTGATTTCGAGGCCAGCCTGGTCTACAGAGTGAGTTCCAGGACAGCCAGAGCTGTTACAAAGAGAAACCCTATCTCGAAAAACATTTTCATGCAATCATTTTGCTCTGTCTAGAAATATACTGTTTAACATGGTCTGTAAAAATCCACCTCCTGGGACTGGAGAGATGCTCAGTGGTTAAGAGTGCTGGCTGCTCCACAAAGGATCTCATTTGGTTCCCAGCACCACATGGAGTATTAAAACCATTTTCCAGGGAGCCATGCTTTCTTCCAGCTTCCACCACCACTAGGCATGAACACAGTGCACATTCATAATACACATAAAAATAATAAATCTTTTTTAAAAGTACATTGCCTACCATAGCCACACACCTTTAATCCCAGCACTCAGGAGGCAAGGCAGGGGTAGATCTCTATGAGGTTGAGGCCAGCCTGGTCTGTGTAGAGAGTTCCAGGTCATCCATGGTTAAATAGTGAGACCCTATCTCAAAGAAAGAAAGGAAGGAAGGAAGGAAGGAAGAAAGGAGGGAAGGAAGGAAGGAAGAAAGAAAGAAAAAGAAAAGAGAAGAAAAGTACATATCCCCAGGAGTTGGGAAGGCGGCTCCGTGTATAAGAGTGCTCCCTTCTTTCAGAGGACCCAAATTCTGTGCCCAGCACCCATATCTGCTGGCTCACAACCACCTTTATCTCCATCCCCAGGGATCTGACACACTCTTCTGGCCTCCACAGGCACTTCACACATATGGTGGACACACACACACACACACACACACACACACACACACACACACACACACACACGTAAATAGATCTTGGTTAAAGTAACATTCCCAGAGGAGAACATTGAAAACAGCCAGAAAATCCAGGCTAACACATCATCTGAGTGAACTGGACAGCTGCAGACATCCAGAACTGAAGGAGCCACGCTTCCAAAGAAGAGGGCTGGACAGTGTGAACTAAGTGCATTGTTTGCCCCGGGTGCTTTTATTTATGAGACAGAGACTAATTTGAACAACACTAAAGTTCAGCCAAGCACTTGGGAGGCAGAGGCAGGCAGATCTCTGAGTTCGAGGCCAGCCTGATCTACAGAGCAAGTTCCAGGACAGGCAGGTTTTTCAAAACCATGTTTTGAAAATAAATAAATAAATAAAATGAATAAAGTTCAGGAGGACTCAACCCTACACAAAGACTACAGGCAACTAAGGAATGCTGGGATCAGAGAAATAGTCTTCTTCAGGGAAGAGCACCACAACTGGTTATCATATACAAGTAACATTATATGGGCTGAACAGTTTTAAATGTACATATTTAGGAACATACACACAGACACACAAAAAGCCATGAATTTGAGAGAGCACAAGGGAGGGGGTACATGGGAGAGCTTGGAAGAGGAATATATATACATATATAGTGTGTGTGAGACAGTGTGTGTGAAAATGCAGTTGATGCTTAGAATAGATGTTGGTGAAACAGGAGAGAAGATTAATGGAAGTGAAGTAGTAGGGCGGAGAACAGAATAGGATAGAGCAGAAAAATTTCAAGGCTGCCACACAAAGGTTTTTTGGTTTTGTTTCTTTTTTAAGATGGATAATATAGAAGAGTATAAGAGACACAATCGTAGTCTCAGAAAGACACAAGAAAACTGATAGCCAAGAAGTGATGTTAGATTATGATCATTTTAGAAACAACGAAATGTCATCAGTCCACAAATGGAGGAAACCAATGAACACAAGCAGGATAAACACAGTCTTTAAAAGAGCCTGATCAGTTGCACTCAGATGGACAGCAGACTTTTCAACACATACTCAGAAGGCAATAACATTTTTAGATGTTGGGGAAAATAACTGCCAACCAAGAATTTCTTAGAATTCCACAGTGGAAATATTTTTCAAAAATGAAAATAAGTTTCTTGGGGAAAAAATTAAAAATGAGTACATGGAGCTTTTCAGGCCTTTTGTCCCTGAGAGTAACTACTACAAAAGCAGCACAAGAATGTAAATAGTAAATAACAAAATAACACATAGCAAAGGCTAATGTGGAAGAGAATAAAAAGCAAAAATTATTTAATTGAATACAAGCAATAAAGAAAAAAATAAGCTGTGTGGTGGTGGTGCACGCCTTTAATCCCAGGCTTCAAAGCTACAGAGAAACCCTGTCTCAACACCACCACCACCACCCCAAAAAAGTGGAAAAAACTAATACAAAGCACATAGCTGATATAAATAGAACAAAATACATAGTGGGTAGAAAATAATGCATACCAGGGATTATATTAAATGTAAGCAGACTAAATTTTCTACATAAAAGATGATGGTAGCTTAAAGGGAAAGCAAAAACTACATTGCTCCAAGAGGTTTGTCTTAATGAAGATTCAGAGCTTGCAAGTAAAAAGATGGAAAATTGAGGTGTTATTTTATTTATGATTTATTAAGGCTTACCTGAGGATTCAGAAAGCAAAGTCAGCCACAAGCCATAGAAACCAGGTACATACCTGTAATCCCAGCAGCCAGAAGCTAGGAGGTGGTGGTACACACCTTTAATCCTAGGACTCAGGATTAAGAGGTAGATGAATCTCTCTGAGTTCAAGGCCACCCAGGGATACACCAGATTGGATCAGTCTAAAAGAGTAACAGATTACAGGCTTTTAATCCAGCACTAGAGGGGTATAAAAGATAGAAGCAGGGTCTTCAGTAGTCATTAGGATTCATTCATTCATTCTCCAGCCACACTGAGGAGAGGCAGCAGTTTGAAGCTTGGTGAAGAGCTCATGGATCAGTCCTTTCAGCCTGAGCTAGAAGTAAGAGGTAGTGGTCAGCTGCTTGGCTTTTCTGAACTTCAGCTTGGGTCTTTTATTTTTCCTGTTACAGAAAATATATCCCATAAGCTGCCAAGAGGTTAAATATACATACATAGGTTGTCCCTGTAGATCACACTCTGCATAAGCTGTCTGATCATATTTGTGGGCTAGGTCCTCCAGAAAGACCAAGCATGTTAAACAACAGAGGAGGGCTTTCTCTTAGTCCTGTTGTCTGGAAGTCTCAGACCGACATGTGGGAAGGGCTGGTTTCTTTGGGGCCTCTCCTTGGCTTGGGAGAGGTGTCTTCCTGTGCTGTCCCCATGTGGTCTTCCCCCTGAATGCCTTTGTCCACATTTCATTTCTTTTAAAGACACCTGCCAGATACTGACTTCATTTCTACCTTAAGCACCTCCTCAATGCCACATTTAGAAACTAACACTGCTATAGTATGGCCGAAAGCCTCAGCCATGTAACACATTGGGGCAGGATGCCATGGACTTAGCAGTTGCTTCCCAGGAGTCTATTCAGAGCAAGTTCTTTCCTGGAACATACAGCATTTGCGCCAACTAAGCCTTTCCTGCACACGATGAACCCTAGCAGAACTGTCCTTTGAAAAAAATAGGCACTAAGAAAATAAGGCTAACCAGAGATAGAGACATGAAAGGGTGTACTCACCAGAAATAAAATCTTTAAAATTTCACATGAACTTAGTAGCTTCATAGCAGAAAGCTGACACCCTTCAAATGGGGAATAGAAACTTTGGCAGTCACAGTAGACAATTTTAACTCACCTCCCGTACTAAATGAGAGAACGGGTAAACAACAAAACTCAGTCTGAGTAACATGGTTAGCAACGCGGTGTGCTTGGCGCATTCGGAGCACCATGCCCAGTAATGACAGCATACACATTATTTCCCAGTGCATATGGAGCATTACGAGAATTGATCATATGGCTGAGCCATAAGTTTCAACACATTTTAAAGGATTAGAATTATTCAGATCATGTCCCAAGAATAGAAGGGAACTTTTCTTGTTCTGTTAAAGAGTAGCTATAAAAAACTACTTTAATGATGAAATATTTAAAACGTTCCCCTTGGACTGGGGTGGGGAAATGCAGTCGCCACTATAGCTCCATGTTAGACAGAGGATCACCACCCCATCCAAGGGGACATGCTGCAAGACCCCAGCAGGTCCCCAAGACCATACATAGCAGTGAACCGTGTATACTGTGAGTTTTCCTGTGCACTCCGAAGCACATAGGAAATAGGGATTGGGAATGGTGGGTAATATTTACAGCATGGTACACTAGACAAGGGGGTGGTTTACAGCACAGCGAAGCTGGGGTATGTTGATGTGGGATGTTACCATGATTCTCATAATGACACCCCAACCTGTCACTGAGAGAGGGTGGAGTGGCTGTGGGATCACTCTGTCAGGTTGGTGTCTCCTGCCTGGAAACAGATCACTTCCTGAATTTTGTCCAGGCTTATGGCTATTTATGAGGAGTGAGGTTATACTGGAATAAGCAATTCATAATATATGAAAATTATAAGTAATTCCTGATAGAGACACTGACAGCCTACTTCCTGGCACCATTCCCTCCTTGACCAGTGCCCCGCCTGGCTGTGACCTACTGCCCTACTGGCATGACTGTCTTAAAACTCCTTGGCTGACTTTCCCAACATGCCCTTCCCTCTGGTTTTCTTTAGCTATGTTCGCTTCTTGCTTCTCTTTGTGTTTTTGCTCACTTCTTCCTCAGGCCTCCTCCTCAATGCTACATCACCCAAGACCCATGTGGCCCTTGCTCTCCTCCTGTGACATTCCTAGCTGTGGCTCCACCCTGCTCCTGTTGCTATGAACCTATGGTATCTGGAAGACCTTATTTTCACCTGACCCTGTAGGAATGGGTGTCTGAGAGTCCCTTGGCCTCTTCACTGCCCACCCAACCCTTGCAGAATTTACTGTTGATCCCAAGCCCATTTTCTTCTCTCCCCCCTCATCCCACCTGCATGCCAGGAAAACAGGAGTGGTCCATACTGCCTGCTTCCCTTTACTACTTACATCTCTGGGCTCCCACATCCCGACTACAAAATACCTTCTAGTAGGGCAGAGGTGTCGCAAGCCTCCTTTAATCTCAGCACTCGGAAGGCAGAGTCAAGCAGATCTCTGTGAGTTCAAGACCAGCCTGGTCTACAGAGCAAGTTCCAGGACAGTCAGAGAGCTACACAGAGAAACCCTGTCTTGAACAAACCAAGGAGAAAAAAAGAAAGCAAGAGAGTGAGCCAATAAGCAGAGTTCCCCCATGGTCTCTGCTTCAATTCTTGCTCTGTGTTCCCTCAATGATGTACAGTGATGTGGAAGTAGAAGCTAGATAAGCCCTTTCCTCCCCAAGATACTTTCAGGAAGTGCCAACACCACCACCACAGAATGTAACTAATACACCGATGATACAGGCAGGAAGCAAGGGCCACTGTGATAGGAGCTAAGTGGGGGTGCAGTTGCCACCTCTGTACCCCAGGAAACAGGAACTTTGGGGACATGAGGAGCACATTGAGTTGATCGCTTACCTTGTTGTGGCTATGTCAGTGTCTGTTTGGCTTGGTTGTCTGTCACACACTAGCTGCTGTGAGGTCTGGACACATTGACTGGAGGTTGAGGTGCCAGCAGAAGTCTTGCAGTCCAGGTATGTGACTAATGTCCAACGAGGCCAGAAACTGAGGGGCATTCAGAAAGGATGGATGCACTAAGGCCTCAGTCCAACTCGATGCAGATAGATAATGGATGCTGTGTGTAGCTGTGTGCCAAATACTGCCTGGCCTTTGTATTTGACTCCCTTGGGCCCTTGAGTCCTAGTGCCCACCGGGCTTGGAAGTGGAAGTGGGGTAGCCCTGGGAAATTCAGGAGAGCTCTGTCTCTTGTACCAAACTCCTTTTGAGCTACAGGGAAGGCCACATGCAGGGTGTAGCCTGGCAGAGGCCACTGTGCCACTCTGCCATCCACAGGGCCTATCTATCACTGGCTCCTCCGTCCCCCGACCCTGCCAGGACTCAGTTGTAGGGGCAGAGCAGGAGACCCAGAGGCCCTTCCAAAAG
Organism: Cricetulus griseus; assembly: GCF_003668045.3. Taxonomy (NCBI): domain Eukaryota; kingdom Metazoa; phylum Chordata; class Mammalia; order Rodentia; family Cricetidae; genus Cricetulus; species Cricetulus griseus. The sequence continues at coordinate 98,779,208 of NW_023276807.1, forward strand.
TGATTACCTCAGTCAGTCACAAGAATCCCTGGAGGACATAGGGAGTGGCCTGGGGCTCTCTCACAGGAGGAAATGAGTTTAAAGCATTTCCATTGAAGCCCTGGTATCACTGCCGACCGGGTCATCTGGGAGCCCGAGGCCGGAAGATTGGAGGTCCATTTAGTTCTGGTTGGCTTGAAAAACTTAGTGCGATCTTATCTCAAAGAGAATTTTAAAAGTTAGTGAGAGAAGTATGGGACTGTAGTTCAGTGGTAGAATAAGGGGGCTACATGAGGTCCTGGCTCATTCCCCAGTTCTGCAAAAACAACCGCAACAAAACAAAACAAAAAAACACAGTGCTTCCCACTTCCCACTCCAGAGGACACCAAAATCATCTGGGGAAAGGCCCATGACCTCAGGTATATCCCTGTGCAGTTGAGACTGGACTTGTCCCTCCCTATATGTGGTTTGGTCGAGGCCTCATTCTGACCTATCCTGGAGCGGGAGACTGAATTGCATCCCCACAGCCTCCCACTGTCTCCCTCACTGCTGCTGGCCTCCAGGCAATTTCCTTAGCTACTTAGGGACTCCTCATTGCTTAGCCACAGTAGAATGAGAAGTTCTTAAGAAAGGCAGGCAGCGCTGCTGTTGTGTGCCGGCCATCACCCAACACTGAGCATGTGTCCCTGCCAGCAGCTTCTCCTAATTACGGTGGCTGTGTACAAATTGCATTACATTTGTCTTCTTCCACAAGAAAGGCTCTCACATTCATGAGCCTTCGCCCTCCTTGCTTATCACGTGGCCAACCATTGCCTCCTATTGCGGGACTCTCTCTGCCAGGCCTGTCCCCTGTGGGGGGCAATTTGGGCTGTTTCCAGTTTTCTTGGTTATAAATAGCACTGCTGTGCATATCTTCATTACAGATTCCCTCCTTACCCTGAAACCCAGAGCTACAGCGCCCACAGGCATCCGGAACCCAGGCAGTTTGCTGTACAAACCCTTGACAGACCTGGAAACCTCAGCCTTGTGCTTCTTGAACACCATGAACTAGAACCTGATACTCAATGTCTCTGCAGTTCACAGGTAGAAAACCAGCCAAATGAAAACTACAAATGTCCTCTATTACCATCCTCCTCGACGTTCCATACCTCAGGATTTAAAGATTCCTCTGTTTGTTTGGGAATGAGGGCGACCAAGACCCTGGTGGTGAAGAGCATCGTCTTTTTAAAACATGTTAAAAGATATGTATTTGTGTGTATGTGTGTATGTGTGTATTTGGAGAGAAGCAGGGAGGGAGGGAAAGGGAAAGAGAGAGAGAGTGTATGTGTGTGTGTGTGCGTGCGCGTGTCCAGGAGGGAGCTGGAATCTGAACTCTAACTCTGAACTCATGTTAGTGAATTAAGCCCTCTGAACTCTGGAGCCAGAAGGGAGCTGAGATCTGACTAACTCTCATGTTAGTGTATCAAGCACTTGGGACTCTGGAGCCATCTCTCCACCCTCCACCTCATCCAGAGTTTTTTTTTCTCTCCACCTTTTAATACTCACACTGTTTTTATTTTTTAATGTGCAAATATAATGCATGAATACATTTACATTGTACAAAGGTCAATATTTATTCTGTCATTTTTTTCTTTTGGAGTCAATATGAGTAGTTTGATTGTATTTCAACTACATTTTCTTCTTATTAGTAAAATGAAGATAATGCAGGTGTCCCTAAGTATCAGAGGGGCAAGGACACCAGGTCCCCTCTTAGATAGCAGAGTCCTCAAATGCTGAAATCACTTCTAGAAAGTGGTATAGAATTTGCCTATCCTTTCATAGACTTTATTTTTATCTACTCGTGTGTGTGGGGGGGGGGGGCACACACATGCCGCAATGTGCATGTGTGTGGTGCTCAGAGGACAACTCAAGAGGCCGAATCTCTCGTTTCATTTGGTTTTGAGGTGGGTCTCTTATTGTATCGCTCCAGGCCAGCTGGCTTGTGCCTTGTCCTGATTCCCCTTCCACCTCACCAGGGAGTGCTGGGATTGCAGGTGTGTACCATACATCTGCCTTGTTTTTTCCATGTGAGTTCAAGGGTTGCATGGCAAGTGTTTTTACATGCTGAACCATCTTCCTGGCCCCTTCCATACTTTTGATCATCTCTATATGGGTTCTAATGCCCAATGCAGTGTAATGCTGTGTGAATAGGTATTACTCCCCATTGCATGAACAATAATAACAAGGAAAGATGTCTGAATGTCTAGTAAAGATGCATTTTCTCCAAAATATTTTTGATCAGTGGTTTGTTGAAGTTACAGAGGGTCATCTCTTTCCTCCCTCCCTTCCTCCTCCCCCACTCCTTTCTTTCCTTTTCTTCTTTTGTACCTACTTTCTTGGCTTTTTTTTCTGACAAGACTCGCCAAATATTTTTCTCATTTACTGTTTTACAATTTAGAAGATTTGGGCTGGTTGGGCCCAGTGGTATAGTACTTGCTTAGTAAACAAGGTTTTGAATTCACTCTTCATCTTAGCAGAAAAATCAAATGAAATAAATAAGAAAGTCTCCTTTGGTGTTACTAGTAGCTGTTCTGTCCCTTTGTGTTTGCTAATCTTTGTCTGACATTGCCAGGAGCATCCTCCCACTTTTCTAGGGGCTGTTTTGCCTCTTTCCAGCTTCTTGAGCTAGATGGAAACTGTAGATTGTGTCTGATCTTCCTGGTTTCCTGGTAAGTGCATCCTAGTGCAGGGCATCTCTGAGCATGGCCTTGGCCATGCCCAGGCCTCACAGTAGCAAGCGATCTTACTCATGCATGTTTCTAAGTTTCCTTTCCCTAGCCCCTTGTCACTAATGCTCCTGCTCAGCCAACTTAGTCTCCTTTGCTTATTTCTTAATTTTTACATTGTTGTCAGTGACTCTTACTTCCGTAGAATTTTTTAAGATTTCCTCTGTTTCCTAACCCTTGCTTTGTGGCTAACACTGTTCCATATGAATGAATACAGTATATTCACCATATGGGATAGCAACATGAACATACACTTTATGTAGTTTTTACGTTGAGGTATGATTTACACACATAACCACATGGAATTCATGTAGATTGCATTTGCATCAAATGCACCAATTTTAAGTTTCCAACATTTTGGGCAAATGTATTCACTCATGTAATCTTGGAAAAGAAAAAGAACAGTTCTACCATTCCAAACAATTCCTATGGGCCCCTCTAGTCAATGCTGTACCCTTTTTTTTTGTTTTTTTGTTTTGTTTTGTTTTTTGTTTTTCGAGACAGGGTTTCTCTGTGGCTTTGGAGGCTGCCCTGGAACTAGCTCTTGTAGACCAGGCTGGTCTCGAACTCACAGAGATCTGTCTGCCTCTGCCTCCCGAGTGCTGGGATTAAAGGCGTGCGCCACCAACTCCCGGTTGGACTGTAAAAGTTCTTAAACTAATTTCATTCTTCCTATTTTCTTGTGACATGTCTTTATTTCTTCCAGGTAAATGTCTAAGAGGAGAACTGGCTGGTCATAGGGAAGATTTCTGTTTAGTTTTATAAAAACAGTCAAACAGTTCCTCAGAGTGGCTATCCCATAAGCACTGACCGTTATCAGACATTAGCTCCTGGTACTAAGTGGCCCTAGGAAACAGTTGCCTGCACTCCCCTGTCCTGTTCTGTGTGCTATCCTGTCCGCCTCTATCAAACCCTGCTTGGGGCGAGGAGGGGACAGTTGGATCTTGATGTAAGAGCTCAAGAAAATGTGTACTCTCAGACAGCTTGAACACTGTGGTTTCCTGACCACTGTGATGGTTACTTCTGTCCTTCTATGATCAGCTTAGCTGGGGTAGCAGGCCTCTGTGGTAGGACCCCAGCCCCAGCCCAGCCCAGCCCCAGGCCTCTCGTGTTTAGTCGGCTTGCCCATGGTTGAGGCTGCACAAGATAGCATGAGAGGTAGCTTCAGTACAGTTTCCTGCCTCCCCTCTCTGAGTAGGGAGTGCCCATGATGGCACACCCCTAGTGTCCACTGTAGGATATGGAGGAGCTGGAGCTGTTCCTGGCTCCACCTGGCCATTTGAACCCGCCCTGTCAGTCTGATCATTCTTGCTAGTATAACTGGTTGGGATGTGCTGAGCTGGGACAGTGCCATGTATTCTACATCCAGATCTGAGGCCATTCCAAGAGAACGAAGGTGACATCAACTAGAATAGGCATGGTGAGATCACACTGAAAGGGTCCACCTCACTAAGGGGCCAGGGAGTACCAGGAGTGCTCCAGGGAACCTCAACCAGCCAGAAACCTATACAGCATACAGGAGAGGTGACACCAAGCTACAGTCTGGGAGTGAGTTTACTGGGGCTGCTCTCGCCACCCTCCTCCTATCAGGGGTATAGTCTGGTCTCATTCTGGACAGTAGTGTTCACCTTAAGCTTGGTGCCTGGTGATCAGGGAGCAAGTCTGCAGTTACTGTCTGGTGTCCTCAGGCTGAACCTTAGAGCCAGGCCTGTGGATATTACTCAGGGCTGACTAGAGAGATCCATCTATCATGTTGCTGTTGGCCATAATGGCGGGCTCACATAATTTGGAGAACTCAGAGGCCAGACAGATTCTACTACAGAGCGACTGCCACCAAAACACAGCAGGCCTTTTCCTGGCTCAGTCTCCCTAGTCTTTTCCTTAAACACAGGAGCCCACTCCACCTCTAGGGCCTTTGCATAGCTGCCTTTTCTGCCAACATCTTTTTCTCTTATGCTCTGAAGGCCATCCTCTTTGTCCCATCCAGACCTCAGCTTACATGTCACCACCTTCCATGAACACCCACTTGGAAGGTACTACCTGTCACCCTCTGGCAGATTACTTTGCTTTAAATCTGTATAGGCTAGCCTCTCCAACCTAATCATATAGGGAGAGAGACAGACAGACAGACAGACAGACAGACAGACAGACACACACACACACACACACACACACACACACACACACACACACACACACACAGAGTGCACATGCATGCATGTGGTGTTCCAAGGCCTCCAGTAACCACAGATGGTGTTGAACCCTATGTGCTGTTTGCCACATGCATGCACGCAATACATACATACATACGTATGTACGTACATACAATATAGATAGCATAGAGATGCAGGGCCAAAGGATGATTCACAGCCAGGACAGAACATATTGCAACTGCACCCTACCCAGAACTGCAAGCAATTGAAAAACAAGAATTGTTTCTTTCTGTAATATGCCATTTAGTATATAACTCTTTTTGGACTATTGTTGGTTGAGGCCACTGAAATCATGAAAAATCAAGCAGCAATGTGGTGGGGGCATTATTGTGTATCGAGCATCATTGTGGAAAGCTGTTTTGTGCTTTTGTCAGTTTGGATACATAAGCCCTGTATGCACAATTACCTTGTCATTCTCTGGTGTGAGTCCATGTCTGGGCAGGTCTATGCACACAGCCGGCACACAGCAACTGCACCAAGAGTGACAGGGGTCACTCTTGAGCACACCATCATAGTTAGAAGTCCTAGTTATAAAGACAGATCTGGATGCCAATACTGGATGGCAACAGACGGGCACCTTCACCACCACTGCCACCACAGTTACTACTAATATCCCTGTCATCATCACCACCCCGACCATCACTGCCACCACCTCATATGCTTGCCATGGTGTCCTAAATGGATTGATGTGTTCAGGGCTGGGTGATTGGAGATGGATGGGCTCTGGTCTTGCTGCTCAGAAAACACAGCCTGATTTACTGGGCAGGTCGCTGTGCCTGTGAAAGGTGTGAGTAGTGACATACCCCGATACAGCAGCAGACCCTGGAAGTAAAGGCATTAGGGAAGCTGTGGTTTTCTTTGGGAGAATGAGCCCCATGTGCATCACTTGTGGCTCTGCAGATGTGATGCTTGTTGCCATGGTGACTGTCCTAACAATAACCTTCCAGAACTGATATTCCCCACAACCACCCCAGCTGCCACCTGGGAGGGAGAACCCTCCTTGCTTACAAAAGTGAGCCCAAAAGGACACTGTGGGAGGTGGAGATGACACGGAGGTGGGGGAGGGGTGGGGTGGGAGGTGGGGAAGAGGTTGGATGAGGGAGGAGTCTGTGCCTCAGATCTAGAGCTGAAGCCAGATAAGAAGGCTCCTGGGGTCCAAGAGCAGAAAAAGTCACAGCTGGAAACCTTTCTCCCTCCCAACCTTTTCATTTTGCTAGGGAGGAGTCCTCTGGGCCTGAAGGTAGAGTGTGGGCTGTGTTATCAGGGCAAGGATAGTGTGCACGCCTCTGGCAGCTCACCTCTTTCCCATTTTCTCATGCTGGATCGTCTGCCCTTCCTGCCCCATCAGATGTCTCCGAGTGTTGCCTCTAATGCTTCAGTCCAGAGGAGGGGAATGTCCAGGGGCTCATCAGATTAGAATGGGGGAGAGACTGAGGACACAGTGGGCTTGGAATTGCACTCTTCAGTGACTGCAACTTTTTGTATAACACAGCCTATCAACTTTTGAAAGGTGACCTAACAAAAGAGCACCCAGAGTGTTGCTGTGTCCTCGCCTGGTGTGTACATTTGTGGTTTTTTTTATTTTTTTGTGTGTGTGTACTTAAGTATTATTTTATTTTTATTTTTTAGTTTATATATATGTATATATTCATATTTATATAACATTTGTGTGGTTTTATTATATCTACAGTGTATGTATGTGTGCTTATATGCATATCTGTGTATATGTGTGTGCATCTATTTTTTTTTGAGACAGGGTTTCTCTGTGTAGCCCAGACTGTCCTCAAACTCAGAGATCCACCTGCCTCTGCCTCCCAAATGCTGGAATTAAAGGCATGTGCACCACCAACCACCCGGCTGTGTGTATATATTAGTATATATATTCATGTGGAAATAAAAGGCAAGGAAGGTTTTATAGACAATTTCAGCTACTCTTCTCTTTTGATGAGTTCATTTTTATTTTATGAATGTGTGTATATGTATGTGTTCCACATAAGCATGTGTAGGCCAGAGGTCAATATCTACCTTCCTTGGTCACTTTCTACCTTTTCCTTTTTTAAACTGAGTTTCTCACTGAACCTAGGCTTGCCAATGTAGTTTATCTGCTCAATGAGATCTCCAGCTCCAGTGCTGGGATTACAGGCCCTGTGCTTTTTCACATAGGTTCTGGGCATCACACTTGGGACCCCATGCTTGCACAGCAAGCACATTGCCAACTGAACCTTCTCCCCAGCTCCCACACTCCCAGGACATCTTGCTTGACTAGCAAATTACTTCTGCTGTCTCTGTTGCTGTCCCGTCTAGGAAAAAGGCAGGTAACAGTACACCTCCAGGACTGAGAATTGGACAGTAAAATATGGATAATATCCATGCAAGTGTAGTTGAGATCAACTACCATTAAGATTCAGACACCACCTTGTCATCTTCTGGACTGCTGGAGGGAGGGTGTGTGACTTGGTAGCCTAAAGACAGCCTAACTCATGGAGGGGTGCAATTTTGTTTTGTTTGTTTTGCTAATTGTACTCTATTGTGCAGCCTGCCTCCTTCTCCTTCCAGAGCTCAGAAAGAGCAGCAGCAGCTGCTCTTAGCAGGTGCTATGGGAAGTTACATCACCCCCAAGAGCAAGCTTCAGCCTGACCTTCACCCCCTCCCCACCCTTCCCCATGCCTGTTGCATGGCCCGGGGTCCTCCATGTCTAAGCTCATACTTTTTGGCACAATGAGGTTTCTCTTTCTGCTTGGGTCCTGTTGATGTCAATGCCAGGATTCCTGCTTTCTCAGCTAGACTCTTCTGACTGGGACCTGCACTTGTCCATGCATGTCTCTTGTTCTCTAGCTGTCTGTCTTGTAGTGGAGGCTAGGTTTGGACACTCATAGGAGGAACTTTCCAGGAAGCCTGTTTTCAGCTGGCAGCACTCTGTCAAAGCTGCCTTTTTGGGAAGACCCCTAGCTGCCCAGCAAAAAGCACTCATTTGCTCCTGCATCTAAGACACTTGCTGAGATGCCCTGGGCTTGTCTTTGGTTGAAATCCAAGTCTACCAAAACTCTCGGGGTTCTTGGGGATTAGTAAGTGGAAAGAATCGAGGCAATCTCCTACCAATGCCATCCAAACTGGCTGCAAATTCCCCTCCCCAAATACCAGGAAGAGTCTAGTTGGGGATGCTGGCCGAGGGGAGCTTTGTGGGAATCTGCCTGTACCCTCCTTCCTTCAGAATCTCTTTCAAGAGAGACTGGGAAGAAAGCGAGAAAGAATAGCGGCTTCTCTTCCTGGCCAGAGCAGAGGCAAAGGGCTGGACCAGACTATCTGGGTAACAGGAATCTGTGACAGAGCAGAGCAGCCCCTGTTTTGCTGACTCCAAGGCCCCACCTGGACTCCAACTGTTCACCTCAGGACAGAAGACACCTTAGTCACCAATCCCAGGAGAAGCAGGGAAGAGGCTTGGGACCACTGCCAGCAAGCTCTATCCTCTCCCCCTCATCCCATTCCGCCTAGGAGACTCATGGGCAGCTCTGCCAGGCCAGGCAGGAAGGGTCTGGCAGCATCTTGTGGGGGTACGGGGAACGGAAGAGCCCAGTGGAGGGCAATACACGACCCTTCCCAAGTGGGGTGCAGTTCCCTCTTGCTGTTTAGAAGAGTCTGGGTTCACTGTTCAACTGCAGTAGCGTAAGAGCCGGCCCAGTGGCTTGTCGGTGCAGGGCTCGAGCCTAGAGGGGCAGACGCAGTGCGTGGGCACCGCGTGGTGCAGTCCATGTGCTGGGACAGGGCGCGGGCACGGGTGGGATTGCATGGTGCGGGCGCAGTGCGGGTGCTGGCGCGGGCGCGACGAGTGTGCGAATGGAGCCGCGGTGCGGGTGCAGGGTGCGGGCGCAGTGCGCGTGCAGGCGCGGGTGCTAGTGCAGGTACAAGGCGCAGATGCGGTGCGTGTGCGGGTACAGGCGTGTGTAGGGTGCGGGTGAGGCGCGTGCAAGGGGCGGCGGGCGGGGCGGGCGCGGCGGCGACAGCGGCGCCCGCGCCTCTGCGCGCGTAGGTGTGCGGCGCGCTCCTGGCGGGGACAGAGCGAGCAGATCTCGCGTGCGCTCGCCGCCCGGCGCAGCCCAGCCCGGCCCCCGCCCGGCGCCGCGAGCCGAGGTGTCTCCCGCGCCCGCGCCCGTGTCGCCGCCGTGCCCGCGAGCGGGAGTCGGAGTCGCCGCCGCCCGAGCGCAGCCGAGCGCACGCCGAGCCCGATCGCCGCCGCCATGGCCACCACGGTGACCTGCACCCGTTTCACCGACGAGTACCAGCTATACGAGGATATTGGCAAGTAAGAGCCTTGGCGCGCACCGGCTGTCCGCAGATCCCTGGGAGCGGGGACCCCATCGCCGCCGGCTCCGCGCGCACTGCGGCCCCGCGCGCCCCCGGCTCCCTCGGGCTGCGGGCCCAAGCTCACTGCCCCGTGCCACCCGGACCCCCAGCCTCGGGTTCTGGGTCCCCGCTGCCCCACCGCAGCGTGTACGGCTCTGCCCCATGCCATAGCTTGACAGGGACCGAGACTCGGGGATCTGGACTCGGCGTGGCGGGGGCGGCAGCAGGTGTCCCCCGAGCGCCGGGCAGACGTGACGCATTTGGCGGCGGGGAGGTCAGAGACGAGCGGCACGCGGGGACGGCTGCCAGGCCTAGAGTGCCCGAGGGGTCGGCCATGGCCTCAGGGGGTCGTCCCCGGTGTGGGCGAGCTGTCCTCACCCCCACCCGAGCGGCGGGCGGCAGCGGTGGCGGACCCGCTCCGCGCCTGCTCCTCGCGTGGCCCCATCTGCTCTGGGGGAGCAGCGTGGGAGCAGCTTCTGCCTTGGGTCCCTTGGGGAATCTGGGTTCTGGAGGATTTTTTCCCCCAGATTCTTCTGGAAACAAGAATTTGGAGGGGGTGGACGAGGTCAGAGAGCCAGGATCAGGCCATGGGGTGGGGGTGAGCGAGTGAATCCAGGAACCAGTTGGGCCTCCGATTTCAGGGTCATCGAGGCAGACAGAGGTTGGCTTCTGAACCGTTTTATTTTATTTAATTTTAATTTTATTTTCTGCTGTGATTGGAGGGCTGGGGAAGGGACTCTGAAGGCGTATTTCGGGTAGGGCCTCGTGGGGAACAGGTGCCCTGGCGCCAAGACGCTGCCCCGCAGCATGAGCATAAGGGGAGGAAGCTATAGTTAAAGCGTCCAGACCTGCCTTTGCCCCTGGGGTCGCCGAAACACCAAAGCCCCCAGGGGCCTCGTGTCAGGCCTGGAGCTTCCCTCTGTGATTTAAGGTGACTGCAGGGGCATCCTTAGGTACTAGCTGCATAACTCCAGAGCTGGGTCCTCCTTCCCACTCCCTCTCCCCTCCCCCATCCCTCCTGCACCGTGGGGGCGCTGGCGAGATTTCCTCTTACACATCCAGCCGCAAATCCTTTTTTTCCCTTTACTAAAAAAGCGTCTGAAAGCTGTGGTGGGCGAGGGACGCTGATCATTGATAATTGTGGAGTGCCCAGCTGGAGGAGTGTGGGGGTGTGTGCATTCCCCACTTCTAACTGCACGTGCCCAGAAGATTTGGGTCAGGCCTGGGGGAGGGGGGGTAGAGTGGCAGGAGGAAGCCTATGCTGGATTGCAAGGACCTAGGCTGGGTGGACTTGAATAGCTGTCTCAGCACCCCTTCTTCAGTTCCTGTCATACTTGGAGTCATTGAAGAAGCTTCCAGTAGCCGGTGGGGGCTGTGCTCTGAGAGGAAGAGGTGATGGGCTGGGAGCCCTCAGATGGGGGTGAGGCAGCCTCGAGGTTGGGAGCAGTCCTTCAGGCCTTCTTGATGCTTTTGAAGAGGGCTCTTCCCAGCTAGGGGCCCATCTCCTCCACAGCTGCTTCTTATGCTGCCAGGGCAGGTGGCAGTAGTCAAAACAGAGCAGTGGGAAGTCTTTGCTTCGGAGGGAACCTTCTTGTCACCTTCTCCTGTGTGCCCAGGAGCCTGTATCCCTCCCTGGGCCTCTTGGTATCTTCCAAGGAGTCCGTGTCAAGAGACCATAACCTCCAGATCACCTAGCTGGTCTGCTTTTGCACCTTGGAGCAAGCTGTCCTGTCTGTGCTGAACAGCAGCATGAGGTGGCCGCTGCCACCCCCGCTGGGGAGTTGAAACTGAAGGGTGGCATTTGCAGTAGACACAGGTGAGGACTGAAACTGCCAGCTCTTCCCTAGGTACAAAAGAATAAGCCCCTCACCCAAGTGTAGAGAAACCACACAGGTGCCAGGGTGAGACCCCAAGCTTGGTGTGGAGGGGCCAGCTAGTCAGGAGTGGTCAGCTCAGCCCAGCATACCTTTTGTGGAGACTGCTGGATACCAGGCTCCAGGCATGGTCAGGAGAGTGGTGAAGGGCCTTACCATGCCCACCTCCACTGACTACGAGTCTGATCCACCAACTCTGGCTTTGGCAGGTAGGAAATGATGACAAGTTTACCCTCAGGATAAACAGTGAGACTAGCCACCCCCCTCCTGCCCCCAGTAGCCATGTTGGCTAGTTGTTGTCGGCGCCTGCCTGGGGCACAGTTGCTGCTGCTTCACAGCCCCAGGTAGACACATCCAAGTTTATTTAAAGCCGTAGCTCCTGGCTTCCAGTCAGGAGATGCTGAGTCCCCTGCGTGGCCAAAAGGTTGGTCCCAGGCCCACAGCTGATCTTGGTTGTCTGGTGGCAGCTCTGGGCTTTCCCCTCCCTTCCTGGCTCTCTTGGATCCAGATCTCTCCTTCCTCAGGCTTGGGCAGCAGGTGGGCTGGCAGAGGGGAATGGCTGTCTGGGGCCCAGTGTGTGTCTTTCTTTGCAGCTAGTTCTTGCCTGGTGGTTCATATGCTAGGATGTAGACACATGATCCCAGGGAGCAAGCACAGTGCAAAGTGGGGAGGCCCTTAGTCCATATGGAGCGGCCTTAGGGTTCTTCAAATTATTTTCTTATTGGGTGTGTTTTAAGAATTCAGAAACCCTAGAAACGATACACATTGGTGACTCTTTTACCCAGAACTGAAAATTGTTCATCATTTTGTCTTAAAGTCCTTAAAATTATAGCAAGTAGTGTATTGCAAATAAATATTAAATAGCCCATTTTCTTCTGTCTTGACTCAAGCACTCCCATTCTTCGCTGCATTCATACAGATACAAGGATCCATGTCAACATATGATCCTTCCCAGTTTTCTTATAACTTTATGTAAAAATTCAGAACTTGTTTTCTCAGTCAGGATTGTGTTGCCAACATATGTGGTGCTGACAGGCTGTGGTGGTGGCCACCACGTGGTGATCATGGTGTGAGCACCATGTATCACCTGCTCTGCTCCTCACAGAAGTCAAGGCTGTCCCCTGTTCCTTCTCTCTCATCACATGACCAACCCTGTGCACATGGGTGCTGGTGCAAGGGATGAGAGTTACTTTGGTGTTTGTCCCTGGTGGTAGGGTTCCTGGTGAGGCTTTACCATGCCTTGCCATGCCTGCCTCCACTCACTACGAGTCTGATACACCAACTCTGGCTTTGGCAGGTAGGAAATAATGACAGGTAGAAAGTGATTATAATTCCTGGATTAATGCATGTGAATTTTCTACTTTTAGAGGGTGATTGTCTTATTAAAATATAGGTGGTCTCCCTGGAGAAAAGTACTTCCATAAGTTTTGGATATGATTGAGGGGTTCATGGACACTCCTACTTTGAGGGAGAGGGCATGGGGATCTCGGCCTATAGCTTAGTTCCTACTTAATGGTATTTTTATTGCAGCATCTATGGTTACTCACTACCTTGCCAAGCCTGGGCTGTGAAGACCACCCTTGACCTTCAGCCCAGATAACTCCCACCATTCTTGACTTCACCCCCATGGGCCCAGAACTGACCTTAATGTGTCCTTGACTCCACCTCCTGCCCCCAGGCAGCATCCGGAGCAGGATGGGGTGTGTGTGCATTGTCTGTTGTCTGTGATTCTTCTGACCTGCTCTGGACTGCTGGGTAAACTTAGGGCATCCAGGCAACTCAGCTTTGGACGATACCTTGTTCTAGGATTGGGTACAGGAGGGATCTTGTGCTTCCTGTTGTGTTTGCTTTCTTCCTCCTGCCCTAGAAGACTCCAGGCCCTTTCTGCCTCAGGGCCTTTGCTGGGGCTGTCCCCCATCTGCTCCACCTACACTGCCGTCTGTGTTGTCTTGTGAACCCTGGGCCTGGACTGCACTCACATGAAAGCAGGGGCTGGGACTCCTGCCTGGGGGCTGAGTCTCAGGTTTGACCGGAGTGGGTTTCATGTCATCTGAGGGGAAGGGGTAATTGAACCTCTGGCCTTTGCCTGATGGCTTGCTCTCCAGAAGGAGCCCTGGTCTTGATTCTCTAATATAGGGTAATTTAAAAAGAAATCGCACATGCTGGCTTTGCTGGCAAGATGCGCATTAAGGTGACGCTAGTTTAGTTACTATTTAATGGTATTTTTATACCATAACCTACTTTGCTGGGAGCTAAGAATACATCTGCATGCCTGCTGCCGGACTCTGTTCCTGTGACAGTTGCCAGCACTTCACTGGTGCTTATTATATTAACATATGCTGCATCTGTGGAACAGGTACTGTGGTCATTCCTAGTTTACAGGGAGATATTGAGGGGCACAGAGACGTTCCATCTCTTTGTAAACGTCAGGGTTTCCATCAAGGGGTTTGCTTTCAAATCCAGTGCTTCTGGTCAGAGCTGACAAAGCCACTGTTCTGTGCTTCGGAAGTGTTATCACTCAGCTGGCAGACCCTTGGCTAGCTTGTGGCCCCCTCAGACCCCAGACTCCTAAGGACTATGTCTGTCTTCAAGCCAGTGGCTTGTCACAGCATCTTTGTGCATTTCTAAACCCAGGGCCCTATCCACATTTCCTTTGTGAAAACGTCACTTCTTTTTATCACCTCTCCGTGACAACCAACACTCTGACCCCATTTGAGACCAGCAGGACTTAGAATTTTATTTTATTCGTTTACCAAGCTAGGGTAATATGGTCTTGTTATGAAAAAAAGCAAGTAATACAAAAATATACGCAGTGAAATGTGATCCTTTGCTTTAACGTCCCTCCCACAACCCCCCCCAAAAAAAAACCATGACTGTCAGCGTAAGTGTGTGTGTGTGTATGTACTGCTGTAGTCCGTGCACATTTATATCATGTGTGTGATTTGGAAACAGGCAGGCTCCCCATGTATGTGGCTGCATGATTTGTTTACCCTGACATGTCTCCATAGCAACCCCTCACATCAGAAAGTCAGCCCTCTGCCCCAATGTTCCTGTGTGTGTGTGTGTGTGTGTGTGTGTGTGTGTGCAGGAAGATATGGAGGCCAGAAGTGAGGTGTCTTCTTTAGTCATTCTCCACCCTATTTTCTGACACAGTCTCACAGGGTCTAGACTATTGGGCCAGTAAGCCTCAGGGACCCTCCTGTCTCCCCTCCCCCAGCATTGGGATTAAGGAGCATATAACCAAACCCAACTTTTCCCCTGGATTCTGGGGAGCTGAAGTCGGGGGCCTCATGCCTGCATGGCAAGCACTTGGCTTACTGCCTGAGCCATGTCCTGAGCCCCTTCATGTTAGAAAGTCTTTCCAATGAAGAGAGATGTGTGTGCCTCCATCAGCTATCTTTTTAAAGCCCAGATTTGGCATCAGTCCTCTGATATGTGATGGAGAATGAAAAAGCCCTATATTTGAAGTCAGAGTTGGTCTTTATCAACATGGGATGGTGCTGAAGGAGGGGCTGTGTGCTCAGTATAGCTTTGAGTTCTGGTAAGGCAATGCTCTCATGGATGCTTGTCAAAGTCAAGGTCATTGTTACTAAGGGAGATGGAGTCCCAGGTCTCCCTTGAATGAGCCAAAGTATTTATTCTTGTGCTCTTTTTTTCTTTCTGAGACTTCCCCAAAGTGGAGGGCAGGGAGATTAAGAGTCACCCTGGAACTCAGCAAGTAATTAATTTAGTAGGAAGGACGGAATGGAGAACCAAGCGCAACTTCTGCCCCTAGGAGAACCTCTTGCAACCTGTATCTCCTGGTCCAGCAAGATCTGTGGTATGTCTGGAGAATTTAAATATAGTCCTAAAACTAACCCCACCTTTCTAGCCCTTCTACAAACAAGAAATCTGGTTTGTTTTTTGTAAGGCATCTGGCTTGTTCCTCTCTTTTAGAGACAGGGTCTCATGTAGCCAGACTGGCCTTGAGCTGCAGCTGGTCTGGAATTCTTGATCCCCCTGTCTCTACCTCCTGAGTGCTGGGATTACAGGCTTGAGCTACCACGCCCAGCTTTGTAAGGCATCTCTTACAGCTGAAGTCACTTAGTTAGCAGGGAGACAGAATGCATTATGTACCAACTTGGCTTTCCCAAGCATTATCATATGGGTATAGTACATATAAGCATACATTTATGCATATGAAAATCTGAATTCGTTGACAATAAAAGCATCTTTTTCTGTCAGAGGTGGTGTTAACAGCTGTCTTAAGTTGGGATGGCTTTTGTCTCCTGGGTTAGAGTCAGGGCTCAGCTGCTCTTGGACAGAGTGTTTTAGCATTGGCATAATGATCCTAAAATAACGAAATTATTCTTTGTCAAGCCAGATACACATTTCTGTTGAATTCTAGAACAGATTGTTAAGAGCCAGGCAGTGATTTAAGATTTCGTTATAGGAAAGATCAAGGTCCACAGTTGTACAGGGGTGTCTTCCTGTTTTGTGAGCAGTGCCTTAAGTCTAGAGTGGAGAGGTGGGCCCTCTTCTTGGGAAGATGCCAGCTGTTACGGTGTGATGACATGTACATCGACAGTGCCTTTTGCAGCAAGGAGCCAACATATTCAATGGCTAAGGACCATGACTTCCTTGCACATAGTAGGTGTTCAGCAGTGGCTCAGCAATGCTGTGGGCTGCTCAAGCCTTGCTGCTGTGACGGCTTCCCAGAACCACAGCAGGGAAACTCCCATTCAGTGCAGGTGAGGGTCCTCGTGTACCCAGATGGCTATAGTCTAAGTGGTCTGCTGATGCTGCCACTTTGAGAGGCACATTCATGGGCCTCCAGCCCTCATACGCTGGCCCAGTGGCCAGCATGTAGGAGACTCGCATCCTTCCGCTATCTTGTTAATGGAATGCGTCCCATTATTTCTTGCACATTAAGGTACTTTGCGCAGAGTCTGAAGAGTCTGATCCAGATTGTTTGTTAGAGGACTTGGGGTATAGTAGAAGAAAGGCCTGCTGGAGAAGATGACTGGGCAGTGACTCTCCCCCATTGGCAGTGTTTAAGCTCCACCCAGCCCACCTCATCAGCCAAGAGGGGAGAAATGCCAGGAATTTTGAAAACTCTCTAGGTGGCTCTGGCCTTACCTGGTCCCCTTGGTTCTTTGAAAGCCTCTCTAACTGCATTTGGAATTTTCCTTTGTTTTTTGTTAATGCACAGTAACATGAATCCTTCCCTATACTACATATTGTCTTGAAGAAAGAAAATGTGGTCACACGGGGAAGCCACAAGTGTGATTGAGAATCTTCTAGTACTTAAAAAAACCAAGAGAGAAACTGTAAATGAATTTTAATAACTTATTTAACATATATTCTCAAATATATTTCAACATGCAATTAATGAAAAATATTACGTATTTTTGAATTCCCTTTTATATTATGAGTTGGAAACCTGATGTGATTGTACACTCACAGCACGTGTCAGCTTGGGCTAGCCACAGTTCAGGTTCTGGTGTTAGCTTGATGGCAGTGGCCGTCAGACTGGCAGGGTTTTGTTGTTGTTGTTTCTTTTGAGGGTGGTAGTTACAGTCTGCTCCTGACTTCTCCCCCCATAGACTTGTTCATTCATTGTACAAATCTGATTTCATGTTCACCATCTGCCAGGATTCTTCCGGCTGCTTGGGAAATAATAGTGCGCAAAGCAGTCAAGGGTTCCTGCCTCCTGCTGGTAGGGAGACACAGGAAAAAAAGACATAGAGCTAAACAAACCACCTGCTAGGGCAACAAGTGATGGGCACCTGCTAGAGCAACAAGTGATGGGCACCTGCTAGGATAACAAGTAATGGGCACCTGCTAGGGCAACAAGTGATAAGCACCTGCCAGGACAGCAAGTGATGGGCACCTCATGGGATCCAGGAGCTCCAGGTAGGAGGAAGGGTGCATCTATAAAAAGGGTAGTATGGAGGGCGTTGGTGGCACACGCCTTTAATCCCAGCACTCGGGAGGCAGAGGCAGGCGGATCTCTGTGAGTTTGAGACCACCCTGGTCTACAGAGCGAGTACCAGGATAAGCTCCAAAGCTACACAGAGAAACCCTGTCTCAAAAAACAAACAAACAAACAAAC